>NC_052625.1:172640243-173265243 GCF_016161935.1 Mauremys reevesii | reverse complement strand
GTGGGAGAATTTAAAGGACTTTCCACAACTTCCAGCACACAGAATTTCCTACGCCTCCCATAAATTTCTCTCTGTCAGGTTATCATTTTGACCTAAATTTGATAGGGTGACTTATAATGAATGTTTCTTACTGATATCAACATCTTTCTTTGAATATTCTCTCAGTACTTCATCAAATCTTGATGGCATTTTCCAAACCCTTGTGTTCTTGTGGTTGAGAAAACAGAACAATGTCCTACATCAGGAAAGCTAACTGTTATGTAGTGAATTTGGATTTTTGTTTTCCTTTTCCCAAGTGTTTTCAGTGGCTTTATCTGGACCGGACCCAGTTCTGGTTTCACTTTTTTCAGACACTGTCCCTGATACTTTACTCAAAGATGGTGCTTTTAATAATAATAATAATAATAATTAATAAATATCCATTGAACAAAATCACCAAATCTTCATTAGCAGGATTACACGGACCAAAAATGCAGTGGCTTTCACTGTTCTCTAGAGAGAAGTCACAGGAGTCAGATGCCATGCAGAGGAGGCTACTTTTCAAAAGCAGCATCTGGTTCTCTGGCAGGCTCCTTGGATAGTTGTTTTGGCAGTTTTGCTTTTGCCTCTGGGTCTGTCATGTGTTTCAGATCTTGTTAGGCAGGCTGAGTAAGACTGTCATCTCAGACACTACGTCCCTTTTACCTTTAACTCTCGGATCTATTTAAGATGAACATCCTAAGGGTTGTCTTATAAATTCCATGCACAATGATTGATTGGGGACTTTATGTGTTCCAAGTATAAATCCTGTGAACTGATCTTACACTTGTCTCCATCCCACCTGCATTCAAAATGTCTTCACTAATAAAAAAAGTCAAATTCATAGGATTTTTGCTCTGCCAAAAATTTGGGGTTTGTTTTGAATGTGCGCTATGTGAATTGTATTATTTTCCTAAATGAGCCTAAACTATATTGGGCTACACTGACTGAGGATCTGGCCCCTTGTATTTTGTGAAAAGCAAAGAGAAATTTTCCAAAGGAACCCAACATACAAAAGAAAATCAAATGGTATGGTATGAATTATATAATTTCTTGGGTAATTTACACCTCAATCTCTTGTCTAAATTCTATGAAAATGAATTCATCCAGAAACGCAAACTACTAAAAATATATTAGTATTTCTGTCTGTTTATTGTGTTCCACTTCATCAGCCAGCAAGGCATGATGGCTCTTCTGCTTGTGACTAAATTAGTGTTCCCCTGAATGCCCCTTCCATTTTCTCATGTTATAATTGTGGGGGAAAGAAAAAGGGCTTGATCCTCTGAGGTACTAAGCACCCGAAGTCAGCAGTTAATCACCCTAAACCTCTGTTAAAATCAGTGCCTTTTAGGATGCTGAGCAGCTCATAGGATTTGCTCTCTAGGGCCCAGTCATTCAACACTTTCTCACATGAGAATTTTAGATGGTACATCCAAAGTCTGTATTAGCTTGCACTCCATCCCTTATGGTGCTGTGGGAGCTGCTTATTGAGTGTGGTGTGTGGAGCAGCCCCAGGAGTCACAGTTCCTGCCAAAGCCTTGCATGCAGGAGGCAGCAGGAGGCAGAGAGACTGGATGACAGTTCAGAGGCAAGAGGGATTGTGTGGGTGTCTCTTGCGGATCTCCCACTGAACTGTATATTGAAGAGGCGGACCCCAGCTTCTTTTCTAACAGGGCAAACCACATGCAAATAGAATCATAGACTCTCAGAAGATTAGGGTTGGAAGAGACCTCAGGAGGTCATCTAGTCCAACCCCCTGCTCAAAGCAAGACCACCCGCAACTAAATCATCCCAGCCAGGGCTTTGTCAAGCTAGGCCTTAAAAACCTCTAAGGATGGAGACTCCACCACCTCCCTAGGTAACCCATTCCAGTGCTTCACCACCCTCCTAGTGAAAAAGTTTTTCCTAATATCCAACCTAAACCTCTCCCACTGCAACTTGAGACGATTGCTCCTTGTTCTGTCATCTGCCACCACTGAGAACAGCCGAACTCCCTCCTCTTTGGAACCCTCTTTCAGGTAGTTGAAGGCTGCTATCAAATCCCCCCTCACTCTTCTTTTCTGCAGATTAAATACTATTGACAGAATTCAAAGGAAGCTCCATGAATTGAGTGGAGATTCTAGTGCTGTTTTCTACCGGTCTTTGTCCCGTTCTAATCCACCTTCCCAAAGAGAGTACATTATTATAGGAGAATACCCTTAAGTATTTTTTAAAATAGAACTTTTCACCAATTATATTGTTTTTAGTCACAGAATACATTTAGCACTATTATAATTGATTTATCCTAGGCTTTGCTCAAGAAAATATATATTGTTTGTCTGCTGGAAACAACCAAACCAATCAAATACAATAATATATTGCTGTCTCTTGAGTGCAATAAATAACTCAGATTTTCTAATCTGAACTATAAATTATGCACAGACACAATAAACTGAACTGCATCTAACAAACTGTACATATCTTTAATTTCTAGGCCCATGTGCTTTGTTAAGCAATTGGAGATCCCTCAGTATGGCTACAGAAACAATGTCCCCACCACCACACCCCGCTCCAACTTGGCCAAGGAACTAGAGAAATACTCTAAGACTTCGTTTGAATATAACAGTTATGACAACCATGCCTATGGCAAGAGAGCCATAGCTCCCAAGGTGCAATCCAGGGATATATCCCCCAAAGGATATGATGGTAGGAGGTGCACACTCTTATACATGAGAGACAAGTTTACAGTTAATAATGTTGTTGTATATGTAAACTTCATAAAAATAAGACATACCTTCATGTTCATACAGTATTAAGAGGAATGCTATTCACAGCATGACATTGTTATGTTTAAGTTATTTTTAAAGACTTTTTCTAAAAAGCATTATTTTATATGGTGCTTGCTGCAGGATTGTTGCACTGATAAGAGAACATCCTTAGTTATTCAGTTCTTGGGATGTATTGAGCCTGCAAAAAAACCTAAAGAGTAGAGCCAGCCTTGTGGCACAGTAGCAGTGTATTAAGCTGCCATCTGGGAGACTTGGCCGCATGGGTTGCATTAGGAATCTTGCTCTTGTACAGTAGTTTAGGAAACTCATAAATGTAATGTGCTTGCTCTCTGGGGATGAGAAGGGAGAAAACATGGACCTCATTGCACTTCAGCCCCTACTGATCGTCAATTAATTAAGGGCCCCTGCTCGCCTTATACACATGAGGATTCCTGTTGAATTCAGTGTGAGAACTCGTGTGAGTAAGATGATTGGGATTTTGCTGAAAGTGGCATTAACCCCTGTCTCTGAGGCTATTTCTCCTGGGCAGGAACAAATGTGATGGTGGTGGCTGGCTGGCAGAGGAGAGGAGTTGGACCAAGGAACAAAACCCACTAGGGCCAAAGAATGAAGGCTGGAGTTGTCCCATTTGGGGATATTCCAGACCTAACAGAATAACATCACAACATTCCCTTCCTCTTTTTCTTATGTAACATGGAACAATTTATTTTCTAGATAAATTCATCTTACAAGTTAAAGTGCTTGGGATTCCTCACTGACTAGCCTATGAAATCCCAGATTTTGTTAGTAAATTAGGAATAAGTGTGGGTTAGTGGAACAGTCTCTGCTCTTGCCTCAAAACAGACTCTGACTTAGAAAAGTAGATGAGTGGAAAAGGAGGAAATTGTAACAGTTGCTATCCCCATCTTTCCTATGCTTTTTGATAGGTAAGTTTTCCTATGAGATCAGTAAGCAGGTTGTCTCTCACTAGTAGAGAGGGTGGGAAAAGGCAGACATTTCTGAGTAAATGTGCCTTAAACTCTCCAATACCCATCCTCAAAGTAACAACTTAATAGAGATAGATGGCTAAATTCTGATAAGTCAACAGGTTTGCACCAATAATTTTACCTATTATGTACATGCTCTGTTTACTCACTAGAAAGTCTATGAATATGTGTAAGTTTAGTGATCATGTTCTCGGATGTTGGAGTAAGCTGCAAGAATTCATCCTGTTTGAGGCCCCATTTAGCAAAGCATTCAAGCACATGCCTAACTCTTATTGAAGTGAATAGGACCTAAGACCATGCTTAAAGCTAAGCACATACTTAATGCTTTTGCTGAATTAGGCCCTAAACGATGAAGGATGATAGGGAATTACTCTACTATCTACATATACCAGTGGTTCTCAACCTATTGACCATTGTGGGCAACATATGCAGCTCTCTCTGTGTTATGTAGGCAGCATCCACACTATATATATTACTTATATTGTCCTGAGGATGTCACATGGGCTGCAGCTGTGTGCTGATTGGGCCTCAAGCAGCCCATGGGCCGCAGGTTGAGAACCATTTGCATATACACTCATCTCCCATTGATGTAAATGAGAGATACCTATACCTGGGGATAAAACCCCTTTGTCCTTGAAATATTATTGAGGCGAGCTTGTTTTGGATGTCCACATCTCCGCCAAAGAATGAGTATGGAGTAATAACAACATTTTAGGAACGTGTGGCTCAGTAAATTTCTTCTCCCCCACCCCGAAGTGGAATAGGATGTTGTCATTCCTAATGGGCTTACATACTTGCTGGGTGAAAAGCTGGTATTGTGTGTGCATGTGGCTGTAAGTATAAAAACATGGGGTGAAATATGGGGTGAATTTTTGGCCCCACTGAAATCAGTGGGTGGTTTGTCATTGACTTCAATGGGGTCAGGATTTCCCCCACGGTTCTATGGCCTTAGTTATTACGGGCATGAAAGGGAAGAAGCGATAACTTGCCAGTCTCAGGAAAAGATCTCTTCCTTAAGAAATTTTTTTCCTTAAGGAACTTTGCAGTCTGCAGAGCGGGGCAATTTATTTTTCACTGAGTAGTACATTCACCTAAAAATGCATTTTTCAGAAAACAACAACTATGCACAAATTTGGGTTGAAAATGGTAAATAGTTTCTACTGAAAAAAATTAGGAAAAAAGAACATCAAAAATGTCAAAGCTGTTCATTTTGGCCATTTTGAAGTGAAATGTTTTGTCTTTGTTTTGAAAACATTTTGTTTTGATCATTTTCAAACATTGTGTTTTGACTTTTCATTTCAAAATGGCATTTTGGAATAAATATTCAGCAGTGGGCTTTTCAGTCCAGCAGAGCAAGGTATGACACGATCCAATGGCTGGAAGCTGAAGCATGACAAATTCAGACTGGAAATAAGGCGTATGTTTTCAACAGTGAGGGTAATTAACAACTGGAACAATTTGCCAAGAATTCTCCATCACTGGCAATTTTTAAATCACGACTGGATGTTTTTCTAAAAGATCTGCTCTAGGAATTGTTTTGGAAAAGTTCTATGGCCTGTGTTATACCAGAGGTCAGATTAGATTATCACAATGGTTCCTTCTGGCCTTTGAATCTATAAATGTTAGAAATTTAGCCTTTAAAAAAAAACAAAAGGGGGAAGGGGGTGAAAAACCCCCAAACCCAAAATGAAACATTAAAATGAAAGATGAGAGCGAACTATTCTGCAGTCTATATACACACTCATCTCCCATTAATCTAAATAGAAGTTACCTGTATGTTTGAAGGGGGAATACACCCTTTCCCCCCCCCATTCAAATAGCATTGAGGCTAGTTTGGGAGGTCTATAGTATGAACCAACTGTGTATATTAGGGAAGAAATTTTTGTTTTGAAGAGGTATTATACATAAACTTAGTGGAGACTGGTAATTAATCTGTCAAACACTCTAAGAGGAAAACAGAAATACATATAGTATTAAGGGTCTGAAAAATGAATCACTTGATGTTTGAATCTTTTGAGGCAGCATCATGCATTGTGTCACAGACCATCAGGAAAATGTCATGGGGCAGATACATTCAACAAATAAATGGTTGTGAGTTGTATGGACTGTGTTCTTTTTTGTGTGTGTAAGCTTTAATAAGAATTACACAGAGGGAGGAGTCTGTATGTTGTAGGATATGATGCCCTGATGATGCTACAGAGGGATCATCTTCTAAGGAAGAGGGTTTGTTTGTTTGGCTTTATTTTCCCCTTAGGGACAACGTCATAATGGGCTACATTATGGGCTTATTTTATATGGCAGTAATGATGAGAACAGCTGGACCTAGTATCCAGAGGAGTTCACAGGGCTCTGCAGTTGGGAGCTGCTCGTGCTCAGGGATAGTGGAAAGCTTGTGCAAATTTGTTCCTCTCCCCGCAAGTTGTCTAGCAGTCCTCCCTGAATTCTCACCATCTCACTCCCTGGTACTGGGGCTGCACAGTCCCTGAAGAGGTCCTATCGGGTTCAGAAAAAGTTTTGGAGCTGTGGTTAACTTAAACAATAAAACTGGTACCAAGGCTGCCGGTGCTGGGGATAGAGGATGCTGGAACTAGGTCTCATTCTCTCATCAACCCCTTTGTTTGGAAAAGACTGCATACCTTAATTTTGATGGGGCGGCTGCCACTCCCTAGCTTACTTAGCTATGGAGGAGCCTTTGGGATATTAGAGAAGCACTTACCCCCCACTGTCATCATCCCTTATGTAGTTCATCAGGGGAAAGTCAGAATCTTGGAAATGCCTCGCTTGGAAATGGAGCTGGTTGGAGCGGCTGCCTGAGAGCTATGTGGCTGTCATTGATGGAAGAGATTGCTTTCTGCTTTCTGCCACTCGGCCACAAAGCATAGTTGGATTACAGAAGTCCCAGCCACCCTACACCACAGCAATGCACTAAATCACAGTTTGGCCCAAAAGCAGAACTGCAAAATGTGTTTTATTTTGTATTCAGACAATGTCACTACCGTTCCCCTTCTCTGCAGATGGATTTCACTCTATCTTAATTCACTATAAACAAGAGTCCTGAATTTCTTTTTCAAAATTAATGTGAGGTAGATAATCCAGACTGCATGAAATGTTTAAAAACTGTACAGTGAAGGTCAAGCTAAAATGACCACAGCCATTCACATATACTTAATACATATATAATGCTTTTCACCTTCAAAGTGTTCCACAAACAATCATTTATTAATCTTCACAACACGCCTAAGATTAAATATTGTGATTGCCTTTCTATAAATCGGGAAAATGTAGCAGAAAGATCTTGTGATTTTATCAAGGCCACAGGGGGAGTCTGTGTCAGAGCCTGGAAGAGTTTCTTGTGGCTGATCCTATGTTGAAAACTCTTTATTATTCCTCCCTGCTTTCCTCACTCATTTCTCTCTCAGTCTCTGTATTGATATAGATATATAAAATGTCTTATATTATCTCATATTTAATTTAATTTTAATCAACTCTCAAATGTCTAATATGGCTGCATTTTTGTTTTGCAAGTGATAGAAAAGGCATGTTATTCATTCGTTTGAAATATAGTCCTAATATTGCAAATGACGTGTGCAAAGTGGTTGCTGTTAAAAAGTCAACACTTACTATGTCAACCGTGGTAACTGAGATACTGTACTTATTTCCTATTGTAAGTTTAGAGAATTAGTTGAGTATCTTGGCTATCAAAATGTAGCAACCATGGATAAATGCTCGGTTTTTAGTGACCAATATTGATTAGTATTTTTTAAGAAAGAAATTTGGTGTAAAATATGTCATGGGAAATAATTCACGGGATTATTATCTGTGAATGTTCAGAAAACAACAGTGATGCACACCTGTGTATTATATGGGTTTCCTGAGAAAACTCCTGCATCTGCTAAGAATTAAGCATTTTATTTCACTTACAGTAAACAATGACTTCATTAACTTTTCCAAAAATGTACAAATGAAAGGGATGAAGTACGGAGTATAAGATAAATTCCGCATCAAACTCTCCTTTTCCAGGCAGAATGTAGTCCATAAAGAGGCTGTGCTCAAGGGAGCAGATTACTGCATGTATGTCCACCGCAACACGCCTGAAGAGGTTGGCGTAAATTGAAACTGTGGAGAAAGAGCTCTAACTAGTGTGTTGACCCTTTATATAGGGCCTTTATATAGGACCCTCTGTCCAGCAATTACGTACAATGACATGGCATTGCAACACTTCTGTTATATTGTTCAGTATGATCTTTGCAAAATACAGAACTCGATTTTAAAGGGGAGAAATCACTATACCACGAATGCATATACGTGTAACTGCTGACATTGACTTCTAGTGTGTGGGCTATATGAAAACGTAGCAACACTCTGGGTTCAATATAGACCAACTGACATTTTTTTCTCAGTCATTTATTTTAAAAAAAAAAGAGCCATTTATTTTGGGCCAGGAGTGGGTTGGGGTTTTTTTTAATTCCTTTGGCTATAAAATGTTAATATTCATTTTTTTAAAAAGCCAACAATATTGTCACATTCTGTTTAAAGAAGAGAGGAATGAATTGTACAGGCTTAAGCCTGATGTAGTGCTGTAGTTCTTCCCTGAGCATCCATTGAGCCTTACAGTGTGTGTCTGTCATTATATAGTTAAATATACCCTTGTAGCCTAATTATCAGGGGTGCTGAGTGTATGCAATTCCTGTTGTTTTCAACAAGAAGCTTCTGGTGCACAGCACCTCTAAAAATCACATTGTTGAACTCGTATTTTTTTTCCTGTTATATTACATTTGCTTTAGCCTGTGAGGGCCCCCCATCCAGATTTGGACAATGCCTGCCCCTTCAGTCTACGGCCACCTTCTTTTTTCCACTTACTCCTCATCCTTTCCCTTCTAATGACCAGCCCAGTACTTGCCCTTATTGCAGAATGGAGGAACACTTTGGTCAATTTGAGATTACCGAGGACATATGGTTAGCACTCTGGCCCAGAGATCAAGCACATTATCTTCCCAATGAGCTTGATCCCCACTAGCTCCAGGGAGTGGGATTCCTAAAGTCTGTTGTGAATCTGGAGTTAGCCCAATTTGCTGGTGCAATACCACTAAAGTGTCCTGAACAAAAGTGAATGACCCAAACAGTTCCCAGTCCTCATACAGATAGGTAATCAGCTCTTACTATGGAATGAAAGCAATGTTTCCTTGTGCCTTTGCTGGAATTTCATGCACAGTGTTTGTTTGCTAAATCTCGCCTGTTTGTCACTACGGTATATAGTCACATCCTCTGGATTTATTTTTAATGGAATGTTTAATACATACCCAATTACTTGTTTAAAGGACTCGCACACAAAATCATAGAATACCTGCATCATTTCTGTTGCCTTTTTTTAATCAGTCACCGTTGCTCATTATAAAATTCACCCACAGTAGATTGTTTTTCTTGTCATTTATGTAATGTGCTAGTACTTTTGAGTCATCCTTGTCATATTTCTTCCCACAGCTAAACGTTATTGTAAGAATTCAAGTCCAACCAGCAGCACAACAAGCAGTTATGCCCCTAGCAGCAGCAGCAATATGAGTTGTGGTGGAGGCAGCAGTGCCAGCAGTACCTGCAGCAAGAGCAGCTTTGACTATACTCATGACATGGAGGCAGCACACATGGCTGCCACTGCTATTCTGAATCTCTCCACTCGCTGCAGGGAGATGCCTCAGAACCTCTCCACTAAACCTCAGGATCTCTGTGCCCGGGTAAAAATTAGCAATTATGTTTGTTGATGATGATACAAACCTCTTTACTGCGCTAGATTTGTGCCCTGATAGGTTCAAGAGTAGCTTTAATGCCTCTTGCTTAATCTTTTTCTCAGAATGAACAAAAATGTGGCAGCTCTGCTAAGGCAGCAAAATAAAAGATAAAGATGCAAATTACTCATCAGTAACTCTTAAAATCCAGATCAGTGCTTAGAGTTAAAATGGTGCTGATAAAATATGTTGTTCTCTGTTTTAATCCTTCACTTACTGAATGGGTCTATAGTAACTATGGAAGCTATTTAGGTTGCTTAAGTGGTATTAATTGCACTATAGAATTTTTACTAACACTATCTGATTTATTATTGTAAGAAAGAGGATGGTTTAATACTGTAACTTCATGTATAAATCACACATGGGCCCTAAGGTTTTATGATCTAGTACAAAGAAAATTTGTGGTATTGTACACAATATTGTCTTACCTATCCAGAATATAATTGTTCTCAAATAGATGCATAATATGTTTGAAACAAACAAAAATTCCTCCAGTGCAGATAACTTTTAAATTGCATAACAGTAATAATGCAGTATCACCAATGCTCTATAAAGTGTTAGTAAATTCTCAATGTATTATTAAATGGCAACACTAAAACAAATAAAGGAAAAAGATGTTGATGTTAACCTTTATAAACAATAGCATTATTAAAATTCATCCACATTGTAAAACTTTTATAAGAACCTTTTGATTTTGTTATAATCAGATTAAATCTTGACTCTGACATCTGAGGAGAAATGACTACCGGTATTTAAAATACACCAGCAACCAGTAAAGTGCTACCTATAGGAGGCCACTAGATGGCTAAATAGACAGATGCAGTGCAGGGGGAACAGTTTTATTGTGCTTATAGAAGAGCTTTTGAGCTGGCAGACATGTTCTGCTCTTCTCCAGATAAACAAAGGGTTTTTTTCCTGTTGTGTAAAGCTTCTTGATCATACATAATGAGCTAACAATCTTACCAGTAGTTATTAGTAATGATCTTAATTTTTATGAATTCAGTAAGGTTAGTAATTTTGTTTTCAAATGCTTCCTTTTATATTAATTGATTTAATCCTATAGATGAGGGAATTCTCTTTGTGGCATGCAAATAAATGTGATTGTGCTCAGTACCGACAGGAATTGAAAAAGTTTGAGCAATAACCTTAAAAATATTATGTGGCAAAAAAATGTAATAACAAATCTGGGAAGATAAATACATTATCAAACCTAAATTAATATCAGGGCAATAATCAGGAATAAACTGTGGCAAAAAGTGTTTGTGTAGAATAATACTGTATAATCTATCAAAGCAATAACCAAAGAAGGGATTTTCATTAAGTGTCTTGCTGCTGTTCTGTTATTACCTCAAGAGGAAAGAGAGCTGCTAGACATCAGAGTAGATGGTAGCATTAACAGCAGTTTTGAAATCTAATTTCTGGTGAAGTGTTTTACTCTTGAAAAATTAAGGATTGGTTGGGTATTTTGCTTCCCTCCCTCCCATCTAAATGCCCTCCCACTCCCTGGGGAAAAGAAAGAAGAAGAGGAAGATGATTTGAAGTGAATAATTCTTGATCTATTTTCAAGCCAAAAACAAAAATCCCAAACCTACTCACCCTATACTTCACAGTTCCTCTGTCGCTGCAGGGAATGTCAGTATCAGCTGTGTTACCCAAGCCAGCTGATTATATAGATAGTCTTTGGAAAGTTAAGATATATTAAACCTTAACATCTGTAGTGGAGGAACTGCGAGATTTGGATGCATTTTCTCATAATATGAAGGTAGCAAACACAGTGTAAACCGACTTGCTTTAGTAACCAAAGCTCTTTTTTTCTAATTCCTTACCTGTTCGAGTTAGAAGAGCAAAGTATTCTGCTTTTTTTTGATGCAACTTGTTATCTGGTTTTTATTGCTCTAATCATATAAGCAGGTGTTGGAAGGACTGGAAATAGGCAGAATCATATAGAGGTTAACTCTGTTAGACTAACCTGTCAAAGAGTAAATCAGGGACATAAACACAGCAACAACATACCTTTGGGGATTTCTCATTTCACTGTCAAATTTTACACCTGTGTTTTGGGAGGATGGTTGTGGTTAGTGGGAAGTCTCCCCTTTTCTTCCAAATATCAGATTAGCCTTTTATGAAGATATGAGTGAATCTACTTTAACAGCATTAATGTTGTGTAACAGAATTATGCTACGTGTGGGAGGGGGCTTAATGCTTACAATCTATATAGGCATGATAAAACCTTTTATCATTCTACTAAGCAATCAGATTAAAAAACACAGAGAGGTGATATTTTGATAGTCAAAATCTGAATTAACAATATTTTTCTTATTTTGACAGAATCCTGATATGGAAGTAGATGAAAATGGAACCTTGGATCTAAGCATGAACAAACAGAGACAGCGAGATGGTTGCTGTACCATTTTGACACCACTGGAGCCAATGTCACCACAACGACAAGCTGTGATGAATAACCGGTGTTACCAGCTGAATGAGAGTGACTGCTGGGACTTGCCAGTGGACTACACTAAAATGAAGCCCAGAAGGATAGATGAAGATGATTCCAAAGAGATTAATGTATGTCTTTTTCATCTAAGGGTTCTGATTGCAATCTGATGGTTTTAATTCATTAGATTTCTAAAATCTGAAAGGAAAGAGGAAACACCCTGTGTAGGTAATAAACAAAAAATGGATAATTTCCTGACAAGAGGACTTTCTGGTAGTTAATCTTTCAAAATATATCATGTTGGCACACATCTGATCAGTGACTAACTTCCATCCAACAACACTTGAACCGTGAATGTGAATCATGTTTTCTAACAGCACTGTCTTGTTAACAAATATTTTCTTCTGTGAAGATGTTCTAAATTTCCAAATCTACCTTATTCCATCTGAGCAAGTTGACATAACTTTTTTCAATGTTGGTATCAAGTTTTTACCAGCTTTCCGAACAAGATACTCTTCTCAGATTAAGATTAAAAAGTGAAGGACTGAATATTTAAAAGTGTATTTATACACGCAGATCTACTTAAGAAGCACAGAGTACAGTATAAGTTTTCCATTAATTTAGCTAACCAGGATTTTGTTGTCAAAGGCCTGCTCCTACATTCCTTATGCATTCAGGAAAGTAGGAGCACAAAGCGTTGGGTGTGCTTTGGGATACACAGTAGGGCCTTTATACCATTGTAATTAAATATTTTATTTCAAGAGTATTATGAAGGAATATGAGGTGTGATACACTCTAAAAACCTGTAAACAGAAAGAGGTAAATAAAGAAAACTTGCTCCATAGTGAATTTATTTTAAGTTTCAAAGCTTGTAACATGTAGCAAGTGTTTTCAGTCACCACTCTGAAAGGGTGGTCCTGACAGTTGTCAGACAGCTGCTTTTGGGCGGGTGGGGGAAGGAGTTGCTGGGAGGCTACTGTTTGTATTTGTCAGGTTTCAACTCTAGCTCACTGGCCTGTTTGCCATATTTATAGCATTGTAATCTAGACATGATTTTACAATCCCAGACTTCGTATAGCAATATTTTTTCTCTTGCTAAATCTACATTATAAGATTAGAATTCTTATCAACCATGTGTAGCTGGATCTCTCTCCAATTTATTTTAATTAAAATATAGGATGGCGTGATTTAAAAAATAAACATAGAGACATGCAATAAAGTGATATTTGCTTTATATACATTGGGTGCAATCCTAGCTCTGCTGAAATCAATGCAGGTTTTGCCATTGACTTGGTTGGGGCCAGGATTTCTCTCATTATCTAAGAAATGGGAGATATTAAATACTGTATAGCATTGACTTAAGGAGAATCATTCTTTAATTCTGTTGCTCACAGCACCATCTGCAGGGTTTCTGCATCAGTGCTTTCTGCCACGTCTTCTTCACTTCTGAAATTAATGCTTAAGTTTCAAATATAAAAAGGCTAAATCCATCAGTAAATTTAAATACAAAATTATATTTTGCCAGGCAGATCCATTGAGGTTTGCCCCAGATTGTGACACTACATGTGTGTTTAGCAATTGGCTGCTAACATCATTCCTGATTCATTTTTTGGGAGAATGCTTAACTATTTTAAAATGTTATTGAAGTTGGCATTTTGATGGATAAGATACTATATTTACGCTTTGTTTTTCTGTGGCTGTGGTTTGTAAAAACTCGTGACTTTGGAAAAAGTATTGATTCTTGTGAAAGAGAATAGTAGTTGACTGTCAGAGGCAGCTGCTGATACAGTTGGGAATAGACACTATACAAGAGAGAATATCTGACTTTTGCCTCTTTCTCATCAAGTTAAATAATCTAATTCTTTTTCACATGTTCTAAAGTGTGCATTGAAATGTAAAGGTACTATATAAAGGTCTAGCAGGTGAGAAAAAAAAGGTAAAATGATGTCAACATTTTTCTGATTGAGTGGGAGTAATGGAGGCGATATGTCTTATAACTGTACATAGCATTATTTTTTGTGTATATTGCAGCCTCACCTAAGTGGGACTAATACCCATATGTTTGCCTGCAGCCAGAAGACTTGGATCCTTTCCAAGAGGCACTTGAAGAACGAAGGTATCCTGGTGAAGTTACAATCCCAAGTCCTAAACCCAAATACCCTCAGTGCAAAGAGAGCAAAAAGGATTTAATAACGTAAGCATAATGTGAGGTGAAATTATTTTTTCTTCTTTTAACCTTTTCTCTTTGTCTTTTTTAAACAAACGAGTACATTACGCCTTGCAGTATGAGCATGCGACATTTGCAGCATATAAATGTTTCCAACTGCCAGTTAAGTAAAGTGATAAGCTAACATGTATTTGCTTGTTCTTAATGATGCTATATTGTACTGAGATGCCATTTTCATTTAATGCTGTTCATTTTTCAGCTTTTTGATAGGATGCTTAAATCCCCTTGCAGTCATTGCGGCTAAACTGGAAACAATGAAACTTTTAAAAGTTTTTTTTTTATTTTTTTAAACATACTTACTATTTTGGCTGTTTTTGTTTTTGTTTGGTGGCAGATGTCCAACACCAGGGTGTGATGGGAGTGGTCATGTGACTGGTAATTACGCCTCACATAGAAGGTGTGACTTCATTTTTTTCATGGTGGATTCTGTCTTTTCAATTTATTGTTTTCAGCTTACCTCAACAATGCTGTCAAAGTAAAAACGTTGAACTATGTGTTAACCCTTTGAGTAATATATGTTGATATTAAAAGCATGCTAATTTGTGTGTTGTATAAACGTCTTTTATTTTTAAATAGATTACTAAAATTTCCAAAGTTTTCTTAAGCTTTTTGAGTAGTTAACCCAGGGATCACAAATATTTTTTGTTACATTTTACTACTTTGTAAAAACAAAAAAAGTTCATTTACATTATGTAGTACTGGAAGTAAAATTTATATCTAAATATATTCAGAGGGTTAACTATATTACAAAATTCAATATTACAGCACTTGCCCCATCGCTTTTCTGCATTACAATTTTTAATTTTTATTTTTTATGTTGTGATTGTTTGAGAGAGTTTAGCTTTTAAGGAGGTTGACTTACTTGGATATCCTGCCATGTCTTACAGTCTTTCTGGCTGCCCCTTGGCTGACAAAAGCATTCGAAGTATGCTGGCCACAAGCTCACAAGAACTCAAGTAAGATATAAACAAAATAATTCTGTTTACGTATTTATTTGCTCAGCAACCGCATGTAATTATGACAGATGCTAGATATGCTATTTGGAAAAGTACTAGCTAATGTACAGGAACTTACCCATGCTTGGAATTTCCACTGAAACCAATAGGAGATCCATGCAGTGATTGGGCCTATAAATAAGTCTATTTCTTTGTTATTTTCTTTTGTGCATAGAGTACACGTTAAGGATGGGCAAGTTCAGAAATTTTGCGGTCCCAGTCTGGACAAGCATCCAAATTTTGGAATCCCTACTCAAAGTTTATCTAAACTACCTAAGTCTCTTGAAGTTATCAGTCTGAGCTGGAAATATCAAGAGAATAGATTGATGAAACTAGTCTGATTCCAAAATTGGCAAAGCAATTATCTGACTATTTCAGAACCTCAAGGAAGGTTTATTTCCCAAAAAAGAATTAAAGGTCCATGCTTAGGTGAAAGGAGGAGATCGATGTTTCTTTATAGAATCTGAATGAGTTAGCCTATCCCTAATTCATGTATTGTTCTCCCCAGGTTTGTATCACTGTTATCAGCCTAATGCATTGCCTCATTTAACTACCTTTTTCTAGAGTTTTCTTTGCTATTCCTCTGCATTTTTTCTTTCTACAAAGTAATGATTTCCTTTCAATACTTCAGAGTGAAAATTGTAAGCAATGGACATTAGTTTATTAAAGTATTATGTTGAATTATTCAATTCAAATATAAAGAAAATCCTGTAGTTTTGTCTATGCTGAAATAGAATCTTTTATTATTGGCAACAATAAATATATTTATATATGATGCGTTACTCTATTCTGATTTTTTTTTAAATGAAAAATCTAGGTTATACAAATGCTTTTTATGGTTGTAGTGAGAAGTCCTACCAAGAATTCTGTAACCTCCTTCAAAAATGTGCATGTTCTGTTTTGGTCAAGCAATACTACAGGTCCAAACTTACTCTTCTCCTGCAGCCAGAGCTTTGCCTAAAACTATGCACATGGAAATGCTGCAGGATTGGATAATTATGTGGCATTCTTCAACATATTCCAAATACATAGTACAGAGGGACAGATATTTAAAAGTAAGAGGCAAGGATGGGAAAGGACAGCATGAACAAATACTTGGTGATGATTCCTGGCCATGCTGAGGAGTATTCCAAACATAATTGGGCAGGGGGCTACCTTTGCTCCCATGACTAGCATTTTCTTGAGATTCATACATGCATTGTTGGGAGAACAGACCCTAAAGCCTAGGAGGTGTTTCAGAAAGTCAGCTGCTAAGGCAGATTGCTCTCTAGATTTGTCTAACATAGACAGTGAGTTCTCATAAGGAGTAAGAAACTCACTTTGCCTAATTTCAAATCCACTCCAAATTCACAGGTTTGAATACTCAACTCAAATGTTTGGATCCCATTCCACTTAAAGAGCAGGGAGGGGCCATGCAGAGGAAAAAGTCAAATGAAAGCAGAGAGTGAGAAATAGAGTAAAGTGAGGGCAGAGTGATTTTTGGGCTCAGAACCACATGGTGGGAGTACAGGAGGCTATCTGAAGCCACAGTGGTTGGAGGCATCATGCCTGCACAAGGCAAGCACAGACAGGATGACTGTTGGGGGAACAGGGACAGTGTGTTTACTATAGATTCTTGCTGCTGCTTTAGAAAAGGTGCAACACACAGAGACCCCACTTGTGCTTGTGTCGCGTTAATTACAACACTACGAGGAAGCTCCTTCATGTACCCTACTGCCTCTTCTTCCCTCCCAAGAATCCCAGTCTACTTGCCCAGCAAGTTTTAGTCTCACCCCTTCAGTCCTCCACTTCCCTCCACCCCTGGCTTTTTGTCTGATCTGTCTCTCTTCCTGTCCTGGCCTCCAGTCATCCCCCACTCATGATTCTTGTCCCAGTCTCCCTCCCTGAGCTCCTTGTCAAATCTCTGTGTTTCCCCATCACAATTCCTTGTCCCAGGTTCTTTGCTCAGCTGGTGTTTGTGTTCCCCCAACCTTGGCTCCTCATCAGATCTGTCTCCCCACTCACCTCCTTCCCCTTTGCATCTTTCTCTCCTTGGCTCCCAGCCCAAGTCTCCACCCCTGGTTCCCAGTCCCGGTCTTTTTTGTCCAGCCAGCCACAGTTTCCTTCTCACCCCATCCCCTGCCAGTCTCCACTCCCAATCACACCCTCTTCATAATCTTCTTTTTCCAATCTACTCCCTGGTCTGGCTTCCGTCCCCTCCAGATTTGAATCAGGCAGCTACTTGGGCCTAGCAGGGAGAGGGTATTGAGCATAGAGGAGGGACAGTTTAGATGCCTGAACCTGGGATGGTCTGCAGCAGCACAGAGGTGCAATTGAAGGGAAAATCCTACTCAGCCCTGGGCTACAGCATGTCCAGTATAGATGGAACCACCAGGGAATTTAGTTGCTAAGATCTATTAAGTCCCTACTGAGCATGCGCGAACTGCAATTTTGAAAGGCTTATAACTAGTCACATTTGGACAGATTTTCATAGGGATGCACAAGGCACATTCCTGACACAAAGGGCACTACCTTGCCAAACATCAAGTCTCTGCTCCAAAACATGGGTGCACTAGAACTTTTCAAAGAAAAAGGCACCAGAACTTTTTTTAGCATTACTAAAACAATGTATTTTTCCTTAGCATCATACCTGGAAACAACTAAACTACCTTGGCTGAAACATTCCAGAAAAGTTCAGCCTGAGGCAGACACCTAGCATAGAAAATTTCAGCCCGATGGGTTAAATTTTGGCAAAGGTATGAGAGTCTGATAATGTGATGTGTTGGGCAACCTTAAGGTTGCACATGCCCTGCCTGTAATTCATATATGTGAAAGTGATATTCATTTGACCAATGAATTTATCATTCATTTTTGATCTACCCTATTACCACTAATGCATCTTCTTTGGGCTAGTTCTAACATTCCTAACACCTGAACAGTATCAAACAGCTGCCATTTTGTAAAAAGCCAAACTGCCAGAGAAATGTTTCCTTCTTTCCCCAAACTGTAGAATTTCCCTCAAAAAAATTACACCTTCTTGAGCCCCAGAATAGATAATATTCATTTGTGTGCCAATGATAGGTCAAAGGGTTGGTATCTCTCATCCCTGTAGGGCTAATAGCTTGCGTACTATCGCATTGGAAAGGAGAGATTCCCAGCTTGCTTTTAGCACTTGCTTCCTGCCCTGGAAAAGCCCCGAATAGCAGAATTTAACTATAGGACATTTTTATGTATAAAAAGATCTGTTTTAGGTATTTTTGAAAGATATAAAGAGAGAAATATTAAAACTAATGTTTTATATCATATTTAGTCTAGCTATCAAATTTTCAGAATTCCTCTCCCTCTAAGCCTGAAAAAATGAACAGATCTTAACAAAGTTACTAAGTCTACTGAATACAGAAAAATGAAGAAATGAAGTCCAATAAAATGTTTTAAATCTCTAAAGCATTTGTAAATTATTTTTCTCTAACACATGATACAGAATACATGATACTGTAGTGTGATATAAAGATTGTATTGCTGGATTACATCATTTGGGATGACTGGCATAACTCACTCATGGCTTTGCCATTCATGGGTAATGTGACAAATCTTAAACTCATGCGGATAAAACCTTTATATGGCATTCTACAACTATGTATTCTCTGTCTCTCTGTGTATATATACAATTATAAAACACTCACACAAATATGTGTAAAGTAATTTCCAAACTGGAATTCTGTCAGGACTCCATGCCTAGCATATTTGTGCAAAAAGGGCTATGAGATATTTAATGAGCATTATTGGTTGTATATCTGCTCTGGAAGGCAAACTTCCAAATTCACCACCCTAGACACTACTCACACTTTTTGTCACACAAACTGTGTGTCATGAACAGTTAAGCATGTTTATTTGCTGTTTTCCACCTGTGTTTCAGTTTTTCTTTACCCACATCCCCTAAATAGACCAAACTATTCATAAAGGTGAAATTCTACAAGAATTTCTATAACCCAGCACACTTTTGTGCTGGGATCTGCACTCGCTCTCAATAAAAGTTTGGAGGGGTACAAGAGAGTTGGGTAGAATAGATCCAGTATGTATGTTCAAAAGGGAGACAAATCATTGGTTACTTAACTCGTATTGCAGCTTTTGCAGAATTGGTTGACATATTTGTACATATTGAACTCACTCCTCTCCCTTAGTCTTGCTCCTCCTCTTTTCCTCTCCTGCATGGGGAATAACCAACCCAGGAAGAACGAACACAACTTTTTTGTCTCTCGTCTGCCTAGGAGCGGACTCCCTGAGCTGGTCCACCTGTTCCTTCAGCACCTCTCTTAGTATCCTATTTACTTATATATATACACACCCGACTGGCTTATAGACAGGTCACTGATTTTTAAATAACTGAAATATTCAAAGTAGTTCTGAGTCATATATATATATATATATGATTATTGTTTTAAGACATAAGTAACATCAAAAGAGGTGGATATTGGAGACTTACAGGAATTTAAAGGTCTTAAAATGGACAGAATAGTATAAGCATCCAAATCCTTTGGTGGCCAGAGCACAGTCTATATTGATTAATTATTATGTTTATCTTAATGCATTTTGTATCTCAGTGCTATCGTCTATAGTAATTGTGGTCCTATAAATACCATAGATCTTGATAGACAGGGTCCGGAACAACTGTGTTGTGGCAGCTTTCTGAGGCATGAAGCCATATTTTCACTCCATGGTGAATAGAAGAGTTGGCCAAACTCTTTCTTGACATCCACCCATTCCAGTTGCATACTGGAGAATTTCATGCTGGTGGATGCCATGCAGTTTATATGACTCTCCAGCCACACAAAGTCTAAGCATAAACATGTCTCTCTCAGCAATAGAAGTTGGTCCAATAAAAGATATTACCTCACCCACCTTGTCTCTCTAATATCCTGGACCAACAGGGCTACAACAACACTGTGTACATAAACATGAGCCACATGTGCATAGATCAGATATAGGTGAAGGCAATTACAGGGTTTGATCAATAATTTTTCACTACTGAAGGAATTGCTTTAGCTCTTAGTTCCCAGTTACTGGCACCAGCAGAGAAGACTTCAGTATTTTTAAGTGTCTCTGAAGAAATTAACATCTGGCCTGAATCCAAGACTTTCCAGTATTAGGTTACAGGCTATAGTGTTGGTGAAACACAACTTCTTTCTTAAAAGACAAAGAGATGCTGAATTGAATAGTAAACCTCCGTATGGTGGGAGAGCAATCAGCAGCCAAATAACAGTTACAGATACAAAGTTTAAAGTGAAGGGTAAAACGTTCAGTCGTTAAATACAATTTTTAACCTTAACCTAGTTCAGAGATCTCAAACTCAAATCACCACAAGGGCCACATGAGGATTAGTACATTGGCCTGAGGGCCGCATCACTGACACCTTTTCATACAAAGATACAAAAGCCCCCGCCCTGCCCCCAGCTCCGCCCCCACTCCACCCCTTCCATGAGGCCCCGCTCCTGCCTCACCTCTTACCACCCCTTCCCCACCCCCATTCCAGCCTCTTCTCCAAAGTCCCTGCCCCAACTCTGCCCCCTCCCTGCCCCATTCCCACCCCTTCCCCAAATCCCTGCCCCAGCCGCGCCTCTTCTCCGCCTCCTCCCCTGAGTAGGCTGCATCCCCGCTCCTCCCCACTCCCTCCTGGAAAGTCCTAAGTGCTGCCAAACTGCTGTTTGGCAGTGGGAAGCGCTGGGAGGTAGGCGGAGGAGTGGGGATGTGGTGCGCTCGGGGGGGGGGGGTCGGCAGAGGCAGGGGTCAGGGGTTGAGGAGAGCTATGGCGGGCCGCAGGAAATAACTCCACAGGCCACATATGGCCCACGTGTTTGAGACCCCTGACCTAGTTTGTTTCCTAGCAGTTACAGTGACTTAAGAACTTCAGTCTCGTAGAATTATAAACATTTTTAAAAAGTGAAACAACATTCCCCAAAGTTTTAGAAGTGACTTAAAAGAAAAACTTTACTTTAAAATTAACTAGTTGATTTAAAAAAGCAATCATTTGAATGATGACTAAACCAGTCCAAACTAAACCAGTCCTTTTTCTTTCTGTGCCCAATCAGCCAGGGCATTTGTGCAGCAGGGAGTTCAAGGAAATAACATACCCGTTTCAGACAGTACTTTCAGGTGGATTCTGTCATTTAAAAAATAACCACACCTTTTATATGGCTTTGTGTAGGTTGGCCATGCTAAATAAGTCACCTATGATAAGACATATTACCAAATTTAACATTGTTTCTCTAAGGTCATTTCTCTGTCAAAGACTCATGTGTTAGAGGAAATGTTAGTTTCATATGATTATGTTAAATTCACCTGATCTCTAAGATGTTTGGGGTTTAAATAAGTCCCCAGAAAATTGGATGCTTATCTGAACTTCCAATAGTCCTCCAATTCCCAAACACCCGTGTCCCTAAGTAGATTTTCACTATGTGGAATTGTCTTCTGGGGGCGATATCAAGTGTCCTGCCCCTCTGGCATCTTTAGGGGAGGAAGGCGTTCTCATCATCCTATCTGTGTTGAGCCTCAGGGCTACTACTGTTTTCTCCACTCTGAAGGTGGAGGATCCTGCGATTTCCTTTCCCTCATTCTTATGTCCCTTTTTGCCCTAACGTCCATATTGTTGGATATCCAATGTCTACACCCCTCCAGCTATGTCTTTCCATCTCCCTGGGGATCCCATTCCCCTTATCTCTTTCTCCCCCTTCCCATCTGTGTCTCCCTTGTGAGTGTCTCCCCCTAACTCCTGAGAGGGAGGGAGAAATGGGCCATTCTGCACCTCTCTGTATCTCACCCACCCCTACCAATTACTGCAGCCTTAGCGTGGGGGGTTAGAAACTGCCCCAGGCCGGTGAATATTCAGCTTCCCCAGCTGTTTTCTTAGCCCATGTGCTGCTTTCTAATCTCCAGCAGAGAGCATAGTTACTGAGAAAGGGAGCAAGGGAATGTAAAAGGATCTGATTGACACAGGCCTCTGGTTGATTCCCACAGTGGCCCCTATTGGCAGCAGGCAAAAATTATGTATATGTTTTTAACAGCTTAGGCAAAAAGATATCCAGGGGCAATGGCCAGTACTGCAAATACCCAGGACACTCCCAGCGAAAATGGGGCAGCTGGCAAGCCAGCAGTAAATATGGTGCTTGTTATTGTTTTTAATTATTCATACTAATCAGAGGACATTTAGAAATCTCAGGCCAAATCCTCACTCAAAACTCCCAGTGACTTCAGTTACCCAGACCAGCTTGCTTTAGTGAGAGCTGAATGAATAAGGACTGAGTGAAGGCAGCAGGATTTGGCACGGAACACGTAATTCCACAATAGTTAAAACCTGAATCCTAGGCACTGGATCCTAGGCCCTTAATGGTGAAGTTTGAAGACATCAAAAACAGTTCATGGTCCCAACTCAGCAATAAACCAAAGATGTAAACATTACAAATATGTTTCTTTAAGCAATATTTTTAGCTCCAGATTGTGATGGGGTTTTGCTGGGACTGGAGGGGAGCAGGCAAAGAGCCTCCCCAGCTTGGTTAACCCATGCAAGGGCCTGTCCCAGTTCTTTATGGGAGTGCAGGGACTTCTCTTTCAGTGTGGCCCTAGAGAAAGCCAGTGTTCAAAAGAGCTATAAACTAGTATCGTCAGTTAGTAAAACGTGCCGGTGGAGAACTCTAGGAGGGCGTGGGGTTGATGACTTTGAACCTCCACCAGATAAGTGGATTATTCTCTCTCTCATTCTCTATATCTCTAAACCTTGAGAGCTTTCTGATTACGTGGCCACTTCTTGTTCTCAGAACAGTTCCTTCTGCAGTGGCAGGTCTGGAGACTGAAGTGGATCTACCACCTAGAACTTGTATTTGCCATTCCTGGTATTTTTCATTGTCACTGACTGAATCATGTGTTACCTCTGTCAGCACAGAAACACCATTGCTAGCATTTTGGATACCCACAAGAAATAGATGGTTAAAGATTTCATTATTTTGTTTTTTTAGCATTCTTCTGTTCCTCCTGTAGGACTGACCCTCAGGGGAGCTTATGACCTTGCTGCAGATGAGATAAAGTTTACACTGGCAGGTTGCCAGCCACTTTTCTATAAGGATTCTAACATTTTCTCTCACCTGCAGGGGTAACTGTTTGGCATTCTTGTTATAGCATTTCTTCTTCTCTACTTCCCTAGTGTGTATCTCTTCAGGTTTAATTGTTTTTGACTCAATAAGCTTGCCAGAAGTTGGCACTAAAGTTTTTGTCCTTCTGCCTACTGCGTATCTGAACTGGTGAACCTAGTAAATAAATGTGGGGTGTATTGCAATACTCTAACAATGCTAACTACGGACCCCGTGAATCTGCCAGAGCTTTTTTTTAATCAAGTTCTTTGATGTTTGAACTTGACTTTGCTGTTCATAAATCTGTTCATAAAGGACTTGGTGTGGTCTACTTGAACTGATGTTCAAAGAAAATTACCAAAATGAGGCATTTATAAATTGTTGGCCATTATCTGTTATTAACTCATCTGGAATCCTATGGTGAAAAAATTACATTATTACATTGCTGCTCAATATGTCGTATAAATGGTTAATTTAAAAAAAAACCTGAGTAATATTCTACCAATAAGAGGTAATCATTTCCATTTCATTCAAACACATCTGTGCCAACCTTGGGCCAACTGCAATCAGGAATCGCATGTGGTTTCAGTGGGTTTTTTGCATTCTGTTTCCTGTATTTATTGCAGATTTCCACTTGGATACCTTATCTTTGATGGCAGCATGCATGCCTGGCCAGAACAGAACATCTTGGGCTCTGTTCCTGCACTTCTCAATACTCAAATGGGCACTGTAGGTTATACCTAGCATTTCCAACCTCATGTTGTGTGGTGCTATGACAATGTCCTTTGTACAGAATCCCATCATATGCAGCAATTTCATCTCTATAGTCACAATACATTTTTTTTTTACTTGGAGGTGCCTGGGCTTTTCCTGTTAGCCATCATCTAGAATAACTTGCTCAAGCTCTTGAAAGATTGGATCATTTCATGTTTCTTGCTTGAGTTTGTCTAATTTTGTATCAGAAATGGGTAATACATGAGTCATATTTGCATAAAACCCCTCTTCCTTGTTTTCACGGTTTAAAAGCCGCTTTAAGAGCATGCCTTCTATGAGAAGCTCTTTACCAGGCATCTGCATTTCACTGCATTTCTAATGCCGCAAGGTACTGCTCATAGGCACAGGGTCTGCCTGTATGAAGTACCTTTGCAATTTCTCTATAATTTTCTGAAGTCTGGATCATGCTTTGTACGATGGTCCCCTGTAGTTTATGGTCTGTTTCTACATTGACTAATTTTTGCCTATAACAATATTCATGAAATCATTCACAACCAAAACTTATTGCCAGCATTTCTTTTTCTTGCTGGACATAGTTCTGTTGTATTTTAATCAGTGCTTTAGAAGCATATGTCACTTAGACATCATCTGGCATAAGCACAACCTTATTCCCTGTGAGCTTGCACTGATTTAGGGCAATATTTTGAAAAGTCCCTGGCTGCCCTAAGTCCCATTTTCAAAAGTAATATAGGCATTTCGGAACCTTCAGTGGTAGTTAGGCTCCTAAGTGCATACGTCACTTTTCAAAATGGGACTTAGGGCTCGTCTATACAGTTCATTAGTCTGCACCGGAGGTGTGTAAATTCTAGTACACACTAGTGTATTGTGCATTAACTGGTCTGTGTGGACCCTGCTGGCGTGCACTAAAAGTTCCCTAGTGCGTGTTAATGTGTGAAAGGGAATTACATTAACGTGCACTAGGGAACTTTCAGTGTGTGCCACCAGGTGCCACACTGGCTAGTTAGTGCACAATACACACTAGAATTTACACCCCTCTGGTGTGGACTCAGGGACCGTGTAGACAAGCCGTTAGGCTCTTAAACCATTTAGGTACTTCTGAAAATTTTCCCTTTAGTTCTTAGGCTCTTTATTAATCTCAAAGTATTTCAGCACTGATGCCTCTGTAATAATTTATTTCAGTTTCCAAAAGCTTTTCTCCTGTCAGTCATCCCAGTGCTATTCTGAACTGTCCCCAAGCAACATTCTGAGGGGAGCAATTAATTGTGACAAATTAGTGATGAATTTGCTTAGAGATGTTAGCATGCCCATGAATCTCTCTAAGGCCTCCTTGTCTTGGAGTCTTTCCATTTGTACAATTGCCTCCACCTTCCTTGGGTTTGTCGCTGAGTATGTGCCCTACATAATTTGTTCATCTTCAATTCAAGGGTCTTTTCTTTGGCACAGTGCAGTCTCTCATTGTTTGGTTGATCATTTTTGATCAACAGATCAGCAGATCATAAACAATTACTTCCATCCCATTCAGATCCTCAAAGATCTGGGACGTGATGCTGTGGTATATCCCAAGTGCTGAGGGAATCCCAAAGGGAAGTTGCTTAAGCATGTATTCCCCAAAAAAGGAGTTGCAGAGTTTTGCACTTTCTGTGTTGTGTCAGACCTGCCAAAACCCTTAGGTTGCACCCGTAAAACTACTCTTGTATTTTGAAGTCTAGACACGCTCATTCAGACCCACAGGTGGTGTAAGTTAGCATAGCTCCATTGACTTCAATGGACTGTCACTGGTACACACCTGCTGAGGATTTAGCCATTTGCCCCCAGCTGTTCTTGTGGGTTAGCATTAATGTGTGGTTGCCTTAACCATTTTGAACTACACAAATCCTTAACCTGTTTGATTTTATTATGGAGACCATACTATTAATTCAGTTGGTTTCTGTTTTTGCACAATAACATCTAATTTTTCCATCTGGTCAAGTTCACCTTTTTTATTTCATATCTCATTTCTAATGAGACTTGATATGGTGCATATATTTTTGTGGTACAATGATATCTTTATCAATGTGTTGTTTTATATCCTTAATATATATTCCAGTCCTTTAAACATCTTATCATATTATTTAAAAGTATTTTTAGTATCCTGTTCAGTGGAACTTACACACACATTTGCACACTACTCTCTAGTCCTAAAACACATGGAAGTTTTTACACTTTTTCAAAATCTGCTGAATTATTTTACTTCTTCTACACACATGCCAGTGTGGCTTTGCCACATGAGCTCATTTTTTGCCCACTCTCTGAGACAAGGTTTGTTGTTTTATTTGAACATTGTCCATCATTAATCTTTTTGTCTACACTGACTCTGTTTCTTTGCACTTTGTTCCAGTACAGATTTTCAGATTAATTTTTATTCATTTATTTTCAATGTGTCAAACCAATGTGTTGCATAAACATGCTTTGTAAATTATTGAGATTCAATAAAGAGTGTTGGTTCATCATCATCATCATTGTAGCTTTTTCATCCAGCTGTTTGTTCATGAATGCATTTTGTTTTATTATTTCTTTGTAACTTGTGCTGTGAGCAACAGACTTTTGCAAAATGGTTACAACTGACTATGCCATAACCAAGGTCCCATGAATTCTGCAGTAAGCTAGATATAAATTCAACAAGGTGTGTGGATTCTGTGGCACTCCAGTGCAGTGCACTTGAAGTTCTGCAATGAAATCATTTAAATTTAAATACCGAAGGTTTATTTTTAGTTAAGCCACTAGGAAAATAAATGTCAGGACAGTAGCCATTTTGTTATTTTGCTATTCAGTTTATTTTATGGTGTCTCTCATTATCACTTCTCAAGTGCTATAGAGTTTTCAACTGACGACATGTAATTGCATCATAGAAAATATCAGTGGAAGCTGTGGTTTGGCTGCTGTGTAGCAGAGATTTGGAGATTTGTGAACCTGGAGAGGAAACAGAGGCAATGTGGGATTTGGGGCATATTATTAGTGTTATTATTACTATTATTATTATTTATTTGTTCTTTGTATTGCAGAAGTACCTTGAAGCCCCAATTATGGGCCAGGACCCCATTGTGCTAGGTGCTGTACAAACACAGAGCAAAAAGACAGTCCCTCCCCCAAAGAGCTTATAATCTAAGTAATTTATATTTAAGTATATTATATATATGTACATTAGCTACATGTTTTTGTTAAAATTATTAGCAGTGAAATAGTCAATATTATGGACATTTAAATGTCATCTTTGGGTTTCAGAGTTAATACCACATTTTGATGACTGAGAGGAGTTCATACTCCATAGAGCTATTATTTCAAGCTGTCTGAAGACTCAGGAACACAGCACTGTATCCATTTACAATTAGTACATGATTTCAAGGTTATCTTTACCACTACTGGGGCTATAATTTTTTTAAATAAAATAATAGATTCTGAAGCACTTTTCTAGGGAAAGGGGTGGATTCTGCATCACATTCTCTGGCTTCCTTGGTCATACCTGCCTTATAGATAAATAGTGAACTTGATTCCCAAGGCCAGTCAATCTGATACTTTTCTTGAACACTTTTTCATACAGCAATCTTTTTAAAAAAAAAGAGAATAAATGTTTGAAAATCACAACTCATTCAATTTACTTGCCAAGCCATGAGTTTAGGGATCTGTTTTTCTCCTGTATAAGATGATGACATCTAAAAAATATAAAACAGTGAAGTGTCAAGAGCAGTCTGAATGCAGAATTCAGGACTTGTTAAGTAAATAAGAAATAACAGATTTTCAAGACATTATGCTGTAAACCTAAATTTTTAATATAAATCTGCACACCTATTCTGAGGGTCTTAGACCTAATTAATTTTTTACAAACATTTTGAAATTCAGTCTTAAATACCTGGGACATTCATTAAGAGGAATTAAATCCCTCCCAAAGCATGCCATCTTAATTACTAAACATTCTGTGAATGAAATGCCAGTTCCAGTTAAATTTGGTTTCACCAGCTTTTAATCTTAAATTGCAAATTCTGAGTTTGGTAGACAGTGAACCCATTTTTTGTTGTTGTTTTTGGCAAAAAGAATTAATCCGAATATAAATCATGGGTTTCTCCTAAAGGTAAACTGCAGGGACCTTGGCTGGTACTGATTCACTTTCTTCTGATGTATTAATCAAGGATCAGATGTCAGGAAAGTGTGGGTATATCCCATATGAGCATTTACCTGCATATTGTCACTAGCCTTGGTCTTGAATAATTTCGTATATGTTTCTGTGTGGAAGGTTTCAGGGGATAGCAATACGGATCAGTTTTATTTTGGTTTATTTATTTATTTTTTTAAATCTCTACAGGTCCAGTCCTGCTAACTCTCATTCACAAAAGAAGGCCTTCAATGATGCTAAGACCTAATCAGAGACCTGATGCAAAGCCCATTACAAATCAATGAAAAAGCTCCCATTGACATCAATAGACTGGATCTGGCCCCATATGAGTAAGGGTTTGGAGGTTCAGGTTCTATTTCTGTGAGAGCCTAGCTCTCCCTGAGCAACAATATTTTAATGGAAAGAAAACAATATCATAGGGCCAAGGTCTGTTCTCTCAGCTCATGCTAGTTGAGTGTACAAGTCCAAAAGCAGAATTTGCAGACCATATTCTTTCCAAAAGCAGTTTCAGATGGTGTCTTTTGTTCATGAAAGAATGCTGTCATAGATCAGAGGCGGCTGAACAATTAGCTTTTTTAGAAATAGTGTATAATTTTTATAAGTTACTAGCTGGTGAAATACATGTAGTTAGAGAAATAACTTTTGTCTGACTTCCATTTAATGCTGTGGACCTTTGAGTCTGAGATCTGAATAACAGTTAATACATATAAAACAATAGTAAATCTAGATCATATCTATATAAGATTAATTGCTAATTTAACTTTCCTGGGCCTGAGTCTGATCCCATTTGCACCAATTTTACAACAGTGTAACTCCACTGACTTCAGTGGAATTACGTTTGATTTACACCTGATTTACACAAGAAGAGCATCAGGCCCATTATCTCAAATGTCTTAAAATTCCCATGAATGTTAATGTACCACAAATGTAGCAAATTAGTCTTAAGTCTCCATCTCTAAATGTATAATTTAGAATGATCTTTAATGCCATCTTATACTAACTTCAAGCTTGAAAGCTTTTGTTTTATGACAGTGACATTGATGCCATTACCGTTTTTAAGAACCGTTTTTTTTCATTTATGTACATCAATGACTATATTTTTAATAGTGGAGTAAAGTGGATATTGTGAATTACTTATTAAGCCTGAAGTTCTGTCTTTCTGGCAGCAACTTGTATTCATAAATTGACCCTTACAGTCACTTTCTGTGTCACCACTTTCTAAGATTTACCACTTCTTATGGGTTCGAATGTGCCATGGCAGCATAACTCACAGTAATGGGAGGTGTGAAACTATAACACCGACAGGAGGCATTATTGCTCGATGCAGTTTACTACTCCATGAACAGCCAGACTGTACCTTCTCAAACACCCCTTTGAGATGCTGTGATCCCCTTGGGGTTAACGGATGAGGGCAAGGACTGGAATTCTGCCTGGACGTCATTTCAGGCTGCACTAGGGAATCAGAAAGCTAATAAACACTCCTTTCCTCACTACACACTGTGCATCCTGTGTGAGGCTCTCATACTTTCAGCAGGATGAAACAGCATATGTGCATATGCATTTGTATTTAAACCAATTTCTTTCAGCCGGGCTAATGTCTTTTACGTTATCCCATATGCTAATGATTAAGTTAACTGGCAGGAATGTTGGCTGAGATGGTGACTTTTGAAAGAATATTTTCAGAATATGAATTTTGAATTACAAATATTCACCCCAGAAACAGGATACTAAGGTTACTCCAATCCAATCTGGAATGAGAAAAATACTGTGCAATGTTTGTGTCTGATCAAAACTAAGCCACTCAGCTTAAATTTAGAATATAGAATATTTGTTCATAAGCAGTTTGTTACAATGACAGAAAATCAAGAAACGATTTAGAAAAAGAAACTTTGGGATATCAAAAAACACATTGGTATTTTGCAAACAATAAATAAGGCTGAACTGATCAAATAAAGTATTGTTAGCCCAGTTCTTCTCATATTGGTATTGACAGGAGGGAACCAATTCAATGGTTAGATACCATGGTGACAGGTATCTTTGAAAACAGATTCTTAATTTTTATCTGAAATATTTTTCTTGCAGTGGTTCTTGTTACAGATTCTCTTTCTGATGGTTGTTTTCTATTTTGCTGTGGCCCCTAAGGTGTATTAAAGTGTGGGATCTTTCTCGTTCTGTCTACTTTCCCAGAAGAGTCTGAGCAAAGTGTTTATAACACAAAGAGCTAGTCCAATAGCACATGCAGTTTCCTAGTCCCATTGTTCTGCATAACCATTTATCCCTGTTTATAACCTTTGGCCTTCCTACTGCTCTACATAGCTGTTTCTGCAACCAATTCCTGCTGCTATTAAAATATGGAATTAAAGTGGTGCAGTCTTACCTGAGCCATGCAAAATGTTCTGCACACAAAGGAAGTCTTTATCTTTTCATCATATTTGCAAAAAAGCAAAAGTTCTGACTCTTTTACCAGGAGGGGGTTTGTCTCTATTTACGTCAAAGAAAAAAGCAGTTGGTACTGAAAAAGCAAGGAGACCAAAGTGAAGAAGAGGCATTGGAGAGCATTATACAACACATTGTCAGAGTGCTATTCACAGTCAATGACACCTCACAATGCTCCTGTGAGCCTGCTATTATTACTGAGACACTTTGGCCTAATCCAGCCTTTGCGTAAATGGATCCAACTCTTTACTTCCTTGGGAGTTGTGTGGGCACTCGGTACCTCTGCAAATTAGATTAAATATTTTCAAGAATATCCATTACTGTGCATTTTTGGATGTCCAGCTTGAGCCAAGTGGGTCCTCTTGAAGTAAAGAAGAGATATGGGGCTTAATCTCCCTGAAAATCAGAACCTAGGTGTCTTAAATCACCCACACCAAAACTTACTGAGTGTTTTTTAAAATTTGGCCAAGAACTAGTATAATGCCACACAATGAATCAGAAACAGCGGGATTTAGAGCTGAGATCTCCTTTGCCCGCAGCCCTACTTTTCACTAGAACACTGCCTCGCAATGTGGTATAATTCACACTTGACATTTTCATTCACCTTTTTTCAACAGGGCAAGGCTTACAAAGCCTCCCTCATTTGGATCTCCAGCAATACATGCAGGTCTAGGGGAAAGCTATTTGTTTTCATAAAGTCAGAACACGCCATTTTTCACCCTTCTACTACTGACTCTTCACCCCTGAAATAGAGAGTACCACCTCTGCTTTTGCTGTCTGGGGAAGCCAGACTCTCAAGGCTCTTCTTAGTCTACATCCTCCACATGCCAACCTGCCCCTGTCACCAGATGACAAATCCTTTCAATGAAGGGATATATATATATATATCCAGTGGAAGATTTAGAATCTGTTCAGTATTATAACTCTGGGGCACAGTGGCACTCCTCAAGGTTGCTATCAGGCAGTATGGTGATTCTGTATGTAAGAGAGAACATGTCATTATTTTATTTTACTTCCCCAAGGAGTAGTTTTAAGTTTTAATACCAGACCAGTGTTAAATACCCAACTTTACCTTATTAAATGTAGACTGAAAGTCAAAGTAGTCCACACTTTTAGTAACTCTGCTGAAATAGGGGCTAAGATACAAGTTCCTGTTAACGGAAGGAAGACTATTCAGGCCAGCTACATTTTTGTCATGTGGGTCACATTTTCTTGGCAGACTTTTAGGTTCTCCTGATGTCAGTGAGAAAACTTCCAATGTGACTCAATGATATTCACAATACCATTCCTTTATGGCTTAGCTGCTAGATTGGTAAGTCTTTCCTTGGAGCCAGAGCACTTATAGTTTGCACTTCATTTAAAAAGAGTCAGAAATATCCCAGCCTGACTCTCAGATCCAATCTTGCAAATTAACATTAGATGAAGTACTCTTGAAGGGACAGCTAGGCCACTTTGTTAAGGTCTTTTCCCTTCATGTCCTGCCCCCATCTGACCCAGTGGCCACAGTCCTTGTATTCACGTAGTGCTCCATATGATTTTAAAGGCGTTCTTGGATCTGCTAGTGGAATGACTCTTTCTTTTGAAAAAGAGAAACACAGAATAGCTCAGGCATGCCAAGCCTCCATACGCTCTTTCTGTTTCCCAGTTCTCTCCTCCAGAAGAAGAAAATGTTAATGGATTGACAGCACTGATCACACCAAAGATGAAATATAAGTTGTTAAATAAATGTGTTACTTCTGCCTTGGGGTTGCAGATGTCAGGGCCCCAATTCTACAAGCTGCTGAGCACTTCCTGGGAGGTGCTGACCCATGGATTCAGTGAGAGTGGAAGGTACACAGCACCACCCAGAAAGCTCTTAGCAAGGCCCTTACTTCTGTGAGCTCCAGAGCCCTTTGTATTTGTTTCAGCCATAAAAAACAAAGGAGCAAAACAATTGGGAAACTGACAATAGCAGTGTCAACAGCACACTTAGAAATAGCACATCAAGAGGTATGCTGCTGCTAGTTGATAGTTTCAAGGGTGTGTAAGGCCAGAGCAGACTACAGTTACAGTCTGTAACCACTATGTCAGTCTATTATTAGGAAACTATACCCAAACCTACATTAGGGCAGGATTTTCAGAAGCATGCAGCATTTGCCGAACTTTTCTCCCTTTTAAATCTACGGTGAAACTCTGACATCAGTGGAAGCAGTTAGTGTAAAAATAAATGCTTTTGAAAATCCAACGCTGTAGCATACAATAATGAAACCACCAACACATCCTATTGTGCCTCTCTACTTCTGTCATGGAGGCGCTTTTAATATACAATCATAGAACCATAGGGTTAGAAGGGACTGCAAGGGTCATCTAGTCTAACCCTCTGCCAAAATGCAGGATTTGTTGTGCCTATACCATCCAAGACAGATGGTTATACAGCTTCCTTTTGAAAATTTCCTGAGAAGGCGCTTCCACAACCTCCCGAGGCAGTCTGTTCCATTGTTCTACTGTTCTTACAGTTAGGAAGTTTTTCCTGAGATTTAATCTAAATCTGCTATGCTATAATATGAACCCATTGCCTCTTGGCCTGCCCTTAGTGGCAAGAGACAACAACTTTTCTCCATCTTTTTTATTGCAGACTTTCAAGTATGTGAAGACTGTTTTCATGTCCACTCTTAAGCTCCCTTTTTCCAAACTAAATATACCCGTGTTCCTTCAGCCTTTGTGTGTATGGCTTCCATCCCATCCCTTTGATCATTTTTGTCACACACCTCTGGATCCTTTCCAGTTTCTCTACATCCTTTCTACACACTGGTGACCAAAACTGGACACAGTACTCCAGCTAAGGCCTAACCAGCATCGAGTAAAGCAGTACTATCCCCTCCCATGACTTGCAAGCCGTGCCTCAACTAATGTAACCTAAAATCGCATTTGCTTTTTTTGCAACAGCATCATCTTGCTGACTCATGTTGAAGTTGTGATCCACCACAACTCCCAGATCCTTCTCAGCAGTGCTGCTGCCAAGTCAGTTTTCCTGCATTCTGTATTTGTGCATTTGGTTTTTCTTCCCAAAGTGTAGCACCTTACATTTGTCTTTGTTGAATTTCATTTTGTTGACTATAGCCCAGTTCTCTAATTTGTCAAGATCCCTGTGAATCTTAACTCTATACTCCAAAGTGTTGGCAGTCCACCCTAGCTTTGTGTCATCTGCAGATATGATCAGTATGCTCTCTATTCCAACATCCAAGTCATTAATAAAGAAGTTAAACAACACCGGACCCAGAACAGATCCCTGTGGAACCCCACTTGAGACCTCCCTCCAATCTGACATAATTTCATTAATAGTTACTCTTTGTTTGCGGTTGTTCAATCAATAATGTGTCCATTTAATGGTGGTTCCGCCAAGCCCACGTTTCTACAGCTTACCTATCAGAATACCATGTGAGACTGTGTTAAAAACCTTGCTGAAGTCCAGGTATATTATGTCCATGCATTCCCCCTTTCTATCAAACCAATTACCCTGTCAAAGAAGGAAATCAAGCTGGTGTGGCATGATTTGTTCTAGGTAAATCCATGCTGGCTGCTAGTAATTACCCATTCATCCTCCAAATGAAACATTCACCAATTGACTGTAGTAGCTCTAGTAGCTTCCCAGGTATCAAGGTCAGGCTGACTGATCTATAATTCCTTGGCTCCTCCTTTCCCCCCTTTTTCAAGATGGGCACTATGTTAGTCCTTCTCCAGTCTTCCAGGACCACTCCTGTTATCCACGAGTTTATAAATATTATTGCAGGTGGCTCCAAAGACCTGTTCAGCTCACTTCTTCAGTATCCTTGGGTGAATAGCAACCGGCCCCGCTGATTTGAATTCATTCAAATTTGTCAGACGATCTCTTCCCCTTTATTGTCTGTGGTAAGTTTGCTAGTCATCCAGTCATGTTATTTTTGGTGAGAATACTGAAGCAAAGTCACTCCCCCGGAGTTCTTCTGCAAACCTGTTTGGACCAGCATTCACATGGGATTGGTTCATTGGCTGCAAAAGTCAATGAAGGGCTTAGTGATGCCTTTTTAAGATGCTTAGTGTTGGCTTTGGAAATGTCTTAAATACTTGCTGAAACAACACCAACCATTTGATAATAAGTTTGGAGTGTTCAGAGGGGTCATGCACTTCCACAATCACCAGAGAGGACAAGGATGTATTGCATGGGGAGCTTAATATATATAGGAACTTCCCAAACAGGAAGTTCTGTATTTACTGCTTTGTCCTAAATGGTGTTAGAAGTGAATGACTCCCTTTCTCTAAGGACAGAGTAAAGGAAAGGAAAGAGACATATACCTCAGGCTGCCACTGTGGTGAGTGGGGAAAGTGGGAAATCAGGGAGACCTGTGAAAACTACAGCAGGAAGGAGGCGGAGACCTGTCTCAGGACAGCAACGGAGTCCTAGTGTAAATGGCCCTGTTAGAGAAGTTTGATTTTGGAAACTCAGGCACCTGGCCTAGTTGGGAGTGGAGATTTGAGCATTTCTGAATAGCTTCTGTTTAATATCGAAAGCACAGAAATACTAGGTTAAATGCCCTGATGTTTGCTATGGGTGATGCTGATGATAATACCCTATGTGCACTATCCATCACTGAAGAGGAAAAGAAAGAATACACCAATGTGAAAGAGACTTTTGATGCCCATTTCATAGGCAAAGATAATATTGGGCCAAATTTAATAAGAGGTGCCAGGAACAAGGAGAAACAGCTGAGGATTTTGTTATTGCAGTTCATAGTCTGGATGAATATTGCAAATATGAAACATTTAAAGAACTAATAAGAGACAGGATAGTTGGTGGTATAAGAAACACCAGTTTATCAGCACAGCTTCCATTAGCTCCAGATCCCATACTAACAAAAGCTATAGCAAAAGTGAGAATGCAAGAAACAAACAGCAACGTGACTTATATGCTGGCAGCATAAGGGGGGCTGTGTCAGACAATATTGACGCAGTAACTGTGAACGGCAGAGTCAGACCAAAATTAAGAACAGTGCACAACTGGGGAGTGCGAGAGCAACCCCCTAAATAGGAGGGAAAGACATGCCAAGACAACAGCAAATAATACATGTAATAGGGGGATTGCTGTGAGTACAGATATTGGTTTATAATTTAAGTTTTAATATTTTATTGTAGAGAAAGTGAATAGAGTTATAGAGTTTCTGGTCTTTCACATTTACCAGAGTGGACCAGGGAGACCTTAATAAATAGAGGAACGTCCCAGTCAGAGAGTTCTCTAGTTACTGCTTGAGGCATGGCTCTTTGTGTTTATGTTTTCACGCTACATATGTACTGTGCCAGTCACCTTTAGGGAACTAGATTCAAATCCTTTTCAGGTTGCCAGTAAAAAAATCTGCAGTCTTTCCTTGTTAGAATTTGAATCACAGAACCACCAGAGATTTAGACTGGAATACTACGGATGTTTGAGGTATATGGGATTTTCAAGTTCTGGGCCCAATCCTCCATGTGCCAAGACAATCATGCCTTCCCTTGCAACACTTGCAAAATTTGTTCATGCTACTTTGGGTCCAAGTAGTTATTGCCAACCTCAGCAATTTTTTGCTAGTTTGGCTACGTTTAAGAGACCTTAGTACCAAAAAAATTATGAATTGGCAATAGGCAACTTTTGGATCTAAAAATTACTTTCTTGGGATGAAATTTGGGTGATTTTACTTAAAGCCCTGCTCTTGCCCAGTTCCTGTCTCTCGCTACCACCTGGTGGTCTGTAAAATGAGCAGCCACCGAGGCACATGCACAGCTGGACCAAATTTGCCTCCCTCAGCCTGCAGAAACTACATGGGAATATAGGTGCTGGAACTAAGGGTGCTGGGGGATGCTGCTGCACCCCCTGTCTTGAAGTGATTTCCATCATATACAGGGTTTACGGTTTGGTTCAATGGCTTTAACAGCCCCACTATAAAAATTGTTCCAGCTCCCCTGCGTGGGAACAGAGCCCCATTGGCCTCAGCAAAGTGTGGCTTCAGAATGTATCCAGTCAGGCAGGGAGGCAGCCAGTGCGAAGGTGGGGACAGGGGATAAATCCAGAAGCGGCCCACGTGCAAGCAACAGCTTCTGCATAGTGCTGCCAACCTCTGTGATTTCTTATTAACTGGCAAAAATTTAGAAGCAAACTGTCATTCAGCGACACTTTAGGGCAGGGATCAGCAACCTTTGGCATGCGGCTCGCCAGAGTAAGCGCCTTGGCGGGTCGGGCTGGTTTGTTTACCTGCTGCATCTGCAGGTTCGTCTGATTGCGGGTCCCACTGGCCGCGGTTCACTGCTCCAGGCCAATGGGGGCTGCGGGAAGCGGCGCAGACCAAGGGATGTGCTGGCTGCTGCTTCCAGCAGCCCCCATTGGTCTGGAGCGGCGAACTATGGCCAGTGGGAGGTGCGATCGGCCGAACCTGCGGAAGCGGCAGGTAAACAAACCAGCCCAGCCTGGCGGGCAGCGTGCCAAAGGTTGCTGATCCCTGCTTTGGGACTACTTTTTGCATGTGATTGGCAAAAACCTGAGTTTTGAGGTTCTCAACGCAGCGCTATTAGCGATCAAAGAACTTAGCTCCTGTTCTTTGTAGTCCTCTAGGGTTGTGGAATACGGTCTATTCTTGAGTGCTTTGTCCAGTTTATATAATTTCCTCACTTTATAAATATTAAACTTTCACAAAACAGGAAGACTTTTAACAATGAACCTTTGGCTTTACATGTGTTGGGACTGATTCATTGCCTGATGGCAGGAAGTCCACTCTGCAGGGAGCTCTACAGCTGGGCATTGCTGCCCCAAAGGTGGGCAGTGCTAGCTAGGCAGGAAGCATGGGCAGGAAATGGGCTGATTCACAACTTCTGTTTGGCAGCCTCCATAAGTGGGACACACTGAGCAGTGCACAGAGGCTTTTCACATTGGGCATATACCATGCCTTTGGCTGCTGGCATGCTGGGCTGCACACCCTGGTGCTAGAGGCTAGCACAATGGGCAGTGCACCATGGCACTAGCTGCTGGCATGCTATCAAGTCTTGGCCGCTGGACAATCAGCAGCATGCAGGAATGGTGACTGAAGGCACAGTAATATTTTCTAAACAGATATAATTAATTTTAAAAGCAGCATGTGTATCTGTGTGTTCAAGTGCAGAGATATAATAAATGCCAGTGTGCCACATTTTATTTTGCTTGTAGGAAAAATGATTTCAATGTAATTAAAAAATGTATCATGTTCTGGTTCACCCACACATGCAGTATAGGGAGCGCAGCAAGAGTGTCATACTGATAGCACCAGGAACAAAGGACATAGAGCGTAGGTGCAAAAAAAATCATGTAATAAGTTACATTTCACTCAAAGAGGAGCAAATGCAGTCAGTCATCCTCAACTTAGAACCATTCAGTTGCTGGAGATCTCTGGAAGCAAAGGCAGGGGGAGAGAGAGAGAGAGAGAAAAGTCTCTCTGCAGAGATAGAAGAGCCAGAAAGCCACTCAGTGGAGCCTCTCTGCCAAGATTACTTCAGTTTAATTGCTGGAGTAGCTCCACAACCCTGACATGGCCCCACTATGAGTGGAAGACTGGAGTAACTGGGTGGTGGCAAATCCTCCCACTCCACACTTTCTTCTGCTCCTTCACCTTTCTCTGTTGCAATCTTCTCCTGCAGAGCTTGGCTCCATTCCACATTGGAGAGTGCTCTGCTCTGGCCCACCCCAACACAGAGGAACTGCACTGGTTCTAATGCCAGGGGGTCCTCAGCATTGCAGAGATAAAGGCAAGATTTTCCCTATTATTCATTCATTCGCATTCCACCACAGGATAATTTGGCTGCCTCTCTTTATTGTCCCCCAGAGCACATTCTTTTATGTGTCCTCACTCTCATGTTTTCCCCTGAAAGTGATACCTTCAAGTTACAAAAATGCAGCTATCCCAAAATGCCTAATGCATTTATGATATCACTTATACCATTGGGTGCAATGAAACTTGTGATCTCTATAGTGTTCAGCAAAGAAGAGGTGCCAGGTAGATTTCACCTAGGAGAAAACTCAATATTTAACATTTTAAATCTAATTTCTGTACTGAATGCTCCTCCCAGTTTCTAGAAATGCATCATGTAAATGTGAAATTAACTCACTTTTAATCTTGCAGTGCACTTTAATTATCCTATGATTTTAATAGGGCTCTGATTAAAAAGTACTTTTGCAGGTATATTTTGAACACTAGAGCATATAACTAAAAGCTCAGGATCCACTGAAATATCCCTTTTCTGAATGCCAGGCCCACAGAGCTGATGTTACATCTTGAAACCAGTTCAAGTGGACTCTGAATGGGATTTTCAAAAAATGCCTATCCGTGGCCTAATTCTGCTCCCATTGAAGTTGATGGGAAAACTCCCTTTGACATAAGTAAGAGAATAGCCCAGTACTGTGCACTTTTGAAAACCATACTTTGTGACTCCTGATGGTCAAGAATAGTAAGTACCACACTGATTCCAGAGTGACATAGGGTTTCCTCCTGTAATGCAGGTAGTGCTATGGTTGGCCAAGTCACTTCAACGAAGTGCAATACTCTTCAGGCAGAGCATGCAGAAGAAGAGATAATATGGACTGGGAGCAAGGAGTGAAGGACAACAAAGGCAATGAAAGAAGGGATAATGGAGAGACACAGCAGTGGAGGAGAGAAGGAGAAAGAGTTGTATAGTGCAAGAAGTTAAGAGACAATGAGGAAGGAAGAACATAGAAGAAATATATCAGGCAGGAAGGGTAGAGAAGAAAGAATCAAAAGAAGAGAGACAGCAAGAGAAAGGACAAAAACACAGCATAAGGGATGGGGAAGGATTAAAGAGAGACACCAGGATGACAGGAAGTAGAAGAGGAAAAGATGAGAGAGGAGCAGGGACAGAAGGCAGACAATGTGGACAAAACAAAAGTCTAGATATGAGAAGGAAGAGAAAAGAGACCAGAAGAGAGACAAGAAGTAAGAAACATTACTGGAGGGAAAGGAGAGTTGAGCTGAAAGGAGAAAGAAAAGAGCAGTGGAAAGGAACAGGGTAGAGGTAGAGATGAACAGGAAACAAATTCATGCAGGTCTTTTTTGTGGTTGCTGCTGGTTGCTGCTGGAATCATTTGCTCGGCAATTTCATCATTCATTCATCATCATCAAAATCATCAAATCAATCATCATCATATGGCAAGTGCAGTTAACAAAGCATAACAATGGCCATTGGAGTGCCATATAAAAAGCCAAATGATTCAAAATGTGATTCAAAAAACTCTCCCCCTCCCCCCCCCCTCATTTGTGCCCATTGCTGGCTGCTCAAAACTGCTCTGCAGGCCACCTGCCCAAAAATTCTTCACACCACCCTCCACCCTCCACCTCCTTTGCACCTTTGCCTCACAGCCTCTCTGGAGTGCACAGCTGGCTGCTATGACTGACCTGATATTTGATATTTTTCCTCATTGAGTGACATTAAGACAGTGCCCAGTGCATCAATGTTTTTAATCTGCCAATTGCTCAGTCGGCTGTTGAAGCTCCCTGTTACTGTCCAGGTTTCCCAAGTTGCCTGTGTACTGTCCAAGTGGGAGGAGTAAGGCCATGGGAGGGCTGGTAGGCCTATGCCAGGATCATCTCTATCATCATCTTCTGATCTATCCTCCAAAAAGATCTTCTGAGCTTGCTTTTTTCTTTTGAGCTTTTTTATGATGAAGTTTCCATAAGATGAGTGGGGTTACTATTGGGGGGGGAGAGAGGCCCGGCCCAGGCCAAAGCCCACCCCAGCAGGAGGGGGGGGAGGCCAGGGAGGGCCAGGGAAACCCACTAAACACGGGGACAAGGGGGACAACAGCAGAGAACAGAGGAGGTCAGGAGTCAAAGGGGAGGGGGGACACTGGGGGAGAAGAGCAGAGAACCCGACCCCGCCCACTGCCTGGAGCGTCCAAGGGCCGCGGCCACGCGAACTCCGAAGAGGCCAGGAGACGGGAGCGGCGCGAGAGGGGGGAAACAAGCCCCCAGTCGCAGGAGTCTCCCGCCCCCACCTCCTCCTCCCTGGTGGATGATTTTTTTAGCCAGAGGGAGGAGAGAGGAGGTTGGAGGAGGTCCGACTTTGTGGGGCCACGGATAGGGAGTGCATGGATAAGTTGGATGTGCTGTTTCTAGGAAACTGATTGAGTGAATTTTGCTTGGGTTAAGGACTATGAGATTGACACTTTAGGAATCAGGAAGTGCCTGGAAGTTTAACAGAGTAATGGTGAGACAACTAAAAATAAATGAAAATAAAAGACAAAAGTGAAGAGGAAAAGGAAAAGTTCTGTGAACCTATTGGCATTACAACAGAGAGCAGCTCTTCTTCAGAGATCTCTTTAGGGAAGACCCTAGCACTGTCCCCCCACATCACAGGATTAAATTAGAGATTGACAGCCTATAGATGCATTTAAGATTGATAATGGGATTTAGCGCTTTACACCTCTATGTTGTTTCAGAAACAGCTAGTTCAGTAATGACTGAACATTGTTACCTTCAGGTGATGGTTCAGGACTGTAATGAATGTGTGGTTTCAGTCCAGTTCCAGCTGGATAGGAATGCACATAATGATAACCACCATCACAGTTGTTACTGACAGACTTGTGACACTCTTAGCAAAAAGGATAAGGAACAGATAGTACAAAAAGCAAATTGTGTTCTCAACCCTGAAGTAGCTCCTCCAGGTCAGATACAGTCTTCTAGAGGAGGAGTGGAGAGAAGCTTGTTCTTCTGTCATCTGTGGTTTACTTGTTCTGGACATAAATAGAGTGTCATGTATTGAAAACTGTGTTAAAATTTTAAGCTGCCACTTTAAATTTCATGGGATTTTCCCAGTCCTGCTTGCAGGCCCGGGACTCTAGAGGGAAGCATGCCATCTGGGCCTCATCTTGCAGCAGTCAGTCAGCAGACAGATAGCCTTACAGTAAAGTGGGGTGAGTTGTGCCTCTCTGTTTTAGGGAGCAGTGTGCTTTGTCTCTCTCTGATTTGGGGTCCCTTTGTATTATCATTCTGAATAAAGAAGTATTAGAATACAGCCTTTCAGTGGGAGTATTTTTGTTTCTATTTACTGCTGTGTGTGTATGCCATGAAACATAACTTAGAAGACTTCTGTGTAAAGGGCTGTAAATCCACTGCCTTCAAGAAGCACTACAGTTCAGACACACACAAAAAATTCATACCTTAAAGTAAATTCCGCCTCTTCACTTGACAGCTCTTTTTCCTTTCTCTCTCTCTCTTGTATATTTCATTCAATGAACTAAAGAGGAAGTGTCATTAGGGCTTTGTTTCGGATTGCTACTATGCCCCAAAGGGCTTACAGTCTAATTAGAGAAAGTAAACAGTGTACAAACCCATCACAATGAGGTTAAAAAAGCAGTGTGTTTTGGGTGCAGCTTCATGAGAAAAAAAGGAGTGTTCATAACTCAAGTTAGCTAACTTGAGTCAATTAATGTGAGGTAAAATCACAAAGCAGTTTGTAATTTTCACACGAGTTAGCAGATCAGGTTAAAGACTATGGGGGAGCTTTGAGTTTTCCTTGACCTGCTAACCTATATGAAAAGTACAAGGTAACATAAGTTAAGAATTCATTTTTCCCTAGTGAACACAAAGCCTTAATGATAAAGCTAAGCATTATCACCCCTACTCAGCAAAGAACTTAAGCATGTTAACTGTAGGCATGTGAATTCTGTGGGAGTACTCATGAGCTTAAGTAATGTAGTGAATCTGACCCTGCTTTAGTAATTCCATGATTTTTATTTGGATTTTTATTTTTAAAGAGACACAGCTTTTCAGACATCTAGTGGTATCTCTGCTTTTAGGAGAGACTGTTGGCACTGAGAGCAGGAAAACAAGTGATTTGACTGGCACAGAGATGAAACCCACTGAATTACTGAAACTCAGCTGAATCTCACTCCAAACGAGCCTTCAAGTTTGAGGCATCAAGGAAGCCTGCATGAGCTGTGCTGCTTCTTTGGATAAATTAAACATTTCAGTTTTCAGTTATGTCAATCCAGCCCTTGCCATGTGTCATAAAATCTCTGAAAGAAAAAAATTGTAAAATGTGCATATTGTACTGCAGGTTAGCAGTATAATCCATGATTTAGGGATATGTTCTGTTGGCTAGAGGTGGTGTTACTAGTTTGGACAATCAGCTTTAAAAGAAGGACTCATCCAAATCTGCACAAAAGAATGAGGGAGAAAACTACTGAGGTCTCTTTCTGTTTTGTTTAGGGAAAAACTCTTTGCACCCTTGTGTAAGATACTAGTTGGATAAACACTTGCTAAACTGCACATTAGTTTAAGGAAAACATCCATTAAGCTCAGATGAAAAGCTTGTACATTCAGGGTCAAGTTATTTCATTATTATTTTTAGTCAGCTAAGCTGGCAGTAGTTATCTTTTGTATTTTTTTAATTATTATTTTTGCATGGGTCTTTTAAGCCCAAAACCAGTATTGGCTCCAGCTGTCCCAGCTTATTTAGCTGCCTTCACAGCTGCTGGCAGCAGTTTCCTATAGCATATCTAATGAATGGGATATTAAGATGTACTAGGTACACTCAGTCCACTGGACAAACTTATTTGCTGGATGTACCTGGTATATTATTTTTCAGCAGTGAAGTGGCTAACAGTACTGGCATTATGTGGTCGTAATTAGGTTTCAAACTTCTTTAATTTTTTTCCGCTGAGAATAGTTTAAATCTTCTGTAATGAAGTAATTCTGTGATTTTGGAGACTAAAATAAACTTCTGTTGCACCTTCTGATTACATTCTTTTTTAAGTACAGCAGGAAAGCTACCTGATCCTTTTTCCACTTGTTGTGAGTTTGATTTTCAGAGGGGCCTTGCCCTATCCTCCTTTTGTATTTGAACATATAAGCCCTATGCTCACAGTTTTCAAGCATTAATACTTGCACATGCAGTTGATAGTGTCAAATGTCTACATGTTCTAGTATTAGTGCTTGTAAAATTAATGTGCAGGTGTTTGCATGGTCCTGGTTTCTGAAAATGAGGATCCATAATTTTAATGGTCTGACGGATTTGTAGATATCTGCTTATATAATCTACTTGAAATACAAATTAAAATGTAGTACATTTAGACCAGCATAAGTTTATCATAGAATCATAGAAGATTAGGGTTGGAAGAGACCTCAGGAGGTCATCTAGTCCAACCCACTGCTCAAAGCAGGACCAACCCCAACTAAATCATCCCAGCCAGGGCTTTGTCAAGCCTGACCTTAAAAACCACTATGGAAGGAGATTCCACCACCTCCCTAAGTAACCCATTCCAGTGCTTCACCACCCTCCTAGTGGAATAGTGTTTTATAATATCCAACCTAGAACTCCCCCACTGCAACTTGAGACCATTGCTCCTAGTTCTGTCATCTGCTATCACTGAGAACAGCCTAGCTCCATCCTCCTTGGACCCCCCCCCCCTTCGGGTATTTGAAGGCTGCTATCAAATCATAGAATATTAGGGTTGGAAAACCTCTAAGGAGGGAGATTCCATCACCTCCCTAGGTAACCCATTCCAATGCTTCACCAGCTTCCTGCTTCAATCCCCCCTAACTCTTCTCTTCTGCAGACTAAACAAGTCCAGTTCCCTCACCCTCTCCTCGTAAGTCATGTGCCTTAGCCCCCTGATAATTTTCGTTGCCCTCAGATGGACTCTCTTCAATTTGTCCACATCCTTTCTACAATGGGGGCCCCAAAACTGGATGCAGTACTCCAGATGTGGCCTCACCAGTGCTGAATAGAGGGGAATAATCACTTCCCTTGATCTGCTGGCCATGTTCCTACTAATGCAGCCCAATATCCCATTAGCCTTCTTGGCAACAAGGGCACACTGTTGACTCATATCCAGCTTTTCGTTCACTGTAATCCCCAGGTCCTTGATACTGGCTGCCAACTAGACATCGAGCCATTGATCACTACCCATTGAGTTCAACAATCTAGCCAGCTTTCTATCCACCTTATAGGCCAATCATCCAATCCATACTTTTTTAACTTGCTGGCAAGAATACCGTGGGAGACCATATCAAAAGCTTTGCTAAAGTCAAGGTATATCACATCCACCACTTTCCCCATATCCACAGAGCCAGATATCTCATTGTAGAAGGCAATCAGGTTTGCAGGCATGACTTGCCCTTGGTGAATCTATGTTCACTGTTCCTGATCACCGTCCTCTCCTTCAAGTGCTTCAAAGTGGATTCCTTGAGGACCTGATCCATGATTTTTCCAGGGGCAGAGGTGAGGCTGACTGGTCTGTAGTTCCCCAGATTCTCCTCCTTCCCTTTTTTAAAGATGGGCACTATATTTGCCTTTTTCAAATTGTCTGGGACCACCCCGATTGTCATGAGTTTTCAAAAATAATAGCCAATGGCTCTGCAATCACATCAGCCAACTCCCTCAGCACCCTTGGCTGCAGCGCATCCGGTCCCATGGACTTGTGCATGTCCAGCTTTTCTAAATAGTCCTTACCCTGTTCTTTCACCACTGAGGGCTGCTCACCTCCTCCCCATACTGTGCTGCCCAGTGCAGCAGTCTGGGAGCTCACCTTGTCTGTGAAGACTGGGGAAATCTGTCACTAGGTTGCCTCCTCCATTCAGTAAGGGTCTCACACTTTCCCTGACCACCTTCCTGTTGCTATAGAAACCTGTAGAAACCTTTCTTGTTACCCTTCACATCCCTTGCTAGCTTCAGCTCCAATTGTGCTTTGGCCTTCCCGATTACACCCCTGCATGCTCGAGCAATATCTTTATACTCCTCCCTAGTCATCTGTCCAAGTTTCCACTTCTTGTAAGCTTCCTTTTTGTGTATAAACTCACCAAAGATTTCTCTGTTAAACCAAGCTCGTCGCCTGCCTTATTTACTATTCATTCTGCACATTGGGGTGGTTTGTTCCTGTGCCCTCAAAAAGGCTTCTTTAAAATACAGCCAGCTCTCTTGGACTCCTTTCCCCCTCATATTAGCCTCCCAGGGGCTCTTGACCATCAGTTCCCTGAGGGAGTCAAAGTCCGCTTTTCTGATTTTATGATTCATTAAATTTCTGTGCATAATCTACACAAACATTATAGTGCTAAAATCAGTATATGAAAGACCTTTTTAAAAGCATACAGCCTTGTTTATGTAAGAAAGCTGAACTGGTTTAACTAAAGGTGTGATTTTAAACTGATTTAGTTAAGTTGGTACAAACTGCTCTGTGAACACTCTTAGTTCAGTTCATTTTAAAGCTTATTTTGGTTTAGCTCATGTCGATTAGGAGTCAGTTTAAGTTAAACTCAAATAAGCCACTCTTCCATCGAAATAAGTGTCCAAATGGGGATGTGCAAGGGTTTAACTTCAAGAAAAAGATTAGTGCTGCTTACAAATCATGTTAGTTAGGGGCAAATCATATCTTCCTGTGACGATACCCTGGAAACTCAGTGTGTGCAATTTCTATCATATTGCACCCTCAGGGATAGAGGATAGAGGGTCTATGGAGGAGGCTCTGGCCTCCCAACCCTACTGATCTCTTGGATAAATGAGGAAAGGAACTCTAGGTTCCACAGACAGCTCTAGCGGGGAAGCTGGATGGATCTATGTTCTCCTATCTCACCTAAGTGGAGGGTACATTCAGAGCCTAAGTTTAAAGACACTTTCAGCCCAAACATTTAATTAATGGGATAATGAAGGGCCCACTCCCATGGGATGGTATCATTAGGAGCCTGATCTAGATTCCATTGAAGTAATTGACTCTGACAGGAAGAGAAACTGACTAAAGTATAGTGGCTGTGATACTTATGAAAAAAAAGAGGCCCGCCTGAAAGAATAATAGTAATGCTTAGCCCTTATTTAGTGCTTTTCATTTGCCAGTCTCAAAGCACTTTACAGAAGAAGTATGTCTCCATACATGAATTTTATACCTGGGGAAACTGAGGCACATATTGATGACTTGACTTTCCCAAGGTAACTCAGGCAGTGACTGAGCCAAGAATAGAACCCAGATCTCTGAGCCCAGTTTTCTGAATTTAAAAAACTAAATATTTAGAAATAAAATATTTAAATGGGATTATTTTGAATCATGTTCATTAAACATTTAATGTTTTAAATGTAAAATGTCTATTATCTAAAACAATTATGCAATCCAGAATGTGTGTGCTAGTTATCTGTGTCTGGTATGAGGCATGGGGAGACCCCCCAAGTTGTGTAACTGTTGAGTAAGGAACTTGCAGCCTAACGTAGAGCCAAACTCTCACGTCCATCCGAGCATCCCCAGTAACTTTAGTGGGAGTACAGCTCGAGCAGAATTTGGCCATCTATTGCTTACAAAATAGCAAGAATAAAGTGAGATAGGTTTGCATATCATACCTAGATATCATCATTTGGTTTATTATTTGTACCACAGCATTGTTTATAGGTCTCAACCAAGATCAGGATCACTGTGTGCCTGGTGCTGTACAAGCGCATAGGAACCAATAGTGCTTGATATAATAGTTTATAAAATAGATACCCCCTTCCCATGCAGAATTCTTGTGCAGGAGCCAGTTATTATGCTACACCCAGTACTTGCCCAAGTCCAAGTACTTGTCCAAGTTAGCATTTCCAGCCTTGAGCACACCAAGTAAGGCATGGCCTGGGCATGGGACATGGCATTTCCTGCCTGCCTGCCTTCCTTCCCCTTCCCACATATGCATGAGTCCTGGGCGGAGCTGGATAGCCTGTATTATAAGATACACAGGTAACACTTTTTCTGAAAGTGTAGGAAGATTGCTTGTGAGCATTATACGTCAACCTACTCCCCCTAAAGATATAGGATGGGATTTGAAAATGTGTACAGTGCTGGTCTAATGCAGTTTCCGTTGACTTTAGTAGAAGCAGAGTTAGGCCAGCATTGAGCACTTTTGAAAATCCATAACACTTTCTCACGGCTTTTGCAGGCAGTGTCTCCAGCCACCACTGTCTGAGTGATATATTGTCTTCCTGCTCACCCAAAGTTGTTCTGGTTCCAAGAAACTTACTTGAGTGTAATAAACCTATGATATTCCACAGGTTCTCAGTGCATATAGATTGATGACATCTTTATTCATAAGCTCTTTCCTATGAAGTTAATAGAAAGAGGTGAAGTTTTACACAAATGAATTTTCATAGGGCATGTCTACACTACAGACTTAAGTCGACCTATGTCGACTTACCTCACACTACCCTCCTCCTGTTGCTGGTGCACGTCCTCCCCTGGAGCGCTTTCACCAACTGAAAAGGGGCAGTGCAAGGGAGGGACGGAGAGCCAGAGCTCTCAGCTCCTCATGGCTCCTCACCTGGAGCCCAGCTGCCCCCAGGCTCTGTTTCAGTTCCTGTGTGAATATGTCCTGAAAGTGCATCAGAAATTAAATCCTTCTGCTGGCCACTTGTTTTATTTCTGGTTGTATCATCTCTTGTTGCTTGCCTCTTCTTGATCACTATCACAGCAAGTTAATTCACTACCAGGTGCAGAGTGTATCCCAAATCCAGTTAACAGAAACTCTAGTTTAATTTGTGTCCCTGTGGATTGTGCCAAATGCCCTTGAACCTTCAGTCCTGTGAAACGCCACAACAGTAGGAGGTGATTTTGAGCTCCACAGAAATTTAATTTCAGTCTTACGGGGCATAAGAGTTCCACAACATTGAGGTTCCTGATTATTTCAATTTTTGAGTTTATGAAGGTTTTAGATTTCCCCAGAAACCTTTGTGAGAAAGGGCTCATCTGTATGAGTGTAGGCCTCCATTCAGGAAAGTACTTAAGCATGTGCTTAACTGGGGAGATCAGATTTGTGCACATTGGGACTTATACAATACTTCAGCACTTTCCTGAATAGTGATGCTTTCCTGAATTGAATTCTTAAAGAACAGTTAGAAGTCCAGAAATGCACAAACTTTGTGTGTCTTGGAAATGTATAATATTTGTCTGATTGTATTATATAAAGTAGTTTTGCTTCTCTTTTAATTCATTACACTTGTTGTAGTTAATCCATTTTATGAGATTAAGTTCAGAAGTTCAAATACACGCTGTTTATTTTAATTCAGCTTTCTAATTTAATTTATGCTGTAATGTGCATGCCTGTCACCTCTGTGTAGAACCTTTTTCTATATTCATTAAAATACTGTATAATCACTGGAAATTCTACAGGACATGATTACATTAATGGCTCTTTTGTCCAGTTTGTTTGTTAGTTAGGTTGCAATTTGACCACAAGAGGGCAGTACTCCTTTTCCCCTCTGCCTGCATTCCTGGCCTTTCTCAGAGGCTTTTCCTCTGGTAAAAAGAGACCAGGTTGTAGGAGTCTGCGTACGGTGGGCTACGGCAATAACCATACTTGGTAGCAGGATGCCCAACATGTAAAGTTATCCTTATTTTAGTAAATGGCAATACAGCATAGGCCTGACCTGTTTCCATATTCAGTGGCTGTGGTGAGGTGACATCTGGCTGCTGCTAATTAGCTGCGGAAATCCCTTGCTCATCTTCTAATGCCAGTGTCGGCCAGATGCTGTCTGAGTGGGGAGGTGGCTTGGAAGCAAACAGCTTTCTGCTTGCGAGTGAAGAGAGCTTTCCCACCCCCTGCTTTGGGATTCAGCTCTGAGGAGGCAGAGCCAAAGAAGCCCGCAGGGGTCTCCCTGGCTGGCACCTGTGGAAACCACATCCCAAGCAGGGAGTTTTTGGTGGGCAGTTAATGTCTGGGTTTTATTTCTTCCAAGTAAATTACTCCATTTAATATTTGTTTACATTTATTTTAGGTGTCCGACCCCTGGTTGTGATGGCTCGGGGCACATTACTGGGAATTATGCTTCACATCGAAGGTATGTAAAGAGAGTTTTTGGTCTTTAAGTCGTGTATGTTTCAATTGGATTACAAAATGGGAAGGGGACCTGTGGTGCGGGGGGTGGGGGAGGGGAATCTGTCACCTGTGCCTTATTAAACTCTTATTATCATTTGCATCAGGTGCTGAGGGAAATGCTGCATTTATTGATCAAGGTAACAATAGTATCTTCCCATTCCCGGAAGAGGAGATACTATGGTAGTATAGTAACTAGGGAGTGGTAGATGCTGAGTAGTTAGTGCCACCTCCATTATGTGTATGAAACACAGTAAAGTGAGAAAAGCTGCTTTATATTTAGTAACAGGAACATACCCTATGATGTCTGGCCCAGGGTTAGCAGTATAGCCAATTCCTGCTCCTATTAAAGTTAATGCTATTGGGCCTGATTATCTGCTCAAATAGGTGCAAACCAGCAGGGACTCTGTTGAAGTCAGTAGAGATACAGCAGTGTAAAAATTGGTGTAATTGAGAAAAGTAGTTTAAAACCAAAACATCAGCGAAACACAGACATGAAGGAATCTGCCACACCATTGGGTTCAGGACAAATGACAACTAAATCACAACAATGATTAAATTCCCTTTAAAAATAATTTAATTTCAAAAATAAAGATTACCTTAAAAAAGATGCATCTGATGAAGTGGGTATTCACCCACGAAAGCTCATGCTCCAATACATCTGTTAGTCTATAAGGTGCCACAGGACTCTTTGTTGCTTAAAAAACACAAGGTATAAAAAGTTTAAAATCACCTAAGTGAGTTAGGAACCTATATTACATTTTCAAAAGTGACTGAGGGCCAGATTTTAAAGGTATGTGGGCACTAATAATGCAGATAAGTGCCTTGTAGGATTTAAAAGTCTAGTTGCTTTTTTTAAAAATTCCACTAGGGACCTAGCTGCATCTTTCGGTGCCTAAGTACATTTAAAAATCTGGCTTTTAGGCATTTAGGGTCTAAATCTCATTGAAAGTCAATAAGAAAGGTCTGATCTGCACTAGGAATTTACATTGGTATAGCTACATCTCTCAGGGGTGTGAAAAATCCACCCCCCTGAGAGACGTAGTTAAACTTCCCTAACCCCTGGTGTAGACAGAACTATTCTGTCGACCTAGCTACCACCTCTCAAGGCCGTGGATTACCAACATCAGGGTAGTAGTGACTACACTGAAGCACTACAGCAGCACAGCAGCAATAGTGCCGCTGTGCCACTGTAGCATTTTAAGTGTACACAAGCCCTTAGGCTCCTATGTGTCTGAGTCACTTTTGAAAAGTAATGTACACACAACAGTAAACACCAAAGAGCTCTTAAATTCAGATTACTGTGAAGACTGGCATTAAGGTGCTCTGCCAAATCAGTTGCCCGCAAACTTCCTGAATCTGCTAATGCAATTTGAAGATTCTTTTGCATTATGGTACAAGTGAGAGCAATTGTCTTATGGCCAGTCTCAGAAGTCATCTAGTCAGTTGGAGAAGAAAGGAAGGAATTAATAACATTAAATAAAATTCACGGGACTATGAAGAGGTTGTGGGGGAAGAGAATATACCTCAACCCACAGAAAAGGCACAAGGCAACTCTGCCTCACTTCTGTGACTTAATCCAGCCCTGGAAATAAGGACTAAGATCCCTGTGTTAAATCTGTTCGAGTGTTTGTGGCCTTTGCATAAATTTGAATCCAGTAGCCAGACCCCACCACCATGCCCTTTTCCACAATGGGCTATTGTGAGCTGATGTGTAGCTCAATTCTGTGCGGAGCGTGTGCATTGTTGTATTAATTTAGAGGGAATAAATAGTTAAAGGTGTTAATACAACCCATTCAGTGTGCAGCATTAAACAGTGCCAAACAAGATTCACGGTTTGGTATAGAGCAGTGGTTCTCAACCTTTCCAGACTACTGTGCCCCTTTCAGGAGTCTGATTTGTCTTACATACCCCAAGTTTCACCAGACTTAAAAACCACTTGCTTACAAAATCAGACATGAAAATACAAAAATGTCACAGCATATTATTACTCAAAAATTGCTTACTTTCTCATTTTATCTGTATGAAATTTTAGTTTGTACTGACTTTGCTAGTGCTTTTTATGTATTCTGTTGTAGAAATAGGCAAATATATAGCTAAGTAGATATACCCCCTAGAAGACCTCTGAGTACCCCCAGGGGTACGTGAACCCCTGACTGAGAGCCACTGGTATAGAGACCTAAGCCTACTTAGTACAAATGTAATGCTGAAAGACCCTGCTTGTTGGCGGGCGGAATCAAACTGGGGACCTTTGGAGCTTAGTGCACGAGCCTCTACCACGTGAGCTAAAAGTCAACTGCCTGTTAGCTCAGGCTGTAGAGCAGACTCATTTTATCTCTCTCTCTAAGTGGTCTCAGTGACACTAGATGGGACAGAACACCACACCCAGAAGGTGTGTGGGTTACACAAACACATAATTAAAAATCTTTTTAACCTTTAATTAAAGATACAGAAGAGAATGAAAAACAGCTAAAGCATCTGAAATGTAAAGTATCAAATAAGGCTTTCATTTTAACAGCCTCCTTGTTCCCTTTCTCTTTAGATGGAAAGAGTTTTTAGAAGGAAAACCTCCTTTGTTTAACAGTCTTTTAGGAGGTATCAGAGATGGAGGAACTGTCCTTTTGAAGAAAATAGAAGTTAGTTCTGATGGGCTAGAGCTGTTGTTATTGTTGTTAAAGTCCGATCCTGTTTCCTTTAAGACAAAATAAGACAAACACACAAAAGGAGAAAGAAAAGAACAGCAAAGATAGAAAATGCAGTGTCTGTCTCTGGTGTTGATTCTCACTTGCAACCTCACTGCTGGAAAAACACTGGCACAGCACATGGCCTTATCAGCCACTCCAAGACTTGGTAAACTTGTACCAGCATTGGGCTGTTTGGGGCACTGCATTTTGTTGTCCTATCTGGTCACAGGCCAAGAGCAATATATGTAGTTGTGGCCAGCTAAGTCAAACATTTATTAGACAGAAGGAAAAAGGAGAGAGATAGGAAAAAGAAGAAATAAGGTAGGGAAGGAAAAGGACACATGGGGGGAGGGGGAGTACAAAGTCTCACATCCAAGGTGGTATTTGGGATGTAGCCAAAGCCGGTGAATATGGTGATGTCATCTGGCTTACTCTCAGGGCCGGCTCCAGGCACCAGCCCAGCAAGCAGCTGCTTGGGGCGGCCAACAGTGAGGGGCGGCACATCTGGGTCTTCAGCGGCAATTTGGCGGTGGGTCCCTCACTCCCTCTTGGAGCGAAGGACCAGCCACCGAACTGACACTGAAGACTGAAGCGGCGGTAGAGCTGCAGATCGCGATCGCAGCTTTTTTCTTTTTTTCTTTTTGCTGCTTGGGGTGGCAAAAACCCTGGAGCCGGCCCTGCTTACTCTCTCTGGCCCAGTCTGGTCAAGATATAATTCAGGATTAGGATGAAGAAGGTCTGGGGTCTCAGAAGATGGTGGAAGTGGCAGCTATAATGGTGAAGCTCACTCATTACCCTTCTCTCGTGTTTCAGTCAGGCAGAATCGCAGTCTGTTGGCATTTTCCTCAAAGTCTTTTTTTTTTTTTAGGACCCCATAAGGAAGTGATGGGTGGAATAGTCCATCCTCTCATTATTTTGCCCCTGAATTAGGCCTATTTTCCAGTTCACTGATTTTGGTTCACTGATTTCTAGTTCCACGCTTTTCTTGTGTATCAAGCATGATCTCAACCTGGTCCTTGAGTTATATCAGTAGACTTTTTTTTTAAACTAATTCAATCTTTCTGTTTCCCTTTAGTACCTTTTCCCATCAACATTTGTTGCTATAGGTTATAGTGACACTTTATAAACTTCCACTCACTTTTCACAGCTGAATTCACAATAATGGTAAATGTGTAGGCCCAGTTATTACAACAGCAGCCATCCTGTGTGCCTGTTCTACCACCCCTCACCCTTCCTCATTAAATCACTGTGATTCTACTGAATGTAGGCCGTTAGCAGCCCTCAAGCCCTGACTGAACATCGCCAATAGTGAAGAATATTGGCATTGTTTAGGAGGTTGCATAAGTGAAAAAAAAGCGTACAGGTGTGGGCCTGTAATAGTGCAGTGTCCCTGTGCCCTAGCCGGTCTAGGCAACTCTGTTTGCAGCATGGTAAACACACGGTGAGTTGCACAAGGCCACACACCATCCATCAGTAATAAATCTAGGAATAGAGCTGTCTAGGTGGCATAGTCCCACCCTGACCTCCCTGGCATGCAGAGGAATGTGCTGGAGGGCTGGCATTGAACTCAGAGGGAGACACTTTTGGGCTACACTAGTGCGGGGGTTCGAACTAAGATATGCAACTTCAGCTACACTATTTGCGTAGCTGAAGTCGAAGTATCTTAGTTCTACTTACCTGGCCGACCTCATACGACGAGCCGCAGCTCCCCAGTCGACTCCGCTTACTCCTCCTGCTGAGGTGGAGTACGGGCGTCGATTTGGGAATTGATTTATCACATCTAGACGAGACACGATAAATCGATCCCCGATACATCGAACACTACTCGCTGATCCGGCGAGTAGTATAGACGTGCCCTTTGAGTCTCCATTTCCCACAACAACCTCGCTTTTCATTGGAGGTTTCTCATCTACATACCAAGCTAGCCCTTCGTTGCTTCATTTTTGAGATCACAGCATATGAATGCCCAAGACCCATACTACTGACTAGTGAAAATATATTGATGAAAGAATTAATGAACTGATAACCTGTAAGAATTGTTATAAAGCATGGACTTTCAGTATGTCTATAACCAGTATTTCTAATTCTCTCCTTGAAAATTAGCACTACTTTCCTCCTGTTTAAATCTCATTAAGTAACACTTCTCTTTAGACTATACTTGATACAATGATTTAAAACCCTTTTTGTACAAGAACATTTCAATGACATACTGCTGTCTTAACTGACTGCCAGAATGTCTGGGTGACAAGGTAGGTGAAGTAGAATCTTTTGGTGGACCAACTTCTATAGGTGAGAGACAAGCTTTTGAGGTTACACAGAGCTCTTCTTCGGGTCTGGGTATCATTTGTATTGCAGATAGCTGCTGTATAACAAATTCCTGAATCTGAAGACAAATGTAGCTCTGGTTTAACCCTGTGCAACTCCATTTTAGTCAATGAAGCCATTCAGTGCCCTTGAAGATGTTGAAGTACACCTGCATACATCAGGGCTGAATTTGGCCTGTCATCCTGTTTTATTTTATGAGGAGTTAGTTTGACATTAAAAAATGAAATAAATATGTATACTTTGTAATAGCTTTTGGTTGTAATAGGATAAAAAATTAAAACAAAGGCTTATATTTGTCACGTGTTTTCTTAATGAATCTCCTCTCAAAGGAAAAATAAATAAATCATAAACCCAGAATTATGTATTTAAAAGGTACTAAAGAACCTGAAAGGTCTTCAAATTTGCTCATATATCATAGTGCCAAAAAAGGGCATTGAATCATGAATCAAGGCATAAATGCTTCATTCTGATTTTGTGATGAAAACTACACAAAAATTTCACAAACTCACCCAGCTGTAAATCTAGTATAAAGTATTTTGCTTTGCTAGGCAATTCTTCTAACAGTCTAGCTTTCAGATACAACAAGAGACAGGATTTGTCACACACATGATCAGCCTCAGTATCATTAATGGGTTACTTCTTCCACACAAGTTGGAACATTCAGAACTTTTCTTGAAAAGGAAAATAGTAATCTATCTTCAGCAAACAGAAGCCAAGAAGTAGGAAGAACTTGACATATGTTTGTATAGTGCTCAGCAAAATGGGATCACCTTGGCATGGGTGCTACCGCAGAACACATAGTAAATAATAACACCATTTCACCGGCAACCTAGATAATTCTGAAAAAAAACAAATTGAACTAAACCTGAACTTCTGGCAAAATTCTGCTCTCAGCTAGAATTGTACTAAAGGCAGAATTACTCCACTCAGGTCAGTGGAGTAACTCTAGCTTTACACCAAAGAGCAGAATTTGGCCCTTCATTGGCATCTGGAATTGATGAGAATTATGATGACATTCTTGATACCTGCTGTTAAAGCTAGTAGAAAAATTCTTGTTGAACTATATGGGGGGGGAGGGGAGGGCAGAGAAGGGACTGGAAAGTAGCTTTTTAACTAACTACAAACTTTTACCAAAAAAACAGATTTTTGTCAGTAATTTTTGTTTATTTATTTTTTTAGAAAATTCTGGCTCCATTGGAGACAGTAGCAAAACTCCCATTGACTTCAATGGAGCCAGGATTTTACCCATAATCTTTTAAGGATATCTAATTGAAAATAGAATTTCCATTCCACGGGAAACTCAGGAATTTCCAGACTGGATCAGACCCATTGTCTGTTTAATCCTGTGTCCTGCTTCTGACAGTGGCCAGCACCAGATGATGCAGAGAAAGGTGTAAGAACCCCACAGTAGCAGATGTTGGATAATCTGCCTTCCTGTTAGTTCATCCTGCCCTCTAATGGTTGAGGTTGGCTAAGCCCTGAAGCATGAAGTTTAATATCACATACAGTATTTTTGTTATCATTAATGATGAAAGTGCTGGATATTCATGATCTCAATATAAATATCCAGTCTCTTTTTTTAATCTTCTTAAATTCTTGGCCTCAACTAATACCAGTGGCAATGAGTTCCACAGTTTAATCACACGTGTGAAAAAGTATTTCCTTGTATCGGTTTTGAATTTCTCACCTTTTAATTTAATTGTATGTCCTCTACTTCTTGTGTTATGAGACAGGGAGAACAGAAATTCCCAATCTACCTTCTTTAGCTCATTCAGTATTTTGTATACTATTTTCATGTCCCCTTTTACTTGTCTTCTTTCTAAAGTAAATCCCTCTTCAGAGGAGTGTGTTTCCAGGCCAGTGAGCATTTTTGTCACCCTCTGTAAACGTCCTTTAGTTCCGCAGTATCATTTTTGAGATGGTAGGGAGCTCATCCTTCCCTTGGGAATCTTCAGGAACCATTTTTGTTCAGATAGGCAGGATCCTCCCTCTTCTGCCTCATCTGGCTCTTGTAGCAGCCTCCCTCATCTCAAACTGGTGAAAAATGGCTGAAAATGGAGCAAAAATAGCAGCTTCTGATTTTTATAACCTTCCGGTCTCCTTTACCAGGTGATTCCCACTTCAGCTTTAACAGGTGACCACAGAGTTGTACCAGATGACTTTGTTGCTAGGTGATCTCTCTCCTGCTAAACAAATTCCCCTTTGGAGTCTATTTTTTTTATGTGGAGTCATTACATTTCAGTTGTCAGGCACTTAAGTCTTTTGTTAACCTTTTGCCACCCACTGTTGGAATTCCAGTCCAATGTGGAAGCAAGCAGACAATAGACAAGCTAATGTAATGCATGTTCAAAATGGAGTTTGCAACTTGGTAAAGATATATACAGAGGGCTCATAATCTCACACAGAATTCAGATTCTCCCAATTCATTACACGCAGGTTGTATTTCTCCAACATTCTCGGCAGTGAAGACTGATGCAAAAAAATTAGGGTTGTAAATCACAGTTAATTCAAGCGATTAATGCAAAACAAATGAACTTAATTAAAAACAATAGTCACAATTAATCGCAGCTTTAATTGCACTGTTAAACAACAATAGAATACCAATTTAAATGTATTATAAATATTTTTGGATGTTTTTCTATATTTTCAAATATATTGATTTCATTTAAAACACAGGATACAAAGTGTACAGAGCTCACTTTAGATTATTATTTTTCATTACAAATATTTGCACCGTAAAAAACAGAATATTATTTTTCAGTTCACCTCATACAAATACTGTAGTGCAATCTCTTTATTGTGAAAGTGCAATTTACAAATGTAGGATTATTATTTTTTCACACAGCTGCACTCAAAAACAAAACTATGTAAAACTTTAAAACCTACAAGTCCACACAGTCTACTTCTTGTTCAGATAATTGCTAAGACAAACAAGTTTATTTACATGTGTGGAACATAATGCTGCCCACGTCTTATTTACAATGAGAATAGGCGTTTGCATGGCACTCTTGTAGCTGGTATTGCAAGGTAATTACATGCCAGATATTCTAAAAATTCGTATGCCCCCTTTGTGCTTCGACTTGTGGATGGCACTATCTTTATAGTAATATCCATATCTTCCTTAACTACCCCTTTAACTCCTTGTGACCAATCCTTGTCTGTCTTCCTGTTGCTCAGACAGACCCATATTAATGTAGAACTGAACCATTTTGATTTTGTTCGACAGCTCCAAAATTTTCAATTTGGGTTGGCCCGATCCCCAATTATTATTTTTTTAATTTGATATTCCCAAGAGGAATTTCCTCAAAAAATTCAACAAAATCAACAAGTTTCTATGGGAAACCACATTTTCTCTCAAAAGATCTTGATGGAAAATTCCCAACCAGCTCTAATTTTAAGCGACACACTACCCACCAACAGACAGATAATGAGATAATGTTGTGTTTTCACCATGGGGGCAAGATATCTAAAGTCAGGTGTCTGGGTGTATGCGTGTTGTGATGCTTGTAGTAATTATGTCAGTTGTCTGCAAGAAATGGATGCCTGACGAGTGCCCACTACCAATCTTTGAAGATCCCCTGGAAAACTGGGTATCCAAGAAATTTTGGATAGTTGGTAAAAGTGGATGCAGAACATGTGAGGCCAGCAGTAAAAAAACCCATCTGAATCCTTCCTTGCCATCAGATGTCACTTAGGGTACAAACAAGGTTCTGTTGTCCCTGTCTATCCTGGGCCAGTCTTTGTATATCTTATATGTTGTTTATTCCCATAAATTTTGCCTCCCTAAATACTGTTTGATGGAGGGATTCTTTAGCTCAGCCCTTTTTACATGTTCCTCCACCTGCACAATGGCATGCCTGCCATGGCAGACACTCTGGCTTCATTCTTAACATATGTCCCAGATATTTCCAAATTCTTTTCTGGAGATAAAGAGTTGTTGAACTTTCTGACAAATCCTGGCATTTGTTATAAGTTCATATCATTTAATACCTAGTGTTTTCCTGGGGCACTTGCTTTTGAAGGCAATTAGACATCTATCTATACCTTTGATGGATTTCTAGCTTCCATATCCATATGTGAAGGTGAAAATAATGTTTGAGTTAAAAATTAAGCATTGTTTTTTTCAGATGTACACATTTGTGTCACTGACACACATAGCAACTGGTAAAAGTAACTTTCCTTCAACTCTGACTGGTTAGCCCAATGGGCCCAATTTTTACAAACTTAATTGCTGAAAAGCTTGTGAAAGAGTTTATATAAACTTTACGTTATATAGTAAAGAAGAACTCAAACTGGAAGGTCTTTATATACAAGATATATTTCTTTGCATCTTGTATAGTGCTGATTACATTTTCAGTGCCTAATACAAAGTACTTTTCCCTAGCGTACTAGTTAGCTTTATTAGATTTTCCCTTGCTTACATTACTTATTTTTTTCCAGGAAGTCATTGCACAACTTTGTAGTCTGTGAAATATTATTATCCGTGATTCTTTAACAAATTCCTGAATGCATGTTCTGCAGGAAAATTTTAGAAAATGTAACTGTCTTAATGTATCCCCTAAAAGATCTTCTAGCTCCCCCACTCCACCGTTAAAAGATAGAGATCTTTTCTGCTTTTACTCCTTATTCTTATTTCCATCTCAAGCACGCACAGGACATGCTATCTTTCTGTCCATAGAACACTGGATCCCACTCCTTCTAAAGCCTATCACTGCTTCTGCTGAGTCAGCTGGAGGGATCATTAGAGATTTGAAAAGCTGCTTTCTCTCTCCTTAGGGGCTGTGTGTGTGATGTGCAAAGTACTCCCAGTCCCAGCCTTCAGTCAGAATCTTAGATACTTGGCTCCCCCTTGTGGTTTTTTATTGCCAACTGTCTTTATTCTTTAAATCATCAGAGCTATAACTGTTGAAAACAAGACAGTATTATCTAGCCTGTAGTATTTCATGTGCAAAGAATGTCCCTTTGTAGAGCCCTTATAGTCAGGAATGAGGAATTGCTTTTAAAAACTTGTTCTTTCACGCAGTCTCTCAGGTTGTCCAAGAGCAAAGAAAAGTGGAATCAGGATAGCACAAAGCAAGGAAGACAAAGAAGACCAAGAGCCAATTAGGTAAGTACAAATCTAGTCAAATAACCTTTGTGTGTATTATAAGATCAGGTATATCTACAGCATGATTTTTTAAAATATGAACTTTATCATATTTGTCATAGTAATTCAAGAACAAAGATATGCTGAACTACAGAGCACAGTTAGTTGTTTTTAAATCAATGGAACAGTCGTATGTGGTTTGCTTAAAACAAATTTAATTGTTATCTGACTAGTAAAGACTGAATCCTCCACAGATATAAATCCATTGACTTTAGTGACTTGACTTCAGGTCAAGAGCCGTGCTTATTTACCCAGCTGAGGACCTGATCCCTTGTATTAGGAAAGTTTGAAAAACTGTATTTTTTGAAGTGAAAATAAAAAATAAAAAAACTTCAAGTCCTTCACAGCCTTGTTCTGTTAACACAGTGAATAAACACTATGGACTAACTACATCTGACACACAAAGTATTTAAAGGGATTCAGAAGTCAACAGGAGTTGTGAACGATCATCTCTGAAAATCAGGCCAGTGATTTGGGTGCCTACAAATGGAAGCAAGTGCCTAATTTTAGGCACCCAAGTTTGAAAATTTTGGCCTGTGTTTCTCCTTGTGAGATGTGGAATGACCTCCACTCCCGTTGACATCATTCAGTGTGGAGGCTGCTCAGCACCTTTCAGGATCAGACCCCAAACATTGCAGCATTGTTTTAGTGTAGGATAACCAGACAATGAAACTGACTACTCTGACTATCCAAGCTACACAAATTGTAAAATTTAATCAAGCAGCAACATGCTGAAAAGTATATTCAGTGTTTAATACTCTAAACTAAACCTACTAGCACAGGTAACAACATTTGTTTCTTAAAAATAAATGGGGCCAAATATATATGGGGGGAGATCTTGAGCAACAGTGAGCACCTGATGAGCACCCAAAACTTCTTTCCATTGATATCTCTGGGCCCAATCCTGTGAGATTTAATAGCCGCTAGTAGCCAGTGAGTGGTGACAGCCTTTACCACATTTCACGATCTGGCCCCATAGGATCTGTGGGTGCTTATAATCTCTGAAGCTTTGGCCCATGATTTTTAATCTGACAATGTCGCTTTGAAGTATTAACTATGGCAAAGGTTTGACTGATATCTAAGTGTTTATAACATTACCATAATTTTAAAGTAAGTCACCTTTAAATTTCATGCACATTCTTAAAATGCACATAGAATTATGCTAAGTGGGATTGTAAAAATTTAGAGTTTTGAAATTTCATTATTCAGTCACTGAAGCTCAGTAACTATCACGTTGATCCCAATGTGCTATTTACCATAATAGACACCTTCATTTCAAACATGTACTCTGCTATTTTCTCTCCAATATGCAGTGTAAGTGGAAAGCCTGGGACTTTGCCATTGATTAGCATGGTTATTTTTTATCAGCCTGAGAACTGCAAATCTTTTTCTGATTAACAAAGTTCTTCTAGCTTCACATGTTTGACTATTCCATTGGGGTATCTTTGGTGATTTTTTTAAAATCCATAGAGCATGATTGTTCTTTTCTTTTCATGTCAGGTTTATTTTGACTTTGTTGTAGAGGCTACCAGGTATATGATGGCAAGACAATAAAGTTTATCTCATCTATCTGCTATCCAGATGTCCAGTTCCTGGTTGTGATGGTCAGGGTCATATAACTGGAAAGTATGCATCCCATCGCAGTGCATCAGGGTGCCCTCTAGCTGCCAAAAGGCAAAAGGATGGGTACTTAAATGGCTCGCAGTTCTCTTGGAAGTCAGTGAAGACGGAAGGTATGTCATGTCCAACTCCAGGATGTGATGGCTCGGGACATGTCAGTGGTAGTTTTCTTACTCATCGTAGGTGAGTAACTACAGTTTATATTTTCCCCTCAAAAGTACTCCTTAAGTTAGATAGCCCTGATTTGCAGTACAACCTCTTGCCATGGCGTGTTTCTCTTTTAATTTCATTTTGTCTTTTTTTAGCCTGTGGGAAGCCACCTTTCTAGTGATTTAAACAGGGATTTGAGATTCCTGAGTTCTGTTTTTAGCTATAAGGTCTTTCAGGAGGAGAGCATGATTCCTTTTGTGTATTGAAGGAACTTCCAAAAATAAATGTTAAATTATAAAAACTCCAAATCTGCCACTGCCTTGCTGTGTGACTTGTTATTTAGTTACTTAGGCCTACCTTTGCAAACTTGGGTGCCCAAAGTTAGGCACCTAAATTCATCTGTATAAGCAGCCTGATTTGCAGAGGGGTTGAGCACCTGCAGCTCCCACTGACTTCAGGAAGAGACAAATGCTCAGCACCTCTGTAATATCAGGGTACTTATATAGGTGTCTGTGTATGGACTGAGATGCCTAACAAAAGGTTTGCCTTACCCTCTCTGTGTTTCCATTTACCCTTCTGTGAAATGGTATGTTTACCTGCCTCATGGAGGTGCTGTTGTCACATTCTGGGGTGTAATCCCAGACCAGTGAGGGCATATAAAGTAAACTTTTGTTTAGCAAAATGTAAATAGGTCACTGTGGTGTGTTTTTACAATTTGATTCTTGAACAAGTTGGCAGAGACCCTAGAGCCCACAAATCCAGTGTGAAAGGATTTTACTACAGAACTTAATTTTAAATGGCATTCCACTCCGACAATGTCAGCACTGTGGATTGGTGTGGACTAGCTTGAGAGAGACCTGGACTCAGGAGCAGCTTAGCTACTCTAGTACATTATAAGAGAGATGCATGCAAAGGGCCCTTGGGTCCTTTCCCTTTTGTGTGTTCAGCACCTCAATTTCATTGTGACTGTCTTGTTCTAAATACATTAAATCAGAATTCACCCATTTGAAACATGTATGTGTAAAAACCCTTTTAAGAAGGAGGAGGTTATATAAGATGTTTACAATCTATCTAAGTTGAGCAAATTATATGTATTTTCCTCTTTGGAAAGCAAGATATTTGAAAAATATGTGCTTACCTGACATTAGTCTTGTGAGATAATGCTCATGCCCATTATAAAATATTGCTAAACACAGAGGGAAAATAATTAGCCCTGAATAATACACCCTGTAAGATCATTGAGAACAGTGGCGTTCCACGGGGCATAAATCAGGCAGAGCTTGGCTCATGGAATGAAATCCGGCATCTTCCTGTCCTGTCACAGAAGGCTCCACATGATGTAGAAGTGCAATGGGGGATTCATCACAGTAGTACTGGGCAAACTGACGGAACAGCTGGGGAATGACTAGTTGATCTGTGAACTGTGTGGCTTCAACATACGAACATAAGAATGGCCATACTGGGTGAGACCAAAGGTCCATCCAGCCCAGTATCCTTTCTACCGACAGTGGCCAATGCCAGGTGTCCCAGAGGGAGTGAACCTAACAGGTAATGATCAAGTGATCTCTCTCCTGCCATCCATCTCCACCCTCTGACAAACAGAGGCTAGGGACACCATTCCTTACCCATCCTGGATAATAGTAATTAATGGACTTAACCTCCATGAATTTATCTAGTTCTCTTTTAAACCCTGTTATAGTCCTAGCCTTCACAACCTCCTCAGGCAAGGAGTTCCACAGGTTGACTGTGCACTGAGTGAAGAAGTATCAGAGGGGTAGCCGTGTTAGTCTGGTTCTGTAGAAGCAGCAAAGAATCCTGTGGCACCTTATAGACTAACAGACGTTTTGCAGCATGAGCTTTCGTGGGTGAATACCCACTTCTTCGGATGCAATGTGTGAAGAAGAACTTCCTTTTATTTGTTTTAAACCTGCTACCCATTAATTTCATTTGGTGGCCCCTAGTTCTTATATTATGGGAACAAGTAAATAACTTTTCCTTATTCACTTTCTCCATACCACTCATGATTTTATATACATCTATCATATCCCCTCTTAGTCTCCTCTTTTCTAAGCTGAAAAGTTCTAGCCTCTTTAATCTCTCCTCATATGGGACCCGTTCCAACCCCCTAATCATTTTAGTTGCCCTTCTCTGAACCTTTTCTAATGCCAGTATATCTTTTTTGAGATGAGGAGACCACATCTGTATGCAGTATTCGAGATGTGGGCGTACCATCAATTTATATAAGGGCAATAAGATATTCTCCGTCTTATTCACTGGGAAGGAGCAGTGGTCATCATCCATTGTTTTCTCTCTGTGAAGGACAATGGACTGATCTGTATTAATTTATGAAACCTGAATGTGACAGGGTCCTGGAAAACATTTATTGTCTGACTAATTTAGAATATGGACCATAAATACAGGTAGGGTTAATTAATAGCAGAGCTGTCAGAAAACTAGCAAGAAGTTAACAACAATGAATCCAAATAAGATACCTTGGTAAATAAGTCAGGAGGTTAAGGAACAAATATCTGAGTTATTAGCTGTGAAGATGCTATTTGCTGGCAAAGTTACACAGCTGTTTTGCTAAGGCTGAGAACAGACAGATCAAAAGAACTGAAATGGTTAAAAGGTGACTCTCTAAAGGAGGGCAAGGCAGTTGTTCAGGGCAGTTCATGAGCAGACTGACACAAACAAATAGACAGGTCCTGTGGCATGGGTCTGAAGCAACTGAGTCTTCCAAAGCTTCTAGGAGATGGTAAGCTTTGGGTGAAACAGATATGCATATAAATTGCTAAGGTCCTTTGTCTCTTGTGTTATGCTTTGTTCCTGCTATTCAGATTAAACATTACTTTGGTTTGAGAAAGCTGTCTGACCACTGTATCATCTGATATAGAGGCTTGTTTGAGCGATAGGATACATATTACCAGGGGCGTCTCTAGGCATTTTGCCGCCCCAAGCAGGGCAGGCAGTCTGTCTTCGGCGGCTTGCATGTGGAGGGTCTGCTGAAGCCGCGGGACCAGCGTACCCTCCGCAGGCAAGCCACCGAAGGCAGCCTGCTTGCCGCCCTCGCGGCGACCGGCAGAGCGCCCCCACTGGCTTGCCGCCCCAAGCATGCGTTTGGCATGCTGGTGCCTGGAGCCGCCCCTGCATATTACCATTAATAGTTCTGCAATTTCTTATTGCAGTTCCTTTAGTACTCCTGGGTGAATATCATCTGGTCCTGGTGACTTATTACTGTTTAATTTATCAGTTTGTTCTGAAACATCTTCCATTGATACATCAATGTGGGACCGTACTTAAAAGGACAGCTCTGATTAGGATATCTCCCCCACATCCTCTGCAGTGAAGTCTGATGCAAAGAATTCATTTAGCTTCTCTGCAGTTGTTTTATCTTCAATAGGTGCTCCTTTAACACCTTGGTCACCTACTGGCCCCACTTCCTATTTGACAGGATTCCAACTTTTAATTTACTTTCAAAATATCTTACTGTTAGTTTTTGCATCTGTAGCAAGTTGCTTCTCAAATTCTTTCTTGGCCTGCCTTATTATACTTTTACCCTTATCCTGCCAGAGTTTATGCACCTTCCTATTATCCTCACTAGGTTTTGACTTCCAAATTTTAAAGTATGCCTTTTTGCTTCTAACAGGCTCTATTGCACGCTGTTTAGCCATGGTTATTCTTTTGGTCATCTTATTGTCTTCTGATTTGGGGTATGCATTTAGTCTGAGCCTCTATTACGATATTTTTAAATAGTTCCCATGCTGCTTACAGGCATCTAACCCTTGTGACAGCTCCTTTTAATTTCCCTCTAACAAGCGTCCTCAATCTTGTATAGGGCCCTTTTTTAAAGTTAAATGTTACTGTGGAGGGTTTTTCTGGTGTTTGACCTCCTACAAGGATGTGAAATTGAATTACATTATGGTCACTATTACCAAGCAGTTCAGCTATCGTTACATCGTGGACCAGATCCTGTGCTTCACTTAGGACTAAATCAAGAATTGCGTCTGTGAGTTCCAGGACTAGCTGCTCCATGAAGCAGTCATTTTCAGTGTCTGAATATTTTATCTCTGCATCATGTCCTGAGGTGACATGTACCCAATTAATAAGGGGATTGCTGAAATCACCCAGTATTATTATGCTTTCTGCTTTTGTAACCTCTCTTAATATCTTTGGAATTTAACAGACACTGTCACCCACCCTGGTCAGGTGGTCAGGAATATATTCTTACTGCTATACTCTTTTTATTCAAGCATGGAATTTCTATTCATAGAGATTCTATGGTACAATTTGTTTCATGTAAGATTTTTACGTTATTTGAGTCTTTCACATATAGTGCCACTTCCCCACCATCGCAACCTACTCTATCATTCCTGTATATTGTATACCCTGGTATTACCATATCCCATTGATTATTCTCATTCCACCATGTTTCTGTGATGCCTATTATATCAGTATCCTCATTTAATACCAGGCCCTCTAGTTCACCTATTTTAGCATTTAGACTTCTAGCATTTGTACAGAAGCACTTGTATATTTTGTCAATATTCAGTTGCTCCTTCCTAGGCAGTCATTTCCCATTTTGTATGTGTGCAACTGACTGTTTGTTCCTAAGTGGAGTACTTTGCATTTGTCCTTATTGAATTTCATCCTATTTATTTTAGATCATTTCTCCAGTTTGTCCAGATCATTTTGAATTTTAATCCTATCCTCCAAAGCACTTGCAATTCCTCTCATCTTGGTTTCATCCACAAACTTTATAAGTGTACTCTTTATGCCATTATCTAAATCATTGATGAAGATATTGAACAGAACTGATCCCTGAAGGACCATTTGATATGCCCTTCCAGCTTGATTGTGAACCACTGATTACTCTCTGGGAATGTTTTTTCAGCCAATTATGTACCCACTTTATAGTAGGTGTAGGAATGCTACCATAGAGGTCCTGAACTTCAATCTCTTATGTAGCAACCTAAATTTGGCCTCCAGGACCTCTCTCCTCCCTTTCCCTTTGTCACTGGTACCTGCATGTTCCATCACTACTGGCTCCTCCTCAGCACTACATAGAAAGCTATCTACATGTCTCAAGAGATCCGTTGCTTTCCTACCTGGCAGGCAATTCACTATGAAGCTCTCCCAGTCATCACAAACCCAACTATCTATATTTCTAATAATCAAATCCTCTACTGTTATTACCTGTCTCTTCTTAATAATTGCCCCCGGAAGGGTATCCTCAGTGCAAGTGCATACCATGCCATCATCTGGAAGGTGGATCCCAACTATGGGATTATTTCCCTCCACTCCAGCTTGATGCTTTCCTGTCTTGAGACTTTCAACTTCCTTAACAGCCCAGGGGCAGTCGGACAGGAGATAGGATATCTCTACTGTGTCCTAAACATTTATGTACCTCTCTGTTTCCCTTTGTTCCTCCAGTGCAGCCACTCTTGCATCCACTGTCCCTGAGGGCTGTCAGTTGCTTGCACCACATGCTCAAATGCACCGCCTGCCCATGATGGTTCTCATTTATGTGAGAATAATGGCAACCTCAACCAAGGTAACCTTGATTACTTTGCACTGTACAGAAACGCTGATGTTCTTTACTACAATGAACAAACCTGAGTTATGTATGTCTGTATAAAAGCCAACATAAGGTTTATAAGCCACTAGAGCATTAAAATGAGCTAAAACAGGATTACACACTAATCCCACTTGTAGCGGAAGACCTATGACTGAGAAGTGAATTATAAAGGCCATATATCTGATGTGAGTTGATATGTATTATTCTGTTGAAACCACTAAATAATCTGGTAAAATATTTCTATTATTTGGGGTAGTTTTTAGAAAAGTCGGTGATTTTTGAGGCATTGAGGGTAAATTCTGCTTTAATTGTTTGAGCACTGAAGCAAATTTTATTCATGTTTTTTTCTCTCTTCTGAAGGACTGGAGGCAAGTAAATTCCTATACTCTCTCCTTAATCTGGCAGAAGTCCTGCCTCACACCTGACTCCTCACTTTCTCCCTTTCTTTCTTCTTCTGGCGACCAATAACTCCTTCCATTTCCATAGTAGTTTCTCAGCTTCATTCTTCCTGATAATCTTATTTCTGCCCTTGGCTCACCCTCTGCACTTTAGCACACTACTGGCATTATGCTAATTCTTCCCTGTACCTGGGCTAGCCTTCCAGAGTGACCTGCCTTCCCTTGATTGTTTCCAACTTAGAGCAGCAGCTAGTAATCCCCATTTGGGGAGGTGAATCACAACTGTAGTGCAGGCAGAAGTAAGTGGAGTGTTTACCAGCAGAGAGTGGGGTCTGCCTGCTTCCAAGATTACCAACACAGTTCATTATATGATTGTAAACTTTTCAACAAGATACACACATAGGGCAGTTAAAATTAGAGCTGGGCCAGGGATCGGGACTTTTCTGTTGGCCCCATTATTTCCTGCAGAATTTAGGGTTTTTTTTTTAATTAAATAAAATGTCTAGACCTTATGGAGACAGAGGTAATCTGATTTTGAGTGAATACGCTGTTGTCTCATTTGTCTGGCTCCTCAGAGAGAGAAAGGGAAATAGTAGGGCAAAGAAAAGTTTGAACTACCCCATTCATTATAATGCCACATGAACTCTGAACCCTAGCAATCCCAGGGACTAACAACAGAATTTTCCTATAAACTGGGGACATATCCGTTGGAAGTGTCAGAGGAGGAGATAGACCTGAGTATATTGGTTGATCACAGGATGACTATGAGCTGCCAATGTGATACAGCCATGAAAAAGGCTAATGCAATCCTAGGATGCATCAGGCTAGGTATTTCCAGTAGAGACTGGGAAGTGTTGGTATCATTATAAAAGGCACTGGTGAAACCTCATCTGCAATACTATGTGCAATTCTTGTCTCCCATGTTTAAGAAATATGGATTCAGACTGGAACAGGTGCAGAGAAGGGCTGCAAGGATGATCTGAGGAATGGAAATTTACCTTATGAGAGGAGATGCAAAGAGCTTGGATTGTTGAGCCGAATAAAAGAAGTCTGAGGGGAGATAGAATTGCTCGATATAAATACATCAGAGGGATATACCAGGGAGGGAGAGGAGTTATTTAAGTTGAGCGCCATGGTGGACCCAAGAACAAATGGATATAAATTGGCCATCAACAAGTTTAGGCTTGAAATTAGGCGAAGGTTTTCAACCACCAGAGAAGTGAAGTTCTGGAACAGCCTTCCTAGTGGAGCAATGGGGGCAGAAAACCTGACTGGCTTCTAGACTGAGCTTGATAAGTTTATGGAGCGGGTGGTATGATGAGACTGCCTATAATGCCATGTAGCCAATCTGTGACTTCCAGCAGCAAATATCTCCAACATCTGGTTATGGGACACTAGATGGGGAGAGCTCTGAGTTATTACAGAGGATTCTTTCCCAGGTGTCTGGCCGGTGGGTCTTGCTCAAATACTCAGGGTGTAACTGATCACCATATTTAGGTTGTGGGGGTTTCACCTTCCTCTGCAGCATGAGGCACAGGTCACTTGTATGTTTAAACTAGTGTAAATGGTGGATTCTCTGTATCATGAAATCTTTAAACCCTGATTTGAGGACTGCAGTAACTCAGCCAGAAGTTAGAGGTCTATTCCAGGAATGGATGGGTGAGGTATTATGGCCTGCAATGTACAGTAGGTCAGACTAGATGATCATGATAATCCCTTTTGACCTTAGAGACTACAACTCTATGAGCCAGTGTACAAGTCATCATGACACAGGTTCCCTCCCACCAGGGAGCTGTGGCCTCAGGCTCCAGGACTGGAATCAGTTGTTACCGCTGAGCCTCAGACTATCTGCATTTGTTTCTCCAAAGCCACTTCCTTCACCACTTCCTGGGATAATGTGTGACCAACTAAAAAGTCCCTTACATTCTGTTCTCTTGGGATCTGTCCATGACTTGCTCCCTTGGCAAGCTAAACTACTTCTCAGGGCACAGGCTCACCAGTCAAATACACAACAAAAGCCCAACAAAATTCTTCCCCCGGGCTAATTTCTGAGGTCGCAGTTTCTCCACAGCAGGTCTGTGTCAATATCCTGCAAACTTCCCTGCCCTCTATCTTAAGTCCAGCCATGTTCTTTATAGGAGCTCCTACTTCTTCCTAGTCTTTCCATGTGATGAGGAATCAGAGCTGCTTATATACATTAGCTCCCTTTCCCAGCATGCCTTGCTGTGGTAGTCCGCAATTCTCAGACTACAACTCCCAGAATTTCCCAACCCTGGCTAAAACCAGGGTCAAGATAGTGCTAGACCAGGTCTCTGTCTTAAAGGAGCAATATGCTCTGTTACCCAGAATTTTTAATTAGTTCGCTGTTGGTAACATCTTGATGGCACACCACAACACTGTGTGATAATATTTCTGTCACAAGAGGATGATTTTTGCATGGTAACACAAACATCACTGCAGTGACAGCCCGGAAGAGCCTGTGCTCTAGGTAGGAGACTATCCCTGAATGCAGAAGGAACAGGCTGGCCACTTCCACATTTGGATTACTGTGGGCTCTTCTCTACTGGCTTCACAAAATAAACACCATCATGGTATGATTGCTAGGGATCAGATTCCTCACCCTCGCTGAAAATTGGACTCTTCAGCCTGCCATAGACGTGGGGTAAAAGCTTAAACTGAGGGCTAAAAGAGAGAGAGTGGTTCAAGATAATTAAAATGGTACAGAACTCTAAAGTTTTATCCTGTCATCCTCCATTCCCTCGGTTGTGCCAGTGATGTATCTCTCACAAACTTCTTTGTGCACATTTCTCTATGCCACTCTTTAATCGTGTCATGGTTTTGATCCACAGAGGCATTAAACTGTTGTTATTTCAGTTCTTCCCCAAAACTCAGTTCTTCCACAAGGTCAGGCCCCACTGTGCTAGATGCTGTACAAACACATTGTGCCAGATATAACAGACACAAGCAATATCTTTCAGATTATTCTATCAATTTTATATATGTTATTTATGGGCCAGGGATTGTATTCTAGCAGCATGGGCATAGGCAGCGAGTTATATGGTGCTCCACCAACATTCAGGAACATGGGCCAAGCTCCACCAATGTTTGGGCTTATATTTTCAGAGCTGTCCTGTCCATGGGATGGACTGGGGCAACCGCCTGGGCCCCATGATTTGTGGGCCCCTGTGCTTCAGGGGGATGCGGAGGCCAAGGCAGCCTGTGGGGGTAGTTGGGGACCTAGCACTGGCAGCAGTGAGCAACCCGGCCCCAGCCCACCCTGATTTGCTCCGCTCCACCCTGCCCTGCCTCCTCCCACCCCTGGTCTGCCCCCGCCTCTTCCCACCCCTGCTTCACTCCCTTCCCGCCCCATTCCACCCCTTCCCTCAAAGCCCCTGCCCCGCCTCTTTCCGGGTTCTACCCCCTTCCCCCGAGCAACGCCGGGAGCCAGTAGGGCGGGCGGGGCTGAGCAGAGCGGGCTGGGGCCAGGTCACTTACTGCTGCCTGTGCCAGGACCCTGCTAACTCCCCCAGGCCGCCCTGGACCCGTGTCCCCCTGAAGTGCGGGGCCCTCCAAAGCACAGGGCCCAGAGCAGTTGCCCCGGTCTGTCCTTTGGATGGGATGGCTCTGCTTGGATCCATTCTGGGCACCACCAAAAGCTATACAAACCTGGTGCCCATGTGCATGGGGGAAGGTTACCAAATTCACTTCAGAAACTGATTACTGAAATCCTGAGACAGGTAAACAACTCCGGAGAAGTACCAAGCCCTGGGAGGAACTGCATAAACTCGTTCAGACTGGGTTCAAGGGGCCCAGGAGACAAAGAAAGGGCTTTGCCATAAAGAGTCAGCATAAACTGATTCATGGGCCTTCATTTTGATTGTAACCAAGAGGGCAAAATCCTGCTGGAAGGGTTTGAAGGACTGGAACCTACCAGGTTTCCCATGTGGAATATGGGTGACACCTAGCATGGCTGTAGATTGCATCTTGTTTTATTATTTGTGTCCTTTATAATTCTTTTATCCTAAAACAAATGTACTGGGCTCCATGAAGGCTGACTGGTCACTCTGTCGTTGTCCCTGGGAACAAACAGACTGCAGGTTCTGGACTAAAGTCAGACCTGTTGTGATGACCGTGAATTGTAGTAGAGACTGCAAGCCTAAATCCCCTATTTAGAGGGTGAAGGAGAGCAGTGATTGCTGGAGTCCTGAGATCTAAAGGGGTGCCCTGGAGGAGACCACAAAGGAGACAGGGGTACTGTTAACCTGGAACTGTGACACACATAACAAAAGAGAGTCCCTGTCCTCAAAAGTTTACTTCTAAATAAACAAAACAAATCAAGGAGAGAGCAAGGGAAGTAAAGTGATTTGTCTAAGGTCACGCAGCAGTTGAGTGGCAGAGTTGGGAACAGAACCTAGGTTTCCTGCCTCCCAGCCCTATCCACTAGATCACACTGATAATAATAGCCATAGTTTATTATTTTATATTATTTCCTTCATAGAAATGGCAAAAATCAATTTTGAATATATTGATGGAAAATGCGGTTAAAATTGTAATTTTTTGTGAAAAATTCGTCCCTCTTTTTATCAGTTCTGCTTAATAATAATAATTCAAAACCTTGTAGACGTGACAATTCAGACCATTCAGAGTAGTATATTTTAATGAGTGAACATCAGTGTTGGAAAGTCATAGGTTTTAAGATCAATAGGAACAAATACAATCCTCTAGTTTGACCTCCTGCAGGACACATGCCATACAACTTCACCTAATGATTCTTGGATCAAGCTTGATAACTTGTGGTTGAACTGGAGCATATCTTGTAGTAAGAAATCGAGTCTTTATTTAAAAACTCCAAGTGATGGAGAAGCTACGATATCCCTTGGAAATTGGTTCCATATTGCACATACCTAGGTTATTTAGGAGAAAAATTAACTGCTGTACTGATTCTGACTCTGCATTTAAGCTTGACGTGAACAATTAAAAAACAGTAGAAACAGTCCACTCTAGCCTCAGGAACAAAGTGCAAATTTCACAGTATGCAGAAGCATATATGTAGCATGTGGAATCTAGAGTTCAAATGTGTTATTAAATCTGAATATGTTTGTGCTGAAATAATGTAGAATTGATTTTTGGAAACATTTCAGAATGTCCTCTGCTTTTAAAGACTGATAGAAATGGGAACATAATACTCCAACTTATAATGACATTAGACATATTTTTCCTCCTGCCGATTCTACTACACAGTGCCATATTAAGGACAGGATTTTTAAAAATGAGAACAGTTTTGTGCCACAGTTAATTGCTAAGTGTGAGCACAATCTGGCCCAACATCCTTTGCCAGAATAGAACAATTAGAATGTATTGTGATGATGTATTCTTTTGCGTGGTGTGATTAGAGGATGAGCATAATATGAGAGACAGTTCAACATTTGGGGAATGTAGCCACACTTTTAAATGTACCACACTTAGGGACACTTTTTAAAAAATACATGGTGAAATTCAGTGGCAAAACTGCTATTGACTTGAGTTGGGCCAGGATTTCACCTACAATTTTTTAAAGTCTGAGACAGTCAGATGTCTAAATACTAGTGAATTGTTGGGTTTTTTTGGCCAACAATTAAATCTGAGTTTCCATATTTCTTTGATCACATCTGCAAATGGTGGGAACTGCTGATTGACTGAAAATTGATCAGTAAAGGATATTGTATCTTGGTTGAATGGATTTCTGAGGTGCCCAATATAATACAGTATTTCTGCATCACTATGGGTATTAATCAAAGACTGTATAAGCTTAACTGGATAAATGGTTTGTCCTACATTTCAGAGATGCTGAATTGAAATTCTGTTGGGATTGTAGTTGTATATAGAAAAATTGCCCCCATACTTCTAATTCTCTCAGTTTTAAATGGATTGCTGTACTTAATTGTCTTTATCAAAATTCTCCATATTTCAAGAAAATAATTATTTGTATGTATTTCATGTATTAGTATATAGGACACCTGTTCCCAAAATAGTATCTAGGACTCTGTACATAGAATGAGATAGTGGAGGAGTGAACCCTGAAATACAGTGTTACATCTCATTTTACATGCAGGTCTCATCGTGGGCTGGGAATGCACTTTTCCAAAGTCCAAACAAAAATCTGATCCAAAGTAATTCACATGTTTTAAAAAGCAATTTAGAAAAAGAACAATTCAAATATAGGAATAGGTTATATCTATAAAGACGAGCATACTTTAAAAGGGCTAGTCATTCAAAAGAGCTCGTTATTAAAGACACAATTAGAGCTAGCCAGTTCCCTCAGTCCTTAAAATTCAGAGTTCCTGTGTTTGGGTTTTTGAGTTGAAAGGAGTAGGGCAGATAGTGTTTTGTTTAAATGGAGCATTTAAGCAGTAACCCTTTTTAGAAGGTAGGTTATTTATGGGTACCACACCACTAAAAGGCTGTATTGTTCTTTTCCTAGTTAGATTTTGTACATAAAATGCATTTCCTTGGATTTATATATAATCTGCACATTCAAAAATAGGTGGGGGGCAGAAAAATAAAACCAAAAAATCATTTATGAAGCTCCTCCCTCTCTTTCAGAACCAGGTACCCTATCATTTTGGTGCAGAGTGGAGATAAACTTTTTCTCAGATGTTATTGTCATGACAGTTTTAGTTAACAAATTTATTGTCTTGATCTATTCCAATTGAATAAAAGCAGCAAAGAGTCCTGTGGCACCTTATAGACTAACAGACGTTTTGGAGCATGAGCTTTCGTGGGTGAATACTCACTTCATCGGATGCATGTCAATTGAATAGGCTCTTTATTTTCTTATCGTTCACAGTCTATCAGGATGCCCCAGAGCGACTTCCGCCATGAAGAAAGCAAAGCTGTCTGGAGAACAGATGCTAACAATAAAGCAACGGGCCAGTAATGGTAAAATTTTAATCATTCTCTTTTAAATATTACCTCTTTGCAAGATAAGACACATTGCTATGTGGGCCTTTTTATAAGTCTTAGTGTATATCATGAACGAGATCATTTTAGAAAGCAATGCAAATGACGTCCATGCTATTGAAGCCTGAGCCAGAAATACAGTAGATCAGATTCTGACCTGACTTACACCAGAGAAAATCTGAAAAACTTTATTTACTTTATTGAGGAGATTCTGGATTTACACAGGGGTTGCTGTGTAAATATTTCCAAATATAATAAAATGCTCTGTTTTTTCTGACTTAAGTCTGATGCTCCAAGGTGGGCCAGTGGGTCTCCCATTGCTCAACTGCTCAGAAGAGAAGGGGACCTGATTTTCAGAGGTGCTGAGCACACCCAGCCCTCACTGGTTTCAACTGGAATTGTAGGTGCTCAGCACTTCTGAAAGTCAGATCCAGAGGGCCTTGTGCTAATCATCTTCAGGAAATCCTCTGGCCAATCTGGAGGCCCACATTCCTGGCTGACCAATGGAAAACTATACAAAACTACTTTCTATCTTCTTGCAGTTGTGCTCCAGGACAAATACTGGCAAAGCAATATCATAAAGCTGCATTACATCCAACATCCCAGCCATGTTGGAGTTGTATGAAAAGCACTTTCAGCAGTTCATATACAATCCAAGGGAAAGTACTTTTTAAACTTTAGAGAGACAAGGTGGATAATATCTTTTATTGGACCAACTTTTGTTGGTGAGAGAGTTTGAAAGCTTGTATCTCTCACCAACAGAAGTCTCTCTTATATCCCACCTCGTCTCTCTAATATCCTGGGACCAACACAGTTGCAACACTTCTTTAAGTTTAGAATTGTATTTAATGAGAGGTGCTTATTTTTCCTGGACCGTTAATCTCATCCCTTACACATGCGATAAACTGCCATCCAAAATCCATAAAGCTGCCACCTTTTCCACCTTCAAATCCCTTCTCAAAATTTACCACTTCCTTAATGCTTATGGAATATTGCCATCTTTTAACAGCTAGCCAGGTGACAATTTGTGTTTCTTGCTCCTGACTGGGTAAGAATTGCACACAGCCTATGATTTTGTTACCCTGTCTCCCTTAATCCCAGTCCAATTGTTTGTCTCATACATCTGTCTTGCCATTTAGACTGTGATCTCATTAGGTCGGGGACTGTCATTTGCTATATGTTTATACAGCTCCCAGTCCCAGATCCTCAATGGTATTTAGGCACCGAAGTCCTGTTGATTTCAGTGAGAGTTAGATACTTAAATATCTTTAAGGATCTAGGCTCTAGCGCAATGGGGCCCTGACTTGGTTGGCCTGAAAAGCACTGCCACAGTATAAAGGAGCCTATAATAAATAATAATCGCTACACGGGACCTCTTCATTTACAAAGCAGTTAAAATATCCCAAATTGGAACTATGAAATTAAGAAGCAGTTTTGATTGGCTCCAAAAGGAATCCCCTGCACTCCTCATTAGCTGGAAGAATAAAGGCTATGACACTTCAAAGGTATGAAGGGGAGGGCTATAGTCAGGAAAAAATGGGAGATTCATCAGAGTTCTTCTAGAACTTGGGAGAAGTGGAGAGTAGTCTTAAAAAAAATCCAGAATTAATTTGTTGTTACAAATGTAATGAATATAGAGTTATCACATTAATAGTCAACTGTATTGGTGTCTGCAAGACACATTAAAGATATGTGTAATCTATTAGTGGCAAAATGTCATTAATCAAACATATCAAGAGAAACCCCATCCATCAGAAAGATTGTAAATAAGTGTGTGCCAGGGCATGAGATTGGTTTAAAAATCATGAGATTAAAAAAATCACTTATTTTCTTTTTAGTGTCTTCTGGTTTTTTGAGCCTCTAGGGAGAGCTGTCTACCTGCAATTCGTGTATGATCAGGTTAAAAAATCAACCTTTAACACACAAGCAAAAATGTGCGGCTCCCCGCTGGCTGCCTGGAGGAAGACCCCACGTACCCTCTCCAAACTCTTTAGGTGGAGGCGCTGCCAATCTGTCCTCCTCGTCCCTTACCACAATCACTATCCTGCCTCCTATCTATCCTCCCTGCCCCCACTTACATTCTCCCTCCAAGCTCCTCCATTGTCTTCTGTCTTTCATGTGTGTCCTGCTTTTCCCCTCGCGGTCTCCTATCCATCACATTTTCCCTCCTACTTCTTTTTTCCCTGCCCATTCAGGTTCACACCTACCTCTCCTACTCCACTGCCCAACAAGACTCCCTCCTGCACATATACCCCATATTCTTCAGCTGTACTCTACATTCCTCATCACATAGAGAGGCCAGTGTCCCACTCTTGCCTTCTCTATACCCCTATGTCCAGGTTCTCTTCATAGTGCCCCTCGCTGCCTCTTGACGGCAAGGACATCTTTCATAAGAGTCACTCTCATTGACTATGGACAGCAGTGGCCATCTTTGCTGAGGGCGACTTAAACTTCCTTGCCTCAGAGTGGTCAAGCCATAAAACTTCCCATGATTTGTCACAGAGTAGTTCACCCTGTAGCAAACTGAGTGAGCTTTGTCAGATCCAAGGACTGGCTCAGTAATGGAGCTTGTCAATGGAGTTTGCCTGCCAGTTTCTTAATTTTCCCTATCTCATACATATCCCTACCCGTAAAAACTACAGGGGGTAGGAGCATGGGGATGCTGGTGGGCAGCCTCCCTAGATAACTGGAGCACTGTTACTGAGCTAGTCCCTGGGCCTGACAGACTTCCCATGCTTCACCACAGGTGGGATCTCCTAGGTGACAAGCCACAGGAAGGTCATTAGCCTAGGGGACCTCTTGAGTAAAAAGAGAAATGGGAATAGTAGGAATTTATGTGTGAGTGCGACATCTTTAACATACAAACCCCTAAGAAATCAGCACACAAAAGCCTGTGTTGCCTGTATATATCACATACCTGACAAAAACTCACAAAACAAGGAAATAAAAAATTAAGCGATATACTAATGCATACTCTCTACTTGTCCATTCACAGGCATGCACCTTATCACTATTACAACTACCACAGACACAGTTCTCCTGCACCATCTTTACCAAACGACCCCTTCCCATACACCAAACTACTACACCTAGCATCCACAACCAGTAGTGTTGTGATGGGGGAGTTTTGTGAAGGGGATGTGCAGAAAGGAAGGTTGATGAGTAAACTAGTATGTCAGGCATGGGTGGTTTGGTTAAAGGACAGTTAGAGAACATTGTACCGAACAATGTATATACAGTAACAACAATATTTAAAGATCTGGCCCTTTTTGCCCCTGTGTGGAGATACAGCTTAGAGAGGTTAGAGAAATATAACTTTACAGTGTGTCCAGTAAAGACATACGTATGTAACCCTTCTGCCCATGTGAGTTGGCAGCAACAAGGGCCGGGTTCAGTATGCAGGGGTTCCGTTTCAATAACACAATGCAAATCCGGCTCGAGCCCCCACCCAGTGACCTAGGACAATTACATACCACCCCCTAAGTGCCTCTAAGAGGCAATACTTCCCCTCTTGCAAGCACAGAGTCTGAGTGTAGCAGAATCCTTTTAATAAAGGAGGGAAACAATGCGGTATTATGTTGGGGAAACACTACAAACAGGATTCATAACACAAACCATGAGCAAATGTCCCATCCCAGCAAATTGGGCTGTGTACTTTCCCTTTGGTCTCTTGAGTCCAGCACCCAAGAATCACCCAAACTCCCAAAAGTCCAACAACCCAAAAGTCTCTGTCCCTGGTCAGTGCAGCCCCAGAGTTCAAAAGTTTATCTGCAGAGTTTTACCACCCCCAGCCTGGGTGGAAATGGCGGGGGAGGGGGTGCTTGGAGTGTTAAGGGGCGTCTTAAGTGGTCCGAGGCCAACTGCCCTGCCTCTCCATGGGGTTCTGCTGCAGCCTTCACCACGAGCCGCCCCACTCCACCAGCCATCCCGTGAGCCACTCCAGCCATCCCACGAACTGCTCTGCTCTGCCAGCCACTCTGCTCCACCAGCCGTCCCATGAGCCGCTCCAGCCATCCCGCAAACTGCTTAGCTCAGCTCCACTCCACTCTGCTTCCCTTCACTCGCCATCCCATGGGCCACTCCAACTGTCCCACAAACTGCTCCACTCTGCCAGCCACTTAGCAAAATATCTTCAGGAACCCCCACTAGTTAACACAGCACTCAGTGATCTCAGCTCTTAGTAATTTTAGTTTTTTAGTGATTTCAGCTTGTAGTAGGGGAGCCCCAGTGCTGGTGCACCATTGGCCCAAAGTGAATTCAGCATAGCAGCCTGTAACTAGATTCCTAGTGGAATCAAAATTAGCTCCGCTATTCAACAGTGGAGAGAGGAAGAGGTGCAATTGGTGTTTCAGGCTCTCAAAAGGAACCCACACCACAATTACAAATGCCTATACCCAACCTCTCTCAATTCACTGGGTTTTGGAACCCATGTCCCTTGTCTAGCGAGTGCTACTTGGTTGATGGTGAGACCCTCTGTCATAAAATAGTTCCACTGGCTTTGATTCACATAATCAGGGTAACAACACTTTATTCTTCCTGCCCCAATAACAGAGAAACTGGGGATCCCACAGCAGCCAAAGTGACCATTTGGGTGGCTGTGGGCTCATGCTAGGCGGGGTGGGTGTGCCTATGCAAACAAGACCAGCCCCTGAAGTTCTTTTGCACAATTTGCCACAATTCACCGCCAGATGTCAGGGTAGAGCTCATCCTGACTCTGCTTACATGTAAAAGGAAGATTCCTGAATTAAAAAGATCTCCATCCCAGCAACTGGAAAAACAAACAGAAATGTGATGATCAATGTTACATGTACCTGTAGCCATTTAGTCTAATTGCACTTCTCTTCAAGAAAGCTACTGACTATGCAAACTATAATTCCTCTGATGATCATGCAATACAGAAATTCCCTGGTCAACAGGGATTGACATCCATCTAGTTGTGACACTTAGGACCAGATCCTCGGTGTACATTAGCATAGTGCCACTGAAGCCAATGGAGCTACATGACTTTACATCAGCTGAGGATCTGGTGATCACATAGCAAGCACATAAATACAGAATTAAATAGGACTCAAAAGGGATCTCCTTAGGGCAATTTGAATCACCAAAGAAGATACAAGACCAATAGTAATTAATACCAAAAACTTAAAAATATAAACCAGCGCAATAATTCAGTCTTGGGCCTTCTAGTATCTACTGTCACAGACAGAAACAGCATGAATGATAAAGACCTATAACTTACATCTACCGATGGATGTAGTTCATTACAAACTTTAATAAAGCATTTCAGTGTTGTGAACAGGAAGGAAGCTAGACCAATATCCATCAGTGAGGTGCCCAGTCCTACTTCTGGTGAAATCAGTGAGTTTTGCTATTAATTTCAATAGGTAAGGAATGGGCTGTAGAGGTAACATTTTCAAAAGCACCTAATTACTTAAGAGTCCAAGTCCCATTTTCAAAAGGCCCAGTTCCTTAAATGTACTTTAGCATCTATCTGCCTCTTTAGGCACCTCAGTACTCCATGTAGGCACCAGCGACATTTTCAAAGCCACCACTCAGTTGCTGCCTAACTCTGTTCACATCTAAGTCCCCCGGCGCAAAGTTTCCACCATTCAGCCTTTGCAAAGCTGCCTAAACCCTAACCTTGCCTCACAACTAATAAGCTGCTCAGAGCCCTAGTTCAACCCAAATCCCCAGAGGCCCAAAAGTGGGTCCTCTAACTAAGCGAGGAAACACCTATCTTGCCAGTGGGGCCCCATCCCTGGACAGAAAAGATGAACACTTATGTTAGAAATATTGTTGGAGAGAAGCAGACTCTGCTCTCAGAAATCAATAAAAGCGAACGTATGTACTTTGGTCACACCAGGCACAGAGATGGGAATATTCTCGAGAAAGTTATCATGGAAAGAATGGTGGTGGGTCATCATACAAGGGGATGATCAATGGATAGATGGCGTGTGACAGATCACTGAGAGATCAGTTGATGAGTGTATGAAGGACAGGGGAGGGATAGCTCAGTGGTTTGAGCATTGGCCTGCTAAACCCAGGGTTGTGAGCTCAATCCTTAAGGAGGCCACTTAGGGATCTGGGGCAAAAATTGGTCCTGCTAGTGAAGGCAGGGGGCTGGACTCAATGACCTTTCAAGGTCCCTTCCAGTTCTAGGAGATTGGTATATCTCCAATTATTACCTTTTACCTTACCTAAGTTAGCAATGGATCAAGAAGACTTCCAAAAATTCTGCTATGATGTCACCAGCATTTAGACATGAAAAAATGGACTTTACTTCCTTACTGAATATGCCTACTGGATCGAGCCCTAAAGGGAAGATAGGCAGTGTTAATCCCACTGGGTAGGTGTGTTAGGTATGTCAGGATTTAGGCAACAGAGTGCATGTCAAGTTGCTGAAATGTAGGTGCCTTGGCAACTTTTATGGTGGAAACATAGCCACCGAGGGAATTTAGGTACCTCCAATGTTAGGCAGCAGCTGAGAAGAGGTTTTGGAATGCCAATGGCGCCTAAATGTTGGACTTAGGCAGTTAGGCACTCTGGTTCATAAGGAGACGTATAGGCACCAACTGGGTTTTCTAAAGTGCCTAACTCCCAACTGAAATTATTGTGAATTAGGCATCTAGGTGCTTTTGAAAATCCCAGCAGGCACCTATCTGTGTCTTTTAAATATCTTTAAAAATCTGGCTCCTAAATGCTTAACTTTTGAAAGTGAGACTTAGACTCCTGAGTCACCTGAACACTTCTGAACGTGTTACCCTATGTCATTCGGTAATGACCATTAGGTAAAGACCTATGGAGGTAGCAGAGGCTGCAGGTGGTCCAGCTTGACAGTGGTATTTTACAATTTTTCTGTGTTGTGAAACATTTCCCCTGATTATACGAGCAAGTGATTTTGAGATAATTGTGACTTGAAACTATTGCCTTGTTAGGATATTTTTTCTTTCCTTAAAAGGACAAGAGACATTGCCAGTATTTTTTTAAAAGGTCAAGTGTGGCAATGCAGCATAATTCATTAGTAAAGGTACATTTTTAATAATGCAAAGACCTAATTAGTATATTTAAAGGGTGGTGTTATGTTTTTATCTCTCCCTAAGCTGTTTCTACCATTCTCATTGGAAAATTACCATAGTTCTTAAAAGAGACATGATGGGAAATACATGGGTTTAACTTCAAATGGGAAGTTTGATGAGACTTAGTGTTTCTGAACTTTTTACTTTAATAAGTTTAATTTTAAATATGAAATGACTCAGTTGCAGAACACAGATTTATAGCTTAATTATTTTAATATCTCCTTTATTTTTATATTGCGTAGGTATAGAAAATGATGAAGAAATTAAGCAGCTAGATGAAGAAATCAAGGAACTAAATGAATCCAATTCCCAGATGGAAGCTGATATGATTAAACTCAGAACTCAGGTAACAGTTTTATGAAGCCTTAAATTTAGCTACTTTTTACACATGAATGATCAAAAGAAATATAGGAGAAAAACTGTCTTTGGAAAAATTGTTTTCTTTCACATTTTTGCTCACATTTCATATGTTCTTAATTTACATTTGTAAGCTTAGAAAACAGTATCTGTGGTACTGTTAAGTAGTTATTTCCCACCACAGCGGCCACCAGTTTTAAAAACTGAAAGTCATGGCTAAATAGCCACCTTTGCATTTCCTTCTTATAAGATTTTATACAACCTTTGTATCTGTTAAATTCTCAGACAGCTAAATCATGGCACTGGTAGATGAGAAAAAAAAAGTAAGGATGAATATTAAACATAATGACTTGGAATATGACTGACCTTAGCTAAGAAGAATTTAAAAAAAAACAAAGTTACACATATGTAGTAGGGCTGGCTCTTTAGCACTGGATTCCAAAAAGAGCATGAATTTAGGGCATGTGCTTGGCCTGGTCTCTGACATGCACACTGAAAACATAGCAACAGAGCAGGAATGTCTTTCCATTCTCTGTGTTAAAGTAAAACCTATTTGTGCCTATTGCAGCATGCTGGAGAAATAGGTCGAGAACTGTTCATCCCGAAGAAATGTTCCCCTGTAATATTGACAATGTGTGTCTCAGCTTGAATTATCTGCTGCATAAATATCAGTAGTCAAAGTCAAACCTACTTGACAGCTAGTCTTATGTGTGCACCAAGCTCTTAAGAAAAGATTTGCTTTTATCAATTAATATTACAGATCAAATTATCAAAAATCCACAATGATAGACTTGAGGCATCTAGCTATCTGATTGTGCCAGCAAGCCTGTTAAAACATACTGACCTAGGCTCATCTGATGGTCACGTAAAAATCTTCTCTCCTTCAGACCTCCATACTGTTTGTGCTGACAAATGAGATAGTATTTTGATGTGAACTATCATTTTTTCCTATAATATATTATACCTGCAGTTAATTGTGGATGTCAAATTAGAACAAAGTGACTGTTTCTTTGAGAATTTGGCTCTACGTGCTCTTTTCTGCTTCTTGGGCTTCACTTTCTACCCTCTTACCAATGTACATCTTACCCTACACACACACACACTTTACACTTGGTAAGAGATGAGTTGTCCTATGTCATGGAATTTAAATAGCCATGTACACTGGTCACGCTTTAAAAGTTTCTTCATTTTAGAAAGATTCTACAGGTTTAAACAGTATACTTAAAATGGGGAACACTGTTGGAAATGCTAATATCTCTCCAAATGGAATACATCTTTTAAGTGTGACCACTGTATTTATATCACTCTCACATCCAGTAAGTTACTTATATAGACCACTTCATGTTTATGCAACACACAGTTTCTTTTCCTAAATTTCAACCCATTTGAGACAGTAATCAAATGTCATAAGTTCTGTCGTTAAGTCCTTTACATCTTAGAGAATATTTATAAAGGCCACACAACAACAAATATATTGCTAATAAAATACAGCAAACTTCATTTTGTTTGTCATTAAACACAAACATTGAAAGCTGTTAGTAACATAAGGCAAAACATAAAAATATAGAAAAGAATAGTACTAAGACACACTTATCTGATTATTTTGCTGTACCTATTGTGCAACAATGTGTAACTCTTTAGCTTTCACTGGCAGTTCTGTGAGAATATTCATTGGGCAGTATAGGTTGAATGCAAATATAATTCCAAAGAGCCAAATGGTAACAGCAAAGAATTGTGCACACTTAATTAATATGGCATATACTACAAAAATATGATAAATGTATCATCTAGTCACACTAGCCCTGATCCTGCAACCTCATGGATACAGGTGGATTCTTATACCCATATGGTGCCTCCATTGATTTTAGCTGGAGTCCAGGCACATATAAGAGTCTGACCACATGAATCAACTTGCAAGTTTGAGGCCCTTATAAGTGCCTTTAAATACAAAAGGATATTTATTTTAAAAAAAATATTAAATTGATACAAAGCCCGTACAATCAAATGTAAGGTAAATCAGTACTTCCACCATAAAAAAAGACAAGCCGTTAAAATAAAGTCATATAATTTGCAGTTGTACGTAGCAGAAAAACCTCTTAAAATTATAAAAAAATTATAAACAAGTGAAACCTTTTTATTTAAACAAAAAGGCCCTTTTTTGTTCTGATATTACTGTTATCACTCACTTCAAGAACGCATGCTTTATAACGGCTTGCCTTATATTACATTGTACACAAATTTGTCCATTTTAGATTACCACAATGGAGAGCAACTTGAAGACGATAGAAGAGGAGAACAAAGTAATTGAACAGCAAAATGAGTCTCTTCTTCATGAACTGGCCAATTTAAGCCAGTCTTTAATTCATAGTCTAGCTAATATCCAGCTGCCACATATGGTAAGTGATTGAGAGCACAAGTTAAGGAATTTGGCGATCTTCAGTTCACCTCATACAGTAGATGTCGTTTTTATGTTTATGGTTCCTCAACCAGTTGGATATTTGTGGTAACAACACTGAAACCATAAAGATAAATTTAACTGCTAACAAAGGCACAGTGGGCCTGTTCCAATGTATCCTGTAAAATTAAGATCTAAATAGGCATTTTAAATGTTATAAAAAATGGTGGCAATATGATATGATATTATGTTATGCTTAAATGAATATACAATCAAGAAAATAAAAGTTGTATATGAACTACTATTTAATATCTCGTAGGAACCAATCAATGAACAAAATTTTGATGCTTACGTGACCACTTTGACGGACATGTATACAAATCAAGATCGTTATCAGAGTCCAGAAAATAAAGCCCTACTGGAAAATATAAAGCAGGCTGTGAGAGGAATTCAGGTCTGAACAGCTGCTATAGTGGTGAAAGTCTTGCTTAAAAAAAGGATGCCTCTTGTTTTTTGCTGCTGTAATTTACCAGAAAGTGTTATATATTTATTTCTGTTTGAAACAGTGTTATGCTTACAAGACTTCATAATGATTTTATGTCTTGCTTTAAAGATAGTAACTGCAGAATAGTTTTTTGAATACATTCACATTTTGTACGTTTTCATATAAGCTGACATAGTGTGATATGCCATGTAATGTTTATAGCTGCTAATGTATGCACATTTTTGGGGTATATATATTTCTGAAGAGGTAAGCTGATCGAAATAAATAGAGTGTAAATTCTTTTTAATGCTTTAGTGATTAAATGTTTTAGTATTTTGAACTGAAATGGACAAAAAAAACAGCTTTGAATGACAATGTTGCGGTCTGCAGCCACTTTTTAAACACTTTATCATTTTGCCTCATGTTGGAGGATTTTATGGGATTTAAGAAATACATTTTGTGTGCATATTGTTTCATAGCAAGAATTGGTTGCAAAAATGCTTTATTTTTGAACAATGCTTGAAAATATTATGTGACTTTTGTTTTCAGAGGATGGTGTGTGGTGGGGGCAATAAAATGAGGTTTTTTGAAATCCAAGAAAATGGCATGGATTAGATGTAAGATACAAAATGGGTAATTTATTGTAAGACAACATCAAGCCATGGAAACTTGACAGAAGATTCAAAGCAGCTTAAACAGCACTTTTTAATTAACTTCTAAGCATTACATGGTATGAATATGGGAACTTCCATTATGAAAGGAACTATATCAGAGGTGGACAACCTGAAGATTTCAGCTTTTATTTTCAAATAAACTTTGGCACCAACATTCTCGTATCTCTCCTGGACTGCTTAGTGCCCCTCTGAACTATGTCTTATAACAATGTAGTCCATCTTTCAGAAACTCTGTATTTTCAATTTAAGATGAAAGACAATATTTTAAAACTAATATTGCCTTTTTACCTCTTTAATTTTGGGATAAAGACAAATTATTTGTGTCTATTGTAGTTACTGAACTGGATTCACTGCTAGCTTTAGGAGGAATGCAGCTCAGTAAAGATTTTTTTCTTTTTGCTTTGCCAAGCATTTGATCCCATTTTTCATATTTTAATAGTTATGTTCTGCATTTTGTTGGAGAACAATCATTACTGCAGCATTCATGTATGCTTTATATTTGTTCTACTATTATCTATTGCAAAAATGAATGCAATCAAATTTTAATGTAACTAAATATACTTCAGCACTTTTTTTGCTTTAAACTGGATCATTTTAAGATAAAACTTATTTGTACCTTCAAGATTTGATTGTTTTCTTCAAAATGACTGCACTATATGTATGCATAAGACCACTTTTTATTACGACATTTTTTTCCTTTTTAAGTAGTAATTTTGATGTGTTGTGTTTTACAGATGTTGAATTTATTTAAAATTGATAGCATATCTTTTCCTTCCATGTCTTGATGTTATGCAGAAAGTACAAAAGTACTTTAAAATTTTGTTATGAAAAAGATGGGTTTTGTAAAAAATAAAATATTTTTAGCAGAACAGGACTTACAGGGTCATTGTCCCCACAATGTGCCAGTTGACTATTTGCACTTACCTTGCCCTATATATCCATACGGAGGTGTGCAATTTCTTGTGTCATTAGCCTTGTGACACTAAACCTGAACAAATTATAGTGGAAGCCATTATGGCCAATCCAGTAATATTGCTAAGGGAGACTACAGGGATCTCACAACAAATATTCTGATACAATATTCAACCTCGGTATATATATATATGTATAAATATATGTATATCCCAGCGGCACTTTATACTATTCACTGTACAAAAGCTTACAGTTTTCCATGAGGACTTTAATAACTAGCTGGGAAAAGATTATGTAATTACTTTGGGGGCTCTGCAGTCTTATCTGTACAGTGCCCTTTTTCTGTTGTGCTATTAGTTGTAGCTGCCATGCTCAGAATTGCCTTTTTGAGAGCTGAAGCAAGGTGCTTGTTGTTCACCTTCTGCCATATATATTGTACTTTTGCCCTAGCCTCCTTTTAGGGCTTTCATTGTTCATAATGGCATATGCATTTTTCCACTGCATTGTGTCTGCAGCTTCTTTGCCAATATAGTAATGCTTTCAGTAGAGTAATAGATAGTATCAGTTTTGGATTCTTATTGTTATCACCTATGTACAATGGAAAGGGATTTTAAGCACAAATCTGCTGCTCATCTAATGTTGGTACATAATATCAAATCAGAAGTTATCTGTGACTATTATATAGGGATCACAAAAGTGTCACATATTAGAATGCTGACCTTTCATATGAAATTATTGTGAGTCAGAGTTTATTTATTATAACTTATTGTTCATATTCATTTCTAAGTTAATTTAAGTAATCATTTATTAAGACAGAATTTTGTATAAACTATTTATTGTGCTCTCTGTGGAACTGAAGTTTGATTTATTTTTGTACTACACGGCATGGATTTGTTGACATTTTAATTTTGCTATAAATGTGTGGAATCACAAGTTGCTGTGATACTTCATTTTTAAATTGTGAACTTTGTACAAATTTTGTCATGCTGGATGTTAACACATCTTACTCTAAATAAATAAAAAAAATGTGTTGCCACACTTGTAGCACAGTGGTTCTATGATCAATGATAACATTTTCACTTTACCAAATGTACTAGAAGCCATGGTGAATAAATAATCAGCTACTATTTTTAGTGATGAACTTTGGCCCTTTATTCCTTAAATTCTCCATGCAGGATTTTCAGCTGCTCCTTTTAATTAATCATGCAGCTATTCAGTTTCATCCTTAACAGACATGTAAAGACAACCAAAGGTCACTGTTCCATTAGTGAGCTTCACAATCATTTCAAAATTTCCTGCTAGTTATAGCACGGGAGGAAATTAGTGCTATTTCTCAGTATGGGTAACTCAACTGTGATATTGTCCTCAGTACATTTAAAATTAAATGCGTTGCTAATTGGGGTTGACAAACTCAGAAGTGATATTTAACTGAAAACTATGTATCAACCTAAGATGTAATAATTTTTAATCTCATTTGATCTGCAGGAGGGCCCCAAATTGTTTTTAGAATCAGTCAGCCTAACACGGAACCTAAACTTCTAGTCATAGTCTGCAAAAGAAACAATGAGTTCTGGTAGTTGCTGTTGTGTGCAATATCAAACACCATCCTGCACCAGTCACCAACATAAGCAAGGTCATTCCTTCAAAGGAGTTAACAATCAGTTTACATCTGATTAGCACTGTTGAACCACCTCATTAAAACATATTTTACTAGAAATAAACATAACTAATTTCACAGGGAATTAGCAATATTGATTTATAGGCAAATTGCTTATTTCAACATACGTGTGGGTTCCTGCACTGGGTTTGATTTATATCCTACAATACTTAGTATCATCATCAATTAACTCTGTATTATAGTATCCCTCTATGCCATTGTTCTTAATTACATTTTTTAGAGATCATCCTAACTGACCAAGACAGGACCATAGCACATACTCTAGATTCTCCCTTTTCCCTTTGCTGGTTGACTGCTGAGAAAAAAAGAAGCCATAGACGGCTCAGGACACTCTACACATTGGAAAGTAAAAGTGAGAATGTATAAGTAAAAATGAGAACTCGGGTAAAGCAAACCCTATAATCAGTCAAGAGTAACATAGCAACAAAAAGAAAAAGAAAATTCATTTTGTATATGGGCTAGAGAGAGACAGGGAAAATGTAAATGAAGTTGATCTTAATTTTTAGGGTCACATGCAAAAGTTTATTCCTATCAAGTATCTCTGATGTCCCCAGAACCCATTCTTGTTTTTTTGCTGGGCGCATAATGAATGGCCTGTGACTATTCTATAATATTATAGATAGCATCTCAGAGGGACTTCTACAACAGGACTTGATCCTGTTTCTAAATGTGAAAAATGAAAGAAACAAACCAGAATCTCAAAGATTAAAGAAAAAGGATGAGAAACACCAATAGAGCGTCCAGGTGACGAAAAGAGAAACTTTTAAAACGTTAAAAACTGCTATAAAATTAATTCTAAATGAGTGCGTGTGATGGGTTCCCCAGGATGCAACCTGAAAGTGGGGTATCCCTGAGCCCTCTGGCATACCAACCTGGCCTCCCTTTCACACTGTGATGCGGTGACAAGCTGCAATCCTCTCCAAGCTGCAATCCTCTCCAGATCCTGCACTTACACAGCCATCCACAGGCAGGGACACACCCAGCTGAGTTACATGAATGCTTCTCCTAGCTACTAATGAACTAACAATAGAGAGGCTCCAGCCAATTCCACCAGCTCCCCAGCCTGAGACCCTAGAGCTCTACTGTTTTGCCTTGGTCAGAAGCCGGACCAGTGTAAGTTTGTTATTCAGTCCGCCACTTCTACAAAGGAAAGTGGACGTGCACCAGCTTTTGTACACTGAGCATATTCCTCAAGCACCACAGTTTTAGGTAACATATAAAACAGATTTATAAACTACAGAAAGCTAGATTTTTAGTGATTATACGTAGTAACCATACAGATCAAAGTTGGTTACCTAAGAAATAAAAAGTAAAATTGCAATCTGTGTTCTATACACTACATGGGATTTGAATCAAGCAGTCTCTCACCCTGAGAGACAATACAAGTAGGTCACAGATCTTCCATACACAGGCTGGAAATCCCCTTCAGCCTGGGACCACCTCTCCAGTTCAGTCTTTGTTCTCCAGAAGTGTTTCCAGGTGTGGAGTTATGGGGGAAGTGAGGACAAGTGGGGCTTCCCCTTTTTATACCTTCTCCACCTTGCTGGAAAGATCCTTTGCTGTGCCGTGAGTCAAGCAGTCTCCATCATCTACATGCCATCTCTGAGAGGTTTCCATTGTATACAGTTCCTGGGGTAGGCCTTTGTAGTGTGGATTGCCCTTAATGGGCCATCATCAGTTTCTGGCTTCTCCATTGTTGTACCTGAAAGGCTGGTTGTGGGTGTTTCCAACTTCACACCATATTTCAGTAACACACACATAGCAAAACTTCATAACTTCCCATACAAGCCAACAGGCATACTTTGCACAAAACATATCATAATCCTATCACCATGGTAAATATGGGGGTGCCAGGGTGTTGCTTTAGGGTACAGAGTGTCACACCTTCCCCCACCCTTTAGTTTACTGTAGGAGTGTTAGGGCTTGTCTACACTGGCACTTTACAGCGCTGCAACTTTCTCGCTCCGGGGTGTGAAAAAACACCCCCCTGAGCACTGCAAGTTTAAGTGCCAGTGTAGACAGTACACCAGCACTGGGAGCTATTCCCCTCATGGAGTTTTTTTACAGCGCTGGGAGAACTCGCGGCCAGCGCTTTAACGTTGCTAGTGAAGACATGTCCTTAGTCACTGATTAATGCCGAGGCAGTGGGCCCAAGGTCCTCTTTCCTGGACAGGGCATCCACTACCATCTTCTCTTTCCCTTTTATGTGTACAATCTCCCTCTCACACTCTTGCAGGATCAGGCTCCAGCGTAATAGTTTGGAATTTGTGCCCTTAAGTTCCATTTAACCGTATTAAGGGTGTGTGGGCTGTTAGAATCTTGAACTTCCTATTAAAGAGGCAAGGCTTCAGTTGCTTAACTGTCCACACCATGCCATAGCACTATTTTATGACAGAGTAACTTGGTTCAGTGGATGACAGCTTCTTATTCAGGAAGGCAATTGGATGTTTTTTTTCCCTCCCCGTTTGCATCAGTACAGCACCCAAGCCAATGTCAGATGCATCAGTACACAGTTCAAATGTTTTTGCAAAGGCAGGATCTGCTAGCACAGGCTTTCCAGAGAAGAGTGCCTTTATCTTATCAAAACCTTTCTGGCATGCTTCTTACCAAACCACCTTATTGGGTTGGCGCTTTTTACACAAGTCTGTGAATGTCAATGAATGCACACACAAACCTTCCGTAGTGGTTTTCTAGGCCAATGAAATATTGGACCTGCCTTTTAATTTGAGGCACAGTCCAGTTTACAATGGCTTCCACATTAAGAGGGTCAGGGAATATTTGCCCCACACCAACCCGATGCCCTAGATAAAGAACTTTGGCTGCTTCTATTCTGCACTTGGAGGGTTTTATGGTTAGACCGGCTTCTTTGAGCTTTGACAGCACAACCCTCAGATGCTTTGTATGGTCATCCCATGTGTACATTTCATCTGTGTATGCCCTTGCAAAGCTCTGTAAACCATTTAACACTTTGTTGACCAGTCTCTGGAAGGTCGCACCAGCATTGACCAAACCAAAAGGTAACACCCTGAATTCATAGAGCCCTATGTCAGCGATAAGAGTGGATTTTTTCTGTGCATCCTTCTCCAGGGATCTGTCAGTTACCTTGAGTTGAATCAAAAGTACTGAGATATTTGGATTGGCTCAATATATCCAGCATATAATCGATTTTCAGCATAGGGTACGCATCTGTTACTGTAACAGCATTAAGTTTTCTATAGTCCACACAAAATCTAACGGTATTGTCCTTTTTGGGGACCAATACCACAGGGGATGCGCAAAGAGCTGTCAGATTCCTTAATCACTCCCAGGTCCAACCTATTGTGTATCTCTATATGAATTTACTCTTGCACCTTGCCTGTAAGGAGGTTGTGTCCCTTTTGTGAGGATTTTATGGGTTAGTGAGTGTGTTCTTCCTGGCTTGCTGGAAAACACCCCCTGCATCCCTGCAACGCTGATAACACCTTCTCTCTTTTGACTGGTGGTAACTCTTTGCAGATCCCAGTGCTTTCCAGAGGTCAACCACCTTGGCATTCAGCCATCAAATCAATGAGTGGATGTGTCTCAGCTTCCCCTTCCCCACAACAGATCATGTTCACTACAACGCCCCTGCTGCGATAGGCTTTAAGCCAGTTCACATGTACAAGCTGTGGGACAGCAGCATCACGGGGCTTTTTAACTTGATCTATGTTCTCATTTGCCATTTCTACTAACTCGAAGGGCCTCTCCCAAGAGTTTTGCATCTTGTATTCTTTTACTGGGCTTACCAAATCTCCTATTTCAATTGTGCATTTACAACTATTTCTGTCATACCACACCTTTTCTTTGGCCTGACTGTCCTGGAGATTGGTTTGGACAATTTCCATCATGTCTTTTAACTCTTTCTTGAACATATTCAGTTACTGATTCTTCCATTACCTCAGTAGTCCCCTCCCATGAATCTTTAATGAGATCAAGGGCTCCCTTTACTTTTCTCTAGTATAAAAGATCGAATGGGGAAAACCCTGTGGACTTCTGCAGTACCTCCCTGTAAGTATACAACAGTAAAGGTAATAACTCGCCCCAATTCTGGCCCCTTTTCTTAGTGTACATTCCCAGCATAGTCTTCAGGGCTCCACTGAACATTTCCACCAAACCATTGACCTGTGGGCAATAGGGGGCAGTTTTAAGTTGTTTCACTCCACATAGCTTCCATCGCTCACACTGACATGAAATTTGACCCCCAATCAGCTCTTTAATTTTGTAAAGATTTTGAAGCAACCAATGTATCCTAAAGATTATTTTTTTGCTGAATGATGTGTAATCAGAGGTCTAAGGTCACTTCTTTAATCTCTCCCTTTGTTTTATTCCTCTGTTCCATTGTTTTGCTTCAATCTCTATTAACTCATTAGGAACTCACACAGTATAGCCACCACTCAGCTTCTAAAATTTAAGATGTTCCGATGCCTCAGACAGTGCATATGCTTCTAGCTCAAGTTCCAAGGTGAAGAGGTGACTGTTTTTCAATATGTTGCTACAGTACAGTAGCTAGTAAGTTGTACAGTAGTTGGACAGAACTAAACCGTGTGATCTGGTTGTCAGTTATTCATTGGGATATTTATAGACTATGCTTCATCCCATTTAGTTTTTCCTCATTATTGGCTTCCTTCCAACTTTTTAGCATGGGATTCTCCCAAATTGGGGTCACTACATGAGATGAAGGGTGAACTTGTGTTCATGTACTAAGTTAGTCCATATCTGATGGGCTGTATGGATGGTGGGAATTCGATCTTTTTTTCTTGGTATCTATACTATCCAGAGCTCAATATGGCCACAGGCTACTTCTTGATACTCATCCATGTAGGCACTTTATTTGTGATAACATATGCCCATTGCATTGCCAGGTTTATTATTAAGGTGTGATGCTATTGCCCAGATTTGGGAATCTAACACACACACACACACACACACACACACACACACACACACACACACACACACACACACACACACACACACACACACACACACACACACACACACACACACACACACCACTCTAGTTCACCTGGTGTCTGCAGCCTTTTATAGGAGTTGGGATCTGTGCAGTGAGAGACCTGTGAGCATATCTATTAATCTGAGTAGTGTGTTTTGTATCATTTGTTAATTTTTCCCCAAAGGCAGTATGGGCTAGCTTCCTGTTTATACAGATCATTGGTAATTTGTGTGATAATCAAATGTAAATTGAATTTAACTATTTGCTTTAAATCTCTGGGGATTAATATTCCTAGATATTTTAATGGCATCGGCTGCCATTGGAAATCCCACTGACTAAACAAGGCCTGGTATGTGTATTTAGTTAATCTTATCTCCTCGGACTTGTTCCAATTAATCTTATATCCAGAGAAGCACCCAAACATTTTGACAAGTTCTTATAATTTGGGTATCAAACCTTGTGGGTTAGCAATTAGAATCAGTGCTTTATCACATATAACATAGTTTTTGTTCTATCTGACCAATTGTGACACTCATTATATAAACAGGAACTGTTATATAAACAGGAATTAATTCAAGGATGTTGTCTGGCCTATGTTATACAGGAGATCAGACTAGATTATCACAGTGGTCCCTTCTGGTTTTGTAATCTATGAATATATATAGCTGCACAGCCCCAGATTGCACATTTTAGTGGTTCCAGAGCTATGTCAAAGAACAGTGGGGATAGCAGGCAGCCTTGCCTTGTTTCTCTCAGTAATGAGAATGATGCTGAAATATAGTCATAGGTGATCTCCTGGAAAGCAGGTTAAAATAGAGCTGTTTAGTCCATTTGATAAAGTGATCACCAGATTCCAGTCTCTCAAGGACCATCAAGAGATAATCCAAGGCAACCTCATCAATTTATTTCCCTCAGCTAGTGATATTGCTACAAAAAGTTCTTTTCAGCCTGGTGATTTTGCAATTGTATTGATTAGTTGTCTGTTCCCATGTCTACACTGAATAAATCTGACGTAACATACATGTATAATTTGAGTAATAACTCTTTCCAATGTACAGGAAAGGACTTTGGCAAGAATCTTTTCATCACAAGTTGTAACTGAAATGTGTCGGGTTTCAGAGTTGTAGCCGTGTTAGTCTGTATCAGCAAAAACAACAAGGAGTAATTGTGGCCACAAGTATTCCTCACTGAAATGTGTCTGTAACTTGTGTAGTGATCAAGATCTTTCCCTGGCTTGTGCATAATGGATATTACTGCAGTGTGAGAGGTAGAAGCCACTCTTTTTTGCCTCACTAAACATATCAATGGGATATTTGGTCTGAAAAAATTATATAAAACTCAACCGAAAATCCATTACTGCCTCAGGATTTCCCATAGACCTAACGCAACTCCAATACAATTGATCTATCAGTAAGCACAGAGCTGAGGCACAGAGCCTTCACAGATTACCCTGGCCTCTCTCAAATCCCTGGAATCTGGGCTGAGCTCTACGGGCTTGCCAGGTTTGTAGTGAGCTATTGCTGCTGGAGGGATCTCCACCTTATTTTATTAAAAATTATTTACCAATGTTAAATATAAGTAAACAGCAGTGTTTGTTGTAGAGCTATTTGCTTTCCCTTCCCTTTAGTTAATAGCTAACTCATTGCTAAACACCTTTTGTAGCATAAGCCTTTAGGGGTTCACAAAAATGACAGCATTTCATCTCAAAACATATTCCCTCAAGATTAATTTTTCTGACATGAGCATTAATAGGATTTGAATGTATATACATGACAGATTCTTTGGACTAAACTTTCCAAAGACCAGTCCTGGTTTTTCATTTGAAAATTGAATCAAGATTGGATGTTTGTCTAAAAGATGTGCTCTATGAATTATTTGGGGGAAGTATTATACAGGCAGGCAGCCTAGATGATTACAATGGTTCCTTCTGGCCTTGGAATGTATGAATCTATGACATTGTTTCTGTTCCCTTCTAGAATGACTCTAAAGCCTGGTCTACACTAGGCGTTTAAACCGGTTTTAGGAGCATAAAACCGATTTAACGCCACACCCGTCCACACTGAGAGGCCCTTTATATCGGTATAAAGGGCTCTTTAAACCAGTTTCTGTACTCCTCCCTAACGAGAGGAGTAGCGCTAGTATCGGAATTACCATATCGGATTGGGGTTAGTGTGGCCGCAGATCGATGGTATCCCACAGTGCACCACTGACCGCTCTGGACAGCAATCTGAACTCGGATGCAGTGGCCAGGTAGACAGGAAAAGCCCCGCGAACTTTTGAATATTTCCTGTTTGCCTAGCGTGGAGCTCAGATCAGCACGTGTGGCAATGCAGTTAAAAATCAAAATAAAGAAAGAGCTCCTGCATGGACCATGCGGATGTGATCGCTGTAAGGGCAGGCAAATCTGTTCTATCAGCGCTCCGTTACAGAAGATGAAATTCAAAATCATTTTTAAAAAATCTCCAGGCAGACGCCATAGCAGGGGCTCAGCGCACTGCTGCGTGACAAACGTAACGGAAAGCCAAAGAATCAAATGGACGCTCATGGACTGGAGGACTCAAGCTATCCCACAGTTCCTGCAGTCTCCGAAAAGTATTTGCATTCTTGGCTGAGCTCCAAATGCTTCTAGGGTCAAACACAGTGTCCGCGGTGGGTCAGGGCATAGCTCGGCAATTTACGCACCCCCCACGCACCCCCAGAAGTGAAAGGGAAAACAATCCTCTCTTGACTCTTTAGCATGTCACCCTATCTTTACTGAATGCTGCAGATAGACCCGATGCTGCAGCACTCAACACCAACATCCTTGCTCCCCCCCGCCATGGGTGGCTGATGGTACAAAATGACTGGTATCTGTCCTCGTCATCAGCCTATTGGCATATGGGGCAGTGCAAAAGGACTGGTAACCATGCTGACTAGCATCAGTGAGGTCTATCAAGGGTGCCTGGCCCTAATTTTTCCTGGTAGATGGTATAGTATGGCTGATAACCATTGTCATCATAGCAACAGGGGGCTGAGCTCTGTCAGCCCCCACCCTTCATGTGTAAAAAAAAGATTCAATTGCCCCTGGACTAGCAGAGGGATGCTGGGCTCCTCTGCTCCACAGTCCTTACTGTCCTGTCTGGACTATCATAGCAGCTGGAGGCTGCCTTCCACTCATTTCTCACTAACAAGTCAGTGTGTCTTATTCCTGCATTCTTTATTACTTCATCACACAAGTGGGGGGACAATGCTACAGTAGCCCAGGAAGGTTGGGGGAAGAACGGAATCAATAGGTGGGGTTGTTGCAGGAGCACCCCCTGTGAATAGCATACAGCTCATAATTTCTGCAGGATCTGACACACAGCAGCTGCACTCTCTGATACAGTGGTTCTCTAGTACACTTGCACATATTCTAGCCAGGACTGATTCTATTTTTAGATACCAAAAAGGAGGGATTGACTCTGGGAGTCATTCCCAATTTTGGCTTTTGTGCCCCTGGCTAAGAGCAGCCAGGGGCACTTATGACAGCAGCAAATGGTGCAAAACGACTGGTAACCATGCTCATCTTTTTACCAATTTATGGATTGGTAGATAGAACAGTATGGCTGATAACCATCTCTGCTGTCATGCAAAAGCAAAAGGATGCTGCTGTGTAGCACTGCTGAATCGCCTCTGTCAGCGGCATCTAGTACACATACGGTGACAGTCACAAAAGGCAAAACAGGCTCCATGATTGCCATGCTATGGCATCTGCCAGGGCAATCCAGGGAAAAAAGGCGCGAAATGCTTGTCTGCCGTTGCTTTCCCAGAGGAAGGAGTGACTGACAACATTTACCCAGAACTACCCGCGACAATGATTTTTGCCCCATCAGGCACTGGGATCTCAACCCGGAAATTCCAAGGGGCGGGGGAGGCTGCGGGAACTATGGGATAGCTATGGAATAGCTACCCACAGTGCAACGCTCCAGAAGTCGATGCTAGCCTTGGACCGTGGACGCACACCACCGATTTAATGTGTTTAGTGTGGCCGCGCGCACTCGATTTTATACAATCTGTTTTACAAAACCGGTTTATGCAAATTCGGAATAGTCCCGTAGTGTAGACGTACCCTAACTCTTATAAATGGAGGGAAGGCATTTGACACTCTCCAGAAGAAGCTGGGAGCCCTTTAGGGGGTGGTAGCAGAAGATAAGCAGGTTTAATTAATTTTATAAAATGTTAAACGTTCACTTTCTGAGCCGTGTCGCCCTTGCCTGAGCCATCATTCCTAGAAAAATTTGACTATTGTCAGATTTATTGGCAGGGTGCCTCAAACTTTATATTTTATTTTCTCTTATTCACAAAGAATTGTGTACACATATGCAGTCCTAATTGTGCAGAAACGTGTACAAGTAATTAGTGTCTTTATTGTGAAGAATTGCGTACATATACACAGTCCCAATTGTGAAGAACAGTGTCTCATAAAGCCCTAGTAACACCCACTGTGGTAGCCCTCTGCCCTGAGGTTTAGAGAAACAGGTTCCTTTCTTCAATGATTTTTTTTCCCCTTCCAACACATACAATAAGGTCTAGATGCTTTAGAAACAAAAATGTAACTGAAACAAAATATGATGCTAATTACAGTGCAAATAAAATATAGCCAATAGTTAAAAACCTATTTGGCAGGGAAAACACATTCAAAATAATTGCAGGTTGAACAATATTTTTACTAAAAGCAGCAAAGAGTCCTGTGGCACCTTATAGACTAACAGACGTATTGGAGCATGAGCTTTCGTGGGTGAATACCCACTTCATCGGATACATGCATATTTTTACTGAATATTTCAATCCACTTGCTGCAAATGGGAAGGTTTCAGACACAGCTGGTCAAACAGTGCTATATATTTTCTGCAATAAATTTCAAACAAAACTAAACTTTTTCATTTCATTTGAAAGTTTTTGCAGATTTTTTAACAAAACAAACACTGATTTTTCCAGTTTTCAAAAATTTAAAATTTGGAGGATTCCTCACCTTTCTCTCTATTTTATTTACTTTCTCTTCCTTTTGAAATACACATAACAAACAAATATAAATAAAAATATTCTGTAAAAATGTTTGGTTTGGTCAAAAAGTCATGTTTTATTTAAAACAAGTTTCATTTAAAAATTTTCAAGTAGCTCTGGTTTGAGAGGAAATGTGAAGAAAGGGCAGAATGCCATGTTTTCATTTTTAAAATTCCAGCCATATACCAGGTCTGGATTCATTCTCACAACACAAAAGGGAGCTACAGTTCCCACAAATGGCATAGTCCCAAGGACTCTAAAGCACTTCTTACTGAGAATTTAAACATTGTAACAGCTGTAGCTGAAAAGAAAGAATTTAACATTATGATAATTTGCATACACAAGTTGCTTGATTGGCCACAATTTTTAGGTAGCAATACTGTTTTGTTTTGTTTTGTTTTTTTCATTAAAAAGCATCTGCAGGAAGGTTGTTTTGTTTAGTCTGAATTAGGCCTTGTATTTGGGGAGGACGTGTTGCTCCTGGACCGGTCACCCTAACATTTGAAGGGCTGAAAATGGAAAGGCTCTAGCCTTCCTTGTTTATTATAAGATTTACTAATGCTAACTATATTTGCATAAGATACTAGAAAGGCAGATGTTGCTGAAAAGAATCTGATCCTGACCAGAGATGCTATAACATAAAACAGAAGTTGCATCCAGATGGACTAAAAAAGTTTAAACATAAGTTCAGGGCATTTTAGGAGGAACTAGACTGGAAGACAACAAAACTACTCTGAGGGGAGGAACTGTACTGACCCAGCCCACCTCAGAGAGGAAGGGCCCTATTCGACTAGATCTGTAAGGTAACTGAGTCTGCAGGGAAGCCAAGAAAGGCCTGCCTGGAGGACAGCCCCTGAATAACCCCACATGACACCCCCAAGAATCTGTTATATAGTCTGTACTCTATCCGATTTCAAGGTTTGAAAAATTGTGGGGCCCAGGTTTGTAGTGATTTTCACCCATGATAGAAACCTGTATTGAAAAGGGGTTCACCTAAATACTGGGAATATTGCAAAGAGTAGTTTTAATGGTTTTGTTTGCATCCCTGTCCATCCTGGCTAATAGCCATTGATGGGCCTATGCCCTATGAATTTATCTAGTTCTTTTTTCAACCCTGTTATAGTCTTGGCCTTCACAACATTATCTGGCAAAGAGTTCCACAGGTTGACTATGTGTTGTGTGAAGAAGTACTTCCTTCTGTTTGTTTTAAACCTGCTGCCTATTAATGTCATTTGGTGACCGCCTAGTTCTTGTGTTATTTCCTTTCTCCACACCAGTCATGATTTTATAGACCTCTGTCATATCCCCCCTTAGTCGTCTCTTTCCAAGCTGAAAAGTCCCAGTCTTATTAATCTCTCCTCATATGGAAGCTGTTCCATACCCCTACTCATTTTTGTTGTCCTTTTCTGAACCTTTTCCAATTCCAATATATCTTTTTTGAGATGGGGCTGCTACATATGCACACAGTATTCAATATTTGGGCATACCATGGATTTATACAGAGGCAATATGATATTTTCTGTCTTACTAGCTATACCTTTCCTAATGATTCCTAACATTCTGTTAGCTTTTTTTACTGCTGCTGCACATTGGGATATTTCCAGAGAACTATCCACAGTGACTCCAAGATCTCTTTCTTGACTGGTAACAGCGAATTTAGACCCCATCATTTGATATGTATAATTGGAATTATGTTTTCCAATGTGCATTACTTTGCATTTATCAACATTGAATTTCATCTGCCATTTTGTTTCCCAGTCATCCAGTCCTGTGAGATCCCTTTGTAACTCTTCACAGTCTGCTTTGGACTTAACTGTCTTGAGTAGTTCTGTATCATCTGCAAATTTTTCCACCTCACTGTTTACCCCCCCTTTTTTTTTAGGTCATTTATGAATATGCTGAACAGTAATGTTCCCAGTACCTTAGAGGGCACCACTATTTACCTCTCTGAAAACTGACCATTAATTCCTACCCTTCACTTCCTATCTTTTTTGCACTACTCTGTTTTACTATAATCTAAATAACAATTAATTATTAGTGTTATTCCGGGTGAACTGGTGTTTTACAAATTGGAAGTCTTGTGGTTAAGACATTGGACAGGGATTCAGGAGACCAGATTTAATTCCCAGTGCTGTCACAGACTTTTTGTTTGACATTGAGTAAGTCACTGAAACTCTATTGCTTCAGTTTCCCATCTGGTAAATGGGAATAATAATGTGTCCTTTGGCTGACTTGTCTATTTTAATTATCAGCTCTCCAGGACAGAGATTATTTCTTACTCTGTCTGTACACCGGATGGCACAATGTGGTTCCAATCTTGTTGAAGCCTCTAGCTGTTCCTGTAATATAAATAATAATATCTTGGATTGGTTTCAGGGTAAACATCCTTGTTCTACGTAGGGAGGAGACTCAGCCACTAATTCACAATTTTGTATTTATGCTGAGGCTAAGGAAAAGTGGTATGTAGGAAATCAGGATCTCCCTTATTTGAACACTCCTTCCTCTGGGAAACTCCCTTTCACAGAGATTTTTTTGTTTTCACTTCCCATGGCAGGCCAGCTTTTCCCCTAAGTATGTTGGCTGGCTGCAGAGCAAGGATTTGTGGTTTGTCAAGGCTTGAACAACTTGCCAAGCTGCTGATACTTTCTGTTGGATCAGGGCCAAATATTTTCATTTTCATTCTATTTGTTGAATGTTCTTTTGCTAGTATAACACTTTAAATGCCCAGCAAGAGCAATTTTTTCTCTAGCAACATCTACCTCTATAATTTAGCTACACAAGCCAATACAAATTACTGTGGATTCTATCTGCAGTGATTTAGCCATACTAATAATATAGCATCAATAAAAAAAACCGGATAGACTTTATAAAATGGCACACATGGTTTGAAACAGATATTTTATTTCAGTAAAATATCTGATATGAGCTTAGCTATTGCAGCTGCAACCAGCTCGGTCTTTAAATAGTACTTGGTGTGGGATACACACATTAATTTCCACATTAAAACCCATTATCCTAAAAGCAACAATACCTTTCAAATGTACTAGGTTGCATTAGTTTCCTTTAGGTATGGCAGCAAGCCCCCAAACCAGACAGCCTGGCATCTTGCTGAGGTGATAAGCTTGACTTGTTCTTTGGAGCAGGGGCTGTGTTTTTGCATATTTGTACAGAATCTAGCAAAGGAGTTTTTTAATAAAAATCTAACAACATATGGCTGTGGTGATTTAGGGTACTTGTGGCAATTAAAAAGGTGTCCTACCACATTTTTGAGGAACAACATACTCCTGTTCATTCTTGGACGGAAACACTTTCAGAAATCTGCCAGAGGGGAGCAATTATTTCTGGAGACCCATATTAAACTTGGAAAAGGATAATGATAGCTATTTGACATATTGACAAAGTGACCTTCCTTAACAGAGAGGAAGACGGTATCTCAGATCCTAATGACAACCCTTTCTGGCCACCCACTAGGACTTCTGTGAGGGGAATCCAAGCCTCTGTGCTCCTGGATCCCAGAGAGTCTCGAGCTCCTGGAGTCTGAACAGAGTCAAGCCACTTCCCTAATATCAGGGTCCCTAGGCACACTCTCAGGACACAGATCTTCTATCTCTATCCCCCTATGAGTGTTGGAACCTGCTGTGCAGCTTCCTAGCTGCTGTGGGTGCAGCACTCATTCTTCAGACTCCCTGATACTTAAATACACCCAAATACTCCCAGAACTCCACCCAAAAGGTGTGAAGATTCTGGTTTACAGTTTAACTCTCCCAGGGGCATGAAGTAATTGTGAAGTAGTCAACAACACACACACACACACACACACACACACACACACACACACACACACACACACACACACACACACACACACACACACACACTGTTTATAGGCTAAAACATTTATGCTCTTTCTACTTAATCATGACTTAATTGGCATCACGGTAGCTTGGTGGGATAAGTCTCATGACTGGAATATTGCTATAAAATGGTACAGCTTGTTCAGGTAGGCTAGACAGGACAAAAAGGGAGATACTGCATTATCCAAAAGAACATATACACTTGTTCTGAGATACAGAAGAAGGCGAGATGCAGACCAGTTGAAAGTCTCTGCGTAAAGATAAAAGGGATAAAAAAAATTGGGATGATGTCATGGTAAGGTCTACTATAAAAAGTGATAATGAAATGATAGATTTCATGATTCTAAGGAAAGGAAAGAGTGAGAGCAGCAGAATAAGGACAATAGATTTCTAAAAAGTGGACTTTAAGAAACTCAGAGAACCTATAGGTAAGATCCCCTGGGAAGAAAATCTAAGTTAAAAAAGAGTTCAGGAGAGCTGGCAGTTTCTCAAGGAGACAATATTAAAGGCACAACTGCAAACTATCCCAATGCAAAGGAAAGATAGAAAGAACAGTAAGAGGTCAATATGGCTCCATCAGAAACTTTTTAATTACCTGAAAATCAAAAAGGTATCCCACAAAAAATATGAAACATGGATGAATTGCTAAGGAGGAGTACAAAACAATAGCACAAGAATGTAGGCTAAGCCACAAAACGAGTAACACCTAGCAAGGCACATAAAACGCAATAAAAAGAGGTTCTTTAAATACATTAAGAGCAAGAGAAAGACAAAGAAAAGTGTAGGAAAAGATGGGGAAGGAGAGCTATAGGTGATGGCAACTATAGCTGACATAAAAAAAGGCTGAGGTATTTAATGTCTATTTTTCTTCAGTCTTCACTAAAAAGGTTAATGGTGACTTAATAATATTAACAATATAGGGGAAGGAACACAAGCCAAAATAAGGGAAGAATAGGTTAAAGATTTTTTAGATAAGTTAAATGTATTCAAGTTGGCAGGGCCTGGTGAAATTCACCCTGGATTCTTGAGGAACTAGGTGAAGCAATCTCAGAACCACTAGCAATTATTTTTGAAAACTCAAAAGTCCCAGAGTACTGGAAAAGAGGAAACATAGCACCTATTTTTAAAAAGGAAAATAAAGAAGACCAAAGGAATTATAGACCAGTCAGCCTAATTTCAATACTTGTAAAGATGCTGAAACAAATTATTAAACAATCAATTTGTAAGTGCCTAGGGGATAATAAGATGATAGGTAAAAGCCAACATGGGCTTGTCAAGAACAAATCCTGCCAGACCAACCTAATTTCCTTCTTTGACAGGGTTATTGGTTTATTTGCTGGAAGAAATGGGCATGATTTATCTTGATTTTAGTAAAGCTTTTGACACTGTCGCACATGACATTCTCATAAGCAAACTAGGGAAATGTGGTCTAGATGATATTACTGTAAGGCGGATGCATAGCTGGTTGAAAACCTCTATGAGAAGAATAGTTATCAATGGTCCACTGTCAAAGTGGGAGGACATATCTAGAGGGGTCCTGCAGGGATCAGTCCTGGGTCTGGTTCTATTCAATATTTTCATTAATGATTTGGATACTAGAGTGGAGAGAATGCTCATAAAATCTGAAGACGACACAAAACTGTGAGGGGTTGCTAGCATGTTGGATTATAATTCAACATGCTCCAATTCAAGAAATTGGAGACTTGGTCTGAAGTCAACAAGATGAAAATCAATAATGACAAGTGCAAAGTACTTCACTTAAGAAGGAAAAATTAAATGCACAACTGCAAAATGGGGAATAACTGGCTAGGTGAAAAGGATTTGGTGATTATAGTGGATCACAGATTGAATATGAGCCAAGAGTATGATACAGTTGTGACAAAAGGCTAATATTCTGGAGTGTATTAACAGGAGTGTTATATGTAAGATATGGGATGTAATTGTCCCACACTACTCGTGACTGGTCAGGCCTCATCTGGAGTACTGTGTCCAATTCCGGGTGCCACACTTTAGGAAAGATGTGAATAAATTGGAGAGAATCCAGAGAAGAGCAACAAAAATGATAAAAGGTTTAGAAAACCTTACTTATGAGTAAAGGCTAAAAAAAACTGGTCACAGTTAGTCTTGAGAAAAGAAGACTGAGGCATGGGGACCTGATAAGTCTTCAAATATGTTATGAGCTGTTGTAAAGAGGATGGTGATCAATTATTCTCCATGTCCACTGAAGCTAGGTCAAGAAAATAATCTAAAACAAGGGAGATTCAGGTTAAATATTAACTTTCTAACTATAAGGATTGTTAAACACTGGAATAGGCTTCCAAGGGAGGTTATGGAATCCCTGTCACTGGAGGTTAGACAAAGAACAAGAACAGGTTAGACAAACTCCTTTCAGGGATGGTCTATGTTTACTCGGTCTTACCTCAGCATAGGGACATGAACTACATGCTTTCCTGAAGTCCTTTCCAGCCCTAGATATCTACAATTCTATTATTTTGTATTAAGCATAGGAGAGTAGAGATCATAAAAAATAATAAGCATCTGAAACCTGCACATGTCCCTCACTCATAAACTCAGGGTTGTGAGTTCAATCCTTGAGGAGGCCACTTAGGGATCTGGGGCAAAAATTGGTCCTGCTAGTGAAGGCAGGGGGCTGGACTCGATGACCTTTTGAGGTTCCTTCCAGTTCTAGGAGATTGGTATATCTCCAATTATTACCTATTACCTTATTACTTTCTAACCACCCTTCCCTTGTGGATCCTTGGGGGGAACCATCTGGCTCCAAGAAGGCTGGCAGGGAGATACACACAGTGTCCTCTGCCTCATTCAGGCTGTTACATGGTGAATGCCCTTTTCCTCATGGATTGGACAATATGGCCCCCTGCTGGTTCTTGGGGTACCCAGGACTGTCCGTTACCTTCATTACCTCTGCCTCCACAGTGAGGGAGTCTTGCTTGTGCTTAGCTGGGTGTCAGCTTTTCAACACCACCAGCTTAAAGTGCTATTTAAGCACTCTCTTTTGAGCTATGCCAATCCTTATTTTGCCTTGCAGGTTTAGAATATGTGCACCCGAGTCCCTCTGAAGCATTCCACTGTGTATCCAGACCTTGACACTGGCTATTCACAGATTTACGAAATCCGCTGTTCCTTAAGGAACAGCACACACCAGCTTGTATGATTCATCTCAGGGTTATCACTTTGCTTAACAGATACCATAGTGGTGTGATATATTTATAGTGAAAACAATAATATGGTTATTATCAAAGATTCAAGTGACAGTGAGTAAGAATATTGGAAACAAATAGTTACATATAAAACAAATCATAACACTATGTAGAGACTGAACTTAACTATCAGGTTAACTTCTTGTCTAGAGAATCTCACCCAAAGTCTTTTGCAGCTATTCAACCAAGGTTAGCTGTGATCTCATCTTCATTAAGGTAAATGCACTGCCCATTTATAACCTAGATGTAGGATGAGGCGGTGTCTTCTTTGCCTTTTACTTATATCCCCAAAGTTCATTGTCTGTACTCAGAGACGGAATAACCACCTGTAACTTTTTTTTCCAATGTGGCTGCTTCCCTGTTGACTTCAGACTTCTTCATTGACTTTGCATGTAAATGAGTAGCCATTGTGCTAGCATACAAACCTAATTTACATCTTGACAGGTAGGTGACTAAACATCGCTCATCTGACAGAAAACCTGTTTTTTCATCTCTGCTGGTAACTAACACGTTGATATAGACTTTAACAAAATATTTTCAACATATATGCATAACTCCTTACCAGGGCCGGCTCTACCATTTTTACCGCCCCAATAAAAAATAACAATAAAAAATAAGCCCCTTGGACTGCTGCCCGAATTGCCGAAGTGAAAAAAAAAAAAAAGCTGCCCAGACTCTGCCGCCCTAAGAATGGACAGAATGCTGCCCCTTAGCATGTGCTGTACCAGGCACATGCTTCCTCTGCTGGTGCCTGGAGCCGGCCCTGCTCCTTACACAATATCTGTACAGACATTTCACAACAAATTAATGACCTCAGATTTCATTTAAGACCTCACATAACATTCTTTAGTGAACCAGAATGTACATACCAGAATCAGGCCATTTCTGTAACCCCCTTGGCAGTTGGCACTGAGAGGTTCTTGCGTCACAACCAGCTTGTGTCCTTTTAAAACTTTCATCCCCCTGTGTCAGGTGACAAACCCTTGCCAGCTTCCTTGCAGGAGCACAGGCACCTGTCAGGTGTCTGTTGCCAACGCAAGCTCTGACCAGGCCAAACCAATTCTTCTGGACAGAGATCAGTCTTTTGTCTAGAGTAAATAGATTTCCAGTGATTGGATACTTAACAGTCAGTTACCCTCTTTTATTCTTTTGCCACCAGTCATTGGCATTTTCAACCCAACATGGAAGCAAATCTATCATACAGAAGGCAAAAGGCTGCATGTTCAAAATGGAGTTTGCAGCTGATATGGACATATAGGTTTCAGAATCTCACACAGCATTAATGAATTGTACAGACATATTCTCAATTCATCACAGAAGGATATATAAATTCAAGGGTCCACAGAGACAATGCCCTGAGTCAACCCTCCTGAGCTAGCAGATGTCAAAGGATATTGAATGTATATGGTCAGAGGGACTGACTAACTTGAACTTGCAGAAGTGTGCACTATTTCATAAAGTCAAAAGCCATTCTGGCAGCCATGAATTTTAATAACTAACCAGCAGGGCCTGGGTGGTTCTGTGAGTTCAGCAGACTTGTTAACATGCCATATAGATATACCAGGACTGCTCTCTTTGCATGTGTGGTAGAGATTAAGGCCCAATTTTGTGCTGTTGAAATCAAGGGGAGCTTTGCTTTTGACTTTAGTAGATAAAAGTTCAGACTCTATATGGGTTTCAGCATTTAGAATTTTGTATTAGGAAGATCACAATGTAACCATTTATAGTTATTATAGTAAATATCTATTTTCTAATGCATCTTTCCACCAGTATTTTTTAGATGTACCTAATAAGTATTGTTTTTGTTGATCCAGTCTGGTTATAAATAGTAATCTGGGGCTTGATTCTGTGTCTATTGAAGTCCATGGTAAAGTTACCATAGACTTCATTGGGGGCAGGATCAGGCACCTGGAGAGAAATATCTTAATTTCCTAGGTACCAGGTCTTAAAAGCCAAGAATCTGTATCTTCCCCGATACAAAAGAATACAAAGCATGGACATCCAAAGATGGACTGGTAGCCTAGTGACAAGAGCCAAAATTGAGCTATACCCTATATATTTGAAATCTTATGGAAATACAGAATGAAAATATGTTATATGAGTCCTAAACAAATACATTTTTATTAATGCAGCAAATAAAAATCTGTAAACTAGTAAGAGATAAAACCAGCAAGTGGCACTATCTGACAACAATCAAGAGGTATGCAGAAACTATGAGAAAAGAAAAATCTTTTTAAAGAGTGTAAAACTGCAAGGTAAGCATTTTTACAAGCATTCAGGAAGAAATGTTCTTTCATTGCCAGCAGTGAATAGGAATCTCACTAGTTTCTGGTCCAAATTTCAGTCGGAAAATAGAGAGCAGTGGGCAAATTCATGGCTGTTTAAATTGTTGCCCCTTTTCGACCTAAGTGGCCAGTCAAAGTTAGGGACCCTGGCACAATGCTCTGGGCGGCAGGGCTGTGAGCTCCTGGGGCAGCACAGCTGCGGAGCCCGGCCTCGCGGCGCTACAGCCGGGCATGCCGCCACCACCGCCAGCCACCAGTGCTCCAGGCAGTGCGGTAAGGGGGCAGGGGGCAGAGGGTTTGGATAGAGAGCAGAGGAGTTCGGGGAGGTGGTCAGGGGGCAGGGGTGTGGCTAGGGAGTGGGGTGCTCGGGGGAGGAACAGGGGGTTGAATGGGGGTAGGGGTCCCGGAGGGGGCAGTCAGGAAGGATGAGAGTTTGGATGGGATGGCAGGGGCAGTCAGGGGTAGAGGTTCTGGGGGCAGTCAGGGGACAGGGAGAAGGCGTGGTTAAATGGGGCAGGAATCCCAGAGGGGCCATCAGGGAACAGGGGGTTTGGATGGGGCAGGAGTCCCGGGCGGGCAGATAGGAGGTGGGGGGCGGGCCACGACCCCCTCCCCTAACCAGCCCTCCATACAATTTACGAAACCCAATGCAGCCGTCAGGCCAAAACGTTTGCCCATCCCTGCTCTAAAATTATAGGGTTTATTATTATTATTTATTACTATTATTATTATATTATATCTCCAAAATGACCCTCTACATGGAAAGAAGAGTCTTTGGATCTGATCTTGTTTTCACTGAATTCAATGGCAAAATTCTTATTGATTTCAGTGGGAGTAGATTGGACTAAAGATTTCTGAAGTCATACTGCATAGGCTTGTTATTCTATTGCATTCAAAAAAACATGATAAAAGAATGCTAAGTTTAGCCAAGCACTATATAAGGAGTCTAGACTCCTAATCCAGGCTTTGTGAATCCCAGTGTTGTTCCAGTGATTTTCTAGTTGCCTAAAACTAGGTGTTGCAGTGCTGAGTGAGGGAACCATCTTGTGATCAAGGAATTATTTTGGGGTAGTTCTATGGCTTGTGTTATACAGGAGGTAAGGGTAGATGATCACAGTGGTCCCTTCTGACCTTAGAATCTATGAAGATAAAAAGGGAATTCAAAGGCCACAAAAGCTGGCATGCTAGGCAGGAAGCTAAGCTAGCCACTTGGAGCTACTGTCTAGAGAGGTATGTTCTAAACCCCCTCCCCTCTCACAGAGTTAGGCACCTGCCTCATGCTACACAAAGTGGCATTGGTGGTGGTGCCAACCTTATAGTTTTAGCTCAGTGGTTAGACACTCACCTGGAAAGTGGGAGACCCAGGTTCCATTCCACCACTCTGCCTGAGGAGGAGAAAGGATTTAAATAGAGGTCTCCCACCTTTCAGTTGAGTACTCTAATGACTAAGCAGCGAGATATTCTCATGTGGGACTCCCTCAATCTCTCCTGTTGAAACTGTTCCACTTTGGATAAATACTAAAAGAGTATAAAAAGGTTAGTGTACTACAGAATAAGTCCTTTAGGGAGGCAGGAGCCAAATTCTTCAGCAAATTAGATGCATTGGCAGGATTTTGACAGCTCCCCTTGGACACTGAGAGCTGCAAGATCTACACTTTCAACACACCAGTTAGCAGATACTGATTTCTAAGACTGTCTTTCGGAATATGTTTGGCTCCAGAAGTATTTCACCATATAATCAGACAAAGGTTGGAGGGTCTAGCAGGCATGAAAGTTTACACCGTTGACATCATAATCTGGGATGACACCATCACTGAACATCAGGAACTAAAGGGAGTACTGAAAAGTGTGAGAGATTCCTTAAACTGAATAAGGCCAATGTCAATTTCAAAGACTAGACGTAAATACTTGAGAGAGATACTAATCTCAAAGTCAGTCTTTCCCAATGAATCAAAGATTCAGGCAATACTGAACATGCCAAGATCTGAGGCCTATTGAATAATGAAGAGGACAGGTCACTGATTCAGAGCAATCTAGATTGCTTGATAAATTAAGTGCAAGCAAACAATATGCATTTTAATATGTCTAAATGCAAATGTATACATCTAGGAACAAAGAATGTAGGCCATACTTACAGTATAGGAAACTCTGTCCTGGAAGCAGTGACTCCGAAAAAGATTTGGGGGTTGTCATAAACAGATAGTTAAGGGTTAAAGTCTGTTTTACCTGTAAAGGGTTAACATGCAGTACCTGGTGACCACCTGACCAAAGGACCAATCAGAGACGAGATAATTTCAAATCTCTGTGGAGGGAAGCCTTTGTCTGTGTTCTTTGTTAGTTCTCTTTTTGAATCTACGAGAGGACAGTCATGTCTCCAAGTTCTCCTGGAGTAGTTTCTACTAATTAATAGTGAGTATTAATTAGGAAGGCGAATTAGTCTTATGATTTGATTTCTATATTTGCAATTGTGTGTTTGCTAAAGGAAATGCTTTATTCCTGTTTGCTGATATTGCTTTTTACTGAGAAAGGGGGAGGGGGGATTCTCTCCAGAGATTGATAAGGTTATTCCCTAGGAGTGTCCAGCTTGGGCTCATAGAGATTCTGTATTTCCTTTTAGTCTTAATAAATTCTTTTCTTTTCTATTAAGGACTTGTTGGTCTTTCCTTGGGTGGATTCTCAGGGAAAGAGAAGGGGGAGGTATCCCTCTGTAGTTAGATCCCGTGTCTCTCCTAGGAAAAGGGAGGGGGGAGGAAGCAGGGGGAATGGTTTGTTTCTCCTGGGTGTAAGAACTCCATGGATTTGGGGCTCTTGGAATCCCCTAGGATTTTGGGGAAGGACTGTGTCTCAATCCACATTTAATGATTGAGTGGTGGCAGCCTACTAGATCTAAACTAGGATTTTAGTTTAGAGGGAAGCCAAGTCAGGTCCCCACATTGGAGCCCAACAGTTCCAAGTGGGGGTGAGACCTTTGACAGGGGTGGAGGTGGCTAATCAGCACAACATGAACTCCCACTGTGATGCTATGGCCAAAAGAGCTAATGCAATCCTGGGATGCCTAAACAAGGGAATCTCAAGTAGAAGAAGAGAGGTTCTTTTACCTCTCTATTTGGCACTGGTACAATCACTACTGGAATACTGAGTCCAGTTCTGGTGCCCACAATTTAAGGGGATGTTGTTAAACTGGAGAGAGTTCAGAGAAGAGCCACAAGAATAAATAAAGGATTAGAAAACATACCTTATAGCGACTGACTCACGCAGCTCAATCTAGCTAATTTAACAAAGAGCAGGTTAAGGGGTGACTTGATTACAGTCTATAAGAACTGTGGGGAACAAATCATTAATATGGGCACTTCAGTCTAACAGAGAAAGGTATAATACAATCCACTAGCTGGAAGTTGAAGCGAGACCAATTCAGACTTGAAATAAGGCATAATTTTTAATTGTGAGCATATATAGCCTTTGGAACAATTTACCAAGCTAGCTGGTGGCAATTTTTAAATCAAGATTGGATGTTCTTCTGAAAGCTATAATCTAGGAATTATTTTGGGGGAGTTCTATGACCTGTGTTATACAGGATGTCAGGCTAGATGATCTAGAACAAGCAATAAACATTCATGTGAACATGATTAAGGCTGTGTGTCTGTCATGGAGGTCACAGAAAGTCACGGATTCCACGGATAACCACTTCTGCAGTGGTCAGTGCAGCTGGCTCCAGGCTGCTCGGGCAGCCCATGAGCCAGCAGAAGTTTGGGTGTGGGAAGGGGCTCAGGGCTCAGGCAGGGGTTTGGGGTGTGGAGCGGCGCTTATCTTGGGGGGGCTCCCCGGAAGTGGCTGGCATGTCCCTGCAGTGCCTAGGCAGAGGGGCCAGGGAGCTCTGTGCGCTGCCCCTGCCTGCAGACACCATCCCTGCAGCTCCTCTGGTCTGTTACTGAGTGACCAGAGAGGTTTAAGTGTTATCCTACTGGTTTTTTAATGTTATGGTTCCTGATGTCAGATTTGTGTCCATTTATTCTTTTGCATAGAGACTGTCCAGTTTGGCCAATGTACATGGAAGAGGGGCATTGCTGGCACATGAAGGCATATATCACATTGGTAGATGTGCAGATGAATGAGCCCCTGGTGGCATGGCTGATGTGATTAGGTCCTATGATGGTGTCACTTAAATATATATGTGGACAGAGTTGGCAATGGGCTTTGTTGCAAGGATAGGTTCCTGGGTTAGTGTTTTTATTGTGTAGTGTGTGGTTGCTGGTGAGTATTTGCTTCAGGTTGGGGGGCTGTCTGTAAGCAAGGACTGGCCTGTCTCCTCTTTTGACAGACTGGTCTGTCTCCTCCACCTTTTTGTCAACTGTCTGAAATGGGCCATCTTGATTATCACTACAAAAGTTTTTTTCTTCCGCTGCTAATAGCTCATTTTAATTAATTAGCCTCTTAGAGTTGGTAAGGCAACTTCCACCTTCTCATGTTCTCTGTATGTATATATATCTTCTTACTACATGATCCATTCTATGCATCTGATGAAGTGGGCTGTAGCCCATGAAAGCTTATGAAAGCTTATGCTCAAATAAATTTGTTAGTCTCTATGGTGCCACAAGTACTCCTGTTCTTTTTGCGGATACAGACTAGCATGGCTGTGTCAGAGAAAAACTACTCTGAAACTTGGTTAATGTTAGAGCCAATATGTATTGTCTTCATTGTCTTCATATACCATGATAGAGGTATATAAAATCATGAGTGATGTTGAGAAAGTGGATAAGGAAAAGTTATTTACTTATTCCCATAATACAAGAACTAGGGGTCACCAAATGAAATTAATAGGCAGCAGGTTTAAAACAAATAAAAGGAAGTTCTTCTTCACGCAGCGCACAGTCAACTTGTGGAACTCCTTACCTGAGGAGGTTGTGAAGGCTAGGACTATAACAATGTTTAAAAGGGGGCTGGATAAATTCATGGTGGCTAAGTCCATAAATGGCTATTAGCCAGGATGTGTAAGAATGGTGTCCCTAGCCTCTGTTCGTCAGAGGATGGAGATGGATGGCAGGAGAGAGATCACTTGATCATTGCCTGTTAGGTTCACTCCCTCAGGGGCACCTGGCATTGGCCACTGTCGGTAGACAGATACTGGGCTAGATGGACCTTTGGTCTGACCCGGTACGGCCTTTCTTATGTTCTTATGTTCTTATGTCTCCTTCTAGTCTTTTTCTGTTATTTCATATTTACAGTCTGCCCTCCATGACTTAATAGCTTTATGCAGTTTGTCCTTTAAAAACATCATCATAAGAATTTACATTCTAGACATCATCTCGATTGCTGAAACTTCAAGACCGTGCATACAATTTCCTCATACAGATAGTTTTGTTGGTTCCTTTCTTATTGGAAAGTGTTTTTAATAAAGTAAGTAATCTGTATAACCTCATATTGTGCATTCTTTTCTTTTTTTTAAAAAAATATCAGTAACATCTGTCTGTTTTAAGGGTTGTCCATCCCTAAAAAAAATCATTCCAGTTATCATAGTGAGTTTGAAAGCACTATTTTTTTTAAATATTTTATATCACCATCATCTGCTCTCTTTTTCTTTCTGTTTTGGAGGAGGAAGTCAAGTGTCTCATATATGCCCAATTAGTAAGTGCAGGCAATATTTCAGGGGTGCCGGACTGTGTTCCCTGGAAGCTGCGTGCTTGGGTGGCCTCCCAGCATAGATTCAAGCGCCGCCCAGCTGATTAACAGAGCACACACGTCTGGCAGCTTGTGTTAAGGTGCCCTTTCCCCCGCTACTTTGCAGCCACATTGCTCCGTCCTGCAGCTGCTCCCAGGACCCTCCTGCTGGCTGTGCAGAGTGGGTGGAGGGGGTGCTGATCTCAGGATGTCCCCTGCCCCTCCGCCCCTGTAGCCCATCTCTGCAGAGCAGGGTAAGGGTATAGCCTGGCTCAAAATAGGAGGACTCAGATCTGCTGTGGTCTGAGGTCTGAACAGAGAGTGAGTGAATGCCTTTCTTAAAGAGACAGCGCACAGTTTCTGAGACTTCCCCAGCAGTCAGCTCACACAATCGCTGTCTCTCTCTCTCTCTCTCTCTCTCCCTCCATTTCCTCTGCCCATGTACCCCATTTCCACAGAGCAGAGACAACAGGGCTCAGGACAGAGCAGGAGAGCTTTCAGTGAGTGCCTTAAAGAGACAGCACAACATGGCATCTCTCAGAAACTTCCCCAGCAGCCAGCACACACGCAGAGTCTCTCTCTCTCTCTCTCTCTCTCTCACACACACACACATACACACACACACACACACACACACACACACTATGGGTCTCTCTCTCACACACACACACACACTGTTTCTGGGTCTCTCTCTCTCTCACTCACACACACAGTCTTTTTCACACTCACCTCCCATCACATACTTGTATTAGTGTTGTTGTTACTTCTTGGTATTTCCTGCAATTCACATATATTCTCTGTAATTTTATTCTTTCAAAGTGTGTTATTTTAGTGTTTTGAATGGTCTATGCATTTCATAATTCTTTACACTTACACTTAATTCTTTGAGTACTGAGTTCTAACATGCTTAACCAATCCTGGCTGGAGTAAATATCCCTATGGTAACTTTTTAAAAATATGTATTATATCTAGGTTTTTTGTTTCTAGTGGTGGTGCATGTCCACACATATCTCGGTGCACATAAAATTTATTCCACACATGGATGGAAAAAATTAGAGGGAACACACTGCCAGAATTCTGGGATACGAATCCAACACACAGTTATATCATGAGGTTGGGTTTGCCAGTTTCTGTTCTATTTGTGTCAGTTATGGATTCCCTCTATCAGAGACACATTCTAGTGCCAATCTAATCTGAGCCACCCTATGGATCTCTTGAAGTTTAGTAGTGCCAGGCCTCCCATCTCAATTGGACATTCTAGCCATTCTCTTTTTATTCTTGGCATCTCATTTGACCATAGGAATTTTTAATAGCTTTTTACAATTTCTTGAAGAAATTTTTGAGAGGTATAAAGGTAATCCTACAAAAAAGGATACAAGATACTGGGCAGGATATTCATTTTAAGTACATGAATTCTACCTATCAAAGTCAATTGTAATAACATCCACTTTTCTAAGTCGTCGTAAATAATTGAATTGAACTGAAAAAACTCCCCCACTTTAGCTAATACATTAATGCCTCAATAGCTAATTTTATTATTGAATACTTTCAGTGGGCATTTCTCATGTATTGGATATACTTTGGAACTGAGACAAATTATTTCTGATTTAGAGTAGTTTAGTCTGCATCCCAATTCCTGAGCAAAAATTTCAATTACTTCTTGTAATACTGGCCAACTTTTATTTATATCTTGTATAAAAAGCATAAGGTCATCAGTGTATAATGAAACTTTATTTTCTATTCCCAATACAATTATTACCTGATTTTCTTGACTGTTTCTGATTTTTTATGCTAATGATTTGAAATTTAAATCAAATAAGGGTGATAAAGGACACCCGTGTCTTGTTCCTCTGTATAATGGTATCAATCTTTGTGACATTTCCACAAATACATGCTGTAACACTTCAGGGCAACTGCACCTGTATTCCCCCTCTATGATCCAGCAAAGGCACACACCCATTGCCTTTCTTGGGCAAAGACCCATGTGTCTCTACCTCCTGACCATGGTATTTCCAAGTTGCACAGCTCCCTGCCTACACTGTGAATTCCACAGCAAAGTCAGACTGCCTAAACAGGCCTGCTTTACTTTTCTCCTCAGAGACAGTAAATAGTATAATTGCCACAGTTAAGCTACCACACAGCTCTTTCTAAGTAAGCACATTTATTCTTAAGGTAAAAGCATGACAGAGAAAACATATTAAAACAATAAAAAATGTACAAGCATGCTAGTAAGCTTACCAGAGATCACCCCAATTCCAATAAGGGCTTCGACAGTGAACAATCCTTCAAACCCCACAAGAAGTTTTCCTGTGGTTACAAGTTCATTTTGCTCACAACAAGAATCAGTGATTCTTTATGTCATTTGGGCTTTTGATCTTGGAAATAGGTAATTTGTAGACAAAGGTCCCCTCATCAGGGCGAAACTTCAAAAGATCATGTCCCAAAGTAGTCATTTGCATTCCTACCTAGTATTTCCTAGGAAACATTACTCAACTAACAGTTCATTTTGTCTTAGCCAATTATTTAAAAGAGCCTTTCAAAGCTCATAACACTTTCCAAGGTTTACGTTAGCCATGTCACCTAGATAAATTACATATAATCCCTAAATAACATATAAACATTTGCATTTTTAATATAATAAACTCCAAAATACTTAAACTTAATTCTGTAAGGTTTAACTTAATTCAGTAAGGTTTGTCTACTCTAGAATGTTGACATACCTGTCACACATACCATATGATTTTTGTAGACTATTTTAATTGACTTCTAAAAGTGTTCCACAAAACCATATTTTGCCAACATTCTAAATAAAAATGGACCTTCTACCAAGTCAAATGCCTTTTCTGCATCCATCGTTAGAAAGTAGGCAACTTTATTAGTGTTTTTGGAATGCTGTACCATATGCTAATGCTAATGGGAAAGGGGTAGGTTTAGAAGATAAAATAAAAAAAGAACAAGTTAAAAAATCACTTGGAAAAGTTAAATGGCTGCAAGTCACCAGGGCCTGATGAAATGTATCCTAGAATACTCATGGAGCTAATAGAGGCAGTATCTGAGCCTCTAGCTGTTATCTTTGGAAAATCACGGGAGACAGGAGAGATTCCAGAAGACTGGAAAAGGGCAAATATAGTGCCCATCTATAAAAAGGGAAATAAAAGCAACCCAGGAAACTACAGACCAGTTAGTTTAACTTCTGTGCCAGGGAAGATAATGGAGCAAGTAATTAAGGAAATCATCTGCAAACACTTGGAAGGTGGTAAGGTGATAGGGAATAGCCAGCATGAATTTGTAAAGAACAAATCGTGTCAAACCAATCTGATAGCTTTCTTTAATAGGATAATGAGCCTCGTGGATAAGGGAGAAGCGGTGGATGTGGTATACCTAGACTTTAGTAAGGCATTTGATACAATCTCGCATGATATTCTTATCAATAAACTAGGCAAATACAACTTAGATGGGGCTACTATAAGGTCGGTGCATAACTGGCTGGATAACCATACTCAGAGAGTAGTTATTAATGGTTCCCAATCCTGCTGGAAAGGTATAACAAGTGGGGTTCTGCAGAGGTCTGTTTTGGGACCGGTTCTGTTCAATATCTTCATCAATGACTTAGATATTGGCATAGAAAGTACGCTTATTAAGTTTGCAGATGATACCAAACTGGGAGGGATTGCAACGGCTTTGGAAGACAGGGCCATAATTCAAAATGATCTGGACAAATTAGAGAAAAGGTCTGAGGTAAACTGGATGAACTTTAATAAAGACAAATGCAAAGTGCTCCACTTAGGAAGGAGCAATCAGTTTCATACAGGAGCATACAGGAGCATACAGAATGGGAAGAGATTGTATAGGAAGGAGTACAGCTATTATACCAATATAATAAAAACCAGCAGGATCTTATTAAGAGGGCTAAGGCAAAGATGCCTCATTTATTGTAAATATAATCATAAAGCAAAAGATAAAAGCAAACAACGTTGTTTTACTACTTATTCCTATCACTACTTATTCCTTATACACACACACACACATATATATATATTCATTCACACAATCATTCATTCAGGTTCTGTATAGGTGTTATAGTTACCAGCCTAGAAGTTACTCATGCCAAGTTACTGGCCAGGTATCTTGGTCATGAGGATAGAGCCGAGTCTGTGTTAGATGCACCTGCTGCTCCTGGAGGTTGGCAGCAGAACCAGGTCCTCAGTTTTTAGAGTCCATTTTTATAGGAATTAATTCCTATGTTAGTCTATGGGAACCGTTTCATCCTGCTGTTGTTGGCTCAATTAGCCGACGGCACATTCCTGGTGGCTCCACACTGTTTAAAGTGGCACATTCCTTCCAGGTGTTTGGAGTGGATCCCAGTTTACCCTCCGGGGGTTGTCTGGTGGTCCACTTGACACATTCTTCGGCCAATGGATCCTTTCCAGGCTGGCACCTTCCTAACCATTCACGTACATCAAACATTCATCAACATACATTCCATATCTTAACCATATTTTAATTTACTGTCTCCACCACTTTTGGGGTGTGTGTTAATTCCTATATGAGATTCCCGGCCCTGTAATCACAGAGGGTGGGAGTCTGTTTACATTGTATCAATTACAGCTTAAGGCTAGCATAGTGTTTACTTCAAGAACAAAGTCAATTACCTTGTTTGTAAGTTTTACATAGTAATAGAGTATCTTTCACAGGACAGATACAATCAGTGTTTTCTGCAGACAGGCGCTTGCAAGTTTTAACATAAGAACTTAAAAGATTTTTGTACTTGGTGAACCTGGGGGGTCACTGTCACTTGTGGGAATCACTGTTAGTACCTTCTTTAATATCTCTACACAGCAGAAAGGGATCTAGGGGTTATAGTGGACCACAAGCTAAATATGAGTCAACAGTGTGATGCTGTTGCAAAAAAAGCAAACATGATTCTGGGATGCATTAACAGGTGTGTTGTGAGTAATACACGAGAAATCATTCTTTCGCTCTACTCTGCACTGGTTAGGCCTCAACTGGAGTATTGTGTCCAGTTCTGGGCACCGCATTTCAAGAAAGATGTGGAGAAATTGGAGAGGGTCCAGAGAAGAGCAACAAGAATGATTAAAGGTCTAGAGAACATGACCTATGAAGGAAGGCTGAAAGAATTGGGTTTGTTTAGTTTAGAAAAGAGAAGACTGAGAGGGGACATGATAGCAGTTTTCAGGTATCTAAAAGGGTGTCATAAGGAGGAGAGAGAAAACTTGTTCATCTTAGCCTCTAAGGATAGAACAAGAAGCAATGGGCTTAAACTGCAGCAAGGGAGGTTTAGGTTGGACATTAGGAAAAAGTTCCTCACTTTCAGGGTGGTTAAACACTGGAATAAATTGCCTAGGGAGGTTGTGGAATTTCCATCTCTGGAGATATTTAAGAGTAGGTAAGATAAATGTCTATCAGGGATGGTCTAGACAGTATTTGGTCCTACCATGAGGGCAGGGGACTGGACTTGATTACCTCTCGAGGTCCCTTCCAGTCCTAGAATCTATGAATCTATGTGGGAATTTTCTTATGATATTCAAATGGCTTCTTCCTTCTATAAAGATAGTCTGTCTTTGGTGCACTAATTTAGGCATTATTGTCTATAGTCTGGATGCTAATATTTTAGGTACAATCTTACTATCTATAATTATTAAAGAGATGGGCCTATAAAATGCTGGATCTGATGAGTCTTTATTTGGCTTAGGTATCAAAACTATATCTGCTTGACAGAAGGTATTTGGAAAGCTCTCTATTGCCAAAGAAGACTGAAATACATTTGCTAACAATGGCATTATTTTTTTTTAAACATTTTATAAAATTCAAGGTTATCCATGTGGTACAGGACTTTCCCCAGATGTTAGTGATGAGATGACTATCTCTATTCCTTCCTGTGTTATTGGGCCATCTAGTACTACTCTTTCATTATGAGTTAGTCTTAGGGTGACCAGATGTCCCAATTTTATAGGAACGGTCCCGATTTTTGAGTCTTTTTTTTATATAGGCTCCTATTACCCCCCAGCTCCCAATTTTTCACATTTGCTGTCTGGTCACTGTAGTTAGTCGTATTTTAAGATCCTTCAATATATTAGCTCCCAATTCTTCCATATTTACATATTTGCTAGCATACATATCTCAGAAATATTCTGCTAGTATTTTATTAATTCCTTTGTTTAGTTTTTGCAATATTCCATTTTTGTCTTTAAGATATGGTATGCTCTTTCTGGGTCTTTTGCTGGAAATCAGTCTGGCTAGTAATCTGCCAGATTTTCTCCCCCATTCATAAAATCTTTGTTTGGCAAATAAGAGAGCTATCTGGGGTTGGTTGGTTTGTTTGTTTTTCAGTTCTCAGTGATTATAATGTGCTTTTTTGCATTTTAAATCTCTTGGAGCAAATCAGTGTTATTAGTCAAATTATATTGCTTCTGCAAACTGTTAATTTGTTATTCTACAAAACAAATTATTTTTGCCTATCTTTCTTTCCTGTAACTAATATATGAAACAATATGCCATCTTATTATAGTTAAAGGCCTCCCACTTGTTCCCAGGGATATATCGTGTCAGAGATTATCCTTAATATAATTTTTAGCATGATTTTCCATTTTCTTCATAAAGGCTGTCTTTTAAAAATATACTACTAAATCTCTAACTTCTTACTCTTATTGCTGAATTAGCCTTCTATTTCATGAAGACAGGAACATGGTCACAAATATGGATTAATCCAGCTATAACATTAAAAATGTCATGTAAATTTTGATGTCAAAATTAGATCTATCCTAGCCTAAGTTTTGGCAGTTTTGGAGAAAAAAGTGAAGTCCCTCCCATTATGTTATAGGAACCTCTTGATATCTATCATATCCTGTTCTTTATATGCTGATTCCAGTATTTGAGCTTTTTTAGATGGAGCTTCTTGTCTAGTTGGTATTCTATCCCACACTGGGTTAAGGCAACAGTTAACTCAGTCAGTTAAAGTCTCCTGTGATTATTACCTGTGAATTCTGGACTGTTGGGATCATTCTGAATTTTTTATTAGAAAATGAACTATCTTCCTCATACCATAACACGTTTATCCACTACACATCTCTACAACAAAATTCATCTGCTCTTTTTTTTTACTTTTACATTCCCATGCTTCTTGTTTACCTATTGGTATAGACACTCTTCTCTGATGGGAACTGAAGGAAGTTTCACATACATGGGATACTCATTCCCCTGTAAGTTTGATTACTTCTTTTGTTTTGAGAGAAGTTTCTTGAGGCATTTGCACTGATACCATCTCCTTTCTCAAAGTAGAAACCATCAAAAAGTATTTGATGGTTCAGTTTGTCATTTAAGTTTTCTTCAAGCTTGCTGAAATGAGTTTCCATGAGTTCATTTGATAGGGAGGTATAGTCCCCTACATTCCAGGAACACCAGATAGTTCTTGAGTCTTCTTTGTGTTTTTCAACATATTCAATATTGTCATTATCATGTAGTACTTTCCCCCTCTATTTCCATCCAAAGCCCCAGAATATCTGTATCTATATAGTATTTGCTTATCAGCTTTCCTCCATTTACATTCAATATAATTACCAACAATAACATAAAATCTTAAGCCATATATTCTATTTTCCATATTTCCTTATATTTTATGTTTTTTAATATGCAGTACTTATAAAATTTCCTAACATCAACCCCTGTGCCATTATTTCTTGAAAACTATTGCTTAACAATATTCCAAATAAACTTAACATACAAATCATACTAAATGTTTCTGCCACTGAGACAGTACTTTCCTTACCATTTATAACCATTGTATTCTGTTACATTCAGAAATTATCCCTATTCCCCTTCCATGATACTTATAGAGCCGTGAACTAAGTTGTATTTAACTTTACTCTAATTAGTTCCCAGTTCTTGGTCTTCTACATTTGGTTCCCAGACTGAGTTCATGAATTTCTGTGCTTCTCCTCGAGTATAATCATGTGAATTTCAGTCACCTGATATATTTTCAGCATTGCAGGGGAAATTAATGTAAATAAACCCAGAGAATAGTCTTGACAGAACAAGACTGAGTTATGCCCCACTTTTATTTCTTTCAATTCCTGGCTGTCTCGAGAATCAAAACCTCTGATGTTATGTAGCTGTATTATGCCAGGACATGGTCTAGTCAAATTTCTGTTGTGCATTGGTACTCCAATCCAGTGTGCCCTTTCAGTCTGATATTTTTTTCTGATTTGAATTACGAACTGCAGGCTTTTGGAACCCATGTTTCAAAGTATTTTATAGAGTATTTACCTTTGGTCCCCTCTCACAGCCCTAGTATCCTAATATTTTTCCTACAGCCCCTATTTTCCAGCTCTTCCAGTTTTTCAATTTTGACTTGAGACTCCAGGGCTGCAAGTATCTCCTCCTGTCCCTGCCTGTCCTCCCCAGTGCTGGTAATTCTAGATTCCATGTCTGTGATGGCTACAAGTTTGTTTTATTTGATGGTTCAGTTTGTCATTTAAGTTTTCTTCAAGCTTGCTGAAATGAGTTTCCAGCACCACAGTTAACCTGTGCCACTATTTTATTAACGATGCCCAAGACCAACTCCTTAGCTTGCATATTATTCACTTTTCTTTTGGCCTCCATCCCGTTTCTTTGTATTTTTCACCTGGAGTTGCCAGCCATCACCCACATTTCTGGGACAGCAGCTACTGTACCCTGCTGTCCTGTACTCTGTTCTGGCACAGCTGCTGTTCCTTGTGACCCGCTGAGAGAAGGGGGTGGACTTCCCAGGCATTCCACTCCTCAGCTTTCTGGCAGGAGGACATTATGTGTCTCCTGCTACAGTGCCCGAGAGTTCAGGAGGAAAAATGGGGAAGGGAGACAGTTCAAGGCTGTCCCTACGCCTTGCACTCCTTGCAATCACATTTTCAGGGAAGGCAGGAGGTGGTGAGACTGGTGAAGCCACCAGCTTGCTCAAATCCTCTCTGCTCCTGCCTCTTTCACTCTGCTCTCACCTGTCCACTCCTCTCTTGGACTTCTCCTGGTCAAATCAGAATATAAAATCTAATTGGAGGGCTCTGCTGCAAATTTTGCTGAAAATTAGGGAAGGGGTTCACCAAGTCGGCTTCCTCAGTCCACCATGACAGTCTGAGCATCAAGTAGTCACACTTGAAGATACCACAGCAGCAACTGTTGTCAGGCACGTTAAATATGTATTTGCATGTTATGGATTCTCAAGAACAGTAATAACTGACAATCGCATTTCAGGAATAAGGAATTCCTAGGCTGTGCTAAAATGAAAGATTTTCATCATGAGACATCATGATTAGCGAATGCGGATTCCGTATAGTGAAGTACTTGCTCAAAAAAGCAATGGATGCAAGAGAAGATCCATTTTTAACACTATTCAACTATAGAGCTACACGTCTGCAACGTGGAAACTCATCTGCAGATCTTTTTGACAGCAAACGTATAAAAACTCTATTACCAGATATGGGACAAAAACAAAGGATGACTAAGGAGTCTATAATAATAAGGAAAAGACTGGGAAAGTACTATGAAACAAAATATTACAATAACGGAGGGAGACCTCTTCCACAGTTAAAAGAACAAAGACTTGGTGAGAATTTGGCAACATGGGCACTGACCAGTCAAAGCCACAATGCTCAAAGAGGAGATACCTCACTCATACTCAGTGATCACAGACAAAGGCAGAATCTTAAGAAGGGAATCGTATTCGTAAGTATCCTCTCAAGATATCTGACAACTTGCCCAAGACAAGTAAAATGGGGGCAGAAATACAAGTTGAATACAATTCAGAAACTGACCTTGTTAATGACCGTGATATTGAACAGTCAGTTACTGAAAAGAATTTGACTAAAGGTGGTTTGCAATACAGCTGAAACACCCTAACAGACTGACTGAGACTTGTTAGGGTTGTGTTTAAGCAACCTGAAGAGTTAAGTCAGTTATTGTATTTGTAATAGTTTGATAGTTTAATTTAATAGTGTTTTAGTTAAGTCAGGAAATTTCAAAAAGGGAGCTAAAAAAGGGAAGATGTGCTATCAAGTAAGTCCTCCAAGAAGTGTAGAGACGCCACATTTCCTGTACACTCTAGCTGCAGTCTTTAGTTTCCTGGGAAACTTCCTGCTGAGGCAGAAACAGAAGCATGGTGCAGCTACACAGAATAGTAGAAAAGTTTTTTTTAACCTCATTTCTGTACATAGTTCTGTTAATAAAAAAGCTGATTTTGACACCAGAGCAGGGTGGTGCTTCCAGGAGCAACAAAGAGGGAAGGAGAAGGCCTGATGCTTTACTCTCCCCCTACATCACTGCCCAGGAGGCTGTCATGGCTGCACAAAAAGCCCCTGGTGGCTGCATGCAGCCACGGTAGCCACATCTGAGAAATGTTGACTTAGAGGGAGGCAGAGCTCCAGTTCCCTTTCCCACATGGAGCCAGGGTTCCTTAGCAGGAAAGCTGCTGCCAAGAATCTGTCTCCTGGCCCCTCTGAAAAGGTAGAGGGACTTTGTTTTTTTTAATTGGAGGCCAGGGTGCTCAACCTAGGCCCCTAAGATGAGCTAAGGGTTAATAACCGAGCCCCTCCTTCACAGAGACTATTTACCTTGTGACTTGCAAGGAACAGTGAGGTGAGCCCAGACTTTTGTGGACTTTTGTTTGCCTTTGTCATTCTGGATTGCTGTTTTCCCCAGGAGCGGGGAGCCACCTCCTCAACACCTGTAGATGGAGTACTGAACACCATACTCCAAACTGGTGCTACAGTGACACCTACAGTTAGGGAAAGATGTCTAGAATGAGAGAGACACCCCAAGGGGATGCCAACCCAGGCTGATATTATTATTTCAGGTCCTGATTCTGCCACCCTTACTCATGTTAAGTAGTACCTTACTGGCTAAATTGTCTCTCTGAAATCAGGCCCTAATTAATATTTAGATTGTAAGCTCCTTGGGGCAGTGTGACACTGGCAGACCAGTCAACCCATGTATGATCCATAACAACTTAACAAGAGACATTTGTATCAAGAAAATTCACTTGTATATGAATTTCAAAGAGATGTACTGGACTAGTAATCATCAACTCATTTATTTGTAGTAAAATAAATCAAGGGTAGATTTAAGGGTATTTATCTGTGTTTACCTATATCTTGTTAGAAGTTTAAGTATATTAGATTTAATTATTAAGGGTTAGCTGACAGTGTGATATTTGGGAGATTGATATTGACCTGGGGATAAGTGTCTAGTCCTTTGGGATTGGTGAACCTCACATATGGTGAATTGGGTTTTCAGTAACCCCTCACTATATTAGACATGGTTGTCTAGATGGGAGCCAAGGGCTGGAATGCCTAAAGGAGACTGTGTTTGGCTTCTTGTTAACCAGTGCGGTACTACAGAAGCTCCTTGTTACTCACTTGGTGAATCTAATTATAGAATAAACCACCCATTTGGGGGATTGTCCACCCTATTTCTTGCAGTCTGCCCTAGGTGTGGCATTCTCAATGTGGCCCATACAGGCACGATGGTCACAGGCAGTGACTGTCTTTTTGTTCTGTTTGTGCAGTGCCTACCACAATGTAGGCCAGAGCCATGAGTAGGGCTCCTAGTAGGGCTCCTAGGTGCTATCGTAGTAGAAATCTATAGAATAAAATTCCAAAAATGTCATCCTGCGTGTCTCTCTGAAGCCCAGAATGTCAGTGAAGTCAGTATGAAGTGATGGAACAACTGCAAGCAGGGTTGAAAGTTCTTTTTATTCAGAATATCATTAAGCTGAATCATTGTGAAACCCAGTAATCTGTAACACAAGCAATCACCACCCTTACTCTACAACTAATTTACATCCAAAATCTAACTGGAGACTGCTCAAGATGGTGGATTACTTAGCCCAACTGCCACAGTTCTCTTCAAAATCACCTTCACAACTAGCCAGGGCCGGTGTAACCACTATGTGAACTAGGTGGCCGCCTAGGATGCCAAAATCTAGGGGCACCAAAAAGCAGTATCTGATGTCACGGAAGTCAGCTGAGCAGGGCAGGGTGGGGACCAAGGCCACCATAACAAACCCGCCCCCGCAGCGAGGGGCGCCGTGCAGGACGGTCAGTGGGAGCCTGCGGCAGAGCAAGGAGCAGACAGACAGCCGGGCGTGGTGGCCAGCGTGGCAGCCTGCGCGGCTGAGGGACGGAGCTGTTTGGGGAGGCAGGACACAGTCCTGAACTCAAGTTAGCTTCGCAAGGTGGAAGTTTTGCCTAGGAGGATGTAAAATATCCTTGCACCTGCCCTGCAACTAGCATACACAATAGCCCAAAATACACATAACTGTTTATGGCAGCACGCCCCTCATTTGCCATCCACACACATCTCCCAGCACAATTCCTCTACATCATTCTGACCCCTTGTGGGAAGTAGTGGAAAGAGCTTTGTTTGTTTAGACTATCACCAGCTTCAATCACCACTAGGATTTGCAGTCTGTTACTGTCCAATATTGAAGTTCTTAGCCATTTTTGGCTTTTTTACACACATGACTTTAATTACACCCATGCAACAGCATGGGCTTTCAGTTACTAGTAAATAATACGATATAACTACTGAAAGAGTTGGAAAAACTGCCAGAGTTGGCAACACTGTTTGGTCTCATCTGATCATGTAAATTATTCCTTGGGCCTCTATTATGCTTAGAATCTCTGCTTCCCACTCATTATGGGACTGAAATAGAATGTTTTAGAGGGCACTGGCAGTTGATCTCAGCATGAAATTGAACTCCCTATGCCTCCTAAGGCCAAAAGTCTTTGAAAGGTAGGGAAATACTGTCCAGTCTCAAATTAGGAAACTGAGCCTGAGTCTCCAGAGCAGGAATCTAATCAAATATCTTCAGAGAAGTAGAATTATAGGTAAGGAATTACCCAAGTAACTTTCCATGGCACTGAGTGCTCTTTAATACAACATGTGATATAACACAAGGGCCACAACTTTATCTAATATGGTGAATCCAAATTTTTAAAATGATCTTTCAAAGTACTGTCTGTGTTCACAGAGAAACAGGTGTGTTCATTATTGTTCCATTTTCCACTGCACAGTTGTGTGCGTCTTTAACTTTTTAATCAGGTAAATGAGCCACAAAGCAGTTTTACAGAGTGAATTTGGCTATGAAGTTGTTAAATTAGACACAGTTACAGTGATCACCTAATTTTATGTTTCTACATCTGTTGTTTATCATAATCAAAACTAATTTTACTAATTTGACATTGCCAACTGACTATTTCCAGTACTCTACCATTCTCAAATGCATTTAGTGCTCCTGAAAGGAGCAAGACTGGCTGCTGTGAAGACTAAAGTCCTCTATCTGCTGTACAGACATAGAATAGTCAGAGACAGTGGAAACTTCCCCATGTGGCCCAACCAGGTGAGGAGGTAGTTCATTCTTCATAATCATTTCATCTTTGGACTCTTTCCTGCATTGTTAAATCCAGTTGTAGACACTGATCTATTGGGAAATGAACAAAGGCTAATTCACTTAATCATATTTGCCAACAATCCACCTATTTCTATCAGCATTTTAGCCATATTTAACTTCTCAAAACTGTTTTTCATCATTTGAGGCTACTTTCTTTAAAAGGAGAATGCAAGTTCCAGTGGATAGGAAACAGGACTGGGAGTCAAATACCTTGAATTGTATTGCGGGCTCTGACATTGGCTCACTTTTTGACATTGGAAAAGTCACTTACCTGTTCCACAGTTTCCCCATCTGTAAAATAGTTATGTTGTTTTATGGAATACACGCAATATTCAAAAAATTTAACCTACTTAGAATTCAAATTCACTCAGGCAGAATAATGGCTGTACATCCAATGTATCTTAATCCTTTATTGTAAATATATATATTTTTAAGAAGAGAGAAAAATGTGTATATATATTAAATTCTATTTTCATACTGGAATACTATCAGGTCAAGTCTAACCCAAAATCTGAATTTTGTATAGAAAAGCTTTGACAAAACTTAAGACCATTATAAAATGTTTCCATAGATTTTGTTTGTTGTTTATGTTCCAAAGGAAACTATTTAAAAAAAATTCTCTGTATTTTTGTAAGCCAATCATCTTATCCTATTACAGAAAAACATTGCAAAATAAAACTCACTTGGTGCTAACTATAAACACAGGTGAAATAGAAGTCTATTTTTGTTGTCCAAGGTGAGAGAAATGCAAAAAATAGACACCTTGTATTGTTGGTTAAAAGCAAATTAGGTTTTTAAATTTCAGTTTCAATAATAACACATTACACCAATTATTATTTAGAATCATAGAATATCAGGGTCATCTAGTCCAATTTGCTGCTCAAAGCAGGACTAATCCCCAGACAGATTTTTGCCCCAGATCCCTAAATAGCACCCTAAAGGACTGAGCTCAGAACCTGGGGTTTAGGAGGCCAAAGCTCAAACCACTGAGCTATCCCTCCCCCCATAAGAGTAGGTGTAAGGAAATTTGTGAAGGGTGTTCCCAGCTTTGCCTGTTACTTTATAGTATGTTCATTTATTAGGGTTACTCTTCTGGGGCGGGTGGTTCTGTACTTCTATCAAGGTACTGCTTGTGTCATTTGTGTTCTCATATGGAGCTCTACTTCTCCCTGCTGCAAGTTCTTTCTCAATGGATCTATCCTGTAGGACCTAGGCTCTCCAGGGCTGGGTTCTTCCAGCACCTGAATCAGATGAACACACACACATTAACAGAGCATGTCTGAGAGGACATTCCAAGGTTAATCAGCATTCCAAAGCTGACCCCTTATATGTCCCTGGACTCAATAGGCTGGGTCAAGCAGCACTTTCTGCCACCCTCATATGCCCCTGGACTCAACATGACTCTATCCCCACTTTCATGTTACAATTCTTCTGGTAGTAACCCACTTGATGAACAAACGCCATAGGATTTTTGGGCTCTGCAGGGATCTTTTCGCTTAGGTACAAGGAGCAGTGCTGCAGAGTGAATGAGGAAACCAAAACACCCGGGGGCGGGGAGGGGGGGAAGGAGAGAGGCAACCAGCTTAATCATGAAAGTTATTTATTGCCAGGTAATAACCATAGGGGAGCCAAACAAACAAAACAGTGGGCTCCGCGATCAGCCGAACCTGCGGATGCGGCAGGTAAACAAACCGGCCCGGACTGCCAGGGGCTTTCCTTGAACAAGCAGCGGTCCGACTTTGAGAAGCACTGTTCTACAAGATTCTTGTAGGCTTCTTCAGAGTGGGGGTTTGGTGGAGCAAAAGACCAGTAATTCTTCACAATATTATCCCCACCAGGCTCAAGTCCTTCCACTAGCCCCACAGTCAACCTCTGGACCTAATTTTCAAAGTAATTAATGGATCAAGCCCCAACTACATTACAGACCAAATTTGATCTATGAACCACTGCACTGTCAGACAATGCAGAACACAAAGCCCAGGACAAAGTGTGCGGGAACCAGGGATAAAACATTCTTGGTCAAGAAGACTTGGCTATGGAACAAACTTCCTGAGGAGATTTAGAGTCTGGCCATCTTCACGAAACACTGCAGAACCTTCCTCTTTGAAAAAGCCCTAAGAATCACAACACTAATACCCTCTTTGCCCAATTAACTACTACCATCGCCACCCACAACAAAAGAGAAGACAATAATAAAATACCAAAACCAAAAGGTCTTCCATAGCATAGTTTTTACTCCCAAACTGGAACAGTGCCAAAGACTCTGTAAAGTCTGCTAGGGACTTTCCTATTGGTATTGATACTGTGGTGGTGGGTGGCAATATAAAATCTAAATTTAGATGGCTAACTCAAAGGATTTCCAGTCTGAAGTGGTGCAGGGAGTTAATGCTGATGAAACAATAATTTCTGCTATTACCTTTTACATGTATTCCAGCTGCCAAGGCTCAAATGAGAAACAAGTAGTGGTATTCTTCCAAATTCTGCCCACAAGTACAGTCCCTCCTACTTAAGATGCCAAAATGCAAGGCCACTGACAGAAGATTGTACAGATGTTAAAAATCTTATAATCTGTGCTTCATTGGACTCCTGCTTGATGGTATTTGGATACACCTAGATGCAGGGCTGCATGAAGGAAACACAGAAATGTAGGGCTGGAAGAGACCTAAGGGATCATCTAATTCATCTTTCTTCCCACCCCCTGTGGTGAGGTAGGACAAAGTATAACTTAATCATCCCTGACAGGTGTTTGTCTAACCTGTTCTTAAAAACCTCCAGTGACAGGGATTCCACAACCTCCGTTGGTAAACTATTCCAGTACTTAACTATTTCTAATATCTAACCTGAATCACCCTTGCTGCAGATTAAGATTGTTATTTCTTATTCTACCTTCAGTGGACATAAAGAACAACGGATCACTGTCTAACAGTACTTTAGATACTTGAAGCCTGTTAACAGGTCCTTCCTCAGATTTCTTTTCTCAAGATTAAACATGCGCAGTTTTTTTACCTTTCCTCATAGATCAGGCAAGCACTTTGGAAGTCAGGATGTCAGGTCAGGTTTTCTAAACCTTTTATCATTTTTGTTGCTCTCCTCTGGACTCTTGCCAATTTGCCCACATCTTTCTTAAAGTATGGTGCTCAGAACTGGACACAGTACTCTAGGTGAGACATCAATTCCAAGTAGAACTGGGTAATTATAGACTCATAGGACTTCAAGAGACCTCAAGAGGTCATCTAGTCCATTCCTCTGCCATCATGGCAGGACTAAGTATTATCTAGATCGGGGTGAGCAAACTACGGCCCACAGGCTGTGTTTGGCCTGTCAGACCTTTTAATCCGTCCCTCGATCTCCCTCATAGGTCATGTTTTCTAGACCTTTAATCATTTTTGTTGCTCTTCTCTGGACTTTCTCCAAGTTGTCCACATCTTTCCTGAAATATTGTGCCCAGAACTGGACACAATACTCTGGTTGAGGCCCAATCAGTGTGGAGTAGAGTGGAAGAATTACTTCTCATGTCTTGCTTACAACACTCCTGCTAATACATCCCAGAAGTGTGTTTGCTTTTTTTGCAACAGTGTTACACTGTTGACTCATATTTAGCTTTTGGTCCACTATGATCCCCAGATCCTTTTCTAGCAATACTCTTTCCTAGGCAGTCATTTCCCATTTTCTATGTGTGCAACTGATTGTTCCTTCCTAGGTGGAGTACTTTGCATTATCCTTATTGAATTTCATCCTATTTACCATTTCTCCAGTTTGTCCAGATCATTTTGAATTTTAATCCTATCTTCCAAAGCACTTGCAACACCTCCCAGCTTGGTATCGTCTGCAAACTTTATAAGTGTACTCTTTATGCCATTATCTGAAATCTTTGATAAAGATATTGAACAGAACTGGACCCAGAACTGATCCCTGCAGGACCCCACTCGTTATGCCCTTCCAGCATGACCATGAACCACTGATAACTACTCTCTGGGAATGGTTTTCCAACCAGTTATGCACCCCCCTTATAGTAGCTCCATCTTGGTTACATTTCCTGAGTTTGTTTATGAGGTCATGAAAGACAGTATCAAAAGCTTTACTAAAGCTTTACCTCCCTTGTGTTACATACACTACTCCTGTTAATATAATTATACAATTATAGTCTTTTTTTCCCAGCTGCATTACATTGTTGACTCAGATTCAATTTGTGACCCACTACAACCACCAGATCCTTTTCTGCAGGACTACTGCCTAGCCAGTTATTTCCCATTTTGTAATTGTGCATTTAATTTTTCCTTCCTAAGTGTTGTACTTTGCATTTGTCTTTTATTGAATTTCATCTTGTTGATTTCAGACCAATTCTCCAATTTATCAAGGCTATTTTGAATTCTAATCCTGTCCTCCAAAGTGCTAGCAACCCTTCCCAGCTTGGTCTCATCTGCAAATTTTATGAGCACATTCTCTATTTCATTATCCAAGTCGCTAATGAAAATATTGAATAGCACCAGAACAGACCTCTGCAGGACTCCTCAAGACACTGACAACTACTCTTTGACTACAGTTTTTTTCAACCAGCAGTGCATCCATTTTATAGGAATGGGCACAACACGCAAGTGCCCAATGCCCTGATTCCCAGACCCATTGAAAAAAGTATATATTTAGCACACATGCTTATGACTTGAGTGTAACCAGTGCTATGATGTCTGCTGACAGCATCCAGAATAGGTAGGAGTAGTAACCATTAGACCCTGGTAGAAAGTTGTGTAGCCCCGTTCCCATCACCAGTGCAGACCAGGCTCCTGCTGCTCAAGGAAACTGTGGGGAGCAGGCTGGCCTACTTGTGAAATTGGTTCCCCCTGGATGGGACTCAGACATCCCTCTTGGCACCACTCCTTGATATAGGCAGCATAATCAAGCAGATAGAGCACAGGGCTCAATTTTATTTCTGGCTCTGCCACTGATCAGCTGTGTGACCTTCAGTAAGACATTTTGGGCCAGATTGTTAAAGGTATTTAAGCATCTAAAGATGCAGATAGGTGCCTAGTGGGATTTGTAAAAGAACAAATCAATGGGAGGTGGGCTCCTAGGCACTTTTGACAATCCCACTAGGCCACTTCATCTCTGTGTCCAGTTCTCCTCCCACCTGTCTTATTTATTTAGAACCTATCCAGTTTTCCTCTGTCTTTTTTATTTAGTGCATGCTCTTTGGGATGAATGCTTCCTCTGTCCATCTAGGGAAGGGAGGAGGGTTTGGCTATGTGTGCAGTCCCCTCAGTGGGGTAATTTGGGCCTGTTGCTATCTGTGCCCTGGGTGAGGTAGTGTTCAGATGTGTGTGGTTCCCTCAGTGGGGTAACCTGTTGCTCTGTGCCCTGGGAGGGGATGGAGGGGGTGGTCTGGACCCATGCAGGGGACTTGTTGCTCTGTGCCCTGGGGGGGGGGGAGGGGGGGTTTGGACCCAGGCAGGGGGCCTGTTGCTCTGTGCCTCTGGTGGGAGTGGAGGAGGGGGTTTGGACCCATGCAGAGGGCCCGTTGCTCTGTGCCCCAGGAAGAGATGGTGGGGGAATTCACACCCATACACGAGGCCTGTCGCTCTGTGCCCCACCAGTGGATGGGGGAGGGAGTCAGACCTGTGCAGGGGGACTATCACTCTGTGTCTCAGGAGGGGATGGAGGGTTCAGACCCGTGCAGGGGGCTTGTTGCTCAGCTCTGTGCCCCAGGAGGGGGTGGGGGCGGACCTGTGCAAGGGGGCCTGCCGCTCTGTGCCCCAGGAGGGGGTGGGATCGGACCTGTGTAGGGGGCCTGGCGCTCTGTGCCCCAGGAGGGGGTGGGGGGGGGGATCGGACCTGTGTAGCGGGCCTAGCGCTCTGCGCCCCAGGAGGGGGTGGGGGGTGGGGATCGGACCTGTGTAGGGGACCTGCCGCTCTGTGCCCCAGGAGGGCGTGGGGATCGGACCTGTCCAAGGGGCCTGCCGCTCTGTGCCCCAGGAGGGTGGGGATCGGACCTGTGCAGGGGCCTGCCGCTCAGCGCCCCAGGAGGGGGTGGGGGGATCGGACCTGTGCAGGGGGCCTGCCGCTCTGCGCCCCAGGAGGGGTGGGGATCGGACCTGTGCAGGGGCCTGGCGCTCTGCGCCCCAGGAGGGGGTGGGGGGATCAGACCTGTGCAGGGGGCCTGGCGCTCTGTCCCCCAGGAGGGGGTGGGGGGGATCGGACCTGTGCCGGGGGCCTGGCGCTCTGCGCCCCAGGAGGGTGGGGATCGGACCTGTGCAGGGGCCTGGCGCTCTGCGCCCCAGGAGGGGTGGGAGTGGACCTGTGCAGGGGCCTGGCGCTCTGCGCCCCAGGAGGGGCTGGGGGGGATCGGACCTGTGCAGGGGGCCTGCCGCTCTGCGCCCCAGGAGGGGGTGGGGGGCTCGGACCTGTGCAGGGGGCCTGGCGCTCTGTGCCCCAGGAGGGGGTGGGGGGGAGGCCCTGGTAGGGGGCCTGGCGCTCTGTGCCCTTGGCGGTGGTGGGGGTCAGATCCGTGCGCTCTGTGCCCTGGTGGGGGTGAGGGGATTCGGCCATGCGCTTCCCCGAGCCGCCCCCTCCAAGCGCCCCCTGGCGGAGGAAGCCGCTTCCCCCTCTCCGGGCGGTGCCTCGCTGCGGAACGCTCCGCTCGGGCCGGGGCCCTCTCGCGCCCCTGCTCGGGCCGGGGAGCCAGTGGCGGGGCTGCCTGCCCAGCTCTCCGAGCGCGCCGGCTGGGGCGGTCCCACTGCAGTCCGTCCGTCCCTCCCCTTCCCTTCCCACTCCAGCCTGCGCCGGGCAGGGAGTCGCCTCCGCCCGCTGGCTCCAGGTCCAGGAGCGAGAGCAGCCGCAGCTGGGAGCGGAGCAGGCACGGTGGAGACCTGCTACCGCCCCTCGCCCTCCTCCTCCTCCTGCCCCTCGCACCATGGCCCGCTGCACATCGGCGGCCGGGCTCGGCTTCGTGCTCCTGCTCTGGAGCGGGGCGCTTTTCCTCGCCGCCTCCCCGCAGCCCCAGCCGCCGCCGCCGCGGGGCAGCGTGTGGTGCCCCAGCCGCTGCTTGTGCTTCCGCACCACGGTGCGCTGCATGCATCTGATGCTGGAAAGCGTCCCCGCCGTGTCGCCCCAAACCACCATCCTGTGAGTACCCCCCGGGCGGGGGGCTTCAGCAGCCGAGAGGGAGGGAGGCCGGGAGCTTCTCGCCCTGAACCTAGGGAGAGGCCTGGAGGGAGCAGTAAGGGGGGGGGGGTCTCGGTCGGGATACCTGGGGCGGGGGGCACCGTGCAGCAGCCGCCACAGCCCTTTGTCTCTAGCCTGTCGGGTTGGAAGCCCCGATCACTGGGCTGCCCTCTCCCTCTGGAGTCTTTTGTTAGCTCCAGTGGAGACTGATTTGTAGAGCGCAGGGGGGTGAAACAGCCCCCCCCCGCCCCGGCTCTGGTAGCTATGGCCAGTGACTTGCTCGCCGGTTGTCTCTGCCTGGCGTATTCCTCTCTCGCTTTTTTGGTCTTTCTGTCTGATTATCTGCTGAAGGCACCGAGGTGCTGCTCCGTTCAGCTTGGCCCGCAGCTGTGTGGCTTCCCCCCTCGAGGCCTGGAGCCAGCAGGACGAGTGGTGGTGAAGTCACTCAGCGGGTTCCAGTTTTCCTTTCTTGGATCATTTCATTAATTATTCTCAGCAACATCTTTCGGAGGGAGCCGAGCTGCAGAGAGCTGTTTAAGAAGCTGTTGCTTCACCATAGGAGACTTGGCTTTGATTCGCGTTTTTATGTGAAAGGTTTCGTCGCACTCCACCCAGCCCTAGATGTTTTCAATTGAACGTACTTTTTGGTTGCTTTCATAAATCAGGCTGTTGAATTTTAGAGCTACTGGATTTTGATCAATCCTTGTGGATTTGTAGATGCTCTTAAAAAAGTCTGTTATTGGATACAAAATACCATGTTTTCACGATTACTTTTATTTAAATGTATATGATTCCTAAAATGTTTTCACTGTGACTCTTATTAGTGGCTTGGTACAATATATTTCATTGGTGGCAGTGGATCATTTCGGAATGTTACACTTTTGGCTCAATTTTAAGCAGCACCATGGACATATAATAATACACCAGGGACCAAATTCTGTCCTGAATTATATCCAATTCAGTCCAAGCCCCCAATCTCGCAAAGATTTCTGCAAATGCTTAACTTGATGGAGCATGAATGGTCATATTTATGTCAATGGGATTAACTCCTTGCTGCTTGTAGAGTTAAGTACATGAATAAGACTTTGCAGCATTGGGGTTCAGTTGATTTCAGTGGGATCACATGGGGTGAAAGCCAGTAAAGAATTTAGTCTACATATTTTTGACAATGATTTTTTTTAAAAGAAACCAGTTTTATCCTTTTCCTCCACACCCTTTTAATAAAAAAGAGAATCCATACAAACCTCACACACTTTGATTTAGAGTTCACTATGAGTAAGGGATTGGCTCCATTAACCTGTTTGTATGTTTCTTGGGATACAGAAACACTTCAGGAACTAGAGTATTTGTGGCACCTTAGAGACTAACAAATTTAGTTGAGCATAAGCTTCCATGGGCTACAGCCCACTTCATCAGATGCATAGAATGGAACATATAGTAAGAAATACATATACACACAGAGAACATGAAAAGGTAGAAGTAACCATACCAACTGTAAGACACCAATTAATTAAGATGAGGTATTATCAGCAGAAGAAAAAAAAACTTGTAGTGATAATCAAGATGGCCCATTTCAGTCAGTTGACAAGAAGATGTGAGGATACTTAACATAGGGAAATAGATTCAATTTGTGTAATGACCCACGGATCATTTTTCACATTCTCAGTGTGTTTATGTATTTCTTACTATATGGTCCATTCTATGCATCTGATGAAGTGGGCTGTAGCCCATGGAAGCTTATCCTCAAATAAATTTGTTAGTCTCTGTGGTGCCACAAGTACTCCTGTTCTTTTTTGCGGATACAGACTAACACGGCTGCTACTCTGACTCCTGGAACTAATTCCTGCCCTCACTTACACAAATGCAACAATGGAAAACTAGGAGAGCAGAGGTTGGCCCTGGGTATTTTCTGTATGACCTACTGTAGCATATTGACTTGTGACTTTCAGTTATTTTCAGAAAGGGCCCCGTAAAGCCTTGCTGCATTTCAGACTCTAAATATCATAATGTGAAAAGTACAATTATTTAACATTTCTGATTCCCTCTTTGGCATGGTGTGAACCCTTTTGGCAGGATTGGAGCAGTCCTGAAGTAGCTGTAAAAGTTTTAGTGAACAATACAGGAAGTGGGTGGTTAATGTTTCTTGCATTTGGAACTAAGTACATATACAGAGCACATTTTATATTGGTCATTGAGCTTTACACAGTTTTCTGTAGTCTCGTGTTGTGAATCATCTTGATTTTTTTTTAACTCCTAACCATAGGGATGTGAGTCTAAAAGGTTTGGACACATGGCAAAGATATTGATGCCTACAACAGCAAAATATATTAGATTAAAACTGGACAAGGCAGAGCTCTCTCACCATGGATGTTTATAATTTGTTGCATCCGAAGAAGTGAGCTTTAGCTCACGAAAGCTCATGCTTAAATAAATTTGTTAGTCTTTAAGGTGCCACAAGTACTCCTGTTTTTTTTGCGCATACAGACTAACACGGCTGCTACTCTGAAACCTATAATTTGTGAGTAAGTAAGAGGAAAATATATGAACAATAGTTGTCTAACCTCTCCAATATCAAGCCCTCTAGTCTCTCAAATTTGAGTAACTGTTCTAGCCTATGATTTAGTAAAGAAATTAAAAAAAAAGATTAACATTTATATATTCTCAGTTTGGTTTAAGGCAACTGTTCTCAAAGTGACAAGGAGTCCTTGTGGCACCTTAGAGACTAACAAATTTATTTGGGCATAAGCTTTCGTGGGCCACAGCCCACTTCATCAGATACATAAGAGTAGAAAATACAGGAGCAGATATAAATACATGAAAATAACTTTTGTAGTGGTAATGAGTGGCCCATTTCAAACAGTTGACAAGAAGGGCGGAAATTAGCATGGGGGAAATTAGATTTAGGTTTTGTAATGACCCAACCACTCCCAGTCTTTATTCAGGCCTAATGTGATAGTGTGCAGTTTGAAAATTAATTCCAAACTTCAAAAACAGATTTCAACAAGAAATTGCAGAACTGTAATTAATTTGCAAACTGGACACCATCACATTAGTGGATTAGTATCAAGTGGAGTGCCCCAAGGATTGGTGCTGGGGTCAATATCTTCATTAACGATCTGGAGGATGGTGTGGACTGCACCCTTAGCAAGTTTGCAGATGACACTAAACTGGGAGGAGTGGTTGATACGCTGGAGGGTAGGGATAGGATACAGAGGGACCTAGACAAATTAGAGGATTGGGCCAAAAGAAATATGATGAGGTTCAACAAGGACAAGTGCAGAGTCCTGCACTTAGGACGGAAGAATCCCATGCACTGCTACAGACTAGGGACCGAATGGCTGGGCAGCAGTTCTGCAGAAAAGGACCTAGGGGTTACGGTGGACAAAAAGCTGAATATGAGTCAACAGTGTGCCCTTGTTGCCAAGAAGACTAATGGCATTTTGGGTTGTATAAGTAGGGGCATTTCCAGCAGATCGAGGGATGTGATCATTCCCCTCTAGTCAGCACTGGTGAGGCCTCATTTGGAGTACTGTGTCCAGTTTTGGGCCCCACACTACAAGAAGGACGTGGATAAATTGGAGAGAGTCCAGTGGAGGGCAACAAAAATGATTAGGGGTCTGGAGCACATGATTTATGAGGAGAGGCTGAGGGAAATGGGATTGTTTAGTCTGCAGAAGAGAAGAATGAGGGGGGATTTGATAGCTGCTTTCAGCTACCTGAAAGGGGGTTCCAAAGAGGATGGATCTAGACTGTTCTCAGTGGTAGAAGATGACAGAACAAGGAGTAATGGTCTCAAGTTGCAGAGGGGGAGGTTTAGGTTGGACAGTAGGAAAAACTTTTTCACTAGTAGGGTGGTGAAGAACTGGAATGGGTTACCTGGGAGGTGGTGGAATCTCCTTCCTTAGAGGTTTTTAAGGTCAGGCTTGACAAAGCCCTGGCTGGGATGATTTAGTTGGGTTTGGTCCTGCTTTGAGCAGGGGGTTGGACTAGATGACCTCCTGAGGTCCCTTCCAACCCTGAGATTCTATGATTCTATGATAAAGACTGGGTCATTACAAAACCTAAATCTAATTTCCCCCTACTGTTACTCACACCTTCTTGTCAACTGTTTGAAATGGGCCACTCTCATGACCACTACAAAAGTTATTTTTCCTTCCTAGGTATCCTACTGTTAATTGAATTGTCTCATTAGACTGACCTCACACTTGGTAAGGCAACTCCCGTCTTTTCATGTATTTATACCTGCTCTTGTATTTTCCACTCCATGCATCTGGGTTCTAGCCCTCGAAAGCTTATGCCCAAATAAATTTGTTAGTCTCTAAGGGTAGGTCTACACTTACCTGCCGGGTCGACGGGCGGCGTTCGACTTATCGGAGTTCGAATTATCGCGTCTAATCTAGACGTGATAGTTCGAACTCCGGACGCGCTCCCGTCGACTCCGGAACTCCACCGGAATGAGTGGCGGTGGCGGAGTCGACGGGGGAGCCGCGGACTTCGTTCCCGCGGCGTCTGGACGGGTGAGTAGCCCGAACTAAGGTACTTCGACTTCAGCTACGCTATTCGCGTAGCTGAAGTCGCGTACCTTAGTTCGACCCCCCCCCCCTTAGTGCAGTCCAGGCCTAAGATGCCAAAAGGACTCCTCCTTGTTTTTGCTGATACAGTAACTCCTCATTTAAAGTCATCCCGGTTAACGTTGTTTCGTTGTTATATTGCTGATGAATTAGGGAACATGCTCGTTTAAAGTTGTGCAATGCTCCCTTCTAACGTCGTTTGGCAGCCACCTGCTTTGTCTACTGCTTGCAGGAAGAGCAGCCTGTTGCAGCTAGCTGGTGGGGGCTTGGAACCAGGGTGGACCAACAGCCCCCATATCAGTTCCCCCTATCAGCACCCCGCTCCCCTAAATTCCCTGTGCAACAGCTGCCTGCAGTTCAGCTGGGTCCCTCCCCCCACTGCCATGTGCTAATCCTGCCCTCTGTCTTGGAGCTGCTCCCTGAGGCCTGGTCTACACTAGGACTTTAATTCGAATTTAGCAGCGTTAATTCGAATTAACCGTGCACCCGTCCACACCACGAAGCCATTTAATTTCACATAGAGGGCTCTTTAGTTCGAATTCTGTACTCCTCCCCGACGAGGGGAGTAGCGCTAAATTCGACATGGCTATGTCGAATTAGGCTAGGTGTGGATGCAAATCGAACTTAGTAGCTCCGGGAGCTATCCCACAGTGCACCACTCTGTTGACGCTCTGGACAGCAGTCCGAGCTTGGATGTTCTGACCAGCCACACAGGAAAAGCCCCGGGAAAATTTGAATTCCTTTTCCTGTCCGGACAGTTTGAATCTCATTTCGTGGTTGGACATTGTGGCGAGCTCAGCAGCACCGGCAGCAATGCAGAGCTCTCCAGCAGAGGAGTTCATGTAATCTCTGAATAGAAAGAGGGACCCAGCATAGACTGACCGGGAAGTCTTGGATCTGATCGGTGTGTGGGGCGAGGAGTATGTGCTTTCGGAGCTGCACTCCAAAAAACGGAATGCAAAGACCTACGAGAAGGTCTCCAAAGCCATGAGAGACAGAGGATACAGGCGGGATGCAACGCAGCGCTGCGTGAAAATCAAGGACCCCAGACAAGGCTACCAAAAAATCAAAGCGGCAAACGGACGCTACGGAGCCTGCCACCACTGCCCCACCAGTGACCATGGACTCTGACGATGGGACAGTGTCGACGGCCAGTTCCTCGGCGATGTTCGTGGACGGGGAAGATGAGGAAGGGTTTGTGGAGGACGAGGCAGGCGACAACGCTTACAACGCTGGTTTCCCCGACAGCCAGGATCTCTTCATCACCCTCACGGAGATCCCCTCCCAACCCTCCCGGCCGTTAACCCAGACCCTGAATCAGGGGAAGGAGCAGTCGGTAAGTGCTTTAAACATGTAAACTTTTATTCTTAATATAACAGGAATCTGAAGTATGTGAAAAGGAGGTCTCTATATATGTGGGGATAGAACAGAAATCATCCTGGGAGATCTCCACGAAGCTCTCCAGGAGGGAATCGAAAAGCCTCCACAGGAGGTTCCTGGGGAGAGCTGCCTTATTGGGTGCTCCGTGGTAGCACACTTTTCCGCGCCAGGCTTTCATGAGGTACTCAGGGAGCACTGCCTCCCCGAGCACGGCTGCATAGGCCCCTGGTTTGTGCTGGCTTTCACGCAGCATGCGCTCTCTATCTCTTTCAGTGACCGTCCTCAGGGTGCTCTCGCTCGGAGACTCCTGCATCTAATTAGGGGAATTACTGTAATGTTACACCTGGTCCAAAGTATTTTTAAAAAATCTCCAGACAGACGGCGTAGCAGAGACTCAGCATGCTGCTGCGTGACAAGCGTAACGGAAAGCCAAAGAATCAAATGGACGCTCATGGAGGGAGGGGGGACTGAGGACGCAAGGTATCCCACAGTTCCTGCTGTCTCTGAAAAGCATTTGCATTCTTGGCTGAGCTCCAAATGCTTCTAGGGTCAAACACAGTGTCTGCGGTGGGTCAGGGCATAGCTCGGCAATTTACGCACCACCCCCCCCCAGAAGTGAAAGGGAAAACAATCCTCTGTTGACTCTTTTACATGTCACCCTATCTTTACTGAATGCTGCAGATAGATGCGATGCTGCAGCACTCAACACCAATATCCTTGCTCCCCCCCCCCGCCATGGGTGGCTGACGGTACAATATGACTGATATCCATCGTCATCATCAGCCTATTGGCACATGGGGCAGTGCAAAAGGACTGGTAACCATGCCGACTAGCATCAGTGAGGTCGATCAAGGGCTCCTGCTCCTAATTTTTCCTGGTAGATGGTGCAGTATGGCTGGTAACCGTCCTCATCATAGCAACAGGGGGCTGAGCTCCATCAGCCCCCACCCTTCATGTGTAAAGAAAAGATTCAATTGCCCCTGGACTAGCAGAGGGATGCTGGGCTCCTCTCCTCTACACTCCTTAATGTCCTGTCTGGACTATCATAGCAGTTGGAGGCTGCCTTCCACTCATTTCTCACTAACAAGTCACTGTGTCTTATTCCTGCATTCTTTATTACTTCATCACACAAGTGGGGGGACAATGCTATGGTAGCCCAGGAAGGCTGGGGGAAGAACGGAATGAACAGGTGGGGTTGTTGCAGGAGCACCCCCTGTGGATAGCATACAGCTCATAATTTCTGCAGGATCTGACACAGAGCAGCTGTGCTCTCTGGTTCTCTGATACAGTGGTTCTCTAGTACACTTGCCCATATTCTAGGCAGGACTGATTCTATTTTTAGATACCAAAAAGGAGGGATTGACTCAGGGAGTCATTCCCAATTTTGGCTTTTGCGCCCCTGGCTGATCTCAGCCAGGGGCACTTATGACAGCAGCAAATGGTGCAGTGCAAAAGGACTAGTAACCATGATCATCTTATTATCAATTTATGGTATGGTAGATGGTACAGTATGGCTGGTAACCATCTCTGCTGTCATGCAAAAGCAAAAGCATGCTGCTGTGTAGCGCTGCTGGACCGCCTCTGTCAGCGGCATCTAGTACACATACGGTGACAGGCACAAAAGGCAAAACAGGCTCCATGGTTGCCACGCTGTGGCGACTGCCAGGGCAATCCAGGGAAAACGGGCTCGAAATGATTGTCTGCCGTTGCTTTCCCGGAGGAAGGGATGCCTGACGACATTTACCCAGAACCACCCACGAAAATGGTTTTTGCCCCATCAGGCACTGGGATCTCAACCCAGAATTCAGAGAGACAGACTAGACTGTGTTCATTGTTCGCAAAAATGTATCTTTGCAAGGAATTCACTCCCTTTTTCCCATCACACAGCTTCGACTGTCTCCAGACCTGCCACAGCATCCCCCTCACAGAGGCTGGCAAAGATTAGGCGGCGAAAGAAAAAGATACGGGACGAGATGTTCGCTGAACTTATGGGGTGCTCCCGAGCCGAGGCGGACCAGCAGAGCCAGTGGAGGGAGACCCTCTCTCTGTACCAGCGCTCACACAGCGAACGGGAGGAGAGGTGGCGTGAGGAAGACAAGCAGGTGACTCAAACGCTGCTTGGACTAATGAGGGAGCAAACGGACACGCTCCGGCGCCTTGTGCATGTTCTGCAGGACCGTAGGAGGACAGAGCCCCCCTGCAGTGTATCTGCAACCGCCCTCCCCCGCCACAAAGTCCCATACCCCCCTCACCCAAAATAACCAGAAGGAGGGGCGCCAGGGGCCGTGAAAACTGTCACTGCACCCCAGCAGAGTGCTCAAGTACCCAAAAGCTCTCATACCCTAAATTTTGAGAAGTCCTTTCCTTCCCGCCTCACCCAAGCCCCCGTCCCAGTTTCATCCCCTAACTGTCTAGTTGATAATAAAAAATACTTTTCTGTTAATTACTGTTTCCGTCATGTTCTTTTAGAGGAGACTGTGTTTGAAGGGGGGGAAGGGGGTTGGTAATTGGACAGGACAATCACCTTTACCAGGGTACAGACACGGGGGCAGGATCAGCAGCAGGTCACACACACAGTGCAGTCAGTAGGCACCCTGGTCGGTATGGGAGGTGGTTTGCAGGTTCTGTGTGGGTGACTTTGTAGCGGGGGAGGGGGGTTACAGATCTCATGCAACGGTCCCTGTCCTGGACCACAGAGCCACGAAGCAGAGGAATCTGTATCCGTCCTCCCCCGCCACAAGGTCACATAGCCCCCGCACACAGAGTCCCAAAAAGGAGGGATGGCATGCTCCGTTGAAACAACCAGTCCGGCACTGCAGACCGCTCTGGGAGCAGGAGCCTGTCATTCCTCGAGTTTAGAGGCGGTCTTTACATCACCGCACACCCTACCCAGCACAGTCCGCGTCCCAGTTTCAACCCTTTAACGCAAAGTCATCAATAAAGAAACCTTTGTAAAGTTACAGTGGAACATGTATTTTATTTTTAAACGTGTGTTGGAAGTGGGGGAAGCAGGGTGGGCGGGGTATGTAACTGCAGATGCTAGTCAACAGTAACTTGGTAAAGAAACAGTGGCAGGTTCAGCTTCTCTGTAAAGAAACTGAACAGTCACAGGTCACGCTGCTCGCTGCTCGCTGGTACTTGAAGAGTTCCTTGTCGCTGTGCAAGGCGCCTGCATAGGGCTTCACGAGCCAGGGCATTAGCGGGTAGGCTGGGTCCCCGACGATCACTATAGGCATCTGCACATCCCCAAGAGTTATTTTGTGGTCCGGGAAGAAACTACCTTCCTGCAGGCATCTAAACAGAGCAGAGTTCCTGAAAACACGCGCATCATGAACTTTGCCTGGCCACCCGACGTTGATGTTGGTAAAACGTCCCCCATGGTCCACCACTGCTCGCAGCACCATTGAAAAGTAGCCCTATTTCTCAGCAGCTGACTGTGGAAGAGGTGGACGATAAGGTGCGAGGAGTTGACAACGGCTGTAACTGCAGCGGGCTCCGTGCTTGCAGTGCTGTGGCGCCCGCGCTGTCACTGAGCAGAAAAGTGCACGAACAGATTGCCTGCAGGCGCTTTCGGGGAGGGAGGGAGGGCGTGATTGACGGTTCAATGATGACAGTTACCCAAAACCACCCTTGACACATTTTTTCTCCCAGCATGCATTGGGGGGAAATCCCAGAATTCCAATGGGCAGCGGGGAGTGCGGGAACTGTGGGATAGCTCCCCAGAGTGCACCGCTTCCAAAGTCGATGCTGGCCCCATTACTGTGGACTCACACAGTCGAATTAGTGTATTTAGTATGGATACACAAATTTGACTTCATAAGGTCGATTCCACAAATTCGACTTAAGTTGATTCGAAATAGTCTTGTAGTGTAGACATATCCTGAGACTCCTGCTTGCTGTGCGGGGGGAGGGGCGGGAAAGGAAGGAAGGGGGGGGGGTCTAATGTCAGGGTGTCCCCCTCCCCCATGCTCCTTCACCCCACATACCCCATCTTCCATAGAGCAGGGGGATTACACACCAGGGCTCAGGAAGGAGGGAGCTTGCAGCAGCTGTGGTCTCAGCAAGCTGATCTAATTAACAAGGCAGTGTACTTAAAGGGGAATGCGCATATCTCCCTCCATTCCTGCTGCCTTGTAACTTGAGAGAGTTAACCCTTGAAGGCTCAGCCAATCGCTAGTTCATCATTTAGTAGTAAGGGAAATATCCCACCCTCTGGCTCCTCCACCTCAACCAAGCTTCACAATCATTGTCACTGTGTACCAGTATTAAATTGTTTGTTTAAAACAGGGGACGGCAACCTCTGGCACACGGCTCGCCAGGGTAAGCACCCTGGCGGGCCGGGCCAGTTTGTTTACCTGCCGCATCGGCAGATTCGGTTGATCGTGGCTCCCAGTGGCCGCGGTTCACCATCCCAGGCCAATGGGGGTGGTGGGAAGCTGCGGCCAGCACATCCCTTGGCCCGCGGCGCTTCCTGCCGCGCCCATTGGCCTGGGACAGCAAACTGCGGCCAGTGGGAGCCGCGATCAGCTGAACCTGCCGACGCAGCAGGTAAATAAACTGGCCCAGCCTGCCAGGGTGCTTACCCTGGCGAGCCGCATGCCAGAGGTTGCCGACCCCTGGTTTAAAACTTATGGTGTGTGTGTGTGTGTGTGTGTTGAAAAAAATTTCCCTGGAACCTAACCCCTTCATTTACATTAATTCTTATGGGGAGATTGGATTTACTTAACATCATTTCGCTTAAAGTCGCATTTTTCAGGAGCATAACTATAATGTTAAGTGAGGAGTTACTGTACAGACTAAAGCGGCTACCACTCTGAAACCTGTTCTCAAAGTGTGGCCTATGGATTGCTGGTGGTCTGTTGAGCTCTTACTAGTCACATGGTGATGACTATCCTCCTTGTTTCCGCCTACTATGTCACCATTAAAAGGCAATTAAAAATATATCAAGTACTTTCCTAATAATATTTTCCATATAAGCAATTTCTGTAGCTGCTACAGTTATGTTATGTGGTGGTGAGTGGGAAGGAGGTGGACCACAAGATACTCTTACAGTATGGAAAAGTTTAAGAGTCCCCAGGCGCAGACACTGATAAAATTGATCTAATAAGCAGTACCTTGAAGATCTCCACTTGATACAAACGTATCAAAAGTAATATTTTTACGCGTAGCTCAAAGATATACACTATGAATACTTATAGTTATTTATTACATATGTTTCTGAGGTACTTATTGCAGTAATACTTAGGCACCAAATGGTTACATAATTATACTTCACTTCACCTAGTGCTACTTAGTTTGTTAATAGTATGTACTATAAACTCTCACAGAAATTTTATGCTTTTATGGAGACACGTCATCACCCAAGTAGGAGGAATGTTGTGAACTTTCCACCTTCAGGAATGGCTTACTTTTTTAGATAAAAAATAAAATACATTTAAATCACTTTCAGTTTGTGAATCATCAGATTATATCTCTTTCTTTTGGAATAAGTATTTTTAAGTGCATTAAAGAATATAAGATTGGCAAGGTTGCAAACAATGTGGTGTGGACCCTTGTCCGTTATGAACTAGACTGAGCCAGCTAATGCATTTCACAGGGGTAAGGACAATAGAAATCTGTAGAAATTTTCCAGCCAAATCTATAAAGCATCTGTCAGTATCTATGTTTACCTTTATTTTCTATTCTATTTAGCTATAATTTTATGTTAGTGTTATATTTAGTGTAAGGCAATATAAATAATTTGTCCTGCATGGCAACAATAGCTGGATTGTTTCAAAGTATTAATTAACTGATTTAATTTAAATACATTCATTCTTGCTAGAATAGGAACCTATAAAAATCCTGCAAACAACACTACTGGAGTCTTAGCATGTTTTCACTGGAAGCACTTTATTTGCCATTCTTACCTTATCTTTTTTTTTCATAATGTATGGCTCTACTCTGAAAAGTGACTCTGTAAAAATGGCATAATGGGACTCCCTTGTATATTATGTCTCATTGATTTCCAGAGCTCTTTTTTTTCCTTCAGTTTATATCTGCCACACCATGGGAGCTGAGAGCTGAGCTGTATTCTTTCTGGCTCACACATCACTTCCAGTGGTGGATTAAAACAAAATGGACCTGGATACAATCCAGACAAATGTTCCCTTCACAGATCAAAAGTCTTCCTTCTGCAAAAGTGCTTGTTGCAGTCCTGGTTTCTTACCCTCCTGCTTCCCCACTTTCTGACATTGCTGTTTCTGTACTGCATACTTGGAGATCCATATTCTGGCTTTGATTCACACAGGCAGACTCTTACATTAGTGCAGTCCTACTGAAGTCTATGGAGCTCTGCATAGGCATATCATTTCACCTGAGTGGATCAGAGTGCAGGATCAGGTCTTCTGTGTGTCCATGGGCTATGTCCCAGTTCAATGTCTGCAGCTCCTTGAATCTACTTTCACTCCATCCCTGGTCCAGGGAATACCCTCTCCAAAATAGTTTGTAAAGCTAGTACCCTCTCATCCTTCTAGTGGCATCTTCAAGACCCACTTCTTCCTGATGCCTACAGAAAATCTCCAAATAAATAATGACTAAGTAGAGTTCCTGTGGGAATTGCTGATATTTATTTATATTTTAAAAATTTAAATGATTCAGAATCATCAGGTTGTGCATATAGCATCTAAGTAAATGTGTGTTCTTACTGTTGTTACTCCTGTCCTCCCTTTCCCTAGTTGCATTTCATCCTAAATTTAATAAAAAGTTCTTTGGGTCAAGGGTGTCATTCAGGGTTTTGTGCTTATGATTTGGGGCCTTTGAGTGCTGCTGTAATACAAATAATAATGAATCTTGCCTTAATTTACTCCTGATCATCACCAGTAAAAAAGATTCCACAGGCCAGATTCTGCTCTCAATTACACCTGTGCAGGCCTAGTCTGAGCTTCATAGTTTTTTTCCTTGGCTACACCCAGGCAGTCCCAGTTAAAAAACTGGGGTTGTACAGGTTTAATTGAGTTCACTGTACCTGGAATTCTGAGGGTGAATAAGAACAGAATACCAGCTTATTGTCTCATAGCTTTGTTAACTATGCAGTGTGAACAGGACTAAAAAGTAGTAAAAATTTCCCACACAAGTGGATATGGCTTGTAATGCACATAGAGTGCAGATCTATTAAACATAAAGCTGCCATTTATGCAAAGTCACTTTCTTAGTAAGAACTATATTTTTATGACCATATTTGAAACATTTGTAAATCGTACATTGGGCTCCATGTATTTAGTACAGACATTACACTATTTTGGCCCTTGATAAATCAAGACGCGATAAATCGATCCCCGAATGCGCTCCCCGTTGACTCCAGAACTCCACCAGGGCGAGAAGCGGAAGCAGAGTTGACGGGGGAGCCGCGGCCATCGATCCTGCGCCATCAGGATGGGAGTTAAGTCGATCTAAGATACGTTAACTTCAGCTATGCTATTCTCGTAGCTAAAGTTGCGTATCTTAGATCGATCCCCCCCCCCCCCCAGTGTAGACTAGGCATTAGGTGCCACAAGGACTCCTCCTCATTTTTGCTGATACAGACTAACACCGCTACCCCTCTGATGTTGTACTGTCTTCCTAAGTCTGCTGACAGATGTCTTCAATACCTCTGCTACAGCTCAGTTTTCCCAATTGGCTGTAGAAGGAAAAGTGACTAGTCATGTCAATTTTCATTGCATCTACTGGGAACTCCAAAGGAAGCAGTGAGATTCACTAGAATCAGATCAGTTTCAATCTTCTGCTTTTGAAAGTTAAGAGCAACAGAAGCAAGCACTGGAGCTATTCACTGGGTAGAAAGATTCAAAAATGGATGCTTCGGAAGGGATACAGGAGCAGAGACGCGGCCACGCTCCCTTCCCCAATCACAGGAGCCAGGAGGCTGGGGTGAGGGTACAGTAGTGAGATTCCCTAATGCTTGCAGCAGTCAGGAGGCTGTGGGTTTAGTATTAGGGGGGCAAAGGTGTTTGGAGCAGTGGGTCTACATTTTTTTTTAAACACCCGTTAGACAAAGGCTGATATGAGAGGTAAGCATAATGAAAGGAAGGCACACTGATAAATATCCCAGCATCCTCCCCTTTCCAAGTAACTCATGTTGTCTTCTTACCAGGGAGGTGCTGCTCATTAGTGGGCTCTGTATCTTTTAAACTGATATTTAGCAGGTAAGTTTAGTCCTCTGGCTATTTAGTGTTTGGTAAAATTTTCAAGCTCTCTCTTTGTGTAAATTGATTGGTCGGAAGGAGAAGTAGTTGTTAGTTTGAAAAGAGAATTGGTACTGAGAGGGTGAGTTTGGGAGTAGAGGAAATAGAAAGTACAGGGGAGGAGGTAGATGTAGGGAGAAAATGAGAAGAGACTGAGGCTATGGCTACACTTGCACTTCAAAGCGCTAAGTGTAGTCAAAGCGCCAGCGCTGGGAGAAAACTCTCCCAGCGCTGTCCGTACTCCACCTCCCTGTGGGACCACACTGGCGCTTTTCAGTGCAGCGCTGGAGAGGGTGTGTTTTCACACCCTTCTGCAGCGCTGCAAATTTGCAAGTGTAGCCATGGCCTGAGGCTATGGCTACATTAGAGAGTTTACAGTGGCTGTAGCTATGTTGGTGGAAAAGCTCTCCTGGCGATATAAGTGCTGGTGGGGACAACGCTAGGTCAGTGTAACTTATGTTGATCAGGGGGTGGCTAACACACCTGAGTGATGTAGGTTATATCGACATAAGCAGCATAGATATAGCCTGAGGGAGGCAGAAGGAAAGAGAAAACAGACAGTAAAACCACTGCTGGAGAAGATAAACTGTGACCATAATATGGAAAATAAAAGAGGAAAACATGGTAGAATGAAGTTAAGAAGAGAAATAAGATAGAACTAAATAAAAAGAGAAGTAGTAAGTTACATTTCAAATAAAGATATTAAATATAATCTTAACTAACAATATGTAGCAATTACACAAGAAATACATTTTATTCTTCGTTTGCTTGCACAGGTATTTTTAACCTTGTTTGAAAAGACTAGAAGAAGGTGGGTATATTTTTCAAGCCCTGATTGCATGAAATAGTATAGAAATTTGAAACATTCTTTTTAAAACAAACTTTTCATAATTTTTTTTCTCAGGGGATTTCTCTGTCAAAATTGTAATTTTTACAAATATTTCATTTTGGGTTTATATATTGATATTCTTGGCAAAGATGGAAGGTAAAGATTGTGTTGCCCCATAGTCAGACTACATCTATAATGCATCAGTCCATATTTTAGTAGCTGTATAATTTGAATACTATAGGTCTCATCCTGGAAACATTTATGCTTATGCTTAACTTTCCTCACTGTGAATAGTCCATAGGGTTCTGAACCTGTAAAGATTCACACTTGTGATGGGACTATTAAGAATGAGTAAGTAAGTCTTTACAGGAGTTGGGGCTTAAACTTTACTTACTGGAAAACTACAGTTGTAAAACTATTTTTACAATATACATTGCTTAGGTTTAGAAATTTATAATGATTTATATGTTTGGAAGGGTTGCTGTATAAAATAATAGGATTTCTGAATAATTTTCCTCCCTTTAAAAAAATAAATGAAATGGCTGGTCCCATTTACCTTAACCATTTGGTTCCACTCAGAATTTTTTTTTTTAAACAACGTTAGCCTTACTACTATAAACATGGGCAGAAATTCAAAACAATCCAGAGAGGTGGTGCAATGAGCATTGGATGAACTAAAATGGAGTGACTCAAATGTGTTGAGGTTGTTTTTTTTTTGTTCATTCTCTTATCCTGCTGCTGGGTTTTGTTTCTTTTTGCTATGAAACTATTACTGTTAACAAGAGCCAACTGATTCCCATACAAATAAAACTGAATGAACATCTAAGTTACAGCACATAAAACAAGGCTTCCCAAACTGTGTGTTTTTTGATGGTGCAGGCTTCCCTGTGGTCTCTCATGGAGATCTTCAGAACTACCATTGGCAGTGTGTGCTCTCAGCCTCTTGTCCTTGTTTGTCTAATCTGTGCTTATATGGCACTTCTTTGGGGCTGGGATTTATGAGTTTGTAAAGTGCCCAGCATGGGCCCCCTGATCCTTGTTAAGGTCTGTGGGTGCCACTGTAATATAACTTTAGACTAATAAGCACTACACAAAATTATGAAGCAGTAAAAGAGTTCAGAACAAAACTTGTGTCCTCTCTCTCTTCCCCTGAGTTACAAAAGGGAACTCTAACCAAAAACACTGGGATATACCCTGCTACCTTTTACTCTGATTTTACCTTAAAGACACTTTGCCATTACTCTCCTTCTCTGTGGGGTCCTCCTGCTGCTGTTTATGTACTTTTTTAGTTTCCCCTTTTTCTCTTTCCAGTTACCACTCCCCCAAACCCTATGGAATGTTCTGACTCCAACATTCCTTCCTTCCTTCTTAAAAAGGATATGAAGCATAACATTCTACTTGCTGCCTGTCTAGTAGAAGAGAGGAAAATAATATCACTCAATATATGCAGTGTTATATTTACAGTATTGGCCACTTTTAATGGGGATCATGCTCAGTATTTATTTAGTATTAGCTAGATTGGTGCACGTAGTATCCTTTTATTAATCACTTTGCCTCCTTCCTTCTTAGAGAGTATATAGAGTATCTTTAATTTTGATTTTGATACTGTTTTCCAAAACATTTTAGTCTTCTATTTGGCTGTAAAACATATCTGTGACCCTTAGTGGCGTACATTTAATGATTATTTGAATAAATGTGTCCAAAGTACCATAACCTTTAAACTTTGCCTTAACTGAGGTTCTAACATGTTTTATTTGGTGGTCTTCTAGAGAACTTTTTTCTCTTGGCATTTTTTGAAAATATTTTCTAAGTGTACAGAGTTGCATGGTCCTAGTACTCAGTCAACTCTGAATAGCTCATTAAAAAATCTGTTTAAATAAAAATACTTCACAAATGTGAAGAAGGAAGGCATAACAAGTGGATGGTGCAGTGTACATTCGGGTGAGAAACCAGCAAACCCATATTTTTACTGGTTTATTGCGGAGAGGTTGCTTAACACAACAAGCTGCCTTTGAGCAATATTGTAACTCTTGTTTCTGAGATCTGATCATTGGAATCATGATTCTGGAAAAACAACTTTGGACAGGTTACATTTTGACAGCAACTTTTCTTGATTACAGACTGGAGGCAAGATCATTGGATATTTTAGAAAGGGTCAATCTACAACATGAGTTGCTGGTTGCTTGCCCTGACTTGGGGGCATCAGTAAAGGACGCAAACAATTGTGTTCAACAGCCAATAAGGGCAAAGTTCCATGTTGTTATGCAAAGTTCTTACAGAGCATCAAGATCCATTGTTACTGTGACCAGCTGGAATTTGATTAAGTAATGATCAGGGCACTTATTCCCTTTAGATTGGAATCTAGTCAATAATTTACTGAATTAAGCTAAATTGATGTAAACCAAGTTTAAATCAATTTAAGTGTCTACACAGGGATTTTTCACCCGTTTGAACTAGCTAAAATTATTTTTTAAACTTAGTTAATTTTATGTGTAGACAAGGCCTGAGACTGAAAAGACAACAGGCAGGAGTATGGTAGATATGAGCATGTTTGGTTTTACTACCCACCAAAAAAAATCCCTTTTAATAAGGGGAGCAGAAACCTCCTTCCCTTCATCCCTTCTTAAAACATAAACAAACAAACACCCCCCCCCCAAAAGGCCTCCTCATGGCATTCCATTCAAAGGGTGCTCTATCAGTAATTTTTTTTAAAGCATAGTCAAAACAATTGAAATTTAAAGTGCCCTTTTAATACAAGCCATGACCCATTCTTCTTTTTTTTAAAAAAAAAAAATTCTCCCCAAAAGTATTCTCATTTTAATCATTACATACCTTTTGTGTATGCTTTACATCAGTGGTTCTCAACCTTTCCAGACTACTGTACCCCTTGTAGGAGTCCCCCAAGTTACACCTCATTTAAAAACTACTTACAAAATCAGACATAAAAAAATACAAAAATGTCACTACTCAAGTTAGCCTTTTTTTAATTATTTTTTTTCAGTGTAGACATGTCAGATGTGTGTATCTAACATACTTACTGAACATATGTAATCATGAACTGATCAGAGCATCTCTCTTTTTTTATGCCTCGCTGTTCCGTGCAGAACACAGGGCCTTCACTGTCTTCCATCTCTGGGCCACTCTCCTGCTGAAGTCTTAGCTTTTTCCCATGTCAATCAGAACATGCTGCTCAGTTATTTGAATCCATGTTTGATTGCTGACAACCTATTTTCTGTCAAGACAGGAATTATTTTTTTCTTCTTCAATTGGTAATATTTTTGGACTAATTCAGTTCTGAATATCAAAATTAGTCTGAATCAAAATAACAGTTCTTTCTTGATTATTGGTATATTTTTGAAAAATGTTTAAATCCTTTAGGAGCCTAAGTTACATTTACTTTCAATGGGACTTAGGCTCCTAAATGACTAAATCACCTAGACACTTTTCAAAATTTTACCCAATAGAAATTATTTAAGATGTAATGATTCCAGGATGCCTAGTATAAACATGTAGCTATTGATTCATACATTAACTAGTGTAATATGTATTAGCTAATTGCCATTCTCATTTCTATTCAATAAACTTTATAATAAAGCAGCCTTTCCAACTGAAGGTCTTTTCGGGTGGGGACTTTTTGTTTTGTGCTTGTACAGCATCTAGCACTGTGGAGTCCTGCCTCCTAAGTGTTACTGAAATACAAATAATATAATTATGTAACAGTTTTTATTTGCAAGGTAGCTTAATTATTGTCAGTAATGATTTCAGAGGTATACGGCCTCCGTATCTATGTGAAGAAGTATCTCTGCCCTAGTATCTATGTGAAGAAAAGAAACTTGCTTTCACATTCCAGTAATATTCACAATCCAGAGACTCCAGACAATTCAGGCATTTCACAAAACAGTTTTCCATGAAGTTTCCTTCACTTTTTTCTCTGGATTCCATTGGGAATGGGATTTCTAATACTATTAACATATGATCTCTATCTAACTTAACTTGCCTGTATATAATTATTGCTCACATGGTTTATATCCTGCTTATTTCTCTTCTACTCCTCCATACTCTTCCTTAGAAGTATGATTGAATATGTATCTGAACACTAATCCTAAATGTTCATCTGTCATAGAAATGAGAATGTACATTCGTAAGATTATGTAAAGACAAAATATCTTTGATTTATTTATTGGCAGTTGAAATGGATTCTGCTTTTAAAAGTATCTTTATAACTTTGAAGACTATATTTCAAAATTCTGGTTCTTCCAGATGCTTTAATTTAAGAGGTATTAGACACAACAAATGTGAGGGTATAGTGGTGTTTTTTTTTGTTTTTTTTTTAAATCTTTGTCTCCACTTACTGTATATCTGGAACAAGATCTGAAAATAAGTAGAAACCTATTGCATCTGGTAAATGATTTTTCTATAGCAACCTGAACTTTGTGGCATTCATAGCATCTGTTGAAATTTAATTGGAAGCTAAAAGAGACACTTACTAACATTTTTTTAAAACGGGAAAAATCCCTGTGACTAATACGTAGTTAAAAATAGATAAATACTTTCCAACTTCTACTTTTCCCTATAAGCAATTAATAGAGCTGTCACAGGAATATTGTATTGGCATGAACAGGAAGTAGGCCTGGGTGATCTTGAATGGAGTTGGCTGAATTTTTTCATGCACAATTTTCCCTTTGAAAAATATAGTTTTGTCACGTGCTGCTGCAATAGTGGTGTTTCCACCATTCTCCTGCTTCCCAAGTCTCCATTTTGAATCTTCCTCTAGCTCCAGTACCTATGAATCTGCAGCTGCTTGCAACTTTCCCAGAAATTGCAGCATGAAACTGACTTAATTCGTATCAGTTTCTGAGAAGGTTCCCAATAGCTGCAATAAATACTGCTAAGTATCTTTTTGCAGTGTTGTAGGCCTGTTTGGTCCCAGGATATGAAAGAGACAAGGGGGATGAGTTAAAAATTTGTATTGATCCAATGTCTGTAGCTTGCCAGCACCAATAAAAGGTAAGTATCTGGTCAACTGTCATTCTCCTAGTACTTGGAAAAGCTGTGAGCAGCACCAAAGGCAATGGAGCTGTCTCCCTGCAGATTTTAGACAGCAGCGAATCAGTTTAATGTTCATTTCACATCTGGAAGTTATCTTGGGAACTTAAAGGGAAGACACTTTGGATACAACTCTCTGGTGGCCTCCGGCAGCTCAGTATCTTAAAATAACTGATAGTTTTTAAGCTAATGTTAACTGATGGGAAGTGAAACAAAGTATAAAAACGTATTTGACAGGGTATATGTCAAGGCTGATGCCCCATTCTGGCACTTCAAGTGCAGAAGGTGGGCCTGCAAGGATTCTAAAAATTAATACTGGCCATTCCAGGCTGGTATTAAACTCCCAAGGTTGCAGCTTTTTTCTGGCCTTGGATTGGTAGATGCTGCCACCACACAAGTGCACAACCCCTTTGAGAGCCCATGAAGGTGCACTTGGAATTCCTTCCTGTGGGGTGCCCTCAAACCCTTTCACCTCCCATCCAGGGTAGAGCTGAGAAAGACAAGGAAAAAAAAAAAAAGAAAAGAAAAAAAATCAGCTGTTGCCACCAGCTAATTAAACCATATGTGCACATATCTCTTAAGACACACAAATCCAATTCTGTTCTTTAAAAAGGTAAATGTTATTAATAAATAAATAAAGAAAATACATCTGGGAACTCAGGCTATTGCTAGTTTTAAAAGAGCAACTACAAGGATTAAGCACCAAGAATAGCTTTCTTGAGGTCCAGTTTAAAGGTTACAAGCAAAACAAAAGCACCTGGGGTTAACACAGAGGAATCCACAAGCCATAACGAAATAAAAGGGATAAACCTAATCACGTCTTTCTAGACATTTCCTGATCTACTTACATATCTGGGGTTTTAAATGAGTAGTTTCTAGATATGATACTGATGATTTTTTTCATACCTGGCCCAAGCTTCTTACCAAGCTGCTGCCCTGTCCGCCTCTCCCCAGGAAAACAAACAGACAAAAGGGGAGTGTTTTTTCAATTTTAAAAGTTCTAGTCTTCCCATTGGCTCTTTTGGCAAGGTGCCCCCTCTCTTCCTTTTACCTATGCATAGCAGTGAGACTTTAAAACCATTTACAGGTAGAGCAATTAGAGAACAGCTACTAAGAGGGATTTTATAGGTACTGGCTGGGTGGGTGTCTATAAAAAGGAGCTATTCCTCTCTCCCCGCCCCATTTATCACAGTATATCTTCATTTATATGGAAGAATGAACTTTGTGTATTGTCTTCTACCACTTTGGTGTCATTTAAAAAAAATTAACAGACAAAAGCATTTGTATGTGTACAACTGCTTCTTCCTGCTGTTTTATGTTTCTCTTCTTTGTTTACTGTAATAAAAGAATTACAGGAGATTATAATTGATTTTGAAACATGTAGTCTCCTATTTCTGTTTCGCTTGGATTCACAAGACTTGGATGACTACTTCCCCCTTTACCCACATTTTGTATGTGTAAGCAGTTGCTGGCTGAACACTGATGATACTATCATGGCTTTGTTTGCTAGGAGGAAGAAGGTAGACAATTTAGACTAAACGAATTTGATAGCCTGAGGCTGTCAGTATGTAAAACAATTAACAACATATACAAGACTAGCAAAGTCTTCTTGGAAATGACAAACACAGCTATGGAATCTGTAACAGTCATGTGTTCTACTTGTCCTTGTGCTTTTTTGTTAAGCAATTTAGACTTACTTTTGCTGGGCAAAGGATGAGAAGAGATGTGTGAAGGGGAAAAAGTTTCAAATGTATCATATAGTTTAGTCCTATTTTCCAACATGGAATGAAATGCTTTGGTTGTCAATAATATCTTTCCAATGTGCAAAGCACTATACAATATGATAAAAAACAATAATACATCAATCTTTTATTTCCTAAATGTAAATATGAACGTAGGATTTAAGGTAAATTGTTACATGAGAGGACTGTAGCTTTAAAGCTGTTATAGTAGAATTGTTTGTAAACTTTTATTATCAGGACAGATAAGGCAAGCATAACATGGTCTTTCTATTGGTCTCTTTTTATCACCACATATCTTGTTGCCTTTCAGAAAGCACTCTGCAAGGCTATCTCATTGATCGCTCATTTCTGTTTTCAGACAGACAGCACTGCTGTTTGTGGGAGTGAGTTCTCTTTTCTAGAGCAGCAGCAGGATCATGGAGAACTTTGCCTCAGTGTTGCTTCTCAACCACAAATGTAGCCCAGGGTGGGATTTAGTGGGAAAATGTGTCCTTTTCTCCTGTCCCTATTGCTAGAAATCTAGTCTGGAGGTGTAAGTCACAACATATCTATACCCTCTTTCCCCCATTGAGATAGGCAGTGTCAGCATAAAGATGGTACTAAGCATGTGAGTAAGTGGAGGTTGCCATAGAATGCAGTCAGCTCTCCTGACACCTGACATCATCACTGAATCTTCTCCTCTCCTCCCTTGTGGGGACAGAAGGAGCCATTACCAGGGCACTCCCTCTTGTGGAGATAAGAGTAGTTATACTCTGGGCATGTCTCACCTTGCACAGGTAGAAAGAGTTGCTAACCAGAATGACCTTTGGGGAGAAAAGACGACCTCTCGTCCTAGAGCTCCCCAAGCAAAGGAGCTGTTCTCTCAGCTTCCTGTGCAAATCAGAGGAGTTCTAGTATATGCCAGCCAGTCTTTTCCCTTTTTGTGTTGATGAGTCTTTCACATCTGCTTAGTTCTTTCTTGGGGTGACCAAGCTGTACCGGTACCGTCTAAGCAGGCATGGAGATTTTGACTGACTTGGAACCTGTGAATGGCTGCTTCTTCTTGTGGGTTCCGGGACAGAGGTTTCTCCTCACTTCATCATTATTATTTATTTCTGGCAATACCAACAATTTCCAAATAGAAAAAAGGGTGTAACCTCTGCTCCGAGGAACTCATCACATGGGAGAATCCTAGAGCAGCTCCACTGGACCCTGTAAGATAGTTTGACTCCTGAGAATAACTACTATTGCCCCTTGCAGGAGGAGGGGTTATTCTGGGGGTAGGCTTTTCTGCCCCAGAAAAGGGGATGTCAGTAATAACGGAAATTGGGTGGGAAAAGATAGATGCGATTGTAGGATTGGGATTCTTAGGGCTGGTTTACACTGGGGGGGGGGGCTGGGGGATCGATCTAAGATATGCAACGTATCTTAGATCGACTTAGATTGACTTACTTCATGTCCTCATGGCGCGGGATGGACGGCCACCGCTCCCCCATCCACTCCATTTCTGCCTGTCGCCCTGGTGGAGTGCCAGCTATCACCAGTTGATAACCTCCTATTTCTGGGGGAAATTATTGAAATTGTGGTGGAGGGCTGACTCCAACAACATTTGATATCCTCCAGTTCTCTGCAAATGGTGTCAAGTGCTTGGGGCAGTGGTCTGTTGTCAAGATTCCTTGCCCTTTCAATACCATTGACCATGGGGCTCTTTTTTATGTGACTGTGGACCCCTGGCTGGGATGGACAAAATCACCTTAAAATGGTTTTACAAATTCCTTTCAAAGTGTTCCTAGGAGGGTAGAGTTGGCTGATTGCTTCTCCCTAGGACTCTTGGCTGTTGAATCCTACAGACTTCCGTCCTGGTCACCCTTTTTGTGAAATATGTCTGGAATGTTGCTGGTGGAGATTAAGTATTAACCCTACAATGCCATCAATATGCTGATACTTCTCTGGCCTGGTCTACACTAGGACTTTAATTCGAATTTATCAGCGTTAATTCGAACTAACCGCTCAACCGTCCACACCAGGAAGCCATTTAATTCGAACTAGAGGGCTCTTTAGTTCGAATTTGGTACTCCACCCCGGCAGGTGGAGTAACGCTAAATTCGACACGGCTAGCTCGAATTAGGCTTGGTGTGGATGCTAATCGAATTTAGTAGCTCCGGGAGCTATCCCACACTGCAGCACTCTGTTGACGCTCTGGACAGCAGTCCGAGCTTGGATTCTCTGCCCAGCCACACAGGAAATGACCCGCGAAAATTTGAATTCATTTTCCTGTCTGGGCGGTTTGAATCTGACGTTCTGGTTGCACATCGGGGCGAGCTCCGCAGCACCTGCAACGATGCAGAGCTCTCCAGCAGAGGAGTCCGGGCAATCCCAGAATAGAAAGAGGTCCCCAGCATGGACTGACAGGGAAGTCATGGATCTGATCGCTGTGTGGGGCGAGGAGTCTGTGCTCTCGGAGCTGCGCTCCAGCAAGCGGAACGCGAAGACCTTCGAGAAGGTCTCGAAAGCCATGAAAGAGAAAGGATACAGCCGGGATGCGATGCAGTGCCGCGTGAAAGTGAAGGACCTAAGACAAGGGTATCAAAAAGTCAGAGCGGCAAACGGACGCTCCGGAGCCCAGCCCCAGACATGCCGCTTCTACGAGGCACTGCATGCCATTCTAGGTGGGTCTGCCACAACTGCCCCACCAGTGACGGTGGACTCCGAGGACGGAATAGTGTACCGGGACAGTTCCTCCTCGATGTTCGCCGATGGGGAAGATGAGGAAGGGTCTTTTGAGGACGGTGCAGGCGACAGCGAACCCACTCCCGCTTTCCCTGACAGCCAGGATCTCTTCATCACCCTCACAGAGATCCCCTACCAACCGTCCCCGCCCGTTAACCCGGACTCGGAATCAGGGGAAGGATCAGGCGGTAAGTGCAACACATGTATAAACATTTATTTTTTATAACATTCTTATAGAAAAAATAGAAACAGTATTTACAAAATTCTAAACATTAAACTATAATATATATTAAACTATATGAAGAGAAGGTCCACACAAATGGACTTTAAAAAATTCTAAATATTTACAATTTCAAAAATTCTAAATATTAAACTATAATATATATTAAACTATATGAAGAGAAGGTCCACACAAATGGGGATAGAAAAATAATCCTCTAGCGACATTTCCACGAAGGTGTCATTCAGTTCCTCGCAAAGCCTCCGCATGAGGTTCGTCGGAAGAGGTGCCTTGTTGGGCGCTCCGTGGAAGCAGACTCTTCCACGCCAGGACATCCGAATATACATTGGAACCATTGCCTGGACTAGCATTGCTGCATATGGTCCTGGTCTGTGCAGTGCGTCCCGTAACATCCTGTCTTTCTGGGCACGAGTGACCCGCCTCAGGGTGATCTCGTTCTGCAAATACTGCATCTAAGTAGGGCAATTAGTGTAGTGTTACTATTGTTAATGGTTTACAATTAGGTTGCATAACAGTGACCCTCGCCTAACAGCCACGTGCGAGAGGCCACAGAGAACAAGCATCCATTGATCGTTCCCGTGCACTGGCGGGAGGGGCTGCAAAAGGCTCATCCTTTCTGCTTTGCACATTGCCTTTAGCAGGAGAGCACAGCTAACCACTAACTGATAAGCAGTATGTACTGTAAGGCTTACCAGGACTTTGTGCAAGAGGGATGCAGCTGTCTTTCCTCGCTTGTGCGCTCTCCAGTGCAATGGCACCGCCAATGAGAGCGTATTCCGAAATCTCGGACTAGTTCTGAGATCTCCTGATACTTGGTGCCCTGTTTGGTCTTGTTAACTGAAACTGACTAGACTGTGTTCACTGTTGGCAAACATGTATGTGTTCAAGGAAATCACCTACTTTTTCGCATCACACAGCTTCGGCTCTTTCCCGGACTGCCCCGGCATCCCCCTCGCAGAGGCTGGCTCAGATTAGACGCCGAAAGAAAAAGACTAGGGACGACATGTTCCAGGAACTGATGGCCTGCTCCAGAGCGGAGGCAGCAGAGCAGAGACAGTGGAGGGAGACCCTGTGTCAGCAGCATCGCACACACATGGAACGGGAGGATAGGTGGCGGCAGGAAGACCAGCAGGCGACTCAAACGCTGCTTGGTCTAATGAGGGAGCAAACGGACACGCTCCGGCGCCTTGTAGATGTTCTGCAAGACCGCAGGCAGGAGGAGAGAGCCCCCCTGCAGTGCATCTGCAACCGCCCTCCAACGCCAAGAAGTCCTGTCCCCCCCTCACCCAAAGTTACAAGAAGGAGGGGCGGTAGGGGCCGTGAGAACTGTCCCTGCACCGCAGCAGACCGCTAATGTTCGAGACAACTCTCGCGCTGTAAATTTGTACAAGTTCTTTCCTTACAGCATCAACCAGTCCCAACTCCAAGTTTAAACCCCCCACTGTGTACTACATTATTAAAAGCGGTTTGGTGTTACTCACTGTTTCCGTCCACGTTTCGTGTCAGAAGACTTTCTGTGGGTGTGTGTGGGGGGGGGAATTGTAATTGCAGTGCATAGCCCACAGTACCATGGTACAGACTTGGGTGCAGGGTCAACTGCAGGGCACACACAGACTGCAGTCACTAGGCACCAGGGACAGTCTGTGTGGTGTATTCTGCCCCGGGTCTTTCGTTGATGTGTATGCTTGTCCAGGGTCCTGGTGCCTGCCATCCCCGAATGTAAAGGCAGGCTTCCCTTCACATGTACTTCGACCGTAGCCACGATCCTCCCCGGTGCCCTGAGCCCCAAAAAGAGCCCTCATCCAGGGGCAGATACTCACCCTTCCCCCACACCCCTCACCCCTTCCAACGCCCAAACCCACAGCCCACAGCCGTCATGTAAACCCCTATCCAAAGACGGCACCCCTCGCCCCTTCCTGCAAACCCACCCATTCCTGCAACCCTCCCCCTACATGCACAACCACCGTAAACCGTCCCCCACCCCACAGACCTATGTAGGAGCAGGAGGCTGTCCGTCCTGTTTTGGACAAGCGGTCTGTACATCAGTGCACACCTTACCCAGCACAGAATGCTTCCATGTTTCAACCAAGAAACAGAAATGCAAAGTCAACGAAAGATTTATTATTAATTACTGAAACATTTCCTTAGTTTTAAAACGTCCTTTGGAAGTGGGGGAAACTTGGTTTGTGAGCTCAGATCTAACTCGACACATACAGACACAGGCCCATGATCAGGCTCTCTTAAAATCAAGTGGACAGTCACAGGTTACCCTGCTCTGCGAGGAAACTCGCTTTCAAAGCCTCCCTGATGCACATCGCTTCCCGCTGGGATATTCTCTCGGCACGGGTGTCTGGCTGATCGTAAACAGCAGCCAGGCGATTTGCCTCAACCTCCCAAGCGGCCAAAAAGGTCTCGCCCTTGCTCTCACATAGATTGTGGAGCACACAGCAAGCAGCAATAACTACGGGGATATTCTTTTCGCTGATGTCCGAGCGAGTCAGTAAGCTCCGCCATCTCCCCTTGAGACGTCCGAAAGCACACTCCACCACCATTCTGCACTTGCTCAGCCGGTAGGTGAAGAGTTCCTTCTCACTGTCCAAGGCGCCTGTATAGGGCTTCATGAGCCAGGGCATTAGCGGGTAGGCCGGGTCCCCGAGGATCACTGTAGGCATCTGCACATCCCCAACCGTTATTTTGTGGTCCGGGAAGAAAGTACCTGCCTGGAGGCGTCTAAACAGACCAGAGTTCCTGAATACACGCGCGTCATGAACCTTGCCCGCCCACCCGACGTTGATGTTGGTAAACGTCCCCTATGGTCCACCACAGCTTGCAGCACCATTGAAAAGTAGCCCTTTCGGTTAATGTACTCGCTGGCCTGGTGGGCTGGTGCCAGGATAGGGATGTGAGTCCCATCTATAGCCCCACCGCAGTTTGGGAATCCCATCGCGGCGAAGCCATCTATAATGACCTGGACATTTCCGAGAGTCACTACCTTTGAGAGCAGTTGCTCAACGATTGCGTGGGCTACTTGAATGACAGCAATCCCCACGGTAGATTTGCCCACGCCAAAGTGGTTCGCTACTGACTGGTAGCTGTCTGGCGTGGCAAGTTTCCAGAGGGCTATGGCCACTCGCTTCTGCACACTCAGGGCTGCTCGCATCCGTGTGTCCTGGCGCTTCAGGGCAGGGGACAGCAAGTCACACAGTTCAAGGAAAGTGCCCTTACGCATCCTGAAGTTTCGCAGCCACTCTGTTTCATCCCAGACCTGCAGCACTATGCGGTCCCACCAGTCTGTGCTTGTTTCCCGGGCCCAGAATCGCCGTTCCACACCATGAACGTGACCCATTGCCACCATGATCTCCACTGCCCGGCGTACCCTGGTTTCTGAGAGGTCTGTGCCACTCTCCTCACCGCGCTGCCAGAGCCTCCTCGCCCGGTTTCTCAGCAGCTGACTGTGGAAGAGGTGGACGATAAGGTGCGAGGAGTTGACAATGGCCATAAGTGCAGCGATGATCGCAGCGGGCTCCATGCTCGCAGTGCTGTGGCGTCTGCGCTGTAACCGACCAGACAAGGGCGTGAACAGATTTCCCGCCGGCGCTTTCAGGGAGGGAGGGAGGGCGTGATTGACGGTTCAATGACGACACTAACCCAAAACCACCCTCGACACATTTTTTCCCCCAGCACGCATTGCGAGCTCTACCCAGCATTCCAATGGGCAGCGGGGACTGCGGGAACTGTGGGATAGCTTCCCACAGTGCACCGCTTCCAAAGTCAACGCTGGCCCCGTGAATGTGGACTCAGAAGTTCGAATTTGTGTATTTAGTATGGATACACAAATTCGACTTCATAAGGTCGAATCCACAAATTCGACTTAAGTAGATTCGAAATAGTCCTGTAGTGTAGACAAGGCCTCTGTCTCCCTTTTATTATGAAGAGAAACATATGAAGCTGGATATTTTATCAGTTGGATAGGGGATGTTTGGGGCTTTTGGAACCCATGAGGGACTGTAGGAAAATTAGCTGGATAATTCTGTTATCCAGAATAATCTGCAGTGAATTAGTTGAGTGTTAGAGAGACAAGGTGGGTGTCACCAAAAGATTGTCATCATTTGGTTTCAGAGGTATTGATTGTTGAGATGGATAGGGACAGTTCACACCTTGTGTAGTGTTATTTCTTCAGGCTGCATGCAGACAGAAGTGCCTCTTTTAAAACTCTATTCACAATTTTTAGCTTTTTTTTAAACCAGTTGTGAGGATTAGGGAAAAAAATGAAAACAAAAAAACTTGAAATCTTAGATTTTGAAGTACAGTTTTGGTCAAGCGGTGGACTTCAGTTTCTGACGGTGCAAAATACAAGAAGTTATGGTTATATCTATGTAATTGTAGTGCTTCCATTTTTAAATCTAGTGAAGTAAATGTATATGCCAGATAGCTTGCCTAACTACCCTGGCAATTTACAGCGCTGCAACTTTCTCACTCGGGGGTGTGAAAAAAACACCCCCTTGAGCACTGCAAGTTTCAGTGCTGTAAACATAAGAACATAAGAAAGGCCGTACCGGGTCAGACCAAAGGTCCATCTAGCCCAGTATCTGTCTACCGACAGTGGCCAATGCCAGGTGCCCCTGAGGGAGTGAACCTAACAGGCAATGATCAAGTGATCTCTCTCCTGCCATCCATCTCCATCCTCTGACGAAGAGAGGCTAGGGACACCATTCTTACCCATCCTGGCTAATAGCCATTTATGGACTTAGCCACCATGAATTTATCCAGTCCCCTTTTAAACATTGTTATAGTCCTAGCCTTCACAACCTCCTCAGGTAAGGAGTTCCACAAGTTGACTGTGCGCTGCTTGAAGAAGAACTTCCTTTTATTTGTTTTAAACCTGCTGCCTATTAATTTCATTTGGTGACCCCTAGTTCTTGTATTATGGAAATAAGTAAATAACTTTTCCTTATCCACTTTCTCAACATCACTCATGATTTTATATACCTCTATCATGTCCCCCCTTTAGTCTTCTCTTTTCCAAACTGAAGAGTCCTAGCCTCTTTAATCTTTCCTCATATGGGACCCTCTCTAAACCCCTAATCATTTTAGTTACTCTTTTCTGAACCTTTTCTAGTGCTAGAATATCTTTTTTGAGGTGAGGAGACCACATCTGTACACAGTATTCGAGATGTGGGCGTACCATGGATTTAAAGAGCCAGTGGAGGTGGGTTTTTTAGATGGCTGGGAAAGTGCTGCACCGTGACCACACAAGCATAGGCGGCGAGTTCCATACCCACGTGGTGCTCGGGCACCAGCAATATTCAGAGCCTAGGGGCCCAGCTCCATGAATATTTAGGGTGGGGGAGGGAGACCAGGCCCCACCTGCGGCCCCCCCACGCCTTTCCCGAGTGTCCCCGGGCCCCGACTTGCTGCCCCCACTGCCCCATGCTGGGCAAGGAGGCAGACCCCTCCCTCAGCCCCAGTGAGGCTACAGTCGGGGCAACAGCAGGGGAGGAGGCGCACGCAGCACCCCCCGGCACCCATCACGGGGGAGGTGGGGGAGATTCCTGGACCTGAGAGAGGCCCTAGAAGCACATGCAGTGACAGTGGTGGGGGTGAGTGTGCTGCTGGGGGTGGGGGGGCAGAAGACGGGGGTTCCTCCCCCAGAGCTTGCTGCTGCTGGCAGGGAAGGGCTGGGGGGAGTCTTCCTCTCTGGCCCCTGTCCCGGAGCAGCCTGCCTGCACCCAAAACTCATCCCCAGCCCTGCCCGACCCCAGAGTCCACACCCCAGCTAGAGCTTTCACCCCCTCACCGCATCCTCAACCATCTATCCAAGCCCTGAGCCCCTCCAGCACCCCAAACACCTTATTCCCAGTCCCAGCCAGAGCCCTCACCCCCGACACTCCTACTCTCACCCTGAGCCTTTCCCATACCTCAAGCCCTCCATTGCCAGCCCCAGACAGAGCCCTCACCCCCTACACCCCTACTCTCACCCTGAGCCCCTCCCACACTCCAAACCCCTCATCTGCAGCCACACCCCACAGCCCTCACCCCTGCACCCCATCCCTCTGCACCCTTCCCTCACCCAAGCTCCCTCCCAGAGCCTTGGGCAGGTGGGGGGCCGAGTTGGGGGGGACGGAGTTTGGGCACCACCAAAATTTCTACAAACCTGCCACCCCTGCACACAAGCCGCGGCAGCGCTTTAGCGTTGCCAATGTAGACTAGCCCAGAGTCTTGGGCATCTGTAAATGGATATAACAACAGTTATCTAACTTTTCTGTTTTATTATTGATCAATGAAATTGACCTGTGCTTTGTTAATTTCACTTGCACAGCTGATTGGAAAAGCTAGCAAGACAGTAGCACCAGAAGCACTGAAGCTAATAAGATGCCTGCATCGATTTTCATTTGATTCAGATTTGGAATATTTTTTTCTCTTGAAACAGCAAACTATTCTTATTTATTTATTTATTTATTTATTTATTAAAATTAACTTTTGCAGAAATTAATGACTTAGGTCTCTCCACATTCATCTGGAAAAGCATATTGTGAGTGGATTTTTACAGTCTGTAAATGCAAAAGGTACCGATTTAAAAAAAAAAAAAAAAGTGTGGAGAAACCAGCATGTATTTGTGCACATTATAGACTATTTGAATAGGGCAGTGTTTCCCAAACTTGGGACACTGCTTGTGTAGGTGTAGGGAAAGCCCCTGGCGGGCCGAGCCTGTTTGTTTACCTGCCGCGTCCGAAGGTCCGGCCGATCACGGCTCCCACTGGCCGCAGTTTGCTGCTCCAGGCCAATGGGAGCTGCTGGATGTGGCGGCCAGTACGTCCCTCAGCCCACGCCGCTTCCAGCAGCTCCCATTGGCCTGGAGCAGCAAACCGCGGCCAGTGGGAGCCGTGATCGGCCGGACCTTCGGACGCGGCAGGTAAACAAACAGGCTCGGCCTGCCAGGGGCTTTCCCTACACAAGCGGCATCCCAAGTTTGGGAAACACTGGAATAGGGGAATGTACAAATGAGTAAGGCTGCACTGTTGATAATTTTTACAAGCTATTTTGTAAAAAAAAATAAAATAAAAAGGATCACTGCGACGAAATGAGTTTGCATCCCGTGGTATTAGTTTCAGTTGTGGAAGAGTATTTTAAAAGCTTTACTATTCCCTTTTGTTATGAAATAATAGTTATTAAAATGAAAAATAAAATAAAATCCATTCACCGGTTAAAAATCCTCTCTTAGTTATTGATCTAAAATTGATAGGGGTTGTATTTTTATGTTTGGGTCTCTTTTATAGTTTGTGTTGTTTTTACTTATGAGAATTTAGGATGATTGTGTTTTGATATAATCAAATACTAAAATATTTAATTGTTTAATGAAAGGAGATCACTTACTGCTTTTAATGATTAGCCAGTGGGGAAGAAATCACCCACAAAATGAAATGCAAGGAGAAAATAAAATTTCAGATTTAACATTTTAAAATGATTGTTTTTTAAATTTCCTTTGTTGGTTTTATATTCTAGAAGATTATAGGCTTTTGCACAGAGGGTTATTATAAGTAGCTAATATTGTTGAGAATTCATTTTAAAATAGTAACAAACTTATTATCTTGTTTGTTCAGTGTGTCACATAAAAGTGTCACTTTTTTTTTTTAAAACAGGGTAGTCATTAAAACAGCATTAATGTGCCATTGACATCTTCCAGTTACTGCATTGACTTGATTATATGACCTCTTTTGTGCAATTTTCATGCTTTGTTATGTTTGAATGTTTTTGCTGTGCTGATGGTTGTTTTTCATTTCCTGCTGCAATGACCCTGAATAAAAAAGAATAAGAATAAAGTAGACATAAGCAACGTAGTCTTGTTGGCATTTGCAGATCTTTTGTTCTGCATTGAGAAACATAGTGGCTTGGCATTTATGCTAGAGGATTTTCTGTTGCTGATAATTGGTCGTCAGCTGTTAGAAAAATATTTACTATTTCCTTAAAAAAAAAAAAAAAAAAAAAGGCTGTACCAATGACAGAGTGATCTATTTGCGAGCATTCCGAGAGTAATGCTCATTGTTCTGAAGTACTCCTAGAAAACTGGAATGAATTACCAAAATATTTAATCAAGAAAAAAATTGTTTAATCATTAATCTTTATCTGTAGAATTTTGGTAATATAGGCCATTAACTTACATCTTTCTCTCTTTAAAGGGAAAAAAACGTTTTCTAGAGATTTGCACTATTTTTCTTGACAAAGGAATATAACCAGTTAAGACCAACTACATTTGATGAGTTGGAGGCATCACCAATTATTGCTAACTGGAGTTTCATAAGTGCCATTACACGCTGATGGGAGGATACATTCATTACATTTCACATCCAACCTTTTTTCAGACCTCTGCTGTCATACAAATTTGGGAGGAAAGTGCAATGATGAGCGAAAGGCCCACTTCTAATTTGATTAAAATCCTTTGAAAACAGTTTTGAGGAATATCATCATCCCTACCTATTCAAATAGAATCAAAGACCATGTTTCCCCCCTTCAACTTGCCAAATTAAAGCAATGAAGATTGTTTTACCATAGTATAATAATTATTTCTACATATGGAGGAAAGGGTTCATCTTTAAACAAGTGTCTAAGTTAAGATTTTGGATGGAACTTTCAAAACTATTTATCTGAGATCTTGGTCTCCATTACAATATGTAGTATCTGATCTCCTTACAGCGGTTAATGTATTTATGGTAACAACACTCCTGTAAGGTACCAAGTACCGCTATATTTATTTGCACATGGGGCAACTAAATGACTTGCCCAAGGTCACAAATGACATATGTGGTGGAATGGGTAATTGAGCCTAGGTCTCCTGTATCTAAAGATAGCACCTGGAACACTGCTCCATCCTTTCTCTCAAAGGAGCTAAAAATATGTAAATGATCAGGTGCCTAACTCCTATAGGCACCTTTAAAAATCCTAGACTTCATTCTTTTTCACTGATAAATGTTGCAGATTTGTCCTCATTTTGATGAAAAGTCACTACTGGTGTAAAAATGTCATGTTAGAAACACTGGTACATTGTACAAGTCTGGTGTATGTGCATCCAAATTAACATTTTTTTCTTCAGTAAAAGCTATATAAATCATTTTTTGGATGGAAAAGAGCAGCATCTCACTTTGCATATACTGTAGTTTGCTGTTTTTAATGGGATAATATAACTTCTGTACTGCCAACCCTATATAAGTTAATGTCATTTTACCAATCTTACCTCTGATGCAGGCAATCTCACTGCATCCTCTGTAGATGACAGATATTATATTGAGACAATCTGGCAATGCTGCCTTACTCCCCTTTCCTGTGGAATTTAGTAATTTCCTTGCTTTTATTAATGTTTTTGTATGTAGTGTTGTCATGACACATCTTTAATATTGTAATCTGTAGTCTGCCACATTTTAGACAGTACACTGAAAGAATTAGCGCAATTATTGCTTCAGAACAACTTCTGTAAAGTTTGCATTTATCAGATGTTTATTTCCTGTGTTCAATGAGTTTTACTGATTGCATTCCAGCATTATAAAGCAAATGAGCAATGTATTTCCAGTATGGCTGGAAGAACTGTTGTGATGTAGGGGACTATTGAGCAATCACAGGGAGCCTGTGAAGTTTTGATGATGTGGAATTGAGGTTCTTTCATGTCACAAAACATAGGATTTCTATTTAAGTGAAATCCTTTATTGGAAAAATCTAAGTGTCCTCTGTCTCCTCAATATGCTGTGAAACAGTAAAATAGCTAAATGCATTATTTTAAAATTTGCTTTGTCAGCTGAAAGGAGTCTAGAATTTATAACAAAGAATTTTGTGTTGACCCTCCAGGAGAAAGGACTAAAGCACAAACAAAAGAGAGATTACACATTATGTCTAAATCTTGGCATATGCATAAAGATAAATTCACCCTTAGGCAGTTTTTACTGCAAGAACAAAGAGGATGTCCAATGTAAACATAAGCTCCCTGATTTACTCAGTTTCAAGATTCTGCCGATATCATTATACGGAAAGTATGTTAGTGCATTCCAGCTGTTATTTCCAGAAACTGTTTCCCTATGTTCTGTGTTATAAAGCTCTTTACTAAATATTGTACATAGCAAATGACTCCACTGGTTATAATATTTCTGGTTTTGTTTTCATTCTTTCACTGTGTGGTTGGTGTTAGTTATCTCAAGGATGTTTAAAGCTGTTGTTTCCATCACTTAGCCAGGAAGCTGAGGCTTTTGATTTCAAGAGTTCGGAGTAGCTTTCAGCTGCCCTTCCTCTTTTTTCTATGTTTTATTTGAAAGAATTCATTTGAAGAACAACTGCATGCAGTTTAAAGTGTGCTATTCATTAACTGATGAGAACACTATGTATAATAACAACTTTCCTGATTCTGTACATTACCTTTGCATAGGAACATACCGAACTTGTTTCATGATAAATATCATACGTTTATCACCGTAAAGATTTTTGCTGATGTCCTGATTCCTTGCAAATAATGTACCCATATATAAGACACATGTCATAGCAAAGATGTTTCATTATCTGTCAATAAATCAGCATGGCATAAGGCATCCTTTATTCATGTGAGTTAGAGTATCCAAATTTCTGATACTGAAGTTTTTTCTTGTTGTTCTTGAAGATTTTTCTTGCTTGGCTGTATATAGCTTCCCTCCCATCATTCACCAATCTGAACATTCAGGAGGCAAGCAGGGCCCAATAGACAAAATAATTGATACGGTGAAGCCATGATGCTGGGGGACTATGTGATGTGGGGAGGAGGAGCTCTTTCTGCTGTATCAGATAAGGGAATTGTGTATCTGTCTAGTGGAAAATTAGGGAACCTGGATCCACAACTGTGTGGATCTACCAGCTAAACACAAACATGTCCAGTGTGGCTCTGCTTCCTGCCTGGGGAGGATTTGGTCTGTCATCCACTGCCCAAGTCCTATAGAACTCCCCTATCTGGGTGATTTACTGGGGATATTTTATGGGGCCAGGATTTGACCAGTGGAATATATAGAGATGGATATGCGCTGAGCAGTATTTAATACACATTTAATACAAATCCCGCATCTTGGCAGGGGGTAAATCTAAATCAGTGGTTCTCAACCAGGAGTACGTGTATCCCTGGGGGTACGCACAGGTATTCCAGTGGGTACATCAAGTAATCTAGATATTTGACTAGTTTTACAACAGGCTACATAAAAACCACTAGCGAAGTCAGTACAAATTAAAATTTCAGACAGACAATGACTGGTTTATACTGTTCTATATTCTGTACACTGGAATGTAAGTTCAATATTTATATTCCAATTTATTTTATAATATATTGTAAAAATGAGATGGTAAGACATTTTTCAGTAAATGTGCTCTGATACGTTTGTATGTTTATGTCCGATTTTGTAAGCAAGTAGTTTTTAAGTGAGGTGGAACTTGGGGTACTCAAGACAAATCAAACTCCTGAAAGGGGTACAGCAGCCTGGAAAGGTTGAGAGCCACTGTACTAGATGACCCTTGCAGCCCCTTCTAGCCCTATGATTCTATGGTACTATGCTGTGATTTTCCTTTTCTTTTTGATTACTTTAGAGATTTGCATTAGACTTACCATAGCAATCAGAAAAACAATGAGGAGTCTGGTGGCACCTTGTGGATACAGACTAACACGGCTACCCCTTTGATACTTCATAACAATCAGGTTCTTCTTTGAGTGCTTACTCATGACCATTTCATTGTAGGTGTGTGTGCTTGCCAAGTACACCGGTGTCAGAAGTTTTTCCCTCAGTGGTATCCGTAGGGGACTGGCTCTGGCGCCCTCTGGAGTGGCGTGCAAATGCACTGGTATACGTGCACCACTGGCTCCCCCATCCCTCAGTTCCTTCTTACCACTAGTGATGGTGCTGGAATGTCTCCTTTCCTCAGCAAGCTTTCCTATCCCAACTGTGCCTGGTAATGAATTTGTTGTATATAGTTGTTAAAAGTTGTATAGTTAATATTTCCCTTAGTGTTATGTTAGAAATAGTTAATTAGTCCCATATGAGATTTAGTCTAGGGACAGGGCATGCCCCGATCCCCAGGCTTCAAGACTTGACTGCTGCAAAAAACCTATGCGAGTCAGGGATCCCCATAGAAGCAGTCTGAAGTGTTTAGGGGAAACCCACATAAGCGATAAGTGTTGCATTTGCAAGAGATTCAGGCCGTGGACCAAAAAGGCTCGGACATTCATCTCTCAGCATTCCTTATGGAGTCAGCCCTCGCACTACACTCAGAGCTGATGAGATCAGACTCTGCTCCAAACACCGCGCGGCCTCATGGCAGAGCACGCCGCTGGCACCAACCTGTGACCGGCACCGACCTCTGACCAGCGCCGATCCCCATCCTCAGTAGGATGACCAAATGTCCCAATTTTATAGGGACAGTCCCGATTTTGGGGTCTTTTTCTTATATAGGCTCCTATTACCCTCCATCCCCATCCTGATTTTTCACACTTGCTGTCTGGTCACCCTAATCCCCGGTATTGGCTAAAAAGTAAGGAAAGGTGGGGAGAGGGCGTTCTCCTACATCCCATAAAGGGAGGGAGAGAGCTGGAGGAGAGAAAAGGTCTGCATGGGGCAGCTCTTCCCCTCGGGATGGTTGCCAGGCTCCAGCTCCCTTTTTTGGGCCCACTTCAGGGCCCACCCGCTAGGGCTTGAACAATGCTAGTGAGACATCTATTAGCCAGAGACTGAAAAGTATGTGTCAAACCAATGATTTCCAGGAGCAACACCCTGATGAGAAGCCCTGTTCTGCTCCTTCTCACCCTCAGCTGATGTAAAGGTGGAGGATGTTGGGATTCTTGCCAAGGAGCTGTACCTTTACCTTACCTCAGACTCCATCTTTTGGATTAGCCTCAAGTTAGTAAATGTCTGCTACTTACTGATGGTTAACAGAATTTATCTCAAGTGATAGGGAGGTGGGGTTTTGGTACTTCCGTTCCAGAGCTCAATCTGTACTGGTATCCATTGTGCCTGAATGTCTGTGACCACAGTTCATCACAGAAAGAATGCTGATTCAAGGTTCCCATTGTACCAGCTTCTACATTTCACTATGAGCACTACCTTCTAGTAATCATATTAACATTATTCATTCTTTTATCTTACTTTGGTTAATCAAAAGAGTATTTAAAAACAAGCACATGCAAACCCTGCAAAAGAATATTTGGATTAATCTAGTTAAAGTAACACACAATTATTAAAGTAAACCAATGCACTCTGTTGTACTTAATGAAATTCCAAGCCTTAATTTCCTCCCTTGTATACACATCTTCTAGACGATGTGTTTTCCAGTTACTGGAAAGCAGACTTGTTTTTTAAAAATCACAAAAAACAAACAAACAAAAACCCCTTACATCAAAAGAATGTTAAATGTAAATATTTTTAAAAGCAATTTCCTGATTACAAAATTAAATTATGTTAATTAAATTGAATAATATCACTGCCTGAGTATAAGAGCATGTTTTGTTCTGACTAAAAAAGTCTCTTCACTAATAGAGATTACTGCTACTGGAGTGAAAGATGAAACAAAATATCTTTAACAGTTGTTTGGTTTTTAAATTCAGTCATTTGGTACCTGGGGAATTTATTGTGTAGCACAGTAGTGTGGTGTTATATTCCCCACCCACAGCCCCAATGTGATGTAATTTCCTGTGCCTTAAACAAGGCTTTATTTCTTTATTTAATCTTTTAGTTTTTAATTTAATCTTTCAGTAAAGGCCTGAGCCTCTATGTTCCCCTCCCTTACAGAATGAGATTATATAATTCGCTACTTTCTTACATGTAAAATAATTTTTCTTTTGCTCAAATAGTAGAGCCCTGGCTCTAAATAGGAGGTCCCAGGCTCCATGCCTGCTAAGACTGGAATCTGTATGTGTATGTGGCCTTGGGTTTGTTATGTTTCTCTCCAAGGGCCACCTCTATGCATTCAGATAAACAGAACTAGCAATGTCATCTGATGATTCCGAATAATCACTGTACTGCACCTGAAAGGGGGAAGGGGGACAGGGACAGGATGGGGGCGTTGTGGCACTGACACACCCCGTGGGAATGTGAGGGCTGAAGCCTTTAAAAGGTGGAATCCCGGGAACTGGAAGCCCTTTCTCTATGCAGCAAGAAAGGCAGCACCCATCCTCCCACCCACCCTTGAGGTGTGAATATCGGGTTGGGTTAGGTCCTGCTGTGGGCATTGCACTAGTTGCTCCTTTGTAGAGGGTCTGGGAAGGAATTTTTCTCTCATCACCATATTGGCTTTGGTGGAGTGGGATTTTTTTTGCCTTTCCCACAGCAGGTGTTAGGGAAGACCTATTATGGGAGGAGAAAAGTGGTTAGGCTACCTGTTGCAATTTATTTTGCATGTGTGGGGCAGATGTCCAGTGCAGATACTCCATAGGAAAGGCATCCAGTGACCAGATAAATGCCCTGGTAAGGGACTTAAAAGAGATGCTGGTTAATGGAACAGGGCTGGGGGTTTGGTATGGCAGAGAGCCAACTCCCTCCCTTTCTTATGGCTCATCTTAACCCTGCTATGACGGGGAGAGAGGTGGATGGTAAGGTCCAAGCTATGGGCTGACTGGGGGACCTGGATGGAAAATGAAAGGGGGCTAGTGGAAACCCTGGGTAGTTATTTGAATGAACATGGATTTGTCTGCACTGTACACTTATCCACCAGGTAATCCAAGACATCTAATAATAAAGTTGCAGCCTGATTAAATCCATATCAAGTGTCTCCTGTCCTTCTTTCGGTATAGCCAGGCAATGCTACCTTGCCATTCTGGAATATGAGATCTGTAGAAGTATTTCTGCTGACAGTAGATTTTGAATTTCAGGGCAGAGGGCGAGTGGTTGTATGGCATGGTCTCAGGTCTGGAATTCACTCTCCCTTTGTGATAGAATCAGTCTGTTGATCTGGAGGCAAGGTACATCTCTTTACATAGCTTTTAACTCCAGGTGGTTAGTTCTTATGGTTTTGTTTAGATACATTGGTCAGCTAATCCAGTGGCTCTCAACCTTTCCAGACTACTGTACCCTTTTCAGGAGTCTGATTTGTCTTGCATACACCCACGTTTCACCTCATTTACAAGCTACTTCCTTACAAAATCAGACATAAAAATACAAAAGTGTCACAGCCCGCTATTACTGAAAAATTGTGTACCTTCTCTTTCTTTTTTACCATATAATTATAAAATAAATAAATTGGAATATAAATATTGTACTTACATTTTAATGTATAGTGTATAGAGCAGTATAAACAAGTCATTGTCTATCTGAAATGTTAGTTGGTACTGACTTCGCTAGTGGTTTTTATGCAGCCTGTTGTAAAACTAGGCAAATATCTAGCTGACTTAATGTACCCCCTGGAAGACCTCTGTGTATCCCCGGGAGTATGCACACCCCTGGTTGAAAACCACTGTGCTAATCATTAGGCATGGAAACTGCTGATTATTAGAGTCAACATATTGCAACAGTAAGGGCTAGTCTACACTTACCGTCCGGGTCGACGCGGTGAGTTCGACTTCTCGGAGTTCGAACTATCGCATCTGATGTAGACGCGATAGTTTGAACTCCGGAAGCGCCGCGGTCGACTCCGGTACTCCACCACTGCAAACGGCGGTGGTGGAGTCGACGGGGGAGCCGCGGAGTTCGACCCCGCCGCGTATGGATGGGTGAGTAGTTCGAATTAGGGTACTTCGAATTCAGCTACGCTATTCCCGTAGCTGAATTTGCGTACCCTAATTCGAACCCCCTTTTTAGTGTAGACCAGGCCTAACTGATGCTGTATATAAATTGTAAATGCTCTTGGAGGCTTCACAGTTGGCACACATTTTATTCTTAAGGTGATAAATATCAGGAGGAAGTCTTCCTTTCCCTTGAAGCGTGCTAATAATTTTTAAGGATTGTAACTTGCTCCATCATGGTAGGGTTCCCTCTTAACTTGTAGTTGCATAATTTTACATAGTTAATGACAGCTTGAGCATTGGGATACATTGTACATTCTAGAACTTCAAGAACTGACCAGCAACCATTGGGGTATTAGATCACATTTGTTGGTAATATCTACACAATGCTCTCTAATATACGCTTAGAGGTTTGCATTTAATTTGGCCAGGAAAAATATTATTAAAAGGTTTTATATTTTAAAATTGTATTTCCACAGTGTTGCCCTTAGAAAAGACTCAAACCTAAACAGTGACTGATGAGCTTGCTTTTTCCAAGAAGCGAAATTTACAAGAACATGTTTTCCTGTTGTCAGTGTCAAAACTAACTAGAGCGCAGCTTTTCTATTTTGCTGTCCAACACACACTGCTGGTTTTTTTTTTTAAAAACTATGTTAATATTTTAAAATATCATAAAAAAATGAAAATGGAAGTAGAATTTCAGTTACTGATTAAAAAATACAAGATGCATATTTACTTTTTTTCCACCTGAACTGATGGGTTTTCTTTTATTTAGGAACTTTTATCACTCAGATATAGATTTATACAAAATACGTGCACATATTGGAGCATAGGATGCACATTAAGCAATCTCCTATGTGACTCTCTGAACACTGTAGTTATACTCATGTTATACTGTAGGGGCTTGATCCTGCAGACTTCCGAGTGCCTTCAACTTCTACCGAAGTCAGTGAGATTTAAGGCTGCTCAGTATCTTTTATGGTCAGGCTCTAGAAGAGGAGGGAGGGTGACAGAATAAAACTGGCTGAGAGGTTTTAGTTCAGGGGCAACAGGGAAAGATCGAGGGTGGGCTTCACATAGGAGGCTTTGAAGGGTTTGTTGCAGTAACTCTTTTTCTAATACATGGGAATGGGGGATGGACTGTAGTTCAGACAAAGAAGATATTTTGTATCCTTTTGGGGTACTATTCTTTGTATCTGACTTCGTAGTGGAAGACTCTAATGCTTATTTTTCAGAAAAATATAATTATTGCAAAATTAATATATATACCTGACCAACCAAAATGTCATTAAATGCATGTATAAAAGACAACTTCTGTAACATACAGCATTACAGACTTTAGATGTTGAATTCTTTTCATTATTTAATTTATAATGAAGGATAGAAAATTGGAACTGGTTGCTGAGCTTGCCAAATTCCACTAGAAAAATTGCATGTTTGACAGTTGGCTTTGGCTGATGATTTAAAAGTCCACAGCCTTCAGTGTGAGTGTTTGTTTTGTGTGTGTGTGTGTGTGTATTTTGCAATAGTTGAAGATTAGTGATCAATGGCTCCATGTCTAGTTGGCAGCCGGTATCAAGCGGAGTGCCCCAAGGGACGATCCTGGGGCCGGTTTTGTTCAATATTTTTATTAATGATCTGGAGGATGGCGGGACTGCACCCTCAGCAAGTTTGCAGATGACACTAAACTGGGAGGAGTGGTTGATACGCTGGAGGGTAGGGATAGGATACAGAGGGATCTAGACAAATTAGAGGATTGGGCCAAAAGAAATCTGATGAGGTTCAACAAGGACATGTGCACAGTCCTGCTCTTAGGATGGAAGAATCCCATGCACCGCTACAGACTAGGGATCAAATGGCTAGGAAGCAGTTCTGCAGAGAAGGACATAGGGGTTACAGTGGACGAGAAGCTGGATATGAGTCGACAGTGTGCCCTTGTTGCCAAGAAGGCTAATGGCATTTTGGGCTGTATAAGTAGGGGCATTGCCAGCAGATCGAGGGAGGTGATCATTCCCCTCTATTTGGCATTGGTGAGGCCTCATCTGGAGTACTGTGTCCAGTTTTGGGCCCCTCACTACAAGAAGGATGTGGAAAAATTGGAAAGAGTCCAGCAGAGGGCAACAAAAATGATTAGGGGGCTGGAGAACATGACTTATGAGGAGAGACTGAGGGAACTGGGATCACCACCTCCCTAGGAAATCCATTCCGGTGCTTCACCATCCTCTTAGTGAAATAGTGTTTCCTAATATCCAACCTAGACCTCCCCCACTGAAACTTGAGACCATTTCTTCTTGTTCTGTCACCTGCCACCACTGAGAACAGCCTAGCTCCATCCTATTTGGAACCCCTCTTCAGCTAGTTGAAAGCAGCTATCAAATCCCCCCTTACTCTTCTCTTCTGCAGACTAAATAACCCCACTTCCCTCAGCGTCTCTTCGTAAGTCATGTGCCCTAGCCCCCTAATCATTTTCATTGCCCTCTGCTGGACTCTCTCTAATTTGTCCACATTCTTTCTCTAGTGGGGCGCCCAAAACTAGATGCAGTACTCCAGATGTGGCCTCACCAGTGCTGAACAGAGGGGAATAATCACTTCCCTTGATCTGCTGGCAATGCTCCTACTAATGCAGCCCAATATGCCGTTCGCCTTCTTGGCAGCAAGGGCACACTGCTGACTCATATCCAGTTTCTCATCCACTGTAATCCCCAGGTCCTTTTCTGCAGAACTGTATGGTCATAATTTGTAATGAAACATAATTCCATGAAGATGCCGGAAGAATCTGACTTTAAAGAAATTTTAGGCACAGTAAGATGCACTGTAATTTGTTTGTCATGGCACTTTCTGAAAACTACTGAACAGAATGAAATAAGTTGCCATGCCTTTCTGCTTGACTTGTTATTCAGTCTTGCAGAAATTAATATGCAGATAGAAACTATAGCAGTAGCTAGGGTAAACAATCTTAACACATCAAATAATGTGTATTTATGGTGGTCAAGATTACCTATCCATAGTTATCACAGTGGTATTTGAGTTACTACATTAAGGGCTTGCTCCTGCATTGTGCTGAGCGCTCTGATACTGCTTCAGAGGGTTAAATGCTTACCTAACATGTTTAAATTAACCACATGCTTGTTTGCTGGATGAGGGTTGAATGCTGATTCCTAATTTCCCATTCTAAATATAGATCATGATCATTGTGCTTGTTTTGGGTAAATGTTGACTTTGGTCACAGGTGCTTCTTTTAAAGGGATAAAGTGACCCAGAAGCCCAGGAGCCTAAATCCCATTGACTAACAGTGGGACTTAGGCACTTTTTAAATTTTACTCAAAATTAAAAGCATTGAAAGTACAGTGTTATTTTTACCTAAATTACAAAGAAATAATATATTTTGCAAAAAAATAAAATAAAAATGGAATTATTGTATGTGTAACACAGTGGTGAGTGTGTTTTACAAGTCCCTTTCTGTGCCAGTCCACAGAGGATATGGATCTGTTAAAGCTATAGCTAAGGAATCTTGGCTGTTTAGCACAAGCTGTTTAGCATTTGGCCGTTTACCTTTGGAGGTCCCTGGTTAAATCCTCGGAGTGTCTGATGTTAGTGGGAATTTGTTCTGGGATTCAAACTGTTGTGGGTCTCAGGATGAGCTTCCTTTTGTCAAAGGAAGTATGATCCAGTGGTCAGTCAGAGTGTGTTTTATGTCTGCCTGATCAACAAAAGATGTGAGTGCTTCAGCTCTTGTCAGAGATCTTTAGCTCAACCTGTAGCAGCTTGTGCCTTTAGCTCTAGAGATCCCTAGTTCAATTTCTGGTGAAGATGGCAGCTGTTTTATACACATGCAGTTTAACTAGACGTGTCTGTGTGGAATGTCTTGAGATAAAGATAACATTTTATGTTATGTTCCTGGCATATAAACAGATACAAACAGATAAATTAGATAAAAACATAAAATACTCTTGCTGGAAGTTTGCAATGTGATGCTACTTTATTTCTTGGAAACCAGAAACGTAACACACAGCAACCCAAAACAGAGACAAAATAGGCTGCTCCCTAAAACAGAGAGGCACTACTCATCCTACCTTATTATGGGCTGTCTAGCTGCAGACTGACTCTGCTTAGCTGAGTAAAATCTGAGTAAGCATTTAAGGATTTGGTTCATGAAAAATAAGGGTTTAAGCTAGGGTGGGCAAACTTTTTGTCCCAAGGGCCACATCTGGGAATAGAAATTGTATGGTGGGCCATGAATGCTCACAAAATTTGGGTTGGGGTTCGGGAGGGGTGAGGGCTCTGTTTGGGGTGCGGGATCCGGGGTGGATCCAGAAATGAGAAGTTCAGGATGCGGGAGGGGGCTCCGGGCTGGGGTGGTGGATGAGGTGTCAGGGTGCAGTGAGGACTCCAGCTGGGGATGAGGGCTCTGTGATGGGGCTGAGGTTGAGAGATTTGGGGTGCAGGAGGGTGCTCCGGGGTGGGATCAAGGGGTTCGGTGGGTGGGAGGGGGATCAGGGCTGGGGCAGGGGTTTGGGGCATGGGAGGATGAGGTGATGCAGGCTTTGGGCAGCGCTTACCTCAAGCAGCTCCCAGAAGCAGCGGCATGTCCCTTCTCCAGCTCCTATGCGGAGATGCGGCCAGGCAGCTCTGCGCACTGTCCTGTCCGCAGGCACCGCCCCTGCAGCTCCCATTGGCTGTGGTTCCCGGCCAATGAGAGATGTGGGGGTGGCGCTTGGGGCAGGGGCAGCATGCAGAGCGGAGCCCCCTGGCTGCTCCTAAGCATAGGAGCCAGAGGAGGGCCACGCTGCTGCTTCCGGGAGCTGTGCGGAGCGGCTTCTGACCCTGCTCCCCAGCTGAGTGCCCCAGTGCTGGCAAGCCCCAGACCCCACTCCCCAGTGGGAACTTGAGGACCAGATTAAAACAGCTGGCGGGCTGGATTCAGTCCACGTGCCGTAGTTTGCCCACCCCTGGCTTAAGCATACCCTTTGCAAAAGACTTTGGGCTAAGCTATACCTTCAGTTATGTACAATCTCAGTCAATGCAATAGTATGGGTGTAGCAGATGGCTGAATGTGGCTTTTCTGTTCTGTGATTTTTCCCGATTAGTTTAAGACCTAGCTCGGGGATTTGGTATGTAAAATAATTAAAATGTTATATGTATTTTTCAACTGAGGTGATTGTTTTGATTCAAGTAGTGAGATGATTGTGATGTATGTATTTATATGATATCTTTTAATAGGTGGATTGAAGCTATTAATTGTAAGAACAGTAAAACAGTAGTGTGACCTACACCACCACATATTCCATCTCCTTCTTAGTCTTTCCCTTTGTGTTTGCATGCTGAAGCTTGATGGCAACACAGCTTACTGGGAGCAGACTCTTCTGTCCATGCTCTTGTGTGAGCAAAATGTAGGCTCCAGAACGCTTTACCGTCAGCATGGTTCTTTTCTCTTTGATATTCTCTTTATATTACCCATACTGCAATAATTTGAATAAAACATCATTTATTAAAAACAGAGAAAATGGGATTAAAACAAAAACAGCTTGTTTAATGTAGTTAGATTTACACTTTTCATAAGCTACACTAGATAAGTCATTTTCATCTTTGTTGTTGGGGGAAAAATAAGATGTGAATAGCTTATGTCTCTTGAAAGCAATCCCCTTGCTGGCCAGACTGGCAGCCTCTCTGGCTGTCCTTATACCCACTCTTCTTTTGTCTTCCTTATTGTCCTTCCTTATTATTTGCCCTCCCCCATTCTTTCCTCATTTTTCCCAAACAGTTTCTGAAGAAAAAGATAAATCTGAACTTCAAGCTGGAATGTTTACATTCCAGTTCAAGGAGACTACCTATACTAGCTCAATTACACACAATTGGAGTTGGAATTTACATCTTCCAGCTCGAAGTGTAGACATACCCAAAGAAAGACAGTAGAGTTTTCACCCTCTAGGAGATGGCCCTCTGAGGAAGCGAAGACCCTTCATGATTAATGGCTACTATTCAAAGGCTTAATAACCTAGCTTGGATACCGCCCTTCACAGACCACATTGTCTGACTGTATCCATTTTTGTTCAGCCCTTGTTTTAAATGAGTTTCACCCACCCTCCCCCTGTTTGGTCTTGAGCTATGAATTATGCACAAAGGCGAGGACCCTTTGCCAAAATGGTGACCCACAGTAATGTTCTTCATACTGATGTGTGTTTGTTTTTTTACCCCACAGAGATCTACGGTTTAATAGAATTAAAGAAATTCAGCCTGGAGCATTTAGACGGCTTAAAAACCTGAACACACTGTAAGTTATTTCCCTTGCACACCAAATACACTTTTTCCCACCTTCAGTCAAATGATTTTTCTTAGATTATGTGCCAAATCCTGCTAATCGTATTTAAAAAGTCAATGGGACTATTCACCTGAGTGTGGCTAGCAAGATTTGGCCGAATTGTGAATGAATATACATGTCTTTGTTATTTGTTTTGTTTGTTTTCAAATATGTTGGACATTTTGTTAGAACTTTAGAGGCCTTAGAAAACACATTGACAGCCCCAATATTTTATTAAAGTTTATTACGCTTATTATGAGCATTTAAGCACATGATTTTGTAAGGAAATAGTTAAGCACATTTGGATTTAAAACAGAGAAGGCACAGATTCATCACTGTGTATTTCTGGTAGCAATTGCTGATGTGCCATTAGTTTATTTTTGTTTAATCTAGTTTTTGATGCTTGGCTTTTATAAATTTTCAGTCAGACACCCTGGCATTCTGGGTTCTTTTTAGTTGAAAATTGTTTTAACAATTTATGAATGAAGAAACATACTGTTTTCATTTCTTTTTTAGGCTTCTAAACAACAATCAGATTAAAAGAATACCTAGTGGGGCATTTGAAGACCTTGAAAATCTAAAATATCTGTAAGTTAATGTGACTTTTTTATATCAAAAGTGAATTAAACATGACTTCAGAAATGGTGGAAAACCAAACATAATTTAATGTTGTTCACATTCTCAGGTGTTACACTCTTTTGAAAATCTTAAATGTGATTTCTACTACTGTGGGTGGAGTATAAATAGATGGTTTGGCATTTGCTAAAGTAATACTGAGCTTTTCACAGCGATACTGCTGGTTTGAATCCAGGCACAGTTGATACTAGCTGAAAATACTTGCTAGTTACATTAGAAATCTGTGTCGGGATTTGCAAAACATATGTTAAGGATTGGATTTTTAAAGGAGTTCAGAGTCCAAATCCATAGGATCCTTTGAAAATCTACGGTACTATTTCCTATACTTCACATACACCTCTTCCAGATTTGTGCAATTTCCCAAAAGATGTTTTCTATTTTGCATTCTAGTTGTTTTTGTTCCTACATTGTGTTTTATACCAAATAAACAATTTAACAGGGTAATTTAAAATCTTATGTATGGATGTGCTTTCACTGCTGCTGATCAAAGCTTTATAGCAATTTTAACAGTTGTGCCATGCAAGTTTAACATTTTTTAGTTATTTAGGTTATGTATGCACCATTTTCTTCTAATTTAAGGAAAATAGCAAAGGACAGTCAATAAAATATTGGCCCATTCGTGTAATCAGAACCTGCAACTAAAAACTGGAATGGATACTGAGCTTTCTCCCATGAATACTCCCTCTGGAATTGGTCCTTCCAATACTGATTTGTGTAATATGAGAAGCTTAACTTTTGCAGCCTTTAAGATATTGAATATAATCTACCTATCCATATACACTGTATAGAGATAATGGTCTTCACTCTTAAACACTCTGACATTGTACCCTTTTCAAAATTACTTGGTGAATTAAAAAAAAATCCTGAAATAATTCAAATTTGTATAATTATAACAGAGGTCGGCAGCCTTTCAGAAGAGGTGTGCCTAGTCTTCATTTATTCACTTTAATTTGAGGTTTCACGTGCCGGTAATACATTTTAATGTTTTTTAGAAGGTCTCTTGTTATAAGTCTATATATTATATAATTAAACTATTGTTGTATTGTAAAATAAACAAGGTTTTCAAAATGTTTAAGAAGCTTCATTTAAAATTAAATTAAAATGTTGATCTTACGCCGCTGGCCCGTTCAGCCCGCTGCAGGTCTGGGGTTCTGTTCACCTAGGCCGGCAGCGGGCTGAGCAGGGTCTGCAGCTGGGACCCCGGCTGGCAAGGGTCCGGCAGCCAGAACCCCAGACCAGCAGCGGGCTGTGCAGGGCTGGCGGCCGGGACCCCAGCCCACTGCCACTCAGGGGTTCCATCCGCCGGCTCCTGCCAGCCGGGATCCCGGCTGCCGGACCTGCTCAGCCCACTGCCGGTCTGGGGTCCTGGCCCTGCCCACATACAGTGGGTACCTACCTTCTCTTTGGTTCTGGCCCATTCTCTTCCTCTCTCTGCACTGAGCTGAGGGTGACAGTACACTGAGCACAGCGCTCGGGGTGAAGGGTCTGGACAGGAGCTAGAATGAGGGATGGGGCTCAGGGTTGGGGCAGGAGGTTTGGGTGTGGGGCACTTACCTGGGCAGTTCCCATTTGGTGCGAGGGGTGCAGGTGGGAATGTGGTGGTGGTGGTGGTGCAGGAGCTCCCGTGTGGTGCTCAGGGTAGGGGTGGGGATGTGGAGGGTGCAAGAGTCAGGATGTGGGGGGTGCATGGGGTGAGGGGGTGCAAGAGTCAGGGCAGAGGACTGGGGGCATGTGAGGGGGGGTGCAGGTGTCAGGGAAGGGGGGGCTGGGTATGTGTGGGGTTGCCAGAGTCAGGGCTGGTGTCGTGGGGGTGGTGGTGAAGGAGTCAAGCAGAGGGCTGGGTGTATATGAGGGTGGTACAGGGCTCTGGGCAGAGGGCTGGGTGGGTGTAAGAGGGGGTCAGGGCAGAGGGCTGGGGTGTATGTGTGTGTGGTGGGGTCAGGGCTCAGGGCAGCGGGGGCTGGGTATTTGTGAGGGTGCCAGAGTCAGGGCTGGGGTCATGGGGGGGATGAAGGAGTCAAGGAGAGGGCTGGGTTTATATGAGGGGGGTACAGGGCTCAGGGTAGGGGCCTGGGGGGGTGCGGGGCATAGGGCTCAGGGCATGGACCTGGGTTGTGTGCGGGGCTGCAGGGCTCAGGGCAGAGGGCTGGGTGTGTGTGTGAGGGGTCAGGGCTCAGGGTAGAGGGCTGGGTGTGTGTGTTGGGGGTCAGGGCTCAGGGTAGAGGGCTGGGTGTGTGTGAAGGGGAGTCAGGGCAGAGGGATTGTTTGTTTTTAATTCCCCCCAGCACTGGCTGATGCAGGCCCGGAAGAAGTTGTGCCCGTAGTGGATAGACACCGGCTCTTGGAAATATTCCAGGCAGATGGAACAAGAAGCTTCATCCCGGAGACTTTCTGCAGGGCTGTCTGCAGGCAATGGATCCCGGCGGGAAAGGGGTGTGTGTGTGTGTGTGTGCGGGGGGGGAATCAGGTCAGGGGGCTGGAGGGGATATGCCCCTATTCCACCACCCCCTTCCCCAAGGCCCTGCCCCCGCTTCTTCTCTGCCTCTGCTGGGAGCAGCGAGCACACTGACTCTGCTCCTTCCCGACCCCCTCCCTCGCAAGGGCCATCAGCTGATCCGCCGGCAGGGACGGAGAGGCGGAGGAGGGTCAGGAACCCAGCACACTACTGGAAGAGGCAGGGGAACCGGCAGGACCAAGCTTCTGCCCCTTGCCCCCTGCCCCCACGGGGGGGTGAGCGGAGAGCGGAGAAGAGTGGGCCAGGCCGGGCTGGGCAGGATTTTTAATGGCACACTGCTGCTTGCCGGGACTCCAGAAGGAGCAGCGTGCCATTAAAAATCGGCTTGCGTGCCGTCTTTGGCACACGTTCCATAGGTTGCCGACCCCTGAATTATAATATACGAATTCAAATTTTGTGGTATATTAGATGCAGCTATGAAATAGCTATATATTGTCCCCACATATTCTACTTAGATATATCTGTGCACATATGCCATCTGTGTGTTAAAACTGATTTCATTCCATGTTGTTTGTTTAAGTAAATCAATAAAAAACATTGTTTACTAATTATAAAACTGGAAGAAGAAGAGGACCACCCAGTGCGGCGACATGATGAAGTCAGTTGCAGCACTATCTGTTATACAAATATACTTTTTAACTTGACTTATTTTCTGGTGTTTGTTCCTATCATAAAGGTGTACAGTAATTGAGATAATGTTGAACACAACAATTTCAATGAAAGGTTGAAAACAAACACTTTTAAATTATTCCCACCTGAGCTTCCCCAGTATATCTGTCTTCCATTGTTATTCAGATCCTATGGATCTGGAGACTATAATATCCAGACCAAGGTTCTTTCCTTTTCCTCTTCCTGTCTGAAAGCTAGGGATGTGACATGGCAGTTGAATAAGATGAAACTTGGCAGTGGACTCCTGATCAATAACAGGACTTTGTCAGCAGAATTCTTTTTTTAAATCCTCTCTCCATTGTTTAATGTAGCTTTTAATAAGCCTCTTTTTACTTTGTTTTTAGTTGACTACTGAATGCAGTATAAACAGACACTGCTATAGCGCAGCCAGAAGATTTGTCAGCAGTACTGATGCTAATCTGGTGTTAAAGTGTCAGAATGGAGTAGTTTGCTTACATGGTAAAAGTGTAGTGAGAGTGGCCTGCAAGTTTCAGTTAACTAAGCTGTCACACCAGGAGTGGCTCATGACCATGAGTGCCTACCTCAGAGCAGGTTGTCAAAAACAGGCCAGACACCCCAAACTGGTGGCTGTTCTATAATTAGATTTCATCAAGCCAGTAACAAATGTGAACTCCTGCATCCCTGTAACAGTCTTACCATGGAGTCACAGACAGTCCCCTTAGACCAGTGTTTCTCAAACTGGGGTTTCCGCTTGTGTAGGGAAAGCCCCTGGCGGGCCGGGCCCGTTTGTTTACCTGCCCCGTCTGCAGGTCCAGCTGATCGCGGCTCCCACTGGCGGCAGTTCACTTCTCCAGGCCCATGGGAGCTGCTGAAAGCGGCGCAGGCCGAGGGACTTACTGGCCGCCGCTTCCAGGGTGGACCCAGGGGAACTCAGCCTCAATTTAGAGTCTCTGGTCCTGTCAGAGTTCAAACTGCCAAGAAGATAGAACATTTTCCTGTAACTTGGTTTTATATCCTTCGTTCAGCTTCCAAGCTCACAGGATGAAGTTCCTGCCCATAGTATTTCCCAAATGTGATAGGGCCATTAACCAATCCTTTGTATTGTGGTGTTCCTTGATGCCTGATCTTGTTTTGATAGTCCTTCTGCATAGGTGTGTGTATGTGTGTGTGCAATTCCCAAACCTCGGTTCACAAGTTCATTTTCAAAATTATAAAGCAAATTTACATATTTTCTTATAGTGTGAAATACAGACATAACAAGTGAGATTAACGCGTGCAGCAATTTACAAGCATTTCCTAGCATCTACACACTAAATACATTCTTATAAGACTAAAACCTGTTTTGAGCTAAACTAACATGGTGAACTGGTCTGGTCCCCAGCTATGAGTTTGTCAGTTCTTATGCTTGCAGCTTGGGCAAGAGCAGGGAAGCAAAGCTTGCCCCTTAACTCAGAAGGGATCAACTAAAATCGAGATTCTTTTATTAAGAACCATACATTTTTTCATGGGAAACATTGCCAAATAATCCAAATTATTCTCAAATCTTTAGGTATTATTCACTTTGTAGGGCCCTGATCCTGCTAACACTTACAAACATAAATAACTTTATGCACTTGAGTAGTCCCATTAAATTCAATGACATTATTTGTGGAGTTACTTATTGTGACTCTCCTCAGGGCAGCCCAGAACCGTAAATCACTAGTACCCTCTGCTTCTGTGAGTTTTGTTGAAGATTAGACTGTATGTTAGTTTCCTGCCATACAATCTGTCTGCTCACCAGCAAACTCCTCAAAACTCTGCCAGTTTGAATCTTGCCTTGCAGGCAACTATCAGTTCCCAAGTTCCCCAGCAACATCTCTCTCTAATGTCCAGTCCCTCTCACTGGGTCCTTACAGAAATTAAGTTTGCTGCCTCCAAGAGCCAGAGCACACACCAGCCTGAGCATTTTGAGCGCAGATCAAGAAAACAGTACTTAACATACTTACTGACAACACCGCTGTAACGTATTCTGTGAAGAAGTTAGGGAGGAGCCCGCTCCAACTAGCTTTGCCAGGATGCAATAAAGTTCTGGCAGTTCTGCATCAAGGAGAGCATCATTCCCTCAGACGCTCATTTATGAGGAGCCCAGAATTACTTGGCTGATCATGTCACCAGGAATTTCTCCCAGAATCATGAGTGGTGTCTGAAAAGCAGTGTGCTGTGGTTCATCTTCAGGGAATCGGACATTCCTGCTATTGACCCGTTCGCAACAAAGGACAACAAGAAGTGCCATCAATTTTGTTTGCGAATAGGTCTCAGTCATGGCTCCTTATCAATGCATATCATACTCATTCCTCTGGTCTTCCTCAAGCTGATGCTGGATCATGCCAGACTGGCCAAGACAATGTTGCACCAGCTTGGCCAAGACAATGTTGGCTCTTCAACCTCCTCTGTGGTTTGGTTTGTCTTCCCATTCCTTTTCCTTTTTACCCTGACATACTGACTCAATGTCAAGGTCAGATTTCACATCCAGTGCTGATCAGTCTGTATCTCACAGCATAGATGCTGTGTGGTTAGTTAAGGAAGAGGAGTGCTGTTCCAAAACTGTTTGACAGGTAATAGCAGAAAGCCCTTTACTAGGGCTACTTATTTGGCTAAGTGGAAATGTTTTTCAATTTGGTCCCTCGCTTGGGGAATTCAACTGATGCATGTCTGCATTCAGAACATTTTGGAGCATCTGTTACCCCTTCAGTCCTCTGGTCTGTCTCTCTGTTCAACCTGGGTGCACTTGGCAGCAGTTTTGGTGTTTCATCCTCTATCCAGGAGAAATCAGTTTTATTGAGCTCTATAGTAGTGAGATTTCTGAGAGGGATCATTTGTCTCTTTCCCACTGTTAAAGAGAGTGATTCCTTTGTGGGGCCTTAGTACTGGGCTGGCTGTCCTCATGGATCCTCCATATGAGCCCTGGGCAACTTGTTCTTGGTCTCTCAGATGCCAAAAGACAGTGTTTCTTGTGATGATAATTGCTGTGAGGAGAGTTTGAGAGTTGCAGGCCCTAATGGCTTCCGTATACTAATTATTTTTTAAGACAAGGTGGTCGTGGGGCCACATCCTAAGTTTTTGTTTAAAGTGGTGTAACAATTTCATCTCCAATCCAGCAATATACTTATCTGTATTTATTCCCCAAGCCTCACTTGACCACAGATGAACAGCATCTTAGTTCTTCAGTTGTGAAATGAAGTGTGGCATTTTATGTGGAAAGAACTAAGCCATTTCATTCATCACCTTGACTTTTTATTTCTGATGTAGATTGCATGAAGGACCAAGCAGTCTCTGTGCAAACTGTTTCCAGGTGGATATCATTCTGCATTATTATGGCATGTGGGATAGCTCGGACTATGCTTGGGGCCTTTTCGAATAAGCTCATAACCTCTCTGCAGGCAGAATTGATCACATTCCCCTATGATGTTCTGATATTGGACATTTGCAGGGCTGCACCTTGGTCTTTCATATGTACTTTTACCAAACATTATGCTATTATGACTGCATTTAGATCAGATGCAAACTTTGGAAAGGCAGTTCTGCAGTCCTTCTTGATGTACACTCCAAGCCCGAACTCCATTAGTTACAGCTTGCAAGTCTCCTGAATAGAATACATGTCTGCAAGCACTCGAAGAAAAAACAGTTACCTACCTGTACTGTAACTGTTGCTCTTTGAGATGTGGGTGCAGATCAGACATGACAAACCCGTGGGGAAAAAAACGCATAAATTGGACTTGCTTTTTACGTAATTAGCTTGTGGGTTGCTCATTGGCTAGTTTTTGGCTTGTTGTTTGTTTGGCTTGTAGCTTGTTGCTTCTAATTTTTGATTGGCTCCCGACAAGCAGGGGCAAGGTGGGGGGAGAGTCAGGGGTGCAGAGTGGGCCCACCATACTCCCAGACTGCACGCCGGGAGGATCTAGTCACATAGAATGTTGGGGTTCTTAGGGATTGGCTAGTTTTGAATTGGGATTAACTTGGTTTTTGGCTTATTGTGAAAGTCGCGGTGCTTATTAACTGTTAACTTGGCAACTGTGGTGCAAATGTGTATTCCACAGCCCACCCTCCGTTCCCTCTGCATCAGAGTATCTACTTTTGATGTGTGAAGCAACTGAGGGGAGTTGGAGTGGGGCTGCCCTTAAATACTAATCAGAAGGATTATGGGGCCAGAAGGCATGAGCACCACCCTTTCGAATAGTGCTAGGCAAAGTTCTCCAGCTTTAGTGTGCTGGGTGTGTGCATAACTCGGTGGAATACATGTCTGCATCCACACCTTGAAGAGCAACAATTAGAGTACAGGTAGGCACTTGGGTTTTTTTCTCTATACCAAAAATATTAAGTATTTAGAAAGGAATCTTTCTACATGATCTATCCTTCCTGTTTCATAAAAAGAAGTACACTTTTTTTGTTAGGTATGTAGCTGGGGTTATTTATTTTGTTTTTTAAATCAGTGACTGCTACATTGCCACAATCTCTCTCACACAGCGATGCTACATTGTCTGAGATAATAATATAACGTCAAATTCTGATGCTAAAAGTAGGACAAAATGAATTTTATTGCTATTAGACAACTGGCTTTGTTTTGCTTTGAAGCCTTTTATTTCAATTTCAGATTCTTAATAATTTTTGGTAGAGATTCTTTAGCCAATGTGCAACCCCCAGACCTCCCCCCAGAACACCTCATCATAGGTAACCTAGGCCTTATCCATAGCATAGCTAATTCACGTGTTTATTCTGCCCTGTAATAACTGTATATTACTTTGGCTGCATGCTCTCCCTCTGTACCCTAGAATGTAAACACAGCAGTCAAAAATGAAGACTAGAATATTGTCTTCATTTATTAACTAAATAAATGATACACAGTATGTTTTATTCTTTCTTTGCTTTGTTACTCATTATATATGTATATGCTTTGTTCACTTCTGGTAAATTATTGAGTTGACTTGACAGTAGCAGTGACACAGAAAGACGGGGAAGAAAAAAACCCTAAACCTTTAATATATTTAAGGACTTGTGTAATGCTCTGGTGGGGAAAATTCCTTCCTCACCCTCAGCAGAATCAGCTTGCCAGATGCAGACAGGGAAACTATTCAGGCACAATGTATAGCACTGGAAAAAAGGAGGTGCAAGATAAAAAGATAGCAAAGTGTGTGGGGGAAAATGTGAGTAGAAATGTAGCTGTGATAAGATTAAAAAAAAACCCCTTATGGGTGAGGACAAGGAGTTTGAATATGAACTGGTAGACGGAAGCCATTCAGGGAGTTCAAAGCAGGGGATGTGATGCTCAGCATTGTGGGAGATGATTATTTTTGCAGAGAATTTGGGGAATGCTGGCTGAGAGAGAAGTGAGAGGTCTAAGGCCAGACATGAAAGTTACAATAATCAAGGAGATAATGACCAGGACATGGAGAATAGTTTTAGCAGTGAGGAAGGGACAGATTTTGGAACTATTAAGATGGAACAAGTGGCAAGATTTAGTGAAAGTTTGAATATGGGGGAATAGGTAGAGAAGGAGAGAGCAGTAAAATGTAATACCAAGACGACAATCTTGGGGGACTTCTTAAGGATCCTCCTCTCTAGATTCTCTAGTATACACACATTGTCCCTCACCAGTTCATACAAAATGTAGCTGCTGATATTATGTTCCTTCTTTGATGAGCTGATCATGTCACTCCTCTCTTTGAATCTCTTCAGTGGCTCCTCATCTGCTTTTCCCTGCTTATACTCGCTTGTCAAGTTTTGTGTCACCCTCCGTTGACATTGCTGTCTTTTTCCACATGTCTGTCAATCTCTCAAACAATCACTTCCATGGCTTTCTTTACACAACCTTCTATACATTACTTGAATGCTCTGAACTTGTTTGCAAGGCCCATATCTCGCCCACTTTTAAGTCTCACGTAAAAATTCACTTCTTCTAGGCTGCCTGTAGTGAATCTTATTGATATATAATAAAATCCTTTTTGTTATTCCCCTTCTCTCTGTCTGTCTGTTGGCTGTCCATCCCTACACCGTGAACTCTCTGGGGCAGGGATCATCTTTTCCTGAGTATTTGGAAAGTGCGCACCTCACTGTAATTGCTACTGCAAACAAATACTAACTGTAGAATTGTGTTCCCCAAAACTCTCTATCCTAGTAAAGTATATCCACAAGTCACTAATAACTGTTTATTCACCCCTTATAAAGTTCTAATAGGCTATAGGTTATAACAGATTACAGAATTTATAGTTAGTTCAGTGATATATTACTCTGTCCTTAATTACACTTTTAACTAGTACAGTGTTTGCAAAGTTCCTGTTATTAGACACAGTTGGAGTTTAGTGAGAGTGTTACATATTTTTGGGTGATATTTAGTGTTTTGTCTCCTCACGGGTTTGTGTTCATTAGGTTGCTCTATTACTACTTGAAATAAATTTCTCTCTCCCCCTCTGTTAATGTCACATCCTATTTTTGCATTAAAAAATCATATAACAGAGTGCTGACGTGCAGGTGCAGTAAGCATGTTTTACTGACATAGCCCATTTAACCCCAGGTATTGTTCAAAGTTGGAGTCTCCAGAGAGGGCACATGATGGAATGGGATCAGCTGAGTACTTGGCATAATGGTCCTGGCTCAGCCTGGAGAAAATGATAGTTGAAGTAAGACCTGGAGTGGTTTTACTATGGGGCCCTGGGAGGTCTAGGCAATAGGCAGGAAAAGCTACCCCGGCGGAAGGATTGTGTCTTCCCTTCCCTCCCTTCCCCTCTCTTCCCAGTATGCTGCAGTTTGGAAATGCCTCTAGTGGCTGGGACCAAGTGTTTTTGAGTTGCTTTGTGTTGAATCCAGTATTGCCAACCTCAAGAGATCAAAAATCATGAGTCAGGTCCCCCCAAAATCACAAGATTGGCCCCACAAATCATCAGATATTAACCTCATGAAACAATGGGTTTTAGTCTGTCTCTTGACTTTTTATCTCCCCTCTACTCTTCTGGCTATGTGTTGTGTGATAATTTCAGATTGAGAAGTCAACCTCTAATGCACACAAAATGTATGTTTCTGCCTTCCTCAACCCATGCTTGCTACTTCCACACCCATGACCAAATGACACCAGTCACTCCATTTCATCTTCATTTGTCTAATCCAATCTAGTCTGGTTTGCTCGACTAAAGCCCTCTAAGCACCCGCAAGACCCTTTCTTTTTTGGATGACAGCAAAATTTCTTCCTCCTGAAAAGAGGAGGAGGAATCCTCATATTGCCTAAACATTTTAATTGAAATAACATCACCTCCCTCATTTAACAACTGTAGGTTGCAATAAGATAAAAAAAGGATGTCTCTTAATAAAGTAAAAAGGGAAACATCTCTTCATCTAACACAGAGAAGCTGCTTAACGAAGGAAACAGAATACAAATTCAATTAATTATGTCCAAAACCTGACTTCATGGGACATATTGGGTTTCCTTGGTGTAAGTGACAGGAGACTTTTGATCCTCTGATTTCTGGAGTGGCACCAGCACTAATGTTTTATAGAACACTGAAATATCAATGTTAATGTGAAAAGTTTATTTTGTTCCCTTCTTAAATATATAATTTAGACAGAATATGTACCAACCTCTAGAACATCAAAATTGAGATGAGTTCAAAATGTGTGTATATCCTGGGGGTACTTAGCAGTTGCTCAGATTCATCCAGCAACTTGTTTGTTTTCATCTTCTAGGGGAGGAATACAACGCACATAGACACAACTTAGTATTCTGTATGCGTTGATTCTGGGTAGTACTAGCGTGGATATCAATGCAACATATCTAGCATCCATGTCCCATACAGGGAAAAATAATTTATTTTTGCTGTCTTAATGCCGTTATACAAAGATACTGAGTTGTATTTATTTTTGAATATTTTAAAAGCTGGCAGATTATTGCAGAGACACTGTATAATTTTTCTCCTTTTTGTTACCTGAATTTGGTGAAGGAGAAATAGATTTCTATTAAAATGTAACAGTTTGGCCCAGTGCTTAATTTGTAATGATAGAGGTGCCAGGGCTAAAGCAATTTTTTTTTTTTTACTTTCATAACTGACGCAGCAAGCCCAGAGATGCTGGGGCTATGAACTGCCACACCCTGACACAAATTAAGCACTGGTTTGGTTCAGTGTTCAAACCAAATATTTTAAAGAAAACAGGATGCTGCAAGCAACCTCAGTGTTCTTTGGGATATCCAGTTAATCAAACTAACACTCCCATCCATTGAGAGCCTGTCAGGAAATGAGGGCAAAGGAACCTCCAAAGGGGCATGGTAGCACCCAGAGGCCAAAGGCCCTCCAACTATCAGTGTCAGGGCAGAGAGGGCCCCCGAGTCTTCTGTGCCTTTCTGGTGGGCCTGGGGAATGGATTCTCAAGCAGGAAGCATTTTGAGTGTGTACATGTTTTTGTTTTGTTTTTCTAATATGTAGTAGAAAAACTGTCTTCATGTGTCAACTTAATTCTTCTTTTCCACCTTAATGTAGCTCTTGTTTGTGTACTAATATTACTGATTGTTTCTTGTTTCAGCTATTTGTACAAGAATGAAATCCAGTCAATTGACAGGCAAGCATTTAAAGGACTTGCCTCTCTAGAACAACTGTAAGTGCCTTTTCTCTTCTGTGCTATCATCTACGTGGTTGCCTTTCAGAGGAAAAGTGCACGTCTTGATTAGTATTTTCTTCCTGCATGCTTTGCATGTCTGCACTGTTAGTCAAACGTTCTTACAATCATTTGCATGTGAAAAAAAAATTGATCGGTGTCAAATTCTTCATTTCTATATGTTTGTCTTTTATTTGTGATTTATATTCCAAGCGTCCTAGTGCACTGTGTAGTAGACTTGGAGAAGAAGCATGATCACAGACAAATATTGAAAACAGTGTGCATTAATTAGAGATTCAAGGTCTGATTCTGCTTTCACCTACATAGGTTTTACAATGCTGCAACTCCTATGACTGCACTGGAGTTGCTCTTGTTTTACACTGGTGTAAATGAAAGTTTGAATCAAGTGCTGAAATTTATTTCAGTACTTTTATCTTTAATTTAAAAAAACCCTTTAATTATTGATACACATGTGGCTGATCATTGCCGTATATTGGGGGAGGTATCCTCATTGTCTGTAATGTGGAAAGTGTTTCAGTTAGCTTTCTGCTAGCAACATTGTGTAAGCTATTATTCTCTTACTGAGTTTCAAGTGAAGAAGAATTTAATTTGAAAATGAATGGAAAATAGCCTGTACTAGTATGATTAAAAAGAAATGTATTGTTTCAGCTATGTGTTTGGTTATTCACAGTTTACCTAATCAGAAAACAGTTCACCATTACACAGTAATTCAAGTAGTACTTGGACTGGTAGAAACAGCGATAACTAAATGGATAATATTGCAGATCTGTCTGCGAAGTCCGGAAGTCTTAAAGTTCCATTAATTTTGCAGAGGATTTTTGCTTTGTAGGGTGAATTTCATTGTCTGTCGTTGAGTTCCTATAAAAGAGAATGTCCTTTCCTGCAGGGCAATAGGAGTTTTGAGTTTCCAGACTATATTCATATATCTATATTTGTGCTATACATACTGTCTCTGCATTTTTATCTATCATATGAAGTTTTATATGCAAGAAAAGTACACTTTGGAAAATACACAGAAAATCCATATACACATATTTTAGAGGGCATTTGGGTGCCTTTTAGGGGTACAGGTTCTATTTAGGTACTAAGTGTGAAACACACATGATAACTGTCATTTGTCTCCTTAATGCCTTTCTCTTCCTCCCTCTCTAGCACTGGTTACTTCAGCATACTGACAGCAACGGGTAGGGCTTACTGGCATGCTAATAGCAAATCTTATTTTCTTCATAGTACATTAATTATTTAGGTGTGCCTGTTAAATTACTAACTTCTGTAAAATAATAAGCTTTCATTTTAGGGTACGTCTACAGTCCAAAATTAATTCAAACTTATTCTATTCGAATTTTTGGAAGTGATTTTATACATTCGGTGTTGTGTGTCCCCACTAAAGCTCTAAAGCTGTCCCACAGTTCCTGCCGCCCATTGGAATTGTGGGTTAAGCTGCCAGTGCATGATGAGGCAAAAACATTCTTGCAGGTGTTTCTGGGTGTGTGCCATCACTCGCTCCTCCCTCCGTGAAAGCTACGGCAGACGCCATACTGCCAGCAGACGGTGCAGTATGGTGCAACACCTGTCTCCTGGTACTATGAATCCACCTCGCATGTCCTCTCGTCTGTCTATCTACTCTTTTATCTAACTATTTCCTGCCTTTTTTCCGCTGCAAACTCCCGCTCTTGCATTGCTAGCTAATTTTTCCATGTTGTCTGTCCTGGGCTCTCATGCAAGCTACAGAAGGCAACAATTCCCCGCTGTTTTTCAGCCATCGTGAACTGAGCCGCACAGCTTCTGCCGCTTTTTCCATGTTGTCTGTCCTGGGCTCCCGTGGAAGCTACAGAAGGCAACAATTCCCCACCATTTTTCGGCCATCATGACCTGAGCCGCACAGCTTCCGCCGCTTTTTCCATGTTGTTGATTCTGGGCTCCCATGGAAGCTACAGACAATAATTCCCGGCCGTTTTTTGGCCATCGTGACCTGAGCCGCACAGCTTCCGCCACAAACTCTGCTCACGCTTCTGCTGCAAATATTGCTCTCCTGCTCTTGCAGCTCTAGCGAGCTCCCCAACTCTGTGAAAGCTACAGAAGACAACCATTTGCCGCCTTTTATCGGCCATCTTGAACCGAATAGGCCTCCTCGTTTCACGCCCTTTTCCCAGGATTACCCATGCAGGTGCCATAGTGCGGCAATCATGGAGCCTGCTCTGATCTCCTCTGCAGTTTTGACTATTGTAAATACCTTGCACATTATCCAGCAGTATGTGCAGTACCTGCAAAACCGGGCAAGGAAGCGATGACAGTGTGATTACTATATTGATGAGGACATGGACACAGACATTCCTAGAAGCATGGCATGTGGCGATTGGGTGATCATGGTGGCATTGGGCCAGGTTTATGCCAATTCTGGGCCCAGGAAACAAGCACAGACTGGTGGGACCACATAGTGTTGCAGGTCTGGGATGATTCCCAGTGGGTGCGAAACTTTCGTATGCGTAGGGCCACTTTCATGGAACTTTGTGACTTGATGTCCCCTTCCCTGAAGCGCAAAGACACCAAAATGAGAGCAGCCCTCACAGTTGAGAAGCGAGTGGCCATAGCACTGTGGAAGCTTGCAACACCAGACAGCTACCGGTCAGTCGGGAATCAGTTTGGAGTGGGCAAAGCTACTGTAGGGGCTGCTGTGCTGCAAGTAGCCAACACAATCATTGACCAGCTGCTATCAAAGGTAGTGACTTTGGGAAATGTGCAGACCATTGTGGATGGCTTTAATGCACTGGGGTTGCAGCGGGGCGATAGATGGAACGCATATCCCTATTTTGGCCCCGGCACACCGGGGCGGCCAGTACATAAACTGCAAGGGATACTTTTCCATGGTGCTGCAAGCATTGGTGTGGATCACAAGGGACGTTTCACCGACATCAACATGGGATGGCCGGGAAAGGTGCATGACGTTCGCATCTTCAGGAACTCTGGTCTGTTTGAACAGCTGCAGGAAGGGACTTACTTCCCAGACCAGAAAATTACTGTTGGGGATGTTGAAATGCTTATAGTCATCCTCGGGGACCCAGCCTACCCCTTAATGCCATGGCTCATGAAGCCGTACACAGGCAGCCTGGACAGTAGTAAGGAGCAGTTCAACTATAGGCTGAGCAAGTGTAGAATGGGGTGGTAGAATGTGCTTTTGGATGTTTGAAAGTGCGCTGGTGCAGTTTAGTGACTCTGATAGACCTCAGCGAAACCAATATTCCCATTGTTATTACTGCTTTCTGTGCACTCCACAACATCTGCGAAAGTAAGGGGGAGATATTTATGGCAGGGTGGGAGGTTGAGGCAAATCTCCAGGCCACTGATTATGTGCAGCCAGACACCAGGGCAGTTAGAAGAGTACAGGAGAGCATGATGCATGAATGCCTGTGCACTTTTTTTAAGTGAGAAGACTATTGCACAGAGGCAATCTCACTCTCTCATCTGCTGAAGTCAAAGACTAATGGCATGCAGGGTTGCAACAACTGGGAACTTTATTAGTTGCACTGGATAGCGATTGACATCTTTGTGCCTTGTCAGGCTTACATATTCCACACAATGTTGCTGCAATGCCTTTCCGGCTGTTGGAGCAAAAGTTCTCCTCTGCCTTGTCCACCAAAGCAGAATTACTATGTGGGGGATAGACATTTTCCATCACTGTGGGTGTTTCCATATGGCAACTCTCAACTTGGGTTAACCCACCAGTAAAAGAGTGCGGCTGCTGTTGCATACTGGGAGCTTCCTTGACCTACAGGTTAGAGCTGGGTACAAAGTGGGGACCAATGAAAGTGAACCACTCGAGGGTGCGACTTCTCTGAGTTTCAGAGCTACTGCCTCTCTTTGTACATGCCATACTCCCCAGTGCTGCACCAGGGACATACGGGAGAAACTTTATTTTCAGTGGCCTTTATTAGAATGTTTATTCTGTAAAAATAGGTGGGAAGAGAGCACATGCATGTCTGATGCTGAAGAAAAACTAGTTTAGGAACTGATGCATTAACACAACTGTTCAGAAATTGGTATCTGTGAGAATCTGATCTTTGTATTTGTGTGGTCATTAAAAACCTGATGAGTAAGCAGAGCTGTATAAGATTCTGGTGAATAAGTGCTGTCAAGCAAGTTAAAAAGTTAATGCCACCTGGAGGGTAGCACCTCTGACTTCTTTTTCTTTTTCTTTTCCCCCTATGACTGGAGAGGAGTTAATGAGCCACTTCACCTTGAATGGTCACTTGAAATATGTGAGAGACAAGGTGAGATAACATCTTTTACTGGACCAACTTCTGTTGGTGAGAGAGACACCCCCAACTCACCAAGCTCATCATCAGAAGGAAGCTTCCCACAGACTAAGGCCATGTCTACACTGTGCACCTTACAGTGGCACAGCTGTGCCACCACAGCAGTGCCGCTGTAAGGTACGCAGTGTAGCTGCTCTGTCTCGGCAGGGGTATTTTTTTTTCCACACCTCGACGGACAAAAGTTTTACTGCTGAAAGTGTAGTGTAGACATAGCCTAATACTCACCAATTCAAAGCAGGGTCTGGTGTGACCCTGCCAGAACAACACTGCTAGAATGATCAACACCTCCACAGCACACCTTTCAAGATCCATGTGTCGTATACTTGCCCCTCACAAGATGTGTTGTAGCTCATCCAGTGCACTAAATGCCCCAATAGCAACAATGTGGGTAAAACCAGACAATCACTATGCTCTGGAATCAACTCTCACAAGAAAATGATATAAGACAAAAATACCATATCATCTGTGGGTCAACACTTTTCAGAAAGTATCAGAGGAGTAGCCGTGTTAGTCTGGATCTGTAAAAGTAGCAAAGGCTCCACACCAGGAGCGAAGAATAAAACGAACTGGCTGCTCTTCCAATTGTAGTTTTGGACACCCGGCTCGTGGTTAGCTGCTCAGTGCGACCATTTGGCTCGGAATGCTCTGGTGTGGATGCACTCAACAGCTAGCTCTCCGGGCTCAGCTGGCACCACTGTGTGTTGGCGCTCTGGACAGCACAGCAGAGCACCTCCAGATCTGCACCAGAAGACAGAGGGTTGGGCACAGGGAAAATTTGAATTCAGCACTGGCTCTGCACACTTTGTTGGACCCGAGGAGTCGAGGCAATGCTCCAATGCAGAGCTCTCCCCACAGAGTGCAGAGAGGGGCAGCAGAATAATCCCAGAGTCCCAGCATGGGCGACTGAGCTCTCGGGCATGGATCTGATCGCAATGCCAGCGGGCGAAAGAGGGCCCAGCGGAGCTGCAAGCGGAAAAGGAGACAAAAGACAATGCAAAGAAAGAAGCATGAAAGAAAGTCAAGACAAAGGAAACAGCCGGAGCGGGATGCGCGCTGAAAATGCAGAAAGTCAAAGACCTAAGACAAAAAAAGGGCGCAAAGTCTGCGGCAGGGCGTGCCCAGGACGCCCCTGCAGCACGAGGCACAGAGCATTGGGCTCACGAGGCACTGTTCACCCTGCCCCCTGGTGATGGAGTCGCGATGGGAATGTGACGCCACACCGGGTGGGGGGGCCGCGTATTCCTTGAGTGGACTGGGGATTGGAGCCTGGTCGGCGACACTTCAGAGCTCCCCACAGAGAACCCCCTGACACCCTCCCTTGTCAGGATCTCTTCATCATCTCCTCAAGATCCTCCCCTCCTCCTTCCCCTCAATCAGATCTCCTGAATCAGGGGGTAGATGCTAATATAAAATCTTAAAATAGGTAAAAAAATATTTTAAAAAAAAAATTAGATAAAAAAAATAAAAATATATAAAAAAAAACAAATAGAGAAAAAACAATAAAAAAATTAAATATCTACAATGGGATTTCAAAACAATCCTCAAAAGACAGTTCAACTCTTAGAGGAATTGGGTTAAAGGTTCTGGTCACAATCCTCCGTGGGTGGTGGAGAGGTCTTCTGTTTGCTGGACAAAGCACCTCTGCTGCATCAACCTTCTCCAGCATTCATCTGTGTGCATCATCTCGTCTGCATTGCAGGGGCTTCTCCTGCATCCCGCTGCTGCAGACTCTCCTAATGCTCTCAGGGTAAGGTCGCTTCTCCGCTCTCTTGTTCTAATGTGTGGTAGTGTGTTACTGTTACGTTCTGGAGTGATGTGAATGGTAGACGCATAAGGTGTACCCTCGTGGCACAGAGTGAACTGGAGACATAATGCTGAAGAAAGCTAACAAGAACGTGCAGGGAAAGAGGGGGAGCAGGGCTTTCAGACTTTATGCTTTCTCCTGGAACAGCTGCCTCCAGGCTGCCAGAATGGCTGCATCTTAACTCCAGATCAGGACTGGCTGCTAGGCAGCTATCTGCTCTGCTTCCCCAGCTGGTCTCTCCTGCACTGGATCTCTCCTGCTGCCAGCCGCAGCCACTCCTCTGGCTGAGCGTCTCTCCTCTTGTCACAAGGTGAGAAGCGTCTCGAACTGGTAGTGCCATCTTTGATCTGAAACACTGACTGTGACTTCTTGTTGTGTTGTTCTGAAAAAGCCCTACTGTGTTCACTCACACACTTTCTGTCTTTGTTCAAGCCAGCGGCATCCCAATGCACAGCCAGCTCTGTCCCGGGGGCTGGAAAGAAGAGAGAAAAGAGAGCTCAGAGCAGAGGGGATGTTCCAGGAACTCAGGACAGAGCGGCAGAGCAGCAGACAGAGGAGAGCAGAGAGTGCAGCATGGAGGGAGATGCAGTGGAGTGGAGAGCGCACAGCAGGCGAATGGCAGGGGGAGCGGGAGGAGACCCTGCGCTGTCAGGCGCCCGGCACAGCAGCGGCGCCTTGTAGATGTTCACGGGAGTTCTGGCAGGCGAGCAGGCAGAGCCTGCAAGGGACCGCTGCACAGAGCAAGGCCCCTGCTGCCCACCCCCCCTCCAAGCGCCAAGAGTCGAAAGAGGAGGGCCTGGGTGGCACTGCAGTGACACTCCAGGAGGAACTGTCACTGCATCTACAACACACGCCACTAAATCAAAATGTTCAAGACCTCTCTAAACAGCTCAGTCCCAAATCCAACTTTCCCCCCCCACTGTTCCATAACATTCCAAATCCGTTTTTGTGCCCCTCTCTGCTTTATTCCATTTTTCGTGTGTCAAGACTGTTGTGTGTGGGGATTTTTCAATTGTGTGGGGTCAGGTTTTTACCAGGGGACTTGACAGACTGCATCCACTGCAGCACACAGGGGCACAAGTCACTAGGCAGCACGGGCTGGGTCACTGGTGTGGTGTTACTCACTCTGCACAGTGCTTGTATGTGTGTCTTGTTGATGCTGGCCTGCCAACCGGTCCTGGCGCAAAGGCTCCACAGGCTTACCATGCATGCCGAGCCCCACGAGCCCTTCCCGCCCTCCAGCCCCTCAAAGCGCCCTCCCCCAGGAGCCTTCCCCCCCCTTCCCCCCTCCCCCACCCTTCCACACGCCCCCCACCCCCCACCCCCCACCCCCCAAACCCCACCCACCCACCCACCCCTCCCCCCCCCCCACCATTCCACCAACCACCCCCCATCCTGCAACCCCCCCCCCCCACCCCACCCCTGTATGGCATGGAGGTCCCTCCCGTCCTTTTGGACTGGAGCGGTCTGGCATCAGTACACAGACCCACAGACCCAGCACAGAATGCACCATGTTCAACACCCAGAAAAAGTCAAAAAATCATTAGAATTATTTTTAATACAATTTCATTTATTTTTTATTATTTTATTTCATTGGAAGTCTGAAGAAGAAGTTTTGGGTTTCAGAAAGTGGGGGAAAACACACACACACAGAGACAGGCTCATGATCCAGGCTCTCTTACAATCAATCAGACAGTCACCAGTTCTCGCAAAACAAGGACACAAAAGCAGCCTCCTCCAGCTGGCGCTTCCGCTAAGCCTCTCGGATCGTCACGCGCGTCCTGGCTCCAGGCTTCTCTCAGTGCAGCAGCCAGGGCTCAACCTCCCCAGCAGGCTCCTTGGTCGTCCACTCTTGCTCTCAAACACAGAAACTAGCAACACTCAGCAAGCTGCAGCCCAGAGCAGATGTCTTCGCAAGTCATCAAGCACTGCAGTCAGTAGCTGTCATCCAAGCCCAGACGTCCTCCTGCCACACTCCCCACCATTCTGCACCGGCTCAGCCGTCCTTCCTTTGAGTTCCTCCCGCTCACTCCTAGAAGCCTGCGCTCCTCAGTGGAGCGCAGGAGGGGGCGAGCCGGCAAGGATCATCACTGGCATCTGCACATCCCATCTGTTTTGTGGTTATTTTGTAAAGAAGGAACCTGCTGCCTGGGAGTCGTAGAAGAGAGAGAGTTCCTGAAGCGCTGTGATTGAACGAAGGGCCGAGCCCCCGCCAGAAAAGCGTGATATGGTCCCCAGCCCACCACACCAGTGCTTGCAGCTTGCCCTAAAGGTTAATGTACTCGCTGGCCTGGTGGGCTGGTGCTGGCCTGGTGGCCAGGTGGGGGATGTGAGTCTGCCCTGGTGCCCCCCACGCAGTTTTGGGATCCCCCCGCGCTGGAGCATCCATGGACGCACTGCTCGCTTTCCGAGTCACTACCTTTGCGAGCAGTTGTTGCATTCTACAGTTGGGCGCATCTTGGCAACCCCCCTCGATGCCACCACCCCAGCAGTGGTGTTAGCTACTGACCAGTAGCTGTCTGGGCAAGCAAGTTTCCAGCAGGCTGCTCTGGCTTGCACTTCCAGGGCTGCTGCTTGGGCGTCCGTGTGGCCTCAGGGGCAGGGCAGGGCCCCAGAGTCTCCAGAAGTTCAAGAGAAGTGCCCTTAAGAAGCCTGAAGCCACTCTTTCAGCCCCAGACCACCAGCCAGACCGGCACCCACCGTCCGTGCTTGTTTCCGGGTTCCCGGGCCCAAATCCACCATTCCACACCCACCATGACCACCCATTGCCCCCATCATGGCGCCGCGTACCCTCCATGTGAGAGCCGAGCCTCCCTCCCCTCTCTCTCACCGCGCGCTCGAGCCTCGATTTCTCAGCAGCTGACTGACTGTGGAAGGAAGGATGAGGTGAGTTGACATAACAGATGACGAGTGCACACGCATGGCCAGCCCATGCCATGTGCGCAGTGCTCCACTGTAACTGTAACCACTGTAACCGACCAGAGAAGTTTAAGAGAGAGTTTTCCTCAGGCGCTTTCAGGGAGGGGGCGGTTCGGTGGACGGTATCGCCCAAAACCCCTCTCGACATTTTCCCCCACATTTTTTTCCCCAGCAGCAGCAGCAGCCCAATGGGGCATTCCAATGGGGGGGGAACTGGGAACTTAGCTTCCCACCACCACAGTGCAGCGCACGGCCGGCCCGGTCGCCCGTGTAATGTGGGAATTAGTTTGTGTTATTAGTGTTAGTGTGGATACACAATTCGACTTCAGTCAGTCGAATCCACAAATTCGACTTAAGTAGATTCGAAATAGTCTTGTAGTGTAGACAAGGCCAAAGAGTCCTGTGGCACCTTATAGACTAACAGACGTATTGGAGCATGAGCTTTCATGGGTGAATATCCACTTCACCCACGAAAGCTCATGCTCCAATACGTCTGTTAGTCTATAAGGTGCCACAGGACTCTTTGCTGCTTTTACTTTTCAGAAAGAAGCATGATTGATCTATCCTTATTCTCAAAGGAAACCACAATACCTTCTAAAAATGAGACTGCGAGCATAAATTAATAACTTTGCTAGATACTACAAATCATGGACTGAATAGATACACTGTGTTTATGGCTTATTACAACAATCTATAATCCACTTAATCCCCCTGCTCAGCTTTTGTTTGTATGTTTTTTTGTTTTTTCTTTCCCCCCACCATTCCTGGAGAATTGTTAATAGGCCACTTCACCTCCAACAGTCCCTTGAAATACGTCTTAACTACTTATACTAAACAATCTGTTCCATCTTGTATTTAGCTGTGACACTGAGGCTATGTCCACACTAGCACTTTTGTTGGTCACCCCCGACCAACATAAGTTTCACTGACAAAAGTGCCGGTGTGGGCAGCACTATGTCTGCGGGAGACGCTTTCCTGCTGATATAGCCACTGCCACTTGTTGGGGGTGGTTTAATTTTGCTGGTAGGAGAGCTCTCTCCTGCTGGCGCAGAGTGGCTACACAGGAGACCTCACAGTGGCACAGCTGTAGTGGTACAGCCGTTCCTCAGTACAGCTGTGCCACTGTGAGGTCCATAGTGTAGACCTAGCCTGAGTACATTTTCCAGATCTGAAGAAGAGCTCTGTTGTAATCTTGAAAGCTTGTCTCATTCACCGACCGAAGTTGGTCCAATAAAAGATACTACCTTACTCACTATGTCTCTCTAATAGCCTTGGACCAACATGCCAACAACAGTACTGTAAGCAACATGTTCTAGGATAAACAGTATAAGATATTTCCTCAATATTATTCACTTTTGGGCCATGATTTATTAGTGTGGAATGTCTGTCCAATGTGTGTATATATAAATGAATTGATTTTTAAAATCATCTTTCGTATCTCAACTTGAAAAACAACATTAAAGGTCTACATCCAAGTGTGTTATCCACTCTATGGATTCTGATTATATGGAGTTAATCAGGGTTGTCCCTCTGGAGAAGGATCTTAGAAGGCAATAATTCACTAGATGTTCCATGGTTTGGGTGACTTCTCCACATTCACATATCAGGCTCTACTACATTTTCCATTTGTATAATAGGTAATTGCAACATCTGGGTCAGATTTGCTGTGATCCATATGTTACATGAAGTGAAGCCAGGTGGGTGGTCTGCAGGATTGGATTTATAATCAGGCCTTGATTCTTGACCCTGCTATTTTTCCGCAGCCTCTGCTTTTTTGGTGACAGTGCTGATGTTTTAAGAGCTTTGGCCGCTAACCAGAAAGGGTCCCTGGACTTAAGGAAGCATTCTGGGTTGTTTTGGAGATCTTCATATATGGGCATGTTTGGATGTGTTATTGTGCAGTCATATTCACATACTATTGCTGCTTGTCTTTGGAGGGATGGTAGTAAGATATGCATAAGGAGAAGGAGTCATTCTGTCAGTTTTGAGTTCAGCACTCTTGTGACAGTTCTCATAGCAGTGTTCAATTACACGTTGACGAGTTTCATATGTACACTAACTGATCACAATGGCATGAAATATTCATCAGCTTAGAAGATGAGGGTCAAGGTGGTTGTCTGCAAGGTGTGAGCATCTGTTGCCCAATTGGTCCCAGTTAGTTTGTGGATTATATTGTTCCTAGCCTTTATGATGGCAGTGGTCTTCATCAGATGTTGGCAGAATGTGAGGTTACAATCCAGAATTATTCCAAGATATTTCAGGAAATCCTTGTGCCTGAGTTTGGTGTCACAGAAGGTGACATTCAGGTGTTTCTTTGCATGTTGGTTGATCAGGTGGAACACGGAGACAGCCGTTTTTGAGGGTTTGCTTGTAGTCGCCGTAATCAGTAATACACTTATAGCGTGGTCACATTTTCTGCTATGGTGCATTCCGCTTGGGTGAAAGTACTCATTTGAATGGCGAGTGTGAGATCATCTGTGTATCCAAATTTCAGTGACTAGGTCAATAGTACATTGTTGATACAAATATTAAAGAGCAATGGTGCCAAGACGGATCTTTATGTGAGCCTGTTCATTAAACAACAGGCTGGTCTGTTGTATTAGATGTATGCAAAACTTGTGGTTGGTGAATTTTAAAATACTTAAACAAGGAGGTTTATATGAGTTGTTGGTACAGACAAAAGTGAATAAGACATAAGTAATAGAGCGCAGGACATAGAGCGAGGAACTCTAGAGTTCTAGTCCTGGTCCTAGTTTTGGAATTGAATTTGTGACCTTAGCCTCTATTGGAGCTAGTCAAACTATTAGTTGCAAATAATTTCTTCTTCTTTAGATTTGGCCCCTTCTCTAGTCATGTGAAACAAATCAGGGTTTATATTTTGTCATTATTCAAAATTAGTTCAAATAACTTCACAAATATATTTGAGTTTATGGCTAGTTAATGAATTATTCATTATCAAATAGTCAGAGTATTACCGTAGTTTAGCTGCTGACCTAAGTCATATGGCATGGTTTCTGATTGTATGACCTAACATCTATAAACCACTTGAGTGCCTGAAGAAACTGAGATGTTAAATCTCTCAGGAAAAGGATGGAGAGCACTTTAGGGAGAGATGCATTGGAGACAAAAAGAGGAAAGGATTTTTTGACACGGAAAGTCTGCCCTATCTCCTGTACAAGAAATAGCTATATATATTGATGGTATGAACCTTTATGCATATGAATTTATGTTGGCTAGGTACATTGGCTCCAGGTGTAAAACAATTCTGAGTTGCTCCATGATTTAGCAGAGAGAAGGTCACAAGCCAGGTTTAATGTCTAGTAGATTTGACATTAAAATTTCACTTGTCACATTCACCAAGGCTTATTGCTTTGGCTGTTTCTCTGGTCTCCCTACTGGAACCACTTACTGGCATACACTTTCTCCTTGATGATAATGCTGAGGCTGATGTGCCTCTTTTCTGTCAGCAGCCCATCAACATTGGATTGTTGGGCACTTGTCTGGTTGCTAAACCATGTATGTGGCCCTGTGCTTTGAAAGGAGTAGCTTTACGGGGCAGTGGTTTCTGAGATTATCCCCACTGGGTTTTTTTCCATCCCTCTCCCCACTTGATTTCCAATATCTGGCCATGTGGCAGGCACCTTGCTCTTTGGTCTGGACCTGGAACATGGTCAGAGTGTTTCCAAGCAAGAGAGTTTCTGTTCTTTAAGTGTCTTCCATCTTCTCATGCTGCATGCTTCTCAAGCTTCTCATGCAGCGGATTTGGTTTTTTGGTGTTTTTTTTTGTTTTTAGCTTAGTGGTTTTTTTAATTACTGTTTTTTCCATATTTTCATTCCTGACAGAATTGTTAATACTCACTAATATGCATAAACCAATATGAACCTAACCTTGCAGCCCTTGATCATGAATAGCCTGTTACCATTAGTGGAACTACTCATGTGAGTAAGGATTGCAGATTCAGACCTTCCGTAAGTGCCAAGTATTTTTTTAATATCCAAGGCTTTTGTACTCCAGAAGGAACCTTAATAACCAATATATATACACCAAATAGTGGGCATCTTTTTCTTTTTAGTGTTGCAGTTAGATGTCTATTCATACACCAGACAGTAATAATTATTGGGTAGACTTTTTGGGGGGAGATCTGTCCAGTTGGTGATACAGCCCACCTGCACTGATTTTGTGTTTATGAATTTCTTTGAGAATAGTATCCTTCTGGTTAGAGGACAGGAGTCTTACTTTTTTTTTTGAGAGCGGATAGGAGGAGGTTAGAATTGCCATAGCTTTAAGTTTTACTGATAGGGCAGTGGTATTACAGGCAAAATACCTCTCTTGAGACAGCATCTTTGAAAGGTTTCAGTCATTCTCACGATATTCAAAAGGCGAGATACCAAAAAAAAATGTTGGGATGTCTATTGAAGGTTGCAAATCTTTACTAATAAAGCTACAACTTTTTCCTACAAACAGTTCTTTCATATTCATTTTTTTCAACCACACAAAATAAATCAAGTGACTTCATGTGGTGGTCTGGGTGGTAGGATTCATTAGGAAAATGATAGTTGCAGGAGAGAGGGTCAGAAAATGTAAAACCAATATTTCTCTAAAAGCCCTGGTTCTACTGTAAATAAAACAAGTTTTATTACATATTAACTGGTTGATCCAAAATTTGTAGAAAAGATTCTATAAGATTTCTAATATTGATAATAGCTATCTGGGTTTTTATGAAAAAAATGTTTTTTGGATCTGTGATCTGACGTTTTTTGCAAATACTATACTGTCGTTTCTTAACAGTCCTATAAAACATGTGGGTTAACTGATTGTCTCATGAGTTCTTGTAAATACTTAGTTTTGACAGAAGATTGTTTGAAGTATGATTAGTTGATACAAATATATTGTTATTTTTACCAATATAATAGCAACTTTTAAAACCTTCCTATTGTGTAAGGCCTCTTTCTTTCATGGAAAAGTGTAGGATCCAAAAGACATGAAAAGACAATTATGCCACTACATCATTAATCTGTAATCGTTTACAGATGTGCTCGGCAGCATGAGAAGGCCTTTACATACCAAGTTTCTAGCTGCACAGTACCACTTCCATTAAATAAATTATTTCAGTGATGTTTTGGTATCTACAGGTATCTGCACTTTAATCACATAGAAACATTGGAACCTGAATCCTTTACGCATCTTCCAAAACTTGAAAGACTGTAAGTTTTACTTTTGTTTGGAAATTTTGGTAAGCTGTAGTAGTCAGTAGCTTCTTTGTCTGACCCAGATCAATAGCTTTTATTTTGTACTGAAACTTTCATGGTGTAAGAGACTGAGGAGCGAAGTGCTGAGCCCCTTCTGGCAAGTGTGGCGCACCTTTATCTCCCAGTGACTTCTGGTCAGGCCCTAGTTGGGGAAATGGTTTAATAACACTGTTTTGTGTACAATTTGCAATCTCTAAATGAGTTCAAAACAATTGTGATTGATGTTTGTCTATCATAAAATAGATTGTATGAAACATGACATAGGAGGATTAAATTTGTGTAAAAATGGTTCATTTGATTACTCCCCCCCTTCTTTTCCTCCCGCCTCCCCCCCCCCCCCCCGCCATTGTCTGTCATGTAGTTTTGTCTCCAGAGTAGACTAAAAATGTTTTTCTTGGGTGGAGGAGGAGATGAGGAAAGGGAAGTCTTCTTTTAAAAAAAAAAGTAGCAGAAGAAAGTTGATTTAAAAAATATGTGTATTTGTACGTTGTAAAATTAGTTTCTCTTTAAGGAATTCCAGAAGAATGTATATGGAATGAAAACATTTCAAAATCTGAACTCATGCATGAACTCCTCTGTATTTTTAACAGATTTTTGCATAATAACAGAATAGCTCATTTAGTTCCTGGGACATTTAGTCATTTGGAATCTATGAAGAGACTGTAAGTAAATTAAATTTACATACTGAAATAATTGAAATAGTCTAAGTATACTTATGTCTCATTTTATAGTGTCCACCTCCTTTGGCAGTTTGTTCCACTGCCTAATTGTTCTTACCATTAAAGAATCTAGTCTAAACTTTTCCTTCCATGGTCTTTATCCTTCAGTCTTTTGTGACTGTGACTAAACCCCTTCCTTGCTTTATTATCTTGAATTTATTTATAGACTGTGGCCTTGTCTGCAATGAGTCTTTTATATTGTAGACTAAATAAGCTCAGCTTCTGCAGTCTTTCCTCCTAATTCTGTTTTAAATTCCTTTGATCTTCTTGTGTAACATTTGTTGCCCATTGTATTTTCTCTAGGTTGCTTTTTCTAGATCCTTCGTAAACTGTAGAGACTAGATGTAAAATTATCTAAAGTGCTTTAGTATTTTCGGAACCTAAGGGCATGGCTACACTCGAAACTCCAAAGCGCTGCCATGGGAGCACTCCTGCGGCAGCGCTTTGAAGTGTGAGTGTGGTTGCGGTGCCAGACCCGGGGGCACTGGGCTGGGGCACTGTTTACACTGGCGCTTTACAGCGCTGTAACTTGCTGCACTCAGAGGGGTGTAAAGCACCAGTGTAGCCATAGTCTAAGTGACATTTTTCTAAAGTGACGCAGGCACTTTGGTCCAAGTTCACAAAGGGACGTAGTCATTGCAACACTTAACTTTCAGGTGCTAGCTACCCAGTGGAATCCTCAAACCCTGAGTTAGTTGCCCAGGCTGCCTATACAATGAATGAGGAGAGATAGAAGCCTAAGAATGGGCTCCACAAAAACCAGCACGCTTGGCGAGAAGTCATCTAAGTTAGCCAATAGCAGATGCCATAGAGATCATTGTGTCCTAAGCCCTGGACCTCTCCGAGCATTAGGCACCTAAGATCGGGCTGGAGGGAGGCTCCTATCCCCTTGGAAGCCACAGTTGGGAACCCTCTCCTAGAATCAGGTGCCTCAGACGTTCCCCTCGAGAATGGAGGTGGCACATGCCTAACTCTATTAAAAAAGGCCCAGAGAAGAAGGCAGCGGCCTCCCTTATGACCGCTAGTCCAGTGGTTAAGGCACTCACCCGGAATATGGGAGACGCACAGTTCAGTTCCTCCCTCTGCCTGACAAGGGGAAGGTATTTGAACATGGGTGTCCCACCTCTCAGATGATTGCCATTAGCTATTGGACTATGGGATATTCTGACATGGGTCTCTCTCAGCCTCACCTGTTGAAGCTGTTCCATTGTATATAAATAAATAATTATGCATTGGGCCAGAGAACGAGTGAGAGTGACTCCATAGTCACCTGAGAGGTGAGAAACTCATGTTCTAATCTCTTCTCATTAGGTAGATAGGGGAGTTGAATCAGGATTTCCCCCATCCTGGGGGAGTTTCCTAAAAACTGGTCTAAAGGTTGAAAAGGGAGTTCTCCTCCTCCTCTCAGCAATTTTGTGTAGAGTTAGGTGTCCTCGGAGAACAGCTACCAAATTGGGGTCTGCAGGTAGGATAGGTGGGGGAACCATTATTGAATGATGAGGATAAAAAGTATTGAATAGCCTGTGACAGAGAGCACCATCTATCCTGTACAGTGAGTGAGTAATGGTCGGGGGGGGAGGGGCGGGGGAAGAAATAGTATGTGACGATGTCATTAAAAACTATATCATAATGCATGTGCACAAGGGGACCTAGATGGCTTTCTTTTAATGTAGGTTTTTGTATGTCAGAATAAATAGACAGGGAGTATTGCCAAGTCATATAAAATCTACTGAATTGTTCCAGCTGATTAGGAAGATTTAATGTATGATCCTCATTTTACATAGGCGTCTGGATTCAAATGCTCTGCAGTGTGACTGTGAAATCCTATGGCTGGCAGACTTGTTGAAGACATATGCAGAATCTGGTAATGCTCAAGCAGCAGCTACTTGTGAGTATCCAAGGAGGATCCAGGGGCGATCAGTGGCCACAATAACACCAGAAGAACTTAACTGTGGTGAGTTTTCCACTTAATGTTCAGGGAAAAAAAAAATCCAAAACCACCTATGTTTTTCATGGGATTTTTTCCCCATTGTTTTCGCCAGTGATGCTAATAGCTACTTTCTGGCCATCTCTAAATCTCTCTTCTCTGTATCCCTTCCCCTCAGTCTATCTGCTGCTTTTTGATACAGCTGATCACTCACTTGACTCAGTCTCTACTCTCGGCTTCTTTGACCACACTGTTCTGCTTTTCCTCTTATATCTCCACTTGCTCACTTTTTAATATTGTCTCTTCTTCTCTCCTTCTGTCTCTCACCTGTTTTCACATGGTTTGAGGATCCCTCTCGGGCTTAGGTGTGAGACAGGCATCCAGAATGAGGTGTTGTGCCCGTTCCCAGAGGGAGAAACTTAGGCACCTAGGGAACTTTTTCTGACTAAATTTAGGCACTGAGTAAGTTTAGGCACCTACAGGGTTAGATGTCAGCCAAGCAAGGGTTTTGTGGGTCACAGTGGCACCTAAATCTGAGGTTTAGGTTCCCTTTGTGGGTAATGGACTACAGTAAACATACAGGATGATAACCTTAGGTAGTCAAGATGCCAAAAATCCAACAATAAATACATCTATATAAGGGACGTGCAGACATGAAATAATTGAACACTTACTGAAGATAAAATCAGAAAGTATACTGGAGAGAATACTTTGTACTTTTGTATTATAAGCAATGGAATACAAAAACTGGCTTCTGAGTTTGCCTTCTTTGCATTCAAAACCCCTGTTGACTCCAAAAGGAGACCTGAGCGTAAAAAGAATGCAAGCTGAAGTCTTTAGTGGTCAATTTTGAAGTTTAATATTATTTTGTATACTGCACTGCTCCTCAGACAATGGAAAGAGGGAAGGAAATGGTATCCTTAAGGAATTGTTCCTGATTCCTCTGAAGTCAGTGTTAAATCTCTCATAGATGTCAGTGGGAGTAAGATTAGGTCACTGGATTTCTATCACTCAGCCAGGTTTGAGAAGCTTAGTTAACAACCCGCGAACCCCTCTCATTAAATTGTGAATCCCTGAACCAGTGAACCCCTGCCTAAAAATGAATATTTCCAGGGATTTAAGTTTAAATTTCCTCACTTTGATGGATGTGCTTGCTTTGCTTTGCATAGCTCTTGGAAGTCCAGAACCACTGGAGAAAGATAGTCTCAGGTCTGGTTTGGCATCAAGTCTGTTTCTGTATTTGGTTTTCAGATGTGCATATGAGGAAAACGTTTTCTCTCATAAGTACGTTGTTGAAAATGGTAACAAAACTGTAGTAGCTTTTTCTGCCAGAAGGGAGTACTCGTTTCTTAAACTCAGCCAAACGTTGATCAGTGACAAATTTCTGAAACTCCTTTTCTGTTCGTAATCACAGGAGATCTCAATCAATTTCTCTTTTTCCTCAGTGTTCAATATCTGTGTTGAGAAAGTGGTATCATCAAAAGGGTTGTGAATCCAATCATTATTGCCTGATATGGCTGGAAATTATTCCCTGAAAGTTGTGGAAAGTCCTTTTAAGTGTGCAGTTATATTGGTTTTAGTGCACTGATCCAACTGAAGTTTGTGTTCTGCCAGGAAGTCATGAAGATTACTGAAACACTCAGTTTGATTGTTTTCCAAACAACTTTCCCAGAACTGCAACTTCTTTATCGTGGATTCAACTCACTCTTGCACATTGAAAACTGTTATATTGAGGCCTTGAAGAGATAAATTTAGGTCATTAATTCTTAAGAAAATATCTGCAAAATAAGCTAGGCTCTGGAGCCAGACATTATTTTCCAGGCAGCTGCCTAGGTGGAAAAGGTGGCTGTTGAAAAAAACTAGGATTTCTGTTCTAAGCTCAAACAAGTGCACAAGGATTTTGCCCCGTGAGAGCCATCTAACTTCGGTATGGGTCAACAGACAATTGTGTATACTACCCATTTCTTCACAAAGTAGGTGAAATATTCTGCAATTTGTTGGCCGTGATTTTATGAAATTCTCCATTTTCACTGCATTATCCAGCACTTCCTTCAGTCCCTCAGACATGTGTTTTGTTGTCTATGGATACTGCAATGAGTCCAAGAGACTTTTGATGCAACCTTTTTTGTTCGAGCTACAAATCCAGTATACTTCCCCGTCATTGATGTGGCCCCATCAGTGCAAATGCCTAGGCATTGAGACCAATCTATTTCCTTTTCTTGAAAATTTGCATTAGTCAGATTGAAGATATCTTCTCCAGTTGTACATTTTTCCAGTGGTCAGCAAAACAACAAGCCTTCTTCAACCATACCTTCATTCACATAATGTACAAACAGTAGCAAAATAGCTAGATTAGCTACATCAGTTGATTCATCCAACTGTATAGCGTAATATGGACTATTTTTCACTCTATGTACAATTGTAGTCTCTGCATTATTTGACTTGTCATTAATTCTTCGTGACACCGTACTATTGGACAAAGGTACCATGTCAATCCTTTTTGCAGCCTTTTCTCTGATGAATTACGTCTTTTATAAATGGACCAATGACGCTCTCTGCCATGGTATGGGCTTCTGATGCTTTTGCTACGCAGTAGCTCACGCGGTATGATGCTTCAAGTGCATTTTCATTATCAGTACTTGCTTTGGATATAAAACTGGTAAAGTCACTTTTCCTCTCAGCTAATTTTCACTTGAAAAGATCAACAGGCTTATCAAGTTGTGCAGGATGCCTAGTTTCTAGATGGCACTGAAATAGAGAAGGTTTGAGGCTGCTGTTTGCTAGAACATCACCACAAGTTACACACAGTGGTTTCAGACGTTCTTGATCACCAATGCATGTAAAAGCATATTTTATATAATCATTGTCATATTTTATTTTATTTTATTTTAAGTGACTTTCTAGGACCATCATGAACATTAGACTTAGATTTTCCACAATGTGGACTTGAGGAAACACTAGCTGATTCTTCCGTCTTTACACTTTCCTTTTTCAGCCATCTATACATTGAACTTGTGCACAAAAGTTCTAATAAAAATAACAAAGAGAGAATGCTAACAACCAACAAACTAGAAAATGAGTCACTCGTGTCTCGCAAAACAGCACTCCAGAGAGAATGACTTAGTATCGAATTACTGAGGCACCTTAATGCTGCTACACTGGCTACAACGTGGTTCCTGCTGGTCTGGCATACAAACACTTTTTCTTCCGCCACCAGGGCTGTCACTAGGGGGGTGCCCATGAGGGACAAATTAGCCTGGGCCACTTCCCACATACAGCCTGGTCCCTGCTCACTCTGCCCTTCATGTCGCCCAACTTCCCCCGTCTGCCAAGGACAGGGGTCCGAGCTGCCACCTGCGCACCTGGGGTCCCAGCTGCCCCCTTGCCCACCCTGGGGCTCAGGCTGCTGGCTCCGTGACGAGGTCTGGGCTGCTGGCCCCAACTGCCCAGCCCCATGTTCCATGGGGCTTGGGCTGCCGACCTCATGCTGACAGCAGGGGCTCTGGCTGCTGACCCCCCCCGCTGATAGGGGCAGGGCTGCCAGCCCCGCACTGACTGCTGGGGCTTGGGCTCCCGCTGACCGCGGCACAGCAGCGCGCTCTGCAGAGCTCGGGCTGCCAGCCCCAACTGCCGCGGGCTCTGGCTGCCGACTCCCCCACTGATGGGGGCAGCTGTGCGATCCGCAGGGCTTGTGCTGCTAGCCCCAACTGCCCAGCTCCGCTCTCCATGGGGCTGACCGCGGCACAGCTGTACGCTCTGCAGAGCTCGGGCTGCCAGTCCCAACTGCCGTGGGCTCTGGCTGCCGACTCCCCCACTGATGGGGGCAGCTGTGTGCTCCACAGAGCTTGTGCTGCTAGCCCCAACTGCCCAGCTCCGCTCTCCTTGCTGACTGCTGGGGCTTGGCCTGCCAGACGCAACTTCCGCGGGCTCGGGCTGCCGGCGCCCCCACTGACCAGGGCCTGGCTGCCTGCTCAGCGCTCTATGGGGCTCGGGCTATTTGCCCTGCAACTGGGTCTCACCTGCTGCCTCCCATGCCCGGGGTTCTCTGGCCGGGTTCTCTTTCCCATTAGGGAAATTTTTCTGGCGAATCCCCTGTAACTTTGTGCCAACCCCCAGGGGTTCGCGAACCCCAATCTGGGAACCACTCGTCTATACATACACTGAAGAATTTTGTTACTGAAAAGTTACTGTTGCTTATGTTGCAATACTTTGCCATGCTATAGCCCCAAAATATTCCAGTAGCCAGTATAAATAATTTTAAATGTCACTGTGCTGGCTGGAAGCTCTTTCTTGTAATGCAAATCAAATTTCTGTAAAACTAAATATATACAAGTTCTTTGCTTCAGAATCTGATATAAATTTACAAAAGCCATGTTTTAGTTTTTAAAATTGACTCTAGTAAATTTTGAGAGAGGTCAGAAAACCAGTGATAATTTTGTGTAGAGAAAAATATGTTTAATCTTGATTGATTAAGTACTTTTACTTGAAACATTTGTGAAAAATGTTCATCTATATACAGTGTGTGTGTGGGGGGGAATAAATATTTAATGATTTACTTTAATCGTTTTAAAACAAGCAAGTTTTCCTTGATACCTTTTATTGTTGATACAGAGAGGCCAAGAATTACGTCAGAACCTCAGGATGTGGACGTTACCTCAGGGAATACAGTGTACTTCACTTGCAGAGCTGAAGGCAATCCCAAACCAGAAATTATCTGGCTTCGAAACAAGTAAGTTAAGGAAAAAAAGGAGAGAAAGAAAGGAATTGTTTGTTATGTTTGCTTTACAGTTGGTGTATGAAATTCACCATGCATGTACACAAACATGAAATACTTGAGAACATCATATTAGTATTATAAAAATTTAATATATTGGCAATTATAATTAGATCTAGTTTCTTTGCAGTTCAGAGTATAACAATCATATAATAAAGAGCCTTATATAATAAAGAACCCGATCTATGATATCATGATACCATGGGCAATTTTTCAACTGCATTTGCATCCACAAAATTTCAGAGACCTGCAAAACCCTAGATTAACTAAAGTAATAGGCTTTTGTATATAAAGATCAGGTCATTCTATAAATGCATGTAATATGTAGTTTGCAGGTGCAGCAGATATTGGTGAATTTTGTTCAAGGGCACTCATTGTTTCATTACCTACTATGTGATATCTGTCTGCAGTCCCTATGCTGTAGCTAGAAGATCAGTTTCCATCCTGAATTAATATCACTTTAGCAAATCAAAGAGAAAACTTGAGAGCTACTTTTAAACATGAGATGGTAAAATATTTTATAGGCTTTTTTTAAAAAACTTCACTTTAAAATCTCAACACTGAAATTATCACCTCTTTATAATCAACAAAAGCATGTATTCAGAATCCACATATGAAAGAGTTTTAAGAAGAAATAAGAGAGATTCGGGTGTGGGTTTATTGACACTGGCTTGAGACATTTAGAGATGTTTGGCAATGAGAACAATTGATATCCTGAATAAAAAACTGGAAATGGATGTGTGTAACTCACTCTTGTTGTTTTTCCCTCCAAACTGTATAAAACATTTATACTTCTAAGATTAGTCTAGCTTTTCAGTTCTGAAGTCGGAATGTTTACATTTTTTAAAATGTCACACTGTTTGGTATTCATCTCTGCTGCTTTTTGTTAATTTAAGACTAAAAGTTCTATTATTACACTTACCTGGACCTATTACGCTAAAGACTTATTCTTGTAGGTTACGTTTGTTAATACATTTAGACTTTTGTGATTTGATATGTTTTTTCTGTGGTTTTGATTTAAAAGATTTAGTTCAGCAGATTTCTGTCTTTACAGTAATGAGCTCAGTATGCAAACAGATTCCCGTCTAAACTTGCTAGATGATGGCACTCTGATGATTCAGAATACTCAAGAGACAGACCAGGGTATTTACCAGTGCATGGCGAAAAATGTGGCAGGAGAAGTGAAAACTCAAGAAGTTACTCTTAGATACTTTGGGTCACCAGGTAACAGATTTTAGATACAGAATTGTTTGTTTTTTATTAATCAGAAGTCCACTTTCACAGTGAAGTACATTTGCTTTTATACATTAACTGCAGGTTTATACTTCCTTTGCATATTTGCAACTTCATTTGCATCACCATCTAGTTATTGCAATCCTGGAAATTATCAACCCATTATAGTAGTAATTGTATTATACCATTTAATCAGAGTAATAATGTAGATTATCTTTAGTAGTATATGAGGGAAGGAAGAAGAGAATTAAATGGTTCTGTTGTTATAGTGTACTGATCTTTAGAAACCTGAGTTCAGATGCTCAAAACAAAAATAACGATGCCACCCACCCAGTTTAATGGGTGGAAGACTTGATTGGACCTACAAGGTGACAGACAGCTTTAGAATGAAAAGGGGAGTCTATCAGACGTGCCAAACCCGTGGAAAAAACACAGAAAAATTGGGCTTGTTTTTGGCTTAATTGGCTTGTGAGTTGCTTGTTGGCTAGTTTTTGGCTTGTAGCTTGTTGCTTGTCTGGCTTGTAGCTTGTTGTTTCTGTTTTTTGACAGGCTCCTGGCAAGCAGGGGTTAGGGGGGGAGAGAGTCGGGGGGCGGAGCGGGCCCCCCACAGTCCCAGACTGCAGGTCTCTGAAATTTAGTCACATAGAGTGTTGGGGTTCTTAGGGATTGTTTTGGCCTTGTTTTGAAATGGCATTAGCTTGATGTTTGGTTTATTATGAAAGTCGGGGTGCTTATTTACCATGTGAAAGTTGGCAACTGTGGCATCTATGCAGGCATAGGACTCTTCTTCTCCTGGGCACTCTGCCACCTATTGTCCAGACAGAGGGAGATGGGAGCTAATTGTCTCCTTGCTTCCCTCAATCATTCATTTAAAACTTTGCCCAGGGTTTCTTAAGTCTCTTGCTCCATTTCAGCCACCCATTTTAGGGGTGTGTATGGTCCTGAGTTATGGTAGGTGATCGGAGACCTGTAAACCCTGCACTGGATCTACTTCAAGGGGTGGTACAGGGAGATGGGACACATAGCACCCTTCCTCCATATTAAGTTTAATAAAGTTGTGACCTAACATTTTAAATTCATCCCTGTGCCTGTCATTATTCACTCGCATGTCCTGCTTAATGAGCTAGTTTGTCACATTACAAAGTCAAACAGTTTCTGGTTTTTGTTCAAGAAGGAGCCAGGATGGAGAATAGCAAAAGTGGTACAGGTCAATCATGAGATGCGTTGGAGATGCATTGCAGAGGACTAAACAATACTTTTAGTACAACCCCTTCTAGCACTATGTCAGAGTCTTGCCTGACATATATGACCACTAACTTCACCCATAGAATTGTTTTCTGGAGATGTATTACATATGTTTAAAGGGACACCAGCAAGTTAAAAAATTACATTCCTGAAAATATTGTACCTACTTTAGTCACAAGTTACACTTGTGATTGCTATAATTGAAAGAAGTTATTTAAATTTTTTTAAATCTTTTTTTCTCTCATTTTGTGCATTCTCCCATTTTGTGCATTAAACACTTTGTCTGTTTTTTTCCCCCTTCTGTATCAGTTTCTTTCTTAGTGAAAAGAACCTTTTAAACAGCAACAGATTATCTAAAGTGTGCTTTGTGCTCTGATATTTTTTTCATAAATTCCTTAAACACAATTTTATAAGGGTTTTTCTTCTAGCCTGTTGATGTTTATAAAGGTCTGGAAATGGATAAAAGCCACATTTAAGCATGGTTCTCTTCTGACAGCCAGGCCAAGTTTTGTGATCCACCCACAAAATACAGAAGTATTAGTTGGAGAAAGTGTTACTTTGGAATGCAGTGCAACCGGCCATCCGCAACCGCGGATCACATGGACAAAAGGCGACAGAACCCCTTTACCAAATGATCCTCGCATCACAATCACTCCTTCAGGAGGCCTATACATACAAAATGTGAACCAGGAAGATAGTGGCGAGTATACCTGTTTTGCAACCAACAGTATAGATAATATCCATGCAACTGCTTACATCATAGTGCAAGGTAAGTAATATTAAACAAGGAAAGACATTATATTTTTCAAAACGACAAATTAATTCAAAGGAAGCATATTTCTATTTTGTTTTCTAAAAAGCTGGAAATGAATTAAACCATAAGTGCATTATTTTAATTGTGTACCTTGTTCCCTCTCTAAATATTTTGCCATTGACTTCAGCGAGAGCAGAATCTCAGGCCCTTAATCTAGAAATAAAACTTTGGAAGAATTATACACAAATGTTTATATCCTCATTCATGTTTTGAAACGTCTGCTGTTCAAGATTTTGTCTGCTGGTCTGTTTATATAATCACATCTATACACACTGTCAATGCCCAGTTTGTGTGGGACTCAAATGTTTTCTGCAGCACCTGGCATGTCTAAAGATGTACGCATATACTACTGGACGTGGAGTTCTGAGTATTGTTCTGTGTCACCCATCTTTCCTAATCATTTTTCTTTTGACTGATTTGCTGCATGGAAGCTAGCAATCCCTCCAGCCCCCTGATCATTTGTACAGCTCTTCTGTGAACTGTCAATTATAGTAGTACAAATTATTGTAATCAGAGTAATTTTATTTTCAGTATAATTTTCCAATAGCCTAGAATATAAAATATTTTCTGGAACACTATATGCAATACATTTCTTTTATACATAGGCTATTACTTGCTAGTTTTTAAAGCTGGTAGTGATACTAGCAGTTATTTTTTCATAGGTTTCTAATATCTTTTAAAAAATTAAATTTGTTCTTTCCTCATCAGTTTTGATATTTTCCCACTTTTTTTCTTTTAGATTGTAAACTCCTTAGAGCAAGAACCGTGTCAACCAATACATAATTATTTTTCAAATTACAGAAAACAAATTCCCCATGTGTGTTTAGTTCCACTTTTCCATCAGCTAACAGGTGGATGTATTTTGAGAACTGAACAAATGCCTGCTCTCATTGGTAATGCTACAGTGTTACTGCAGAATCTGGCCTGTATTTCGTTCATTGGTTTTCTTTTGTATAAAAGCACTGTGTGTGTGTTACAAGAAAAGAGCAGCTCAGGCTGGTTGTGATCACGTTGTGTTTTCTTCATAATTTAGTTGAGGATTTTTTTAAAGAAAGAAAGCAAGCAAGATATTTTGAATCCAGAGAACATTCTCTACTTGATTATACCAGTCTTAAGGTACATTCGTATTTTGGATCTATTATTATGATTATGATTTATTATTTATTTGTATTATAGTAATGCCTAGAGATCCCAATGGAGATCAGGGCCCCATTGTGCTAGGCTCTGTTCATATATGTAAGAGACAATTCATGCCCCAAAGAGCTTACAATCTAAAAGAGCTAGCAGTATCCCTGTCCCCACAGAACTGTGCAAGTCACATAGAAAATAAGTAATATCAACCAATGGAGCATCTTTCAATTGTTGTTTAACGTGTTCTTTTCTCCCTCCTGTAGCTGTACCTCAGTTTACTGTCACTCCTCAAGACAGAGTAGTGATTGAGGGCCACACTGTTGATTTCCCTTGTGAAGCGCAAGGCTATCCACAGCCTGTTATTGCCTGGACTAAAGGAGGTAAGAAGTTGATTAGAGGTTTTACTTTTAAACCTTGAAAATATTACATCCCTTTTAGAATCACTTATGAAATAGCAGAAAATGTGCATGTGTTTGCTATACAATTGCCTTAAAAACCTCTTTGTCTCTGATGGAGGATATCAAGTTGTTCAGTTAAGGTAAAACACTTAGTAGTTATAAATCTAAGTAGATTAAACATATAATGTGATAATCTTTAACTGCTATCTGTAAAATGGTTGTGCAAGAAATATTCTTTCCATTCATGTGGAGTAGATGAAAGACTTTGGCACTGATCCTGAGCTATAATCCACTAGCACTGGCACCTGTTCCACCCCTTAAAGACATTGACAAAATAAATGACCAAATGGAGGTTCAAACTGGAGGTAATATGACTTGGCCTGGGCACAGGGGTCCACTCTAGTGGACTGTATTTCAGGAATGGTAGTGTAAAGATGCTAGGCCAAATACAGGGGTGATAGAAATGATAGTGTACATAAGATGAGTAAGTAGATCTACTACAGGGGTCGGCAGAAGTGGTGTGCCAAGTCTTCATTTATTCACTCTAATTTAAGGTTTCACATTCCAGTAATATATTTTAACATTTTTAGAAGGTCTCTTTATATGTCTATATTATATAACTAAACTATTGTTGTATGTAAAGTAAACAAGATTTTTAAAATGTTTGAGAAGCTTCATTTAAAATTAAATTAAAATGCAGAGCCCCCCCGGACCAGTGGCCAGGACCTGGGCAGTGTGAGTGCCACCGAAAATCAGCTCACGTGCCTCCTTTGGCATGTGTGCCATAGGTTGCCTACCCCAACCTACAACATGTGCCAGCATAGTGGTAGGGTGAGGTTATAGCAGGAAAAGCAACTCACAGGAGGTTGCAAGTAGTGGCAGATAAAGCAGAGTTCTAGTAAGAACTTGATCATTGAGGCTCTGACAGTGTCTATGGATTTTCCCTCTCCTCCACTTCTTGAGGTGGCTCCAAACAAATGTTATGTACAATGGCCACCAATGAAGAAAAATAGAGTCTGGTGGAAAGGGAGCAGGGGTGGGTGGACAAGACTGGCACTCAGCATTATTTTTGTGCATTTTGTTTAATTCCTTTTACGTTGATATATCCGGTTCTGCAGGGCTGTTCACTTTTTTCTGATAGTTAGGTGGGTGAGATGGAAAAAAGAGATGACATGAAAGTAACAATGTTCTCCATTTGCATACTTCCTATAGTGATTTGTTGACTTGATGCTTCTTGGGTGTGAATATCATGCTTTTCTCTCTTTTCTGCTGTAAAAAGTAGATGTGATAGAGGTTCTCCCATCAGCTTAGGTACTCCACCTCTCAGAGAGGTGGTAGTTAGGTTGATGGACGAATTCTTCAATTGACCTTACACTGTCTATACCAGGGATTGGGTCAACTTTACTTCATTGTTCAGGGTTGTAGATTTTTTACACCCCTGAGCAATGTAGTTATACCAACCTAATTTCGTAGTGTAGACCATGCCACAGTGTGTGTTCTGGAGAGTAGGTAGTAGTTTCAAAACATTTTTTCTAAATAATTTGTTTTGTGAAACCTCTACTTTTTTATTTAAAAAATTGTGTAGGCTTTGTCAAATACTAAATGGCTCTGGGTTGTCTCTGAAATATAGATAGTATTTTATTTTACATGGCTGTAATTAGTAAATAACAAATGCTGTGTTTCAGGGAGCCAACTCTCTGTAGATAGAAGACATCTAGTACTATCATCTGGAACACTGAGGATTTCCAGGGTTGCTCTTCACGACCAAGGCCAATATGAATGTCAAGCCGTCAACATTGTAGGATCCCAAAGAACAGCTGTACAGTTAACAGTACAAACTAGAGGTATGTTCACTATATCCATATTTGCATCTGTTCAGAAAAAGTACATTTAGGGCCAGATTTTAACAGCTATTGAGGGAGTATCAAGGGGAGTTAGGCGATTAAACACCTTTATAAGTATGGGTCTTAGACTTATGTTAAAATACTCAATGGAATGCTTGACTTATTATTTTCCTCTTCTAAACCATGTTTGAAAGTTGGAGTTAATATTTATGAGTATCAGAGTAGTAGACATGTTAGTCTGTGTCCACAAAAACAAGGAGGAGTCCGGTGGCACCTTAAAGACTAACATTTATTTGGGTATAAACTTTTGTGGGTAAAAAACCCACTTCTTCAGATGCATGGATTAAACATTACAGATGCAGGCATAAATATACTGATATATGAAGAGAAGGGAGTTACCTTACAAGTGGAGAACCAGTGTTGACAGGGCCAATTCAATCAAGGTGGATGTGGTCCACTCCCAATAATTGATGAGGAGGTGTCAATACCAAGAGAGGGAAAATTGCTTTTGTAGTGAGCCGGCCACTCCCAGTCCCTACTCAAGCCCAAATTAATGGTGTTAAATTTGCAAATGAATTGTAACTCTGCAGTTTCTCTTTGAAGTCTGTTTCTGAATTTTTTTTTGTCGAAGGGAGCCTACTTTTAAATCTCTTATAGAATGTCCAGGGAGATTGAAGTGTCCTCATACTGGCTTTTGTATGTTACCATTCCTGATGTCTGATTTGTATCCATTCATTCTTTTACGTAGAGATTGTTCCGTTTCGCCAAATTACATGGCACAGGGGCATTGCTGGCACATGATGGCATATATATCACATTAGTAGATGTGGAGGTGAATGAGCCCCTGGTGGTGTGACTCATGTGGTTGGGTCTCCTGATGGTGTTGCTAGAGTAGATATGGGGATAGAATAGGCAGCAGGGTTTGTTACAGGGATTGGTTCCTGGGTTAGTGTTTCTGTGGTGTGGTGTGTAGTTGCTGGTGAGTATTTGCTTCAGGTTTGGGGGCTGTCTGCAAGCGAGGACTGGCCTGCCTCCCAAAGTCTGTGAGAGTCAGGGATTGTTTTCCAGGATAGGTGGTAGATCCTTGATGATGTGCTGGAGAGGTTTTAGCTGAGGGCTGCATGTGATGGCCAGTGATTTTCTGTTGTTTTTCTTGTTGGGCCTGTCCTGTAGGACAGCATTTTGGGTGACTTCTAGGTACCTGTCTTGCTCTGTCAATCTCTTTCCTCACTTCCCCAGGTGGATATTACAGTTTTAAGAATGCTTGCTAAAGATCGTTTAGGTGTTTGTCTCTGTCTGAGGGATTGGAGCAAATTAGGTTGTATTTTAGGGCTTGGCTGTAGACAGCGGATCGTGTGATGTGTCCTGGATGAAAGCTGGAGGCATGTAGGTAAGTATAGTGGTCAGTAGGTTTCCAGTATAGGGTGGTGTTTATGTGACCATCACTTATTTACACAAGTGGATCTCTTGTGTGGACTGGTCCAGGCTGAGGTGGGGTGGAAATTGTTGAAATCCAGGTGGAATTCTTCAAGAGCCTCCTTCCCATGGGTTCATATGATGAAGATATCAGTGTAACACAGGTAGAGGAGGGGCGCTAGGGGATGAGAGCTGAGGAAGCATTGTCCTAAGTCAGCCATAAAAATGTTGGCATACTGTGGGGCCCTGTCAGCACTGGTTCTCTACTTGTAAGGTAACTCTCTTCTCTTCATGTGTCAATATATTTATGCCTGCATCTGTAATTTTCACTCCATGCATCTGAAGAAGTGGGTTTTTTTACCCACGAAAGCTTATGCCCAAATAAATCTGTTTTTAAGGTGCCACCGGACTCCTCATTGTTTTAGCTTAGAACCTTGTCCAGCAAATCCCTTAAATACATGCTTAACTATGGACATGTGAGTAGTTCCATAATTCAATGGGTAGCAGAGATAAAGAACTCAATTGTCTCTGTTTGTTCAACATCTAGCTCAATAGGACTGTGATCTTGACTGAAATCAACAGGAAAGCTCACATGCTTATAGTTATGCATGTGTTTATGTGCTTTGTTGGCTCAGAGCCTAACAGAATAGGATTTTTTTTTGTCAGCTGGAAACTTTGCTACTCATTCTGGATTCCTAGTTCATAAATTCTGACGACGTGTGTTTTTAGCTTCCGGTTTTCCTTACTGTTTGCTTAATAAATGAAAAGGTCAGAAGCTGACCAGTATTTATGTCAGAGTACTTTTGTTTGAAGAAAATGCTGCTGTCTCTGAGACATTTTTCTGATTTTTTTTTTTTTTGTGGAGGGAGATTTCCTCTTTGGATGACTGTTTTTTCAGATTTTGTGGAGTATTTTTGTGTTGTGAAAATTTTGCCTTTCTTCTGCGTGTGTTTCCCATAAGACTGCTGTACATGTGTAACTAATTAGGCTATGTGTTTTTTCATGGTGGCCAGAACCCCCAAATTTTCTGTTCCCAGAGCAAAGGAAAGATGGCCTTCCCATAGTATTCAGTGTCATTCCTGAAACAGAAAATCAAACAACATGAAAAATGTTGTCCATTTCCCATTTTTTTTCTTTTTTTTTCTTTTTTCATAATCTGCCTTTAAGGATTAAGTGGGAACATTTTAGTTTGTGTTTTGTACTTGATCCTCTGTGTTGACATATCAGTGTTTCAAGTAGTATTACTAACTGAAAATTCTTTCAAATTACATGTTTAATCTCATTGAGTTCAGTCATTGCTCAGGGAAAATACCCATTGACTTCAGCTAAAAAAACCAATACTGATCTCAGTGAGGAATCTAGAGTGGACAAGAACAGAAGCTGCAGGACTAAAAAATTATGTTCATTGACTGAACTCATTAATTAAAGTTAAATCTAAATGTTGCTGAATTTATACAAAATATTACATTCAAGAACCTATGTTAAAAGAATATTATTTAGGTTGCAAAGTCAATCACATAAGTTAGAAAGTGCCACAAAAAAGTTGCCTGTGCAACAGAATAGATGGTGCTCACTTAATGAGAAGTTACTCAAAATTTTGTTTTCGCCTCATTGTTCAATATGTTGCCCCATGCCTTAATTGTGGTATGCTATTTAAACCCTGTTCTGCAGACAGTATTACTCCTTTTTACCTGAGCTGTTCTGTGGTGCTCATCATTATAGTATCTGAGGGCTTCACAAATATTAATGAATTTATTTTTGTCACATCTCTATGAGATGAGGGAGTATTATTATCCCCATTTTGCACATGGGGAACAGGGGCACACAGAGATGTAGGTCAAACATATCCATTAGTTTTGGGTGCCAGTTTGAGACACCTGGCACCTGATTTTTTACTTAGCATTACATACCACTTTATATGTCAAAAGCACAGCTCCCATTTTCTCCATTTCTCAGCACTTTTGACATTTCAGTGTCTGGATTTCAGTGTCTGCCCATTTTCCCTCAGCCATGACCCTTTGTGCCCTGTCCCCTCCAACCTGTCCCAATCCTGTCTCTCTACTGATTTCTCATCCCAGTCCCATTCTCCTCACTTAGCCAGTCCCAGTATCCACTCTTCAGGCTTCTCATCCCAGGCCCAGTCTTATAGCCCAGCAAGTCCTAGTCTCACCGCTTTGGATGACCTCGCTGTTCTCACTCCCAGTCTCTCCCCCTGTGGCCTACCTGCGTGTCCCAGACAGTCACAATCTCTCCCACCCTTGGCTCCTCATCTGATGTCTCTTCTCTGCTCCCCGCATCCATCTTCCCCGTCCCCACTAGCTTCCTGTCCCAACCTCCCTTCCTGTGCTTCTCGTCCAATCTCAGTGTCTCCCCCTCACTCCCACCAGCTGCTTGTCCCAGTCTCTTTGTCCAGCCAGTCCCACTTCTCCTTCTGCACCTTGCTTCTCATCGGATCTGTCTACCCTTCCCTTCTTTCCCCCATCTCACTGGTCCTTGCTCAGACAATCCTTTTTCTCAGTCCCCACTGCAGCTCCTCATCTGTTGTCAGTCTTCCATCCATATACTTGGTTCCAGCCCCTTCCCTCTTGGCTTGGCTTCTAGTCTTCTTGTCCAGCTAGTCCCAGTCCCCCTCACCTCCCTGACACCTGGACCAAGTCTCTTTGCCTAGCTTGACCAAGTTTCCCCCATCAGTCCAATTTCCCTCTCATCCCTCTGCCAATCTTCAATCAGTCTCTCACCACCTGGCTGTTTATCCCAGTCTGCTCCCCCATTGCCCACACAGGTCCAGCTCTTGTCCCCTCTGTATTCAAATCACTCAGTTTTTTCCTCCATACTTCCTAGGCCTAGCAGGGGGCCTATTGAAAGCACAGGGGAGTGTCTCCCAATTCTCCGTTCCTGTGCCTGGACCCAGCATGGCCTGTAGCAGCCCATAGCTGCAATCACAGGGTAAGTCCTGCTCACATCTTGACTGGAACATGCCCAATGTGCATTGAAACTTTTGGGGGAATTTAGCTGCTAAAATCTAAGTTGTTTTAACAGAGCATTTGTGAACTGCAAAATTTTAAATAAAAGTCTTCCAATTTTAAAAAATTTGGTCAGATTGGCCAGGAAAAGCACATCCCTCACAGAAAGGCCATACATACCCCTGTCAGATTTCAAGTGCCTGCTCCAAAGCATGGCACTAGAACTATTAAAAAAAAGATCTCCAGGGACAATAAGCATTTTAACATAGGCAAAACAACATATTTTTACATAGCTTCATGCTTGGAAGTGGCTGCACTATTCTGCCTAAAATTTTTTAAACAAAAATTCAGCCTGAGGAAAATGGAAAATTTCAGCCCAGTGGTTAAAGTTTGGCAAAGTAACAAGCAACTGAAAAGAGGTTCTTATAATGGGAAGGGTTGGGGAAATAGATGGTGTATGAGCCCCACCTACAATCCTTATTCTGAACTATTTGTGTGCAAATAATAGGATGAGTAGTTTATTTGAAAAAGTTTTCCTGTTTTTAGTGCCATAATAAAGACTCAACTGTTGTATATGCAGCTCTTACTGCATTCATTCAGCTAAGTTGTTGTATGTGATTTTGAGCTATGCTGTTGTAATTTTCTTTATTGTATAAACTTAAAATACTTTCACATTTTTTATTGTGTCCATGTAACATTGTTTTAGTTACTCCTGTGTTTGCTAACGTTCCGAGTGATATGACAGTAGAAGTTGGCACAAACGTTCAGATTCCATGCAGTTCTCAAGGAGAGCCTGAGCCAGTAATAACATGGAATAAGGTAATAAATCTTTGTTAGATTGCTTTAGAATGCAGTGACTTTTTCAGATTTCACCACAGTTAAATCAGGCTTTATTAGGTGTGCTGTGGCTGATTGTTGCTTGTTCTGTGTCTAACCTCAAATGACATCAGCAGCTCAGGCATCTGTGCTGCCAAGGGTGTTCAGAGTGTAGGTCCTTAACCTGAGAATTTGTCTATGCTACAGTGGCACAGCTATTGCACAGTGGCTGTGCAACTGAAGTACTGTAGTGTAGACGCTTCTTACAATGACAGAAGGGTTTTTCCATTGATGTAGGTAATCAGTCTCTCCAAGAGGTGATAACATAGCTGCATCTACAATGGTGGGTAGGGTGACCTAAGTACATTGCACAGGGTGTGAAATTTTTCACATCCCTGAGCGATGTACCTAGGTTGTTCTAAATTTTAGGAATAGATCAGGCCTGTGGAGCACCTCTAATACAGGAATTGTGCCTAAAATTTACATCCCAGTTTGAAAAAGGATGTTCAAAGGTATTGCAAAGGCTTTTCTATTTCAGTTTTGTGCAGCTCTGAAAATTACAAGTCTATATCAAGAATAGGATAAGGACTGCTTGCAGACATTTTGCTAGCATTGTGGAGGCCCTAGACAGTACTGTAACTTCAACCAGGAGAGTGGTTGGTGGCTCATGGTGAAGTTGTTGAATTGTACCTTTCTGTCTGTGCTTTTTTGACAAATATCTTTTAAAAATATTTTCTGTAAATGAGAGCATCGTAATGAAGAAATCTCACACGGAGATGATATTAACTTAAACAAATGAAAACTAATGAAAGCAAGAAAAGTCAGGCAGGCCTCCCACTCAGTCTTCGATTTCCACTGTAGTCTTACCCATTGCAGGAATCTGACAACAGTGGATGATCATGTATAGCATGCTACGCTGTACTAGTGTCCAATTACATGAGTTAAGAATAAAGCGCCAATATGAATCTTGAATTTCCTTGATTCTCATACCACTATAATACTGCTTTAATTGTTGCATAACAAGTCTCCCCATATGCTCCAACTTTCAAAAGTATGTTTTTTGTAAATGACTGCAGATACATAACATGTGCATTAGATGAATATCACTTTCAATTGGGACTCACTGCACTTTGATGGCCGTATTCTCCACAGTTCTTTGGCCTCCTTCCTTTCTTGGGTTTGTGTGGTTCTGGTTTTTATTTTTTAGTTGCATCAGCTAACCTTGTTTTATTCCCATTCTTTCTATCAATAATTAATTGATTTCTTTTGGTAGTTGACTTTCATGATGGTTAACAGGTTTGTCTTTTGCCACCTATGTTTCATATGATGATTGTGTATCTGGGTTGGTTGGCTTCTAATTTTTTAATTATTTTGTTTTGTATTTTTTTCTCTTGATCTCTTGCAATAAGCACTCCCATACATTTTTAAATAAAAATCAATTATTCAAAATTTGATTGACAATTTTAGCTTCATGGTCATTATATGTCCTGCAGGGAACAGTATCTGCTGTCCCATCTCATTTTGGCAAAAGCCAGGGAGCCCTCATCACCACTATGCCTTGCTCCCTACCGCTTTCTGGTGGTTGAGAAGCCCAGTAGCCTTTACTTTATTAAAAAAAATAAAACCTCTGCTGAATTCTGCCATTGTTGCTGTATTCACACTCAACTGCAATCTGAGTCTTCCATGAGTACACTGGATTGAAAACCCTGGAGCTAATCTACAATGACCACTGAGATTTCTGAAATTTAGTGCCTACAATAAAGTATACAGCATGCACAGAAAATGGCACGCACCTCCTCTCCTTCCTCTCTGCCCACAGATTTTCTGTGTTTCCCTACAGAAAACAGCAGGGAAGCAAAGGGAAGCCACACTGGGAGGGGTTATTGGGGGCGACCATGGGCACATTTTGGGGGGAGGGGATTTCTCCCCTCCAAACAGAGGTGAAGCATAGGGGGCACATTTGGTTACATGCTACTGCCCCCACTCATTCTGCAAGCACAGAGCTGCTCAGGCGAAGGAGGCTGTGTCTCGGCTCCACTGACTCTGCAGCAGATAGTCCCTTGGCTTTTGGGAGGATGATGGGCAACCTTGTGGGACAGAGATAAAGGCAGCTGTTCTTGGTGACTATTCAGCATGACTAAACTGGAGTTTCAAATATGTGTAGGCATCTCTGGAGTCTGTTGTGGTTGAAAAATAACAGAACTCGCCTACACAGTGCAGATGAGAACATTACATAGTGGAAATAAACAAATGATAGTGCACTTGACATCAGTTTCTCTCCAATAATGGAAACTGACCTGCAGCAAGGCCCTTGTCCCTGCCTGCAGGTATATGGGATCTTGGGGAGCAATTACCACACGGGTGGGGTGCAAATTAATTTATTTATTAAAGGAAAAAGGGAGTGGTGAGAATTTAACAATGAAATACGATGGGATGGGGTGTATAGGGTGTTTACAATAGACAATGATGGTGGGGGGGGTTTCTTATTGAACAGTGTAGGGAGTTCTAACAGTGGGGTACAGTAAGTGGGGTTTAGCACAATGGGATACAGTACAGTTAATAAGCAACTCAACTTTATATAGGAACAGCTCTAGATACAATGTGGAATGTAAAACATACCAAAAGGAAATGCAAAATAAAATAGTAGCTTCTATATAGAATGGTCAACAATCTTAGATAGAATGTATTAAGTGGTAGGTGGCCTTATGCACAATGTAACACAATAGTATTAATGCAAATACAAAGTATATCAGAAAGGTGGAAGTAATATGTGAATCACAGTGCAATAATACAATATGGGTGATAAGTGAAATTATGCAGTGTAGACTTAATTTGTGAGGCTGTGATAGCAAGAGTGTACCCAAAGGCTGGGTCAAGAAACCGGGCGGGGGGGGAAATGATAGTGGCAACTGATGAGAGATGCAGCTGCAAGCAGCGAGAGACTCTGAAGCCCTGCGAGGTAAGGACAACAGAGCAGTGTGTGTGTGTGTGGGGGTGGGAAGTTCAGATGGTGATGCAGACGTGGGGGAGAAAGCAGCAAGGAGTTTGGGAAATTCAGAGGGTGATGCAGATGCAGGGGAAAAAGCAACAAGGGGTTTGGGAAGTTCAGAGGGTGATGCAGACACGGGAAAAAAGCAGCAAGGGGTTTGGGAAGTTCAGAGGTGATGCAGACACAGGGGAAAAAGCAGCAAGGGGTTTGGGAAGTTCAGAGGGGGAGATTGGAACAGCAAGAACTTTATCTATCCTCTAACTTAATCAAACTTATATAAAATGACAAGCAGCTTCTACAAAGTAACAAAACAGGTACAGAATACAATCAGGCAATGACTTTTTAAATCTATCTTAACCAACGACTAGGCAAAACAACAAATATCACAATTCTAAGCAAACTGCAACAAGCAGCTATATGGAGCAACAAAACAACGAACTATAGCAAGGCAGGTGAGACTTACAAGCTTTACAATCTTAACAAACTATGACTTATTAAACTAAAGAAACAAAATCTATGGTGCACCTTATGCTATGGGGAAGTTACAGAGGGCAGAGTGGTATGTGCCCCAGAATACAGCTCCCAAGGCAGCCCCCAAGGAAGCCAAGGGAGGTGGCTGCAGCAGTGGATACAGCTGAAAACCGTGAGTCCAGGGCAAAGCCCACAGGAGCAGAGCTTAGCAGCAGCACCAACTTACTTTTAGTGGCAGAGTGCCACAGAGTTTAAGAGAGAGGTTTTAAAACACAGACCAAGGTTTAGCTTGAGTCTGTGTGCTGGGGAGACAGAGCCAGCAGCTAAAATAATAAAATAAAAGTATAGAAAGTTTCACAGAGAGATTCTTACCATCCCACAAGGCAGCAGCAGAGGCAGAAGCAGCAAGAACATCAGAAGGCTCGGTACAGTCTTGATAATCAGGAGATCTCTCAGGCAGCAATTCGTTCTTCATGGGGGGGGTTCAAAAATGGGGGTACGCTCAAAAATAAAATGAGAGCGGAGAAAGGACCCCCAGAACCCCTGGTTGATCAGACCAGGCAGCAATGCAAGAACCTTTCTGAAGTCTGTTCAAAAAATGTCTGTTTTTAAAGGCAAACCCTGGCAGCTTCCCGCCAGTAACTCTGATTGGCTCCCCCTCTTACAGGGAGGAGGGAGGCAGAGAAAAAACTGCAGGCAGCCACAGAGGCATGTTTGGACTAGCCCTGAGCCCAGAGGTATGACTCATGCCCAGGATCCTAAAAACACAATAGGTCTTGCAGCTCTGGACAGTGCCCACCCTACACCAAGCCCAGGTTTTAACAAGGTGATAACAGGACTAACCCTTTGAACAGGGCAGTGGTCCCACTTAGCATAAGTGGCCATCCCTTTGAGAAGGGCAATGGCTCTGGTTAGACAACTTAAGGGACCCTCCCTTTGAGAAGGGCAGAGGCCCTGGTAAACAACTTAACAGCCAGGGAGGGGCGGCCACAGGAGGAAAAGAAGAACAAAATGGAGTAAGGGGACAGCTGTAAGAACAAAATGGAGCTGTAACAGACAGCCCTAAGGTCAACCACTGCTTAGCTGAGAGGCAACAACAACGTACTGAGAAGGCACAGAACACAGGGAAATGTGTTCAGAGCAATGGCCCTGTGGAGAGGGTACTGAACTCCGCCTTCCTGCTGAATTATTGGCAATATTCCTCTCTTTCCCCGTGAAATGGTTGGGGTACTCAGATCAGGCTGCAGGGCTGAGTGCCAGCAGAGGGGCTACTGGGTACCTCTGTCATGAGTGGGGACTAGGATTTCCTCTTTTCCCAGTATTAGAGGGGAGGAAAGGAGTCTGAATGGAGTGTTTCTGTTCTCCCTCCTCTGAGGATAATTAGCATTTTGCCAAAGCATTCAGTTACAGGAGGTTGTATTCAAGTGAATATGAATGAGAATTTGTATTCAAGTGAATTCAATCCATTCCCTACAGCAGGGGTAGGCAACCTATGGCACGCGTGCCGAAGGCGGCACACGAGCTGATTTTCAGTGGCACTCACACTGCCCAAGTCTTGGCCACTGGTCCAGGGACCTCTGCTTTTTAATTTAATTTTAAATTAAGCTTCTTAAACATTTAAAAAACCTTATTTACTTTACATACTACAATAGTTTAGTTATATATTATAGACTTATAGAAAGAGACCTAAAAACATTAAAATGTATTACTGGCACACAGAACCTTAAATTTGAGTGAATAAATGAAGACTCGGCACACCACTTCTGAAAGGTTGCCGACCCCTGCTCTACAGTATATGACCCCACAGGGTCTTGTTTTAGTATTTGTTGGGCCTGCATTTTATATGGAAAGGGCACACAACTGTGAGGATATTTTATATTGCTTTTTTAAGTTCCTAGACATAATAAATACATTCCGTATACTGTTCTGCATGCAAACCATCCTGTCTCAGTAGAAATGTGCAGTACTGTGAGTTATGCTGCTTTTTCTTGGAAAATTTTGTTATCTAAACTATAAAAAAAAGTTTCTCTGAGATTTATTAATGGATTTCTGTTGGGTTAATTTAAATGATTGACTTGGCGTATAAAATTGGTCTGAAATAAAGATAATCTATTACTGTTCTCAGAACAAGTTCACACTGCTGTAAGAAAAAAAATATTTAAAATCTAAAACCAATTTAAAATGCTAATAAAATTGCCAGAGATGAAACATTCAGAATAACTGAGCATTGTGCTTTGCTGCAGGATGGAGTTCAGGTAACAGAAAGCGGAAAGTTTCACGTTAGTCCAGAGGGATTTCTTACCATTCGTGATGTTGGAACAGCTGATGAAGGTCGATATGAATGTGTTGCCCGGAATACTATTGGATACTCCTCAGTTAGCATGGTGCTAAGTGTTAATGGTAAGGTTTATAAATTATAATGGGTAGCAGGATATGAGTTAGATCATACAATTTATACTGTTTAACCTTAAAGGCATAAAAATGCAGTTTCAACACCAAAGGCCAGCTTGTGAACTCCTTCCTCACCTAAGTGATTGTGTTGATTTTAGTGAGACTACTCAGGTGAATAATGGCTCACCAATGTGAGTAAGAGATTCAAAATCTGGTCTTTGGGGAATAAGTCAGCCAAAATCTCTAATATTCAAGCATCTATGTGACTTCATGGCCTAGCATTCTTGGAGCATATTCATGACTGAAGTCCAAAAGAATGCTTTGGGCCACAGGAGGCCACACTAGTTTCCTCTTGAGATATTTTTTGGCTCTATCTGAACTTGCTAGTCCCATGCACAAACTGACTTTTGAGAATGACTTGACAATAAATCCACTGGCATTTTTAAAGGTAAAAAGGTTGCAGATCAGTTTTTAAATTAAGAGATGGGGGGAAAGCCGATTGCTGCAGAGGAACAAATGGATTGGACAGAGACTTCCCTTAGAGGAGAGTCTATTGATAGAGATTCTCAAGGTTTTAGTCAGGAGGAGAGGATGGAAGCGGATAAAGTATGGGCCAGATCAGAGAAGAAACATTCACATAAAAAAGAATCTGACACATCAGAAAAGGGCAGACAAATAAACAGGGACAAGATTTTAAAGCACTTGTACACAAATGCTAGAAGTCTAAATAATAAGATGGGTGAACTAGAGTGCCTCGTTTTAAAGGAGGATATTGATATAATAGGCATCACAGAAACCCGGTGGAGTGAGGACAATCAATGGGACGCAATCATTCCGGGGTATACAATATATCAGAAGGATAGAACAGGTTGTGCTGGGGGGTGGGGAGTGACACTATGTGTGAAAGAAAATGTAGAATCAAATGAAGTAAAAATCTTAAATGAATCCACATGTTCCATAGAATTTCTATGTATAGTAATTCCATGCTCTAGTAAGAATATAACAGTAGGGATCTATTATCGACCATCTGACCAGGACAGTGATAGTGACGAGGAAATGCTAAGGGAAATTAGGCTATCAAAATAGAGAACTCAATAATAGTGGGGGATTTCAATTATCCCCATATTGACTGGGTATATGTCACCTCAGGACGAAATGTAGAGACAAAATTTCTCGATACTTTAAATGACTGCTTCTTGGAGTAGCTGGTACAGGAACCCACAAGGGGAGAGGCAATTCTCGATTTAGTCCTGAGTGCAGCACAAGATCTGGTCCAAGAGGTAACTATAATAGGACCGCTTGGAAATAGTGACCATGATATAATACCATTTAACAATCATGTGGTGGGAAGAGCACCTCAGCAGCCCAACACTGTTGCATTTAATTTCAGAAAGGGGAACTATGCAAAAATGAGGAGGTTAGTTAAACAGAAATTAAAAGGTACGTGACTAGAGTGAAATCCCTGCAAGCTGCCTGGACACTTTTCAAGCTAAGATACAGATGTGGGGACCCGCAAGAAAGACCCCCTAAACTTATTTCTACCAGTTTAGGTTAAAAACTCCCCAAGGCACAAATTCTCCCTTGTACCTTGGATTAGGTAATGCTGCCACCACCAAGTGATTAGACAAAACTCAGGGAAAGGATCACTGGGAGTTCCTCCTTTCCCCTAATATTCCCCCAAGCCCTACACCCCCTTTCATTGGGAGGCTTGAGAATAAACAAGATGAGCACAAACCAACCTTGGGGTTTTTTAGACCACTAAAAAAACCCAATCAGATTTAAAAAACAAACAAAAAAACCAGAACTTTATTAGGAAGAAAAAAGTTAAAAGAAGCACCTCTGTAAAATTAGAATGGAAGCTAATCTCACAGGGCAGTGAGATTCAAAACACAGAAGATTTCCCTCTGGGCAAAACTTTAAAGTTACAAAAAGAAAACCAGGAATACACCTCCCTCTCAGCACAGAGAAAATCACAAGCCAAAATAAAAGTAAGCTAACACATTCCCTTGCTAGTACTTACTAATCCTAATGGAGTTGGATTGCTTGCTTTCTTAATCCGTCTCTGGCAAGCACACAGAACAGACAGACAAAGCCTCCCCTCCTCCCCCCTCCGATTTGAAAGGGGAATCTTGTCCCCTTATTGGTCCTTTTGGTCAGGTGCCAGCTAGGTTACCTGAGCTTCTTAACCCTTTACAGGTAAAAGGATTTTGTGGCTCTGGCCAGGAGGGATTTTATAGTACTGTATACAGGAATGTTGTTACCCTTCCGTTTATATTTATGACAACACAATAATAGCGGCCCAACTTAAATGTATACCCCAAACTAAAAAACACAGTAAAAGAACTAAAAAAGAGCCACCATGGCTTAACCATGTAAAAGAAACTGAGAGATAAAAAGGCATCTTTTAAAAAGTGGAAGTCAAATCCTAGTGAGGTAAATAGAAAAGAGCATAAACACTGCCAATGTAAGTGTAAAAATGTAATAAGAAAAGCCAAAAAGGAGTTTGAAGAACAGCTATCCAAAAACTCAAAAGGTAATAACAAAATGTTTTTTTAAGTACATCAGAAGCAGGAAGCCTGCTAAAAAAACAGTGGGGCCCCTGGACAATCCAGATAAAAGAGGAGCACTTAAAGACGATAGTCACTGTGGAGAAACTAAATTAATTCTTTGCTTCAGTCTTCACAGTTGAGAATGTTAGGGAGATTCCCAGATCTGAGGAATTGTCACAGATTGAAGTGTCATTAAAGGAGGTTTTGGAATTAATTGATAAACTTAACAGTTACAAGTCACTGGGACCAGATGGCATTCACCCAAGAGTTCTGAAAGAACTCAAATGTGAAATTGCGGAACTATTAACTATGGCTTGTAACCTGTCCTTTAAATCAGCTTCTGTACCCAATGACTGGAAGATGGCTAATGTAACGCCAATATTTAAAAAGGGCTCTAGGGGTGATCCCGGCAACTACAGACTGGTAAGTCTAACATCAGTACTGGGCAAATTAGTTGAAACAATACTAAAGAATAAAATTGTCAGACACATAGAAGAACATAAATTGTTGAGCAAAAGTCAACATGGTCTCTTTAAAGGGAAATCATATCTTACTAATCTATTAGAGTTCTTTGAAGGGTCAACAAACATGTGGACAAGGGGGATCCAGTGGACATAGTGTACTTAGATTTCCAGAAAGCCTTTGACAAGGTCTCTCACCAAAGCCTCTAATGTAAATTAAGTTGTCATGGGATAAGAGGGAAGATCCTTTCATGGATTGAGAACTGGTTAAAAGACAGGGAACAAAGGGTAGGAATGGTAAATGGTAAATTTTCAGAATGGAGAGGGGTAACTAGTGATGTTCCCCAAGGGTCAGTCCAAGGACCAATCCTATTCAACTTATTCATAAATGATCTGGAGAAAGGGGTAAATAGTGAGGTGGCAAAGTTTGCAGGCGATACTGAACTGCTCAGGATAGTTAAGACCAAAGCAGACTGTGAAGAACTTCAAAAAGATCTCACAAAACTAAGTGATTGCACAACAAAATGGCAAATGAAATTTAATGTGGATAAATGTAAAGTAATGCATATTGGAAAAAATAACCCCAACTATACACACAATATGATGGGGGCTAATTTACTATAACTAATCAGGAAAGAGATCTTGGAGTCATTGTGGATAGTTCTCTGAAGATGTCCACACAGTGTGCAGCAGCAGTCAAAAAAGCAAACAGGATTTTAGGGATCATTAAAAAGGGGATAGAGAATAAGACGGAGAATATCTTATTGCCCTATATAAATCCATGGTACGCCCACATCTCGAATACTGCATACAGATGTGGTCTCTTCATCTCATAAAAGATATACTGGCATTAGAAAAGGTTCAGAGAAGGGCAACTAAAATGATTAGGGGGTTGGAACGGGTCCCATATGAGGAGAGATTAAAGAGGCTAGGACTTTTCAGCTTGGAAAAGAGGAGACTAAGGGGGGTTATGATAGAGGTATATAAAATCATGAGTGGTGTGGAGAAAGTGAATAAGGAAAAGTTATTTACTTGTTCCCATAATATAAGAACTAGGGGCCACCAAATGAAATGAATGGACAGCAGGTTTAAAACAAATAAAAGGAAGTTCTTCACACAGCGTACAGTCAACCTGTGGAACTTCTTGCCTGAGAAGGTTGTGAATGCTAGGACTCTGTAACAGGGTTTAAAAGAGAACTAGATAAATTCATGGAGGTTAAATCCATTAATGGCTATTAGCCAGGATGGGTAAGGAATGGTGTCCCTAGCCTCTCTGTTTGTCAGAGGGTGGAGATGGATGGCAGGAGAGAGATCACTTGATCATTACCTGTTCTCTTCATTCCCTCTGGGGCATCTGGCATTGGCCACTGTCGGTAGACAGGATACTGGGCTGGATGGACCTTTGGTCTGACCCAGTATGGCCATTCCTTTGTTGTTTTAATTGTTTTATAAGAAGCCAGTGTAAAAACAAATTAGTAAAAATATAAACAAAAATAATAGGCTGGCTGAGAGACTACCAAAATCATTTGTAACTCTTCCATGATCTTATATAGACTAATCCCAAAGCTCTTCTTACTGATTGTAACTGTTTTTTCATTGAAAATTTTACACAATACAGTGTACACATTTTTTCCTTTCATTAACTAATTTAAATCTAGGTAAGAATGGCACAATATCTGTGTAATATAAAATGAACACAAGCTACTATATATTTAAAAAATATATATATTTGGTTATTGTTTCTTGTCCTGAATTCTGTTTTGCTCTTGCTAACTTTATATAAATGTTTTACTGTGCTGATTGCCCTGGCCTCTGGCACATAAACATAAAAAAATATGCAATGCATAAAATTATATTGCATGTAATAGACAATTCAAAGCTCCCTCCCCCCATGTACTGCTTCATCAGTGATCCATAGTCAAACACATTTCTGACCAAAAATAAGTGATGTGCTCCGATCTCTGAATGTCATGAACTTGAGCTCTGTCAGAATACCAGAGGACAAATAGCAGAGTTGGGAGACCTTCACTGAAAAATCATTATTTCCAGGGAATGAGGGATGCAAATCTAGTGACAGTGTACAAAGGTATCAGCTGATCTCAGCCTCCATGGTGATTCATAGAGAGAGAGTTCCTAAAGTTAGTCAGGTTTCAAATGAAACCTTGAATTGCACAATAACAAATCAGAAGCCAGTGCCATTCACATAGTGCAGATGTAATGTACTAAGTCTAACCAGGTCCAATAAGCAGTAGCCACAATGTTCTTCAGTGTTACTGAATAATATCATCAGACAAAACGCACTGAAGTAGTCCAACCTTGGGGTGATAAAGCCACGGTTAACTCTGGCATGAACAAGGAAGGATGGCTACATTTTATCTAACCATCTGAAGAAAACAAGGTATAAGCCACTTATATTACCTGAAAATCCAGTGAAATGTGGCCACGCTACACTGCACAATAATTTATGACTGGAATATATATATATATATTCCAGTCATAAATTATATATATATATATGAACTATAATTTCAGAAAGGGGAACTATGCAAAAATGAGGAGGTTAGTTAATATATTTAACTGATACTTAATCTCAGTTCTTCTTCTTCTGTGTCCAGGGCCACCCAGGGGGGAGTGCAAAAGGGGCAATTTGCTCTGGGCCCCTGTTTAAGATGGCCCCCAAACTGAGTGGTGTTGCGAGCTGGCACCAGGGGTCACAGTGCAACTCACTCAAATTTGGCCTGCCTACCCCTCCGTCATAATGGACAGAGGAGTGACTGGGCCAAACATGAGTGGAGCTGTGACTCTGTGCTCTAGGTTGCAATGCCCAGAGCAGGGAATTGTGCCCAGTATTGCGGAACAGAAGCTGCTGCTACAGGGTGAGTGTGGAGCTGGCTCACTGTACAACCCCAAACCTCTTTCTGGGGCCTCTGTCTGGGGCCTTTTTTTGGAAGGATATGGGGGGGCTCAATTTCAGATTCTGCCTGGGGCCTCTGTGTGGCCTATGTGACTTCCTATGTCACAACATCCACACAGTCATAGCCAACAAAATTCTCTTCACCTCGATGTCGCACAGACTCAGACTGCAGCCTCAGACTATTTTCAAAGCATGATGCAAATCAAACTTTCTTACAAACTTCCCCTCATAAACAAAGCTCGAGGAACAATCTGGTATCGTTTCATGGTGGGAGGTAGGAGATTGGGAATGAGGCTAGGAGTAGAAGAGAATAGGATCCTTCATGATCAATTGGTAGCGAATATTTAAAACAAAATTAAAATAATGCAAAAATGTCTTTAGACATCCGACCATTGCTTCCATTGTTTAGATCTTGTCACGGGCTGCTCTACTCACTGCTGGTGCCGCCTCCTGGTGGTTCTGGGGATTAGCTCAGTCAGGCTGATGTCCCTTTCGGCAGTTACACCCCATCAGTCTCTCCTTTGCAGCTGTTCTCTCATGTTAGGAACCACAACCTTCTCTTTGAGAGTCAGCCTTCTGGGGGAGAGGGGGAGAGAGACTAGATGTGTATCAAAGTTCCTTCTCTCCAGTAATCTCAGGCAGTCTTTCACTTCACTACCTCACAGTGCCTTTCCCACTGTGGCTGGCAGGGGAACCTGGGCACACCCGCTACTCTGGGTTCCAGCTCAGGGTCCCTCTACACAGGAACCAAGGCCTATTCCCTGCATGTTACTGTCTTTCCCTGAGCCGCTTCCATACCTCCTGGCCCTCCCCACTTCTCTGGATTTGACAGTCTCTTCACTCCCTAGCTTCTGTTTGCCAGAAGCTGGGAATGAGTGAAGGGGAATGGATCACTTGATAATTACTTGTTCTGTTCATTCCCTCTGGGGCACCTGGCATTGGCCACTGTCGGAAGACAGGATACTGGGCTAGATGGACCTTCGGTTTGACCCAGTATGGCTGTTTTTATGTTATGTTCTCCCTCTCCCCAGGGAGTAACTTTAGGCAACTTGTCTCTGCAGCCTCTCAGACACAACTCCTTTCTCGCAGGGAGTAACTGCAACCTTCTCCCTGCCAGTCTTTCCGCTTCCAATTTCCTGTCTTTTATAGAAACCCCACCTGTCCCTCACAAGTGAAATTCTGTCTATTTAGCTGCCTTCAGATTAAAGCTCCACTGTTTGCAACCTAGTTAGCTGATTGGGCCTACCTGGTCTAATTCAGCTCTGGCAGGGCTGGTGTGGGGAGCTGCACACCCCATCACAGATCCCCAAAATTATTTTTCCAAGCATGTTTATCGCTACTCAGAAAGACCACTCTACTAGAGCTGTAATAGAGCCAGACACTGAGCTTCCAGTTATGCAAAGGTAGTGAAACCTTGCTCTGAAGAGTGCGCTGGGAGTTTTAAAAAGCACATTGGACAAAAATATTACAGTCAAGTAAAACTTTCATGTCAAACTAACAAGAGCAAGGATGTTCAGAGTTAAAGTTGGTTTTGTATAGTCACCCATCCCATTATGGCGTATTGGCTGTGTTCTCACATTAAAAGTAACAGTGCTATTACTCTATTAATAAAATACTTTTCACTTGTATAGCATCTTCATTTGAAGATCTCAAAGCCTTTACAAACATTAAGCCTCATAACAACTGTATGAGGTAGGTAATGATCAAAGAGATCAGGCACCTACTGAAAACCTGCCTCTTTTCCCCCCTCTTCTCTCAGTGTCACTTTACCAACCTTTCTGGGGAATCTCTAACAGCTTTTCAGGAAAAGCCTCTGAAATTATGTAATACAGCAATACGTGTTCTAAAATTAAAAATGAAGCCTATAAATATGTGGCTTTTGACTGTAGTGTTTCATGTTATCCACTTAAACCCATATGCTTGGGGCCCAATCCAATATCCATTGAAATCAATGGTAATGTTTCCATAGACTTTAGTGGATGCTGGATAGGCTTTTGGTCGCAAACACTTTTAAGCTGCAGAAGCTGAGCTAGAATATTGACTTCACTTTTTTTGCTTTGGTCATGTTTGTATAACAATTGTAAGACTATTTAACAGCTACTTAAATAGTTTTGTTTTTCACACACTGTTTTGTTTTTACAGTAGCTTCATTTTAACTGAACATTTATTTGTAACTGGCATTTCAGAACAAAACAAAATTTAATTCTGCAGGGATGTAAATGTGTTTCAATAGAATTCCCAAATGATTAGTAATTTTAAATTTGGAGGAAGTAAAACTTAAGGAAATGTGGTTTTCTTTGTAAAACTGAAATGATGTAGTGTCTAGACATTGCTTTTATGAGTAACTTTTTTGTGTTCAGTAATTTTTGCAGTAATATGCAGCTTTGTGTTTTTCTAGTTCCTGATGTCAGTCGAAATGGAGATCCATTTGTAGCAACATCAATTGTTGAAGCAATTGCAACAGTTGACAGAGCTATAAATTCAACACGTACACATTTGTTTGACAGGTATCATATCATTTGGGGGCTTTTTATGGGCAAGTCAAAATTAATTTTGGGTATGCTGAAAGAAATGCTACAATCAGTAAACCTATTTGACTACAATACTATTACACATCTGAAAGATGAGACAATATAATGATTTTAAATATCAAACTTTAACATCTGGTAGTTTCTGGAGTTCTAGCAATTTAGCAAGAAGGCCATATTTTTAAATGAAAACTGCACTAAGTGCCCCAACAAACAAATTTAGCTAATAGGTTTTGAATAGTTATTTCAATTATTTTGGGGGAACCAACACGTTTAAAAAGCTTGGTTTTATTCAAAAGCCTACTGGTATTTTAATGTTGGATCTAATACATTTTAATACAAATTTAATCTATTTGCATGTTTAAATATGTTTTTCAGTCCTCTTGTATTAAATGTAGATATTTATTTTTATTGATTTTTGCCTTCCATTTTGGAATGAGTAACAAAGGTATAGTCAATCACGTCTAGTGATATCTTAAGTTTCAGAAACTTTTTAAACCATTTGTAGTCTTACAGTACTTGTGTATACACTTACTATTTTTTCAATTATCTGTTAGTCATCCTCGTTCTCCAAATGATTTGCTAGCCTTGTTTCGATACCCAAGAGATCCTTACACTGTCGAGCAAGCAAGAGCTGGAGAAATATTTGAAAGAACATTACAGCTAATTCAAGATCATGTACAAGATGGTTTAATGGTTGACCTAAATGGAACAAGTCAGTACCTTTACTTTACTTTCTGTGTTTTCTAGTGTATAAGCCATTTCAATTCATTATGCTTCAAGGAGTATTAATTTTAAAAGCTCTGTGCCCCATTGTGCAGCTGTTACTCTTGTTGAAGTCATTATGGCTTCTTGAGTGTGCAAGAGCTCACCAACATGAATAAAGATTGCTCACTTGGGTCCTTGATTCACACATTGCTATATTTTGATGTACCTTGTTTGTCTGAGATGTGCTGGTATGTTATTTTAATTCTTCACTATTTGACATACTAAGGAAAAAATTGATGCAGTCAAATTCTTCCCTCAGATAAAACTAACACACCTCAAGTACATGGGGTTGGATGGGTTTTAACAAAGGGGTGAATTTGGCTAATAGTTTCTTAGCAAGATTTAGAATTTTTCAGTATGTACTGTTAAGACAGTATTTGTATTGGTTACTGCATCAAAAGAAAACATGGTAATCCCTGTTTAGCTTATCACAGAGGGTATATAATATAACAGCAAAGATATGTGCACTGTTTGTGATCACTTTACAGACAAGTGTTCCTACATTTTCTGTACCAGTTTTCCTGAAGTAATTGTTACTTGTTCTTAAAGCAGAGTACAGTGTCAAACTAAGCTACAACAGTTTCCTGGTAGTCTGTTCTCAAATTTAATTTGCTATTAAGAAATATGTATTTTGTTGTTTTTTTATAAATAGTAAGAAAAAAGTAATTCAGAATTATAATGCCCAGCCTGAAAATTTAGAGCTAAACACACTTGCAAAGAGAACTGTAGGCTAATTGTTCTGCCGTGCCTATAAGTTCTTGCTTTTGGCAGTTGATATACAGTGTGTCAGTGCGTGAGACTTATGACTAAAGTGTTTGGAAATGATGGAGTTTTAGGAGAGATTCTGAGACGTGGCATGTAGCCAAATGTTACAGCTAGACTGGAATCTGAGGAAATATTTTTACTTATAAATGCTACTTTTGATGTTTATAATTGAGAATTTCACTGTAACTTTCTAAAATTTTAACTGTGACCCTGAATTAGGCCAGTATGTACAAGGCCAAAGACTGTAAGGTTTGTAGAATTAGAGCACTATAAGATTTGTTAGTAAAAATGGACAATTACTCATAAAGCTGAGCAAACAATTTGCAAGGAATAATTTGTCACACAAATTTGACTTCTTTGAGTACAGAACATTCACAAACAGATCGTAATTTCATTGAGTTTGCTGCTAATCATTCAGAATTATTTGACATTTTCTTCAATTTTTTTTTTACAACAGATTGCAAGTATTTGAATCTGAACATTTGAGAAATTTCAGTTTATTAGGCTAAATACAGGTTTTTTTGTTTGTTCCATGATTGGATGCAAGCATTTGTAGTATAAATACTGGTGCACCCAAATCTAACATTCTTTTTTCATAAATACTCATGTATGGAACACTGAAATTTAATTTTTATCAACTTTAATGCTAGTAAAAACAACCATTCTAATGTTCGCTGAAAGTGAACACAATAGGATCGTGAGCATGGCCAAAGTGAATTCATTTAAAAATTCAAAGCTAATAATCTCAGGCAACATTTTATATCTATTCATAACCAGACCTGGCTTTTGGTCCCTTCAAAATCCACAGCCATGGCCCCAGGATTTCAGAAAACTAGAAATGTAAAGAGAATCTGTTTTCATTTAAACACCCCTCCCCCCTAAGTTTCTAACCCTAGTCCTTGCAATTGTTTGGTTTGTGTTTTCAAAGCTAACGAATGTAAGCTGCTACTAAAGTTGAAAAAACCAAGTGGATGGGTCCCACTTTTGCAGCAGAAAAATTGGGGGAACCTAACAATTGCCAATCTATGAACTTTTGACTAAATGAAGCTATTGAATGTCAGCTGTATCCCAAAGAGTCATCTTGCTAACACTTCAGAAAAAAATCTTAAACCAGGCTTATATATAGTGGTAATGGACAGGACTGTGTTACATTTGGAGTATGGTGGCAAAAATTAATTTTGCAGGCCAGCTTGTCCAAAAACATGGAAGTTTGATTCTGCTCACACCCGTTTTTCAGAAATTTTGATGAAAACCAGGATTACCACAACATACAATCATTTATCTCAACTGTACAGAAGTAAAGAGCGAAAGGAAAGAGAGATTCAGAAGACTATAATAAATGAAGATAACTTAGAAAGGGGTGTTATTGAAAGGGAGACTTGATTACAAGGACAGGCCTTGGAGTAGCTGAGCCACAACATCCTCATCTTAAAGTGTTAAAAATCCTCAAAACAGTGTATTATGTTCTGGTCTTTAGTAGCCAGTGATGATTCTGCACCATGGTGTACCGTGTTTCAGAGGCCAGAATAGTCCTTAAAATATTATTTGTAGGGCAGATAACTGACACCTACTCTTTGAATTTTGCATTCAGATCATATGTAGCATTATTCTTGAGTGATTACCATTTAATTGTGCACGCTGTTAGCCTCTATAAACACATTATTTTATTACCGTTAACCTCCTCCCTCTTCCTGCCTATTGTTCGTTATGCTCATTTGTCTTTGATTAGATTGTAAGATTAAGGACCACACCTACCGATGTGTTTTGTGGTTCCTAGCATAATGGGGCACTTGTATTCTGAGCAGGGTGGAGGGTGTGTGTATCTCTTTTGTATTGCTGTAATATTTATATAACATAAAATAATATGTAACAGTAATATATATATTTTGAAGTAATCAAAAGCTTGTATAAGATAACAGAGTTCTGAGGTAGAAAAGCTTCAGCTGAGGTTAGTTTGGGGCACATTTTCAAATGTTCTCAACATCCAGTTATGACCAGATTTTCAGAAAAGCTCATCTCCCATTTAGGCACCTAAATGAAGTGGGCAGATTTTCAAATTATTCTCAATGGGAGATGTTTGTTGTTGAGTACTTTCGAAATCTGCCTATTTCATTTAGGTGACTAAGTGGGAGATGAGATCTTTTGAAAAACTTTTTATCATTGGTTTCATGCAAATTCTTTTTCCTTTGAATTTGTCCAAGGGTGTATGGAATTTTTTTAAACCAAAAGATGATTGTATCCAAAATCTGATAAGTTTTTAATTTTCCCTTTGCTTCTGTTCTGTTTCAGGCTATCACTATAACGATCTTGTATCTCCACAATACTTGAACCTGATAGCTAATCTGTCAGGCTGCACAGCCCATAGACGAGTGAATAACTGCTCAGATATGTGCTTTCACCAGAAATACAGGACACATGATGGAACTTGCAATAACTTGCAGCATCCGATGTGGGGTGCCTCTCTGACAGCCTTTGAACGGTTGTTAAAGTCAGTCTATGAAAATGGATTTAACTTGCCTAGGGGCATTGGACCTAATAGACGCTATAATGGATACACGCTCCCCATGCCTCGCTTGGTTTCAACATCATTAATAGGAACTGAAACAATAACCCCAGATGATCAGTTTACTCACTTTCTAATGCAGTGGGGTCAGTTTCTTGATCATGACCTTGACTCCACAGTTGCAGCTCTGAGTGAAGCCAGGTTTTCTGATGGTCAGCACTGCAGTTCAGTTTGTACAAATGATCCTCCATGTTTCTCAATCATGGTACCACCAAATGACCCCCGAGTTAGAAATGGTGCACGGTGCATGTTTTTTGTACGCTCCAGTCCTGTTTGTGGAAGTGGCATGACATCTCTTCTAATGAATTCTGTTTACCCACGAGAACAGATTAACCAGCTGACTTCATATATAGATGCATCCAATGTGTATGGCAGTTCAGACCATGAGTCACAAGAAATCAGAGACTTGGCAAGTCAAAGGGGTCTTCTGAGACAGGGCATTGTACAGAGATCTGGCAAGCCTCTTCTTCCATTTGCTACTGGTCCACCAACAGAATGCATGAGAGATGAAAACGAGAGCCCAATTCCTTGCTTCTTAGCTGGGGATCATCGTGCTAATGAGCAGCTGGGTCTCACCAGTATGCATACATTGTGGTTTAGAGAACACAACAGAATTGCTACAGAGTTACTGAAACTCAACCCACACTGGGATGGGGACACAATATATCATGAAACACGCAAAATTGTTGGTGCAGAAATGCAACATATAACATACAACCATTGGCTACCTAAGATCTTTGGAGAGGTAGGCATGAAGATGCTTGGCGAATATAAAGGTTATGATCCCAATGTTAATTCTGGCATAACTAATGAGTTTGCAACTGCCGCTTTTAGGTTTGGTCACACACTTATCAATCCCTTACTGTATCGGCTGGATGAAAACTTTGAACCTATTCTGCAAGGCCATATACCTCTTCATAAGGCATTCTTCTCTCCCTTTCGGATTGTAAATGAAGGAGGCATTGATCCACTGTTAAGGGGATTGTTTGGGGTTGCTGGTAAGATGCGAGTACCATCACAGTTACTCAATACAGAATTAACAGAGAGACTATTCTCCATGGCACGTACTGTGGCTTTAGATCTGGCAGCTATGAATATTCAGAGAGGCAGAGATCATGGAATTCCTCCCTACCATGATTTTAGAGTTTACTGTAATCTTTCTTCAGCTCATACTTTTGAAGATCTGAAAAACGAAATTAGGAATCCTGAAATCAGGGAGAAACTTAGCAGGTGAGCTTGAGGTGAAGGTTAACAGTTAAAAATTCAAATGTACTTTTATATCTAAATGTGCATGTGAAAATAATTATTTAAATGTCTAACCTAGAAGGAAGTATTTGTTAGGAAAGGTATAAAGGGAATATCCCACAAAACTTCCTGCCAACATCAGGAGACATATATGGAAGGCTCAGGGTTCCCGAGTACCTGCATAAGCTACAGAATGTCTTTCCCCCAGTGAGACTTACACAGATCTGATTCCTCCACTCCTTGAGTTGTAGGAACTCCATGAAGCTGAGGCCATCCATCGACCATGTATTCATGTATACACCCATTGGAGATTTTTTTTATGAGTGATATTTAAAAAACTAAATACATTTAATACTGAAATCTCATGATAGTATTTATATCTTCAGTTTTCATAGAATCATAGAATATCAGGGTTGGAAGGGACCTCAAGAGGTCATCTAGTCCAACCCCCTGCTCAAAGCAGGACCAATTCCCAACTAAATCATCCCAGCCAGAGCTTTGTCAAGCCTGACCTTAAAAACCTCTTTGAATTAAGTGCAGCACAATGCAGGAAGAGAATGCTAAAGGTTATTTAATATCACGGTCATTTTTGCTGTGAATAGTTCAGAACAATTACCCTTAGTTTTGTCGTAATACTGAATGCTTTTATAAATGTATAATTTTAACATAACTATTTGTATTTCTCTTGTTATAGGCTCTATGGTTCACCTCTGAACATAGATTTATTTCCTGCTCTTATGGTAGAAGATTTAGTTCCTGGTAGTCGATTGGGGCCAACTTTGATGTGTCTATTGAGTACACAGTTTAAACGTCTTCGAGATGGAGACAGGTAAAGCCAAAATGCCCATGGAAAACTTAAGTGAATTTAGAATAGATTTTTTTTCATTTTTTAAATTGTTAAATTAGTGACTTTTTTCAAATCCAAACTGTTTTCTTTTTCTTTTATGATCTGACTATAGAAATGAAAGTGATAAAAAGATGATTTTATAATTTGTCAAAGCAGCTGAAATAACAGCTATGCTTATTTATTTTTAAGACCTGTTATCTTTTATGGTGAAAATAGCATATAAAGCTCCAACAGGCAATACAGTGTAGCTGACTGAGCAGGGGACTGGGACCCAGGAACTCCTAACTTTCCTATTTCTGACATTGCTTGACTGGCCTTGTGCAAATTACTACTCAGGCTACTTCACTGTAAATTGAAGAAAAACTTTCTTCAGTGATTGTCCACGTGTATTCCATTTCCGATGCACATGCATCCATATGTGTGAGATTGGATTCTGTTGGGCAGCAATGTCCACTGGGCCCTTTCCTGCACTCTTACTTCCTGTGGCTGCAAGATGGAAACCCTGTAATATCCACTTCTCTGCATACTGTGTAACCTTACTAGTTGTGTGTGTATGTGACTAGTTAGCTAGTAATACTAGCATAGTTATTGTCGTGGTTTTTGTTTTTTATACCTATTAGCTATATGTAAAAACAACAACAAAACCCTCTTCTTAGTGTTTGGGACTTTTCCCACCTTAATGGAGATTAGCTGCTATGGCTGAAATGAAGCCCCCGGGCTTCAAAACTTGCCCTTCCTGTGAAGCAACTATTTCATTTAATGACAGACACTGAATGTGCCTCTTTTGTCTTGGAGAGGATCATTTGCCCAATAGATGCTAGGTCTGTTACTTCTTCTCCAAAAGCATGTAGAAGGCAAGAGAAGCCCATCTTAAATGTTTTCTCTGGGAGCACTCAGTGCAAGCTTCCTTAGAACAGAAGGGAAAAAAAGCCAACTGGGCCTCAGCAGGCTTCCTCAGTCAGTGCTCCTGTGACCTGCTGCCCAACTCAGCTCCCAGGCTCACTCTTCAAAGAAAACTTCAGCCATTGAGACCAGCAGAGCAGCCAAGTCATATCCTTCACTTAGTTGTCTGAAAGGGGTCAGAAGGGGCATAGTTCCCACAGTAAGTGCAGGCCTTGGTTACCCTCCCTGGAACCTAATAAAAGGAGGCATAGATCTCACACTACTTGGCCAAAGGGTAGTTCACAGCCCAAATTTGGCCCCTCTGACAACCTGGCAAAACCTGGTCCCCGAGCCCAGAGGGTGCTGTCTCAGGCAGCAGTCCACATTTTGCCGGCACCAACCTCTCAGTAGTAATATAGGTAATCATGGATGCTCCTGACACTGACTTTCTTAGCATCAAAGTTATTCCTGGTACTGAGTGATCTGGCAAGGAAACCTAGCTCTGTTACTACCAATAGATATTGATCTCCCTTCCCTGTGAAACTTGTGGTTCCTTGAGAAGGACATCTGGCACTGACTCACATTATACCCCAGTAAGAACAGGAAAGTGAGGAAGAACACTTGCAAATAGAGAAGCACTTGATCTCAGCAGTGATCTCCTCTTCCTCACCAGATGAAGCAGTTGTGCACTCCACATCCATTCAGTCTGACTATTTTAAAAAATTTCAGGAACTTCTGCATCACATGGTAGACACATAAATTCAAGAATTTAGGGAGGAACCTAAGTCTTTTGTAGCTGAGGGACAACTGGTAGCATAAGACGCATTGGACATGGCAGCACAATCAATGACAAACTCCACTGCCATGCACAGGGCTTCATGGTTACAGTCTTCAAGAGTACAAAGGAGGTCCAGGCAGCTACCGAGGTCCTCCCATTTGAAGGTTATAACTCAAGAACTGATAAAGCCCTACGCTCTATAAAAGATTAAAAAGCTATTGTCCATTTCTTGGTGGCTACATGCCAGCCCCTAAGACAGAGCAGGCCTGGTTACAAACCACTTTAGATAAAGGGTTTTTTTAATGTATTATTATAACCCTTGAAGATACTGTCTACATCAGTAGCAAGCATGTTCCAGATGCATGGAAGAAATTGAAACAAGACTACGATGAAGAAAGGTGATCCAAAATAATTGAGCAACTACCATCTGATCACAATCCTCTCACAAGATCTTCACCCGGGTCATACTCAATTGGATTAAGAAGGATCTTGAAATGCATGAAACCAGAGAACAAGCTGGTTTCCACTCAGGGTATTCAACAATTGATCACATCTGCTCAGTTCGATGGCTCTTTGAAAAAATGCAAGAAATACAAAGTACCATTGTATCTTGTATTTGTCAACTACAAAAAGGCATTTGACTTGGTGGAGATTAACGCTGTACTCAATGCGCTCAACGAAATTGGTACATTGACCTGCTGGAAGAAATTAACTGCAATTGTTTGACAGAGATAACATTATTCAATGTCCTGTGCATTATTGTTATTATACATAGAAGAGTCAGACAGTCACTGAAGCTGTTTTCAGCAGTACTGGAGTCGCAGTTAAAGAAATTGTACTGGGAAAAAGGAATCAGAATTGACGGAGAACAGTTAACGCATCTTCTCTTCACTGCTGATTGTGTAATATTGGCAAAAGACACAGGATAACTGGAGAAACTGCAGTAATTGCAAACACTTTCGCATGATATCGGGTTGGAAGTGTACACTTCGAAGATGAAGTGGATGTGGAATGAGCATTGTGCAGCAGGAATCATCACTGTAAACGGGAAAGTAATCGAAGAGGTCGACAAATATATTTAGCAGGTGAACAGAGACAACTCATTTGAAAGGGAATGCAGTAGGAGGAGAAAGGCAGGGATGGGAAGTTTCAACAAAATAAACTTCCCATGAAGAAAAGAAGTTTAACTCCAGTGTTCTGCCACCAATTATGTATGGAGCGGAAAGCTGGTCAATGTGGAAAGCAGAGGAAGAAAAATTCGCTGTCACTCAGAGAGCAATGAAAAGGCAAATGTGTAAGTTATTGGTCCATAAGCACATACTGAATCAAGAGATTAGAAGGCGTACAGAGGTGACCGATGTTGTGAAGGCAATGTAGGACTCAAAGCAGAGATGGACGGAATTGACGGAGAACAGTTAACGCATCTTCTCTTCACTGCTGATTGTGTAATATTGGCAAAAGACACAGGATAACTGGAGAAACTGCAGTAATTGCAAACACTTTCGCATGATATCGGGTTGGAAGTGTACACTTCGAAGATGAAGTGGATGTGGAATGAGCATTGTGCAGCAGGAATCATCACTGTAAACGGGAAAGTAATCGAAGAGGTCGACAAATATATTTAGCAGGTGAACAGAGACAACTCATTTGAAAGGGAATGCAGTAGGAGGAGAAAGGCAGGGATGGGAAGTTTCAACAAAATAAACTTCCCATGAAGAAAAGAAGTTTAACTCCAGTGTTCTGCCACCAATTATGTATGGAGCGGAAAGCTGGTCAATGCGGAAAGCGGAGGAAGAAAAATTCGCTGTCACTCAGAGAGCAATGAAAAGGCAAATGTGTAAGTTATTGGTCCATAAGCACATACTGAATCAAGAGATTAGAAGGCGTACAGAGGTGACCGATGTTGTGAAGGCAATGTAGGACTCAAAGCAGAGATGGGCAGGTCATATAATCCGTAGGGAAGACAATAGGTGGACAACCCACATCAGTGACTGAATCCCTAGAGACCACAAGCAACTTCTGGGCAGAACGAAAACATGCTGGGCCAATCCCATGACAGAACTCTTTGGCCAGAAATGGAAAGAATGTGCTCACAACAAAACAGAATGGTGTGGCATCGACTTGCATTCGTGGAGGGATGGACAAGGACAAGCTGGACAAAGGTGATTATAATCCACAAAGGTCATGTGAGCCACCAATGAAGGAGCAAAGTTTCCAACACAGAGGCTGTCTTCCTTTGATGCCGCACCCCTAGATCCACCTCATGGCAGCAAGTTTGGACACCATCATTGAGAGCCATATAAAGCGTTTGGAGAATCAATACCCTTCTTGCCACCCCCATGTCTGGCAACCACCTTTTTATTTTTTAGAGGCTTGGAATTGATTTAACTCAAACCACTGGGTTTTAGAGATTAACAGTGTGAGGTATTATTCATTTGTAGTCCCTTCCTACCCCTCTTCAAGGACTCCTCTTACAAAAAATGGTTAAGGTAAGAAGTGAATTCCCTTCTAAATCTCTGAACAGTGGAAGAAGAGCCTCTGGAGTTAAAAGGGGAATGGGTTTTGCTCCCATTATTTTATAATCCCTAAGAACAAGGGAGACAAGCATCCAGTACTAGATTTGAGACAACTCAAACAGCTTCATCCGTCATTTCAAATTCAGTTTGGTAACTCTAAATTCAGTTTGGTAATTCTAGCCTCTATAATCTTATCCTTAGATCCTCAAAAATGGTTCACAGCTCTCAGTTTAGAAGACACATACTTTCACATATCAATTCACCTGGCACACAGAAAATAACTAAGATTCCAAGTGGGAACTTCCCACTACCAGTACAAAGTCCTTCCCTTTGGTCTTTCAACAAAACCAAGAGTATTCAGCAAGTGATTGACAAGCTCATCTTAGGAGGCAAGGGATCTAGGTATGCCAGTACTCGATGACTGGCTCATTTGAGGAAGATCACCATGGCAGGTGAACGATTCTATTCACTTAGTCCTACATCTTTTCACCACACCAGAATCTAAAAAGGAAAGTCAATCACTGTTGAAAACCCAGAGACTAGAGTTCATAAGGGTAGTGCTAGATTCCCCATCAGTAAGGGCTAATCTGCCACAGGACAGATTCAAGACCAAGGTAGACCTCATCAACCAGCTGCAAGCTCACCCAAAGACTTTAGCTAGAGCATGTTTCTCACTTACACCACATAGCATGCCAGATTTCACCTCTGTTTCATAGAAATGTGGTTGAAAATCGTGTATTTGCCCCACATACATCACATGGACATGAGGACACAGGTGCCCTGAGAAGCCTTCTCATTATTAAATTGGTGGAAGGACTCCCATGTGTGCAAAGGAGTACTGATTTCTCCAGCTGTATTTACCTATCAAAACATTGGTGACTTCCATGCTTGGGTGGGGAACCCACTTAGACCACCCACAGGTCTGTGACCCAAGTTGCCTATGGTAACCCACACTGAGAATGCCCAGGTCAGGGCAGGCTGCAGAAAGGAGAACAGATTCTCCCAAACCTGGTGCTTAACACTGTAGTTAGATTCACCAGCCAGTCACAAACTGTGCTCCTGGTCCCCCGCACAAGTTATCAAGGAGCTGGGGGAAAAAAAAGACAGCCCAGCCCTTTTTATTGCATTCCATTCTTTGGCTCACAATCAGCAAATAGGTCCAGTAAGGTGAGAAGTTATTTAAAACTGCTCTATACAAAATGTTCTTCTGATCCCCAATGGGCCAGCCACAGTACCAAATCGATATTAGTTTGGATCTTACCCAAAATATCATGCTGCCAGCAATCCCTTAGTATCTAAAACTAAAGGTTTTATTATAAATGAAAAGAAAAGAAAAGAAAGAGAAGAGAGATGTTAAATGGCCAAAGCAGTCAGATACATACACATGACTTCAGAGTCCATATATCAGGTTTTAGCAACACTGGTGAGTTTGCTGGCTTGTAAAGTACCCCTGGAACATCTCCAAAGCTTGGGTGAATATATTAGTCCTTTTCAGTTTGTAGAGAAGTTACTCCAGAGGTGAGAAGCAGGATTGAAGACAAAATGGAGAAGATGTAGCTGCCTTTTTATATCCTTTGTCATGTGGCTTGTACATCCTTTATCCCAAACACAAGCTCACAGCACACAGGCATGGAAAAGCTCTTGGAGGCCTCTGTCCACAGGCATGTCATTACATGTCCTGCTGACTCATAGGTGTAGCCCCTGGATTCTCTCTGTTGGTTCATTGTACAGTTGATTGCCCTTGATGGGCCATGAAGCAGGCTGGATAGTGCTGATGCCCATCTGTATGGAGATGTCACTCAGAAAAACAGCACAAATTTGAGATACAGATTTATCACACATATTTATAACTCATGAAACAAAGATGATACATACATATAAACAAGATTATCAAACTTAGAAAATCATAACTTTTGCACTGATACCTTCTATGGCATACCTAGTAATATTCATTTTCTATTTTGTAATATTGATATCAATAATATTATAAATGGTCACCCATATTCCATACAGCATCACAAGGCACAAGGCCTCTGGACTGCCAAAGAGATTCACATAAATGTTCTGGAACTCGGAGCTATTTGTCTAGGATGCAAAGCATTTCTTCTTATGCTGTGGACTAACAGTTGAGGAAATGACAGACAACACAACAGCAATGTTTTATGTCAACAAACAGAAAGGAATACAATTATCCCTCCTTTGCTAAGCAAGTTCATCTCTGGAATTGGTGCATTCATCAACAGATTGTACCAGTAATTCTGCTTCTACCAGACTTTCAGAATGTCCTGCTAGACCAGCCCTCTCATCTGCAAATTGCCCGCTAAGGATTTGAGCCTGCAAACCATTTTCTGCAGGTGAGGATAATCAGCAGTGTTGCCTCAGATGAGGGTGGGAGATTTGGGGAAAGGCTAAATACAGTCTTCTTGTCAGATGCTTTCCTTATCTCATGAACTCTGAGAAAGTGTACCTATCCACTGATTATGTAAGTGAGGCAATATCTTTTGTTGGACCAACTTCTGTTGGTTAGAGAGACAAGCTTTCAACCTTACAAAGAGCAGTGACACTTGGGGTTATTTTCCCAGACTAAAGCAGAGGTCTTTGTAAGCTCAAAAGCTGGTCTCACTAACAGAAGTTGGTCCAATAAAAGATATTACCTCACCCACCTTATCTCTCTCTGTCAGTGAAAGAAGCTGTTTAGCTGAAGTCCAGAATATTTTTGTGCATAGCAGGAAGGACTCCACTAGATTGACCTATGCACCTAAATGGAAGAGGTTCTTTATTTGGACAACACTATGCCACTTGTCTCCCTTAGAAGTCGCAATTCCTACTATTCTGATCCATCTGATATGGCTAAAGCATTCAGAGCTATCCATCAGCGCCATAAGGGTACATCGAGCAGCAATATCGTCCTCCCATTCAAGAGGAAACCATATTTTCTCACCCTATAGTTGCTATATTCCTTAGGGGCCTTATTTCATCTGTTTCCCACTTTCTGTGAGCCCCCTTCCTTTTGGAACCTGAGTATAGTGTTAGATGGGTTAATGGGGACCCCCTTTTGAGCTGTTAGCAACTTGTATTCCATATCATCTTTCTGTGAAAATGATCTTTTTAGTGACTATAACATCAGCTTGAAAGGTAAAGGAGATGCAGGTCCTCACAGATGCTCCACTTTACACTGCGTTCCATACAGATGAAGTGATCCTTAGGTTTCATCATAAATGTTTTTCAAGGTTATCTTAGATTTTCATTTCAGTTAGACTGTTCACCTGCCATTTTTCTTTCCTTAGTCCCACTTCAACCAAATTGCACATCCTTGATGTGGTTAGGACTCTTTCATAATACCACAAAAGAACAAGAGCCTTCAGGGGTTCCCCTAGGCTGTTTGTAGCATTTGCTGATTGGGTGAAAGGTCAGGCAGTATCCACCCAAAGACTGTCTAAACTGGTATTTAATTGAATTAGGGCATGTCTACATATAAACCACTACTGCAGTACCTCTGCAGCTTCGCCGCTGTCGTGTTTCAGTGAAGACACTACCTATGTCAGCGAAGGTAATCCACCTCCCCAGGAGGCAGTAGCTAGGTCAAAAGGAGAATTTTCCCGTCAACCTAGTGCTGTCTACACTGGAGGTTAGTTCGGTTTAACTGCGTTGCTTAGGGGAGTGGATTTTTCACACCTCTGAGCGGCACAGTTATGGCGACTTAATTTCCTAGTGTAGACCAGACGTAATGTAGACATAGTGTCATGGCCTTAGATAATTCTATGAGTTATTTAGATTATAGCCTACTCCACCAGGGCTCAGGATCTTTTCTGTCTTCTGTGGGAAGCATACCAATTTCAGAAATTTGCAGTGCAGCTACAATGGGGATGAGTCCACACTTTCACCCAGCTATTCTTTAGTTGAGGCCTCAAGATTTGATGTCCTCTTTGACAGGGCTGTCCTGCAGTCTTGATTTAAATAAGGCTTCTAGCAACCTTCTCCTAAGTATGAGGTCACTTCTCTCTAGTCACCAGAATACACGTGGACAATCATTTGAGGTAGAAAGAACAGTTACTTATCTTCCAGTAACTGTGTTTTTTCAAGATGTGTTATCCACATGAATTCCATGACTTGCTCTCTTTCCCCTCTACTAGGGAGTCGACACCACTTGGATTCTGAACTGGACAAAGGAACTGAGGGACACTTGGGCCCACTCCATCCTTCATGCCCTTAGGTGAAAATATAAAGGGGATAAATATTAATTATTATTGTTACAGCACCTGGCACCCCTTTTGGTATTTGACCACTCTCCCGTCTCAAATTCTGATGTCTGAAAATCCACATTTCCCTCCTTTTGATGTAACTTGTAGTCTGTGATGTCTTGCCTGGTTTTGCCTCTCTTGAGGGAAGAAAGTCAGGTTTCTTTTTATTGTAGATACCTGGCAATGATTAGCCACATTTTAATAGTTACCACTATCTAATTAAGTTTATTTTTTTATAATTAAAAGGTGCCTTAAGAGAGGGAAAATTGAGAGAGAGCATGAATCATGAAATAAAATGTAATTTAAACTAAAGCCTCAGGCAAATATTGCTAAAATATCATTAGAGAGGTGGATCAGAGCTTATCTTACAAAACTGTAGTCTGGTAATTTAAACTCTTAGATCATAAATAAAGTATTTGGATACCCGCCAGAGAATGTTACAGCCCTCTCAGTACACTTTTCTGTCTTTTTTTTTTCCTTTGCATAAAACCTACTTAAAATTTTAGAAATGGAATCCAGAACTGTGTAAATCAGATGTTTGTATGTAGATGAATGGAAGGGAGAAATTCGGACTCAGAAATAAGGGCTCCAAACTTCTGGTAACAGCATATACCCACATATGTCACACAAGGTTAATCATAGAATCATAGAATATCAGGGTTGGAAGGGACCTTAGGACGTCATCTAGTCCAACCCCCTGCTCAAAGCAGGACCAATCCCCAACTAAATCATCCCAGCCAGGGCTTTGTCAAGCCTGACCTTAAAAACCGCTAAGGAAGGGGATTCCACCACCTCCCTAGGTAACCCATTCCAGTGCTTCACCACCCTCCTTGTGAAAAAGTTTTTCCTAATATCCAACCTAAACCTCCCTCACTGCAACTTGAGACCATTACTCCTTGTTCTGTCATCTGGTACCACTGAGAACAATCTGGATCCATCCTCTTTGGAACCCCTTTTCAGGTAGTTGAAAGCAGCTATCAAATCCCCCCTCATTCTTCTATTCTGCAGAGTAAACAATCCCAGTTCCCTCAGCCTCTCCTCATAAATCATGTGCTCCAGCCCCCTAATCATTTTTGTTGCTCTCTGCTGGACTCTTTCCAATTTTTCCACATCCTTCTTGTAGTGTGGGGCCCCAAACTGGACACAGTACTCCAAATGAGGCCTCACCAGTGCTGAATAGAGGGGAATGATCATGTCCCTCGATCTGCTGGCAATGCCCCTATTTATGCAGCCTAAAATGCTGTTAGCCTTCTTGGCAACAAGGGCACACTGTTGACTCATATCCAGCTTCTTGTTCACTATAACCCCTAGGTCCTTTTCTGCAGAACTTCTGCCCAGCCATTCGGTCCCTAGTCTGTAGCAGTGCATGGGATTCTTCCGTCCTAAGTGCAGGACTCTGCACTTGTCCTTGTTGAACCGCATCATATTTCTTTTGGCCCAATCCTCTAATTTGTCTAGGTCCATCTTTATCCCAGTTTAGTGTCATCTGCAAACTTGCTGAGGGTGCAGTCTGCGCCATCCTCCAGATCATTAATGAAGATATTGAACAAAACCGGCCCCAGCACCGACCCTTGGGGCACTCCACTTGATACCGGCTGCCAACTAGACATGGAACCATTGATCACTACCCGTTGAGCCCGACCATCTAGCCAGCTTTCTATCCACCTTTAGAGTCCATTCATCTAGTCCATACTTCTTTAACACTTTGGGGGACAGGATTAGATTACAAAATGACCTTGATAAATTGAAGAATTGGTCTGAAATCAACAAGATAAAATTTAGTAAAGACAAGTTCAAAGTACTCCATTTAGGAAAGAAAAATCAGAGGCATCGCTATAAAATGAGGAATAGTTGGCTATGTAGTAGTACTGCAGAAAAGGATCGGAGGTGGGGAGAGAGTTATAGTGGATCACAAATTGAATGAGCCAACAATGTGATACAGTTGCAAAAAAGGCAAATATTCTGGGATGTATTAGTGAGTGTGTTATATCTAAGGCATGGGAGATAATTATTCTGCTATACTAGGTTCTGGTGAGGCCTTAACTGGAGAACTGTGTCCAGCTGTGGAAGGTACACTTTAAGAAAAATGTGGATACACTGGATACACTGGAGAGGACAACTGGGTCCTCAATACTGTGGCACAGGGTTATGCCCTCCAGTTTCTTTTTACCCCCCTTCCCGTCCCTCTTCAGGGACCCTTCTCACGAGACTCTTCTTGCAAAGGAGGTAGAAGGATTGCTGCAGCTAGGTAAGGTGGAAAAGGTTCCTTGCAAGTACAGGAACAAGGTACTATTACCAATACTTTTTAATCCTGGAGGCCAAGGGTGGTCTACAGCCCATCCTGGACCCGCAAGACCTCAACAAATACTTAAAGAAGCTGAAGTTCTGCATAGTCTCCCTGGCCTCCATCATCCCCTCCCTGGATTCGGGAGACTGGTATGCCGCCTCGATTTGAAGGACGCATATTTCCATATAGCGATCTTTCAAGGTCACAGACGCTTCCTACGTTTCGCAGTGAAAACCGACCACTATCAGTCCTACCGTTCAGCCTTGCAACAGCACCAAGGGTGTTCACCAAGTGCATGTTGGTAGTAACCACATACCTCAGACATCGAGGTATCCAGATCTACTCGTACCTCGATGACTGACTCGTCAAAGGCTGCTCCAGGTCCCAAGTTAAGAGGGATGTTATGGTGCTGCAGGCCACGTGCAGATCCCTGGGCCTGCTGGTAAATGACAAAAAGCTGACGTTAGTTCTGATGCAGAGGATAGAGTTCATTGGAGCGGTGCTAGACTTCACCTGTGCCAGAACATTTCCAGCGCAGGAGAAGTTCCAGATGATGGTGGACCTCATCGCAGGAGCTTCCATGTTCTCCCTGACCATGGCCAGGGTTTGCCTGTGCCTGCTGGGACACATGGCAGCATGTATGTATGTCATCTGCCGTGCCAGGTTCAGGATGCGGCCCTTACAGCAGTGGTTGGCGCCGGTCTGTTACCAGTCCAGAGATCACCTGGAAAATTCATTACCATCTCACTGATGATACTTACCTCGCTACAGTGGTGGACCAACCCCAGAGTGGTCCTGGAAGGAGTTTCATTCGACAGCCCTCGTCAGTCAATCAAGTTGATATTGGACACCTCGGACCTTGTCTGGGGAGCACATCTCGGTGGCCTCCAGACCCAGGGCATGTGGTCCCCAGAGGAGATGAGGTTTCACATAAATGTGAAGGAGCTCAGAGCGGTACGCTTGGCCTGCGGAGTCTTTCTACCACACCTGGCAGGCAAGGTGGTGAGAGTGTTGACGGACAATATGGCCTTGATGCTTTACATCAACAGGCAAAGGGGAGCATGCTCTTTGGCCCTCTGCCAAGAGGCACTGCGACTGTGGAATTTCTGCATTGACTATGCGATCCAACTAGAGGCCTGTCACCTCCCCGGCATCAGGAACACACTGACAGATCGCCTCAGCAGATCCTTTTCTTCTCACCATGAGTGGTCACGCCATCCAGAGGTAGTCCGGACCCTCTTCCAGAGGTGGGGAACTCCCCAAGTGGACCTGTTTGCTACCAGACAGAACAGGAAATGTCATTGCTTCTGTTCCCTACAAGGCCTGGGAAAAGGCTCCCTCTCCAGCGCCTTCCTCCTTTCATGGTCGGGTGCTCTGATTTATGCCTTCCTGCCAATCCCACTCATCAGCAGAGTCCTGTCAAAGGTCAAGAGAGACAAGGGCCAAGTCATCATGGTCGCCCTGGATGGGCCTAGCAGTGGCTGCTCCCTTTCCGTCTGACCGGATCAGCTCTTGCAAGATCACGGGTGTCTCCTGCACCCCAACCTTGCCCCCCTCCACCTCACAGCGTGGATGCTGTGTGGTTGAATTTGGAGGAGTGGGCCTGTTCTAAAGAGGTCCAGCAAATCCTCTTGGAAAGCAGGAAGCCTTCCACTAGAACAACCTACCTGGCCAAATGGACGAGGTTCTTTCACTGGGTGTCTGAGTGTAGCATCTCTCCAACGCGCTTAGATTACCTACTCCATCTTAAGAACCTTGGGAGTCACCTAATATGGAATGGACATGAGCAAGCACTCAAAGAAGAAAAGACAGTTACTTTTTCCGTAACTGGTGTTCTTGAAGGTGTGTTGCTCATGTCTGTTCTATAATCTGCACTCCTTCCTCACTGTCAGAGTTTCCGGCAAGAAGGAACTGAGGGTGGGGGGAGCTGGCAGCACCCCTTATACTGTGGCATGTGCGCTCTGCTCCAGGGGGCGGCAGAGGCGGTTCCCTATGGATACCACTGAAGGAAAAACATCCGGCACCGGTGCATGTAACAAGCACACATCCCTCATATGGAATGGACATGAGCAACAAATCTCAAAGGACACCAGTTATGGGAAAGCTACCTTTCTTTTATAACTAACTATCCCTAGGAAGGCGCATAAGCATGACACATTTTGTGGTTGGGTTGCCTTTAGGACAGCTTCAACTTTTTCTTGAGGGACCCCGCTATTTACCTCTCTCCGCTGTGAAAACTGGCCATTTATTCTTACCCTTTCTTTCCTGTCTTTCAACCAGTTACTCATCCATGAGAGAACCTCTTATCCCATGACTAAGCAGTTTGCACTTTGCTGAAGAGTCTTTGTCAAAAGTCTTTGAAAGTCCAAGTATACTGTATCAACTGGATCATCCTTATCTACCTGCTTATTGACACCCTCAAAGAATTCCAATAGATGGTGAGGCATGATTTCCCTTTACAAAAGCCATGCTGATTCTTCCCCAACAAATCATGTTCATCTGATAATTCTGTTCTTTACTATAGTTTCAGCCAATTTGCCTGGTACTGTTGTTAGGCTTACCGGCCTGCAGTTGCCAGATCACCTCTGGAGCCTTTTTTAAAAAATAAGCATTATATTAGCTATCCTCCAGTCATCTGTCTGGTACAGAGGCTGATTTAAGCAATAGGTTATTTACCACAGTTAGTAGTTCCACAATTTCATGTTTGAGTTCCTTCAGACCTCTTGTGTGAATACCATCTGGTCCTGGTGACTTCTTACCGTTTAACTTATCAGTTTGTTTCAAAATCTTCTCTGTTGCCACCTCAGTCTGGGGCAGTTCCTCAGATTTGTCACTGTCTTCAGTCTGCATTTGTAGATAGGCTTGGGCTAGATCGATCTTGGAGAAATTCTTCCCACCAGCTGATGACGCAATTACATACTCTGTTCTTAATAAAGAATACTGAACTGCACACAATACTAAAGGGTATGTTTTATCTACTAACAGATACACTTTCAGTTATGTAAAACAGCAAAAAAAAATCATTAACCCAAAGTATTTCTTTTCACAAACTACTGGTGCACCAAATCTACTCCATAGAGGGGAAGAAGGACAGATATTCTAGGGGTATGTATGTGCAGGAGAAAATGGGAAACAGGAGGGAGGGGGAAATTGAGGAATGTGTGCACATAGGAATGTCCGGGTGCCTTGAGAGGGTAAGAATTTGGTGCATATTTAAGCATACACATGACAGGAGGGAGAGGGAAATTGAGGTGTAAGCTTTGGTGTCTTTCCGCAAAGCAACTGTAAATCCATCTTAATTTGCAAGTATGCTCTGGCTGCTTTGTCTTTTCTGCCAAAAAAAAATTTTGTTCACTTAGGAAGATTTGTGGACAGAGGCATCATGGCTAATTAGAAGGCAACATTAAGACCTAGTGTAAAGTCATCTGCTTTTAGGAACTGTGTATTTTTCCTACGGTGATCTGGTTTTCAAAGAATACTATTTTGTGTTGATTATAATATCCCAAGATCTCTAGTAAAGTGCAAATTATCTGTATGTATGTCTTTTATTTTATTTACCATTGTCTTAACTATCTAAGAACTTAACTTTTCTTTCTGTGAGACTACAGGTTATGGTATGAGAATCCTGGTGTATTTAGTCCACCTCAGCTGACTCAGATCAAGCAAACATCTCTTGCCAGAATTTTGTGCGACAACGCTGACAATATAACCAGAGTGCAACGTGATGTCTTTAAGGTGGCTGAGTTCCCACATGGTTATGGTAGCTGTGAAGAAATTCCGAAACTGGATCTAAGGATGTGGCAAGATTGCTGTGAAGGTCTGTATCCAGGGCGAGTATTGGGAGTGCATCCTTTGTTTCTGGTTACATTTTAAATTGCCTGCTTTTGAAGAAATTTTAAGAGATTTTTAGTTACTATTCAACTCTAATTCAAGCAGAACTAGGAAGATGGATAATGTGCTTACAAAACCAAATTTGGAGTGTGCAGAAGTAATATTCCCCTTCCCGTAGAAGGAATCTGGTCAGGAGATTGATTTAGCTACTGTATAGCTAAGGTTTTGGTTCTGTTGTATGAGCAGCTTACATATAAAAAACACTGAAACCTTACAAATTTTCCTAACTGACATTAAAAATTCCAGTAAATTTTATAGTTTGATTAAATTTTAGAATGTAAGAATCAATGTTGTCCTCACTATACTTAAATTTATATGTACTAAGTCATCCATGTATTTAATTTTATAGCTGTGTAAGTAGGAAGCATCTGTTTTTGTTATCCTTCCTGTTTTGTTCAGTGCAAAATACTTTTCCACATGGAGGGCAGAGGAGCAGACACTTAGTTACCAAAAGCTGTTACCTCTTAGATTGCTTGAACAAAACCTGGATTTAATTTTTTTTTAGATGCAACGCTGTTCTATTTTATAATAATAAAACCAGATTACCTCCAAAGTTTACTTAACTAATCATACAGCAGAATTACTGATTTATTATTATAAAAGAATTAGAGTTTAAATGAAACACCCAGGATTTTCTTTCTACTTTCTTGACATTCTAACCTGCTGCTTGGGATTGTCACAGGCCCCAGGCAGTAGCGTAGCTAGGGGGGAGCAGGGCAGCGGCCGCCCTCCCACTGAGCACAAGTGGTGTCTTTTCAATTTCTTGGCACCTTTTTCATGTTTACTCACCTGGCAGCGATCTGGATCTTCGGCGGCACTTCGGCGGCGGTCCTTTCACTCGCTCCGGGCCCGCTGCTCTTTACTCACTGAAATGCCGCCAAAGACATTCGCCGAAGAGCTAGTGAAGGTCCCGCCACCGAGATGCCACTGAAGACCCGGAGTGCTGCCTCGTCAGTAAAAGCGCCGCCGAGTGAGTAAAAGTGCCACAGCAGGTGGCGCCTTTTTTGTGATCGATCCCCCTTTTCCCTCCACCTGGCTACGCCGCTGGCCCCAGGACCTAACTTTTCTGCAAGGTGAACTATTTGAGCTATGAACTAGCCAAATTCAACCTCTGGGGCTTTTTTCAGTATCTTAACAGAGGAACAATTACCCCATGTTTCAAGTAGTCAACTAAGACTCAGGAGAAATGGTATCAATTCATGGCTCTGCCACATACTTTCTGCTTAACATTGGGAAAGTAGCTTATTCTCTCTGTCACTCAGTTCTGCACCTGTAAAATGGTGATGATGATGCTTTCTTACCTCAAAGGAGTATTGTAAAGATAAAAGTATTAATCTTGGTAAGACTCTTAGTGTATGTCTACACAGCAATATAAGCCCTTTTGGGCACCAGAGTCCCATCGATAGCATTGTCACAGTTAGGAAACAAGGTGGGCAATAGAGTTTTCCCATGGTGCAACACATGCAGAGGGCTAGAGTGTCGACACTGGCAGGCAGGGACACTAGACACTGAGATAGGGTTACTTTGACTCGGGTCTGTGCACTGCAGTGTGGACTCCAGAGCCCTAGGTGTGAACACAGGTCAGAAAATCCTTAACCTAGGGTTAAAATGCAGTGTAGACTCTTAAGGGATTAAAGTACGTACTTTATTTTAAGCATGTAAATTATAGGTTTTTAGGCCAGAAGGGATCATTAGGTTATCTAGTCTGTACTCCAGTATATAGAATTTCACCCAGTTACCCCTGTATTGTGCCTAATAACTTGTGTTTGACTCAAGCATATCTTCCAGAAACAAGACATGGAGATTCCACCACTTCTCTTGGTAGTTAGTTCCAGTGGTTATCACTCTCACTGTTAAAATTTGAGCCTTATTTCTAATCTGAATTTATTTGGTTTTAACTTATAGCTATTGGTTCTTGTTATGCCTTTCTCTGATAGATTTAAGTGACCTTTGGTACCTGATATTTTCTCCCCAAGAAGGTACTTGTACATTGTAATTGTCACATCTCAGTCATCTTTTTGATAAGCTTAAACAGATTGTTTTCTTTAAGCATTTTCTTCAGCCCTCAAATCAGATTTTAACTTTTCTCTTTTCCTTCTCCAATTTTTCAACATCCTTTTAAAACGTGAACATCAAAACTGTGCACAGTATTCTAGATCTGTCTCACAAATGCTGTACACAGAGGTAAAATGACCTCCTTACTCCTACTTTGCAACTCCTCTGCTATAGACATCCAAGGATTCCATTAGCAATTCTTTTTGCCACAGCATTGCTCTGGGAGCTCAGGCTGAATTGCTTGTCAACTATGAACCCTACATCTTTTTTTAGAGTCACTACTTTCCAGGAAATAGTCCTCCATTCTCGAGGCAGAGTGATCATTCTTTGTTCCTCAATGTTTGACCTTCCATTTGGCTGTATTAAAAGGAATTTTATTTGAGTGGGCCCACTTTCCTAAGCAATCCAGATTACTCTGTATGACTGCTCTTGCCTCATTGTTATTTACCACTTCACCAATTGATGAGTCATTTGCAAATTATACCAGCAGTGATTTTATGTTTGCTTCCAGGTCATTGATAAAAATGCTGAATAGTATCAGGCCTAGTTTTGAAGCTTGTGGAACTTCAGTAGAAACACCTTTTTTTTTTGCTGATGATTCCCCAGAGACAACTACTTTTTCAGATCTGTCATTCAAGCAGTTCTTAATCCATTTAACATTTGCTTTATTGATATTAAATAGTGCTAATTGTAATGAGAATGTTGTTTAGTAACATGTCAAATACAATACAAAAGTTTTAAATATGTTACATCTACACAGTTACCTCTATCAACGAAACTTGTAATCACATCAAAAAATGAAATTGGGTTTTTTTTGGCAAGACCTGTTTTCCATAAAACCATATTGACTGTCATTAATTATAGTTCCAGCCTTCAGTTTTTTATTGATTGAATACCATATAATTTTTTCCATTATTTTGCCCAAGATTGTTATAAGGCTAACTGGCCTATAATTACTTGGGTCATCCTAGTTGCCCTTTTGAGAATTGGCACAACATTAGCATTCTTAATTCAACAAGAGCCAAGAGGCTCTTGCTCTTTGACTTCAAAACCCATGCAGTAAGTGTCCGTTATACTTTGGATATTAGATTTAAGTGCTGCTAAATCCTGAAAAACCACTTTGTAAAATTGTATTGTATTTCAATGATTTGCGTAGCTGATTTGCTCAGTTTTCAAGTTAAAAGATGCTTTTGAGATTTTGACCTCTGCCCCAATATTCTGCAAATATCATAGGTAGTTCAGACTTGTCCATGAGGCTCCTGGGCTTGACTATAACCCTTTCATCCTCTACTAGATTCTCTGTCTTCCGTTTTGCAAACAGTGTGTTTGGTTAGTGCTCAAGCTTACTCCATTGCAATCCTAGCTTTTAAAACTGATTTGTGGTAGTAGTGAGCAAAATTTCTTTTCCACGATCTCTCCTCTCCCTCCAAGGGGTCTTTTATTTCCAGTTTTGTTCTCTAAATGGGACATCTTCCCATCCCCATCAAATGGAACAAACTGAACGCAAGACAAACTCTCTCTATGAAAAGACCCTCTTAGGAGTCTCAGAAGTGGAGCTCAGCCATAATTTCTCTCAGCTACCAATCCCTGCTTTACAAGGGGAAGTCTGGGTGGCTTATTGGGGGCCTCAGCATCCCTGCATTGCAGCACCCCTACTGCTAGCTGAAACTCCTCAAGAGGTGCTTCTGCAGGAGATGGGACTTGGCAAACCAGACTGCATTTATCAAAGATACTTCAGGGATAAGTACAAAAATCCTCTTTGGCTCCCATAAGTCAAAATAAAACCTGAAAAAGCAAAATAACATGGAGGTTGGAGAGGGAGACCATAAAGCACTCCAGATTATTATATTCTTCCATTGTCATTTTGTTCATCTCCAAAGATGAAGACCGCTCTTTCAGTTTATAATCCAGAGACAGAGAAGCATGAGAGGTTCTTTCCTCTAGAGATTTTGAATGTCTTGGGAAGAAAATGGTTGTCAACACTGAAGTCCAGCCAGAGAAGGAAGAGAAGATAAAGCCAAGGACAAATATCTCCCTTCCAAACCAGGACAGATTTTTCCATCCCCTACATTCCATTTTCAGCAGTCATTAGGAGAGGTCACTGCTGATCACCACCACTACCCTGTCTCCTTTCATCCAATTCTACATCTGAGTTTATCTGTCTGACATCTCTTTGTACGTGGTGTTATCTTGAACTAAACATAGTTCAGAACTAACACAGAATGCCTCATCTTCCCTCCTGTTAATGCCACCACCATCATCCACATCCTATTCAGATCATTCCATTTCTTCCACCTTGACATCTCCAAGATCTGTCCTTTTCTTGCTATCCTTAGTGCTCAATCTCTCATTCAGGACCTCATCTCTCTCCTCAAATACTGTAAAATCCTCCTCTGTGGCCTCCCATACACACATCCCCCCTCAGTTCATACAAAATGCAGCCAATAAAGTCCTATTCCTTCCCTGTGCATGGGAATGATTTGTAGGCATCATGGCCAGTGCAGGTTTTAAAATTTACAGATTTTGACAGGAAATTTTTCCCCTGTGTCAGGGACAACATGAAGGAAAGCAAAAAGATGATTAACGGAGAAATGGACAATTGGGCAATTGATGGTGGCTCTGTTGTCCGAGTGAATGTGGGGAGTGACAATCAAGGAGCTAGCAGATCTAATAGATGGGGTGGGCTAAATGGTAAAAGGCCTAAAAAAGGCAAAGACGAGGAGCTTGGGTCTGATATATTAAAAAAAGGGGGAGCCAGATCAATATTCCCTCTAATTTTTCCCACCCATGTGCGGAATTAATTTTGTTATGTGCACCAATATGGAGGTGAAGTGTGACACATCACTTCCATATTGGTGCACATAACATAATTTATGTGGCGAGGGTGAGGCTGAGGGATTCAGGGTGCAGGAGGGGGGCTCAGGGCTGGGGCAGACGTTTGGGGTGCAAGGGTGGGTGAGGGCTCCGGCTGGGGATGAGAGGTCTGGGGTGCAGTGGGGCTCCCTGGGGCTATGGTGGGGAGAGAGGATTCCCCTCCTTCCCCCTTAGCCCTAGCTCTCTCTGTCCCCACAGCAGCACCTGGTTTCTTATTTTTTTCTTTGTTGCTCATTGCTTCTCAGATATCTTGCACTGAGAGAGAAGTTATGACTAGAATGGAAAATTAGTTATCTGATTACTTCCGTCCTTTAGGTGCTTCTACAATGGCCTCTTTTGGTGGGCACGTCTACAATTAACAGAGTGGAATAAGAGATTAGTGTTAAGAAATGTATATTTGGAATTGAGTATTTCCTTTTAACTTTGCAAGGTCTTATCTAGAGACAGAAAAGAAAGGGCATGCTATGTCCTGGAGCTTTGTGGACAAATCTGAACTGCCTCCAATATTTGCAGATATTTCAGACTTGGAGAGAGGTCATTTTGAGAGGGGAAATCACCATTTTTTTCCATTTTCTAGCTTCCAGTGCTGCAACTCAAACCTGGGGCTTTGAAAGTCCTTCTTTTGAATTACTAGTAACCAGAATTCCAATTTCAGAATCTTTTTAATAAAGAGAGGTTCTGTAGAATCTATCTTGCTCTCTCATATCTCTGTTGACTGTGACAAGCCAATAGAAGCAAAAAGTAGTTTGAAAACTTGTCATTGAATAGATACAAGAAGATCTGATGAATGCTGTTTTTGTTTAGCATCTTTTCAGAGTAGAACTACACTATAAACAAAATTATAGACTTCCTGAAGCAGGTATAGGTCTGAATTGTACAAGGAGGTGTGAAGATCTGATAATGTATGAAAGAGGTGAACATAGTTAAAGGAAAAATAATTTAGTACTACTAGGTGAATAATTTAAAAAAATAATCACAAGATTTAATTAAAAGAAAAGAAAAACTTCCATAAGCCACCATACTGAAGAAAACAGGATTTAATTCTGTAGTTTTTTATATGTTGCTAGTATATTATTTACAATTATTATTGTCATAAAATTATAAATTTATAATTTAATTTCCAACATATAATTTGTTGTCTTATTTCAGATTGTAGAACTAGAGGGCAGTTTAATGCATTTTCATATCACTTCCGGGGAAGACGTTCTCTTGATTATAGCTTTCAGGAGGACAAGCCCTTGAAGAAAATGAAAATGCACAAAACAGTGAGGTAAGCATTTTGTACTAAGGTCTGAAAAAGGGTGGGTTTTTTTGTTTGTTTTGGTTTGTTTTTGTGTAAGGTGGAGGAAAATTGAATGATTTCCTGCAAATGTACATTAGGTTTTGCAGTCTCCAGTCCATCAGTCTGGGAATGATGCCTTTCACTCTGACGCTTCTAGATGTTCAAAAGCAAAACAAAATTGAATGCTACAGGTTGTTGTCAACTTTAGGTCCTGTTTCTGCTGTGGTTTACCTTCCAGCTCTAATTTTCCTAAGACCTTCAACATGTGAAACAATAACACTTAAGCCCTCAGTCCTGTTTACATTTCACATTTCTTCTGAGGAAAACAAAGAAAAAGCAGCAGAAAATCTGGGTCTTCTACATCCGTCAATAACAGCATCTGTTTGCCTGGAAAATGCCCACACTCCTGCTGTCCCCAAAGTGACACAAGCAGGGATTACAGATAATATGTGCCCCACCTCAGTGTCTAGTACTTGCTTAGAAGCCAGGGCAGGGCAACTATTGGGGCAGTAGCACTGAAATCAGTAATAACGGGCTAGATTCTCTCGTGCCAAGATTCATTCACTGCAGGAATGGGGGAGAGAAGAGTTTTGGTTATGGCTTCCTGATCCTCAAGTTGCACCAGCACTGATATAAGTTACAGAAGCGTAAGGTCTGTTCTGGTTTATGAAAACTGTAGGGGACCCTATTCCAGCTGTGAACTGGCGAAGTAGAGGTGGGTTCTTCTCCATCCAGATGTGCCCTTTCCCTGCCCTTACACACACCTTACTCCAGTTGGTGTAGGAACTAGTGTCACGTGTTTTATGATATTGAGTGTCCCGTTCTAGAGGAATTCTCAAACCAGCAGTAGCAGCCAGATTCTAGTTCTTTTGCAGCATCTGGAACTTAGAAGGGGAGAATCTGTCATAGTATGTTCATATCTCCAGATCTACAAGAAAGGAGGCCCTTGCATAATAAGATTCCATCTTGTCTCCTTTTTGTCTAGAAATTGTGTTTCTTGTGTCCCAGGTACCCCGTGATTTAGATATTAAGCTGAATTCTTCAGTTATAACTCACTCTCAGATGCGATCACATCCCAAAACAGTTTCTCAAGAATCTCACCCTCATGGGCACCTTTTGAGGATGAAAACTTATTCTTCTTCGAGTGATTGCTCATGTGCATTCCACAATAGGTATGTGTGCTCACCATGTGCACTGGTGCCGAAAGTTTTTTCCCTAGCAAAACCCGTAGGGGAGCGCCCCTAGCGACCCCTGGCGTGGCGCCTCCATGGCGCAGTATAAGGGGTGCTGCACGCTCCCCCCACCCTCAGTTCCTTCTTGCCGCCAGGGAAGGTGCATCGGAACTGCTCTGCTCCAGCTTGGCTGCAGCTTTCCTCTTGAACTCTTGTTCGTTCATAGTTAGTAGTACCTGTAGTTAAAGTAGTTTAGATTAATGTTAGTTTAGTTTAGTGCGCCCAGGTTGGGGCATCCCCCATGCCCTGGGCTTTAAGTCATGTGACACTTGCAGGCGACTGATGCCAGTGAGTGAGCTGCACATGGACTGTTTACGCTGTCTGGGGGAAACCCATCTCAGCGATCACTGCAAGATATGCAGATCCTTCAAGCCTCAGACCAAGAAAGAAAGGAACATTTGGCTTCTGAGCCACCAGTCAACACCGCTCCACATCCATGGAGCACGCCAAGAAGGCTAAGAAGAAGTCTTCTCTGCCAATAAACCCCGTTAGCCTCAAGGCCTCCGACTCAGGTTGAGCAGAGCAGCCTGGCCCACTCGGTGCCGACTTCCCCAGATGTCCAGGTGCCTTCCATGCGGGAGGTCCTGCAAGTGGCTCGGGACGTCATGTCTCTGCCAGTTCCAGCAGCACTACGACCGTTGGGTCCCAGGTCCAGAGGCAAGCCACCACTTGGATCTCCGAGTCACCGCCTGATCGGTACAGTTCGCGTTCTAGGGAATGTTCCCAATGCTGTTTGCCGATCAGCAACCGCCCCGTGCGCAGTCTGCGCCGGTCCTTGATCCCCCCACCGGGGGTTCTGACTGGCAGGGGTTCCAGGCACTGCTTCGCCTGGAGGGACCATAGACCTCGCCAGGGGAGCAGGCCCCGTCGAGACCGAGACAGACGGCACTGGAGGTCCTTGTCACTGAGGGGCCATCATAGCCCGTCGCAATATAGGCATCAACGCCATTCCCATTCTTCATCTCGCTCCTGGACCCCGCCACGGCACCAGTCCCACAGTCCCAGGTGTCGATCGCCGGCACCTCGCTGTCGCGGATCCACCCGTTGGAGCCAATCGCTGAGCAGCTGCTACTGGTGGTACTCCCCTCCTCCACGCCAGGATCACGGTTTCATGGTTGGCACCGTTCCCAACACCTCTGCTCCTCCCAGTTCCGGGACAGCGGCAGCTCGTACAAGAGCCCTTCATAGTCGTCACTCGATGAGACAGGCTAGTCAGGCTGAACAGCCTGCTCCGCCAGTGCCACAGCAGGTGCAGTGGCACCGGACTCCTTGTCCAGCACCGTGGTACCAATGAGCCCAGTGGCCCCCGACGCAGCCCCTGGTGGTGTCTCGCTTGGTGGCCGGAACCTCGGAGAGACCGTTAGCCTCCCTATCTCAGCCCCCCAGAAAGGAGTCGGTGGAGCATTCATCTCTGATTCCGCGTCTAGAGGGCGACCAAGTGGTGGGACCTCCGGCACTGGTGGGTGTACACAGTAGTGCACCCCCCATCCTCATCCTACCCCAATAAGGCAATTATGGCCCCTCCTCCACCTGTTCCTCAGGAGGACTCTAAGGCCCACCAGGAACTGTGGAAAAGGGTGGCATTGAGCCTCAATCTTCAAGCCAAGGAGGTAGAGGAAACATTAGACTCCCTCTTCAATGTCTTCTCAGCCTTGGCACCGGGCAGGGTGGCCCTCCCACTCCATGAAGGGGTGGTGAAAATTTCAAAGGCCTTGTGGCAAACCCCGGCCTCCTTGTCCCCCATCTCTAAGAAGATGGACTGGAAGTACTTTGTGCCCACCAGGGGACATGAATACCTGTACACCCACCCTGTCCCCAACTCCCTGGTGGTCGAGTCGGTCAACCACAAGGAGAGTCAGGGCCAACCAGCCCCATGCCAAAAAATAAAGACTCAAGGGGGCTGGACTTATTTGGGAGAAAGGTTTATTCGTCCTCGAGTTTCCAAGGCTCCTTGGCTTAGGAGAGGTGGAAGTGGTGCCAGCGGAGTTCAGACGCAATGGGTACTACTCCTGCTATTTCCTTATCCTGAAGGCCAAAGAGGGGCTCAGGCCCATCCTGGACCTGCGAGGCCTGAACCAGTACATGGTAAAGCTCAAGTTTCGCATCGTCTCTCTGGCCTGTATCATCCCTTCCCTGGATCCTGGGGACTGGTACGCAACCCTCAGTCTGCAGGATGCGTACTTCCACATTCATATATTGGAGGGGCACAGGTGTTTCCTCCGTTTCACAGTTGGGCAGGAACACTACCAATTTACGGTCCTCCAGTTTGGCCTGTCCACTGCTCTCAGGGTGTTCACGAAATGCATGTCTGTGGTGGTGGCCTACCTCAGACATCGTGGGGTTCAGAGCTTCCCCTGTCTCGACGACTGGCTGGTCAAGGGCAGCTCCAGATCTCAGGTGTGGAATCATGTGGCACTCCTCCTGTCCATGACACCAAGTACACATTAGTCCCGGTGCAGCGCATAGAGTTTATCGGGGCAGTCCTGGACACAACATCAGCCAGGGCCTCCCTCCCACCGGACAGATTTGAGACTTTAAAAGGGCTCATCAGCACGGTCACAAGGTTCCTCATGACCACAGCCAGAGCATGCCTCCAGCTCCTGGGTCACATGTCGGCATGCATATATGTGGTTTGCCTCACTAGACTCAGGATGAGGCCCCTCCAGCTCTGATTTGCCTCGGTGTTCTCCCAGTCCAGAGACAGGATGGACAAAGTCCTCACTGTGCCTGAACATGCTCCATGGGGTCCTGTTCAGGGGCAGGCCCCCATCGGTGGAGTTTGTGTCCAATGCATCGGACCTGGGTCGGGGGGCCCACGTGGGGAACATTCATACCCAAGGTCTGTGGTCTGCGCAGGACCTTGCTCTGCTTATAAACGTCAAGGAGCTCCGAGTGGTCCGGCTGGCATGCGTGGCCTTCCGCTTGCACCTGGAGGGCAGAGTGTTCAGGGTTCTCACGGACAACATGGCCTAGATGTTTTACATCAACAGGCAACTCCTACCCACCTCCAACAGATATAGCTTGGAATCACCTGTTGTGGAATGCACATGACCAATCACTCGAAGAAGAAAAGACAATTACCTTTTCCGTAACTGGTGCTCTTCAAGATGTGTTGCTCATGTCCATTCCACATCCCACCTTCCTTTCCCTGTTGGAGTTAGGTAATAGATAATAATTGGAGATATACCAATCTCCTAGAACTGGAAGGGACCTTGAAAGGTCATTGAGTCCAGCCCCCTGCTTTCACTAGCAGGATCAATTTTTGCCCCAGATCCGTAAGTGGCCCCCTCAAGGATTGAACTCACAACTCTGGGTTGAGCAAGCCAATACTCAAACCACTGAGCTATCCCTCCGCCCCTGGCAAGAAGGAACTGAGGGTGGGGGAAGCATGCAATTCCCCTTATACCACGCCATGGAGACGCCACTCCAGGGGGGTTCTGTGAGTGCTCCCCTATGAGTACTGCTAAGGGAAAAACTTCCAGCACTGGTGCACGTGGCAAGCATGCACAGCTATTGTGGAATGGACATGAGCAGTACATCTCAAAGAACACCAGTTACAGAAAAGGTAACTGTATTTTATAACTAGTCCATCAATAGAGGCCTTCATCTGCTCACTCTCCCACATAGATGTTGGAATCCTCTCAGATTCTGAAAGAGTCTGAAAGAAACAAGCTTTTACATACATTTTGTCATAGATTATTTATTTGTGTTTATATGTATAAACCTTTCTCAACCAGAGCCCCAAAACAGTTGGGACAAAATTACTCTGACTACCCAAATCTGTGCCAGAGTATAATCGACTCTGTTACACATTAATGCTCTATCAAAACAATGCTTAAGACTGTACACTTTTTTTTTTTATCACCACAAATGTAAGGACTACCAGACGGTAGCTTGCACAAAACTGGTTTCTGAATCTGAAGTATCCAGTTACATGTTTACAAGGTGGGCTAGTATGTATGAAGGGCCTTGTGTTTAGCTAATATAACATTCTGTTTGCAAGGGCTCCTATTTAAAAAGTAAAATTCTGATCAAGCCACTGTTCAGGGCCCATCGATTCATTTATTTCACGAGCCCGAAAGTGAGTGAGCCAAGAGAATGATCCCAGCCTTCTCCAGGACACCCTTCTCCCTCAGGGCCAGTTGGAAGTTCTTCTTATGAAACAAGAATACTGGGTAGGACAAAATGTGTAGTGTGACCACACTTCAGGTATATAGCGTATAGTTGTATGCCAACTAGACCAACTCTTATATAACATGAACAAAGGATACAGACAGGAATTTGCAGTTTGTTTGTTTGTTTGTTTGTTTGATTTTTATAACCATGAAAAAGTGCCTATCCCTGGTTCTCGGCTCCCCTGACAATCCTTTTAAATATATACAACATACACATTAAATAAAATATCTTTCCTCAATTGCTGCCAGAACATAAAATTGTGGCCCCAGCAAACAACTAACAAAAATGTAATTGCTCCAACAGAATATCCACTAGTGTTCTTTTCCATTTTCTAGCCCCATAAATTCCCCTCCCACCCCACTCCTGAGCCAGGGAGGAAAGGTGGGCTTGCATAGGCTGCCTGAAGGTAATGAACTAGGGATGTTATGGGGAGCAGATTCCAAAAGTAAAAAACCCTTAAGGAGAATGTGTCCCACCATCACCTTTTATTTGATATCAGTATGGCTCTAGCTCAGGTCCTTTTGCTGACCATAATTGTGGAAGTCTGACATGAGAGGAAAGGTTTAAAAATGTTTAATTTAATCCAGCAGGTGTTTGGTGTAGAGACCTCTTGCTATGTTATAAGAGATACAAAGGGAAAGATATCCTTGAAGTAAAAGTTGCATCTTGACTTCATGAGTCCACCATATTCCAGTGTCCTCATAATAGTGTTATGCACTCACAAGGACCTCAAGTGCTGTATAGGCTCAAGATGAAGATAGTCCCTACCCCCAAAGAATTTATAATCTAGAAGTCAGGATATGCTTGGAAGCACATATTAGGTAACAACTCAGAGGGTATTTACTTGGCTTACTTTGTGTGAGTATTATGAAATGAGTGAACTGGAGGGCTTCAGCGGTGACTCAGTCAGAGAAATCTGAGCCTCTGCTGTCAAATTTTGCATTAGTAAAATACAAGCTATACACATAAAACCACTTGTTCTTACAGCAAACAAAACATTTTATTGCTGCTTCTGTATGTCTGATGAATTATAAACAACATTGAACAAAATTCATGTATGGAATAACTCCACTGAGACTAATGAAATTACACAAGGAGTGAATTTGTTGCACAACATGTCAGCCATTTTAACAACTTGTAAATACATTTAATAACACTAAGGAAGAGTAGGAATAAAAAATGCTTAACAAACACTGTAACTTTCACTTTGACTGTTAAAAGTTGCCCTGAAGTAGCAGAGCATTGTAGATTATGGTTCTCCTTCCTACGTGAACTTTTACCAACTTTTCCAAATTTCCATAGCATAAACAATAATATACAGGCAAAAGTTTTTTGTCACATATTTATAAAGCTATAAAGAAGTTAAGTCCCATAAAAATTAAAGTAAAAAGAAAGCATCAGTTTCTCCTACCCTGGTAACAAAGAGAATCTTTTGAACTCTTTTTTAGTTAGAACAGAAATATCAATAGGGAGGAATTTCCCAGATTGCTAAGTGAGAGATGTAGACACTACTTATACCAATGGGATGCAAGGGCTATATTCATACTTGATGTAAAAATTGTGTTACTACAGAGATGCCTCTGGCATCAGCAACCCTCAAACAGGAATGTGTGGCATACTCTGCTACATGGGCCCTGAGTGCTTCATGCGGTAAATTGTTTAATAATTAATACTATCTCTATTTTTACTCAATGTTTTATGAAATCTGTCTAGATGATATAATTAATACTGAATATGTCAATTTTCTCTGATGTCTTTACACAATATTTTCACTGAAGATTGAACTGATTAAAATGATTTTGGAATGTAAGTTTGCCAGATGTCAATTGCAATAGGCAATAGACAAGTGGCTCTACATTATTCTGTACTGTAAAAACACTATTGCCTTCAAGTGCTTATGAAATTGGAAACAGGCAAGTAAACCAACTTGTTCCATTTTCAAAGACTGAGGTTTTAAGCACAGATGCTTTTTCTGACATCTATTCATGGAAGAAATTTTAAAGTGAGTCCAAGCACAGTGCTGATTACAATTACACAAGTAAATCAGTAGTATTCTTTCACTCTGAATTATTGTTGGATGTTTAGCTTAACTGCTTCACTGGTTCTTTTCTTTTGTGAATAGTAGGCAATGCCATGAAAATGGTATTGACTAACAACTTTTTCTGTCCCCTAACATAGTAGACATAAAACTTTTAAGACTGATGCATTCTGTCCTCAAAACTTCCTGTCCCTGCTGGTATAAGGAATAATACGTTAATCTACCCTGACACCATATCCTGCTACAATGGCACTGGTGTTCTGTTGTGCTTCATAAAACTCATACAACCAGCTGCCTATACTTAATTTATTCATAATTTACATTTTGGATAGCCCCTATGCAAATAGCCTGTCTATTGAAAATTTATTGGGTGAATATCCTGATCTATTTTCCTCTTGTTGCAGTTCTACAAAACAGGGTAAACATTTTAATAATGCCACTTCAGCTTCTGATGAACATATAAAATTACCTGTGGTGAATGACTTCAGAGAATTTGTTTTAGAAATGCAAAAGACGATCAAAAGTCTCAGAAATCAGGTAAGAAGATGTAATGAACATTTTCTAATCTTACATTTAATTTAAATCATTTTAAACTTTAAACAGCATATTTACAAAGAATATTGATCCTTCTGTGGCCTTAAATATATAGACTTCCCTTGCATTCCTCAATTCAAAATTTATCTTGTAATCTTTTGACAAAATGGAACACAGCATAGTGTACATATTATTGTTTATTTTTGCGTATTTTGTTAATCTTATTTAAAACAAAGATTATACAGTTTCTTTGTTGATTTCTGTTACCAAAACCTTGTGTAAGCAATGCATTCCATGTATGTATGAAACTGTTCATGGAATTAGCTTTTTCCTTCATGCTTAGACCTGGAATTTATAGAATCTGGGTTTATGGTTTGCATCTGATTAAAATCTGTGATTGAGCCATATCTGTGATATACTATGCAATTGTTATGAATAATGTGGTATGTGCCAAATTGTAATTGTAAATAATTATACCCAGGATTCAGATCTTTTTTAAAAGACTTTTACAGTGTGACATAAATTAATTCTCTTAATAATCAGACTAACTAAAGTAGCCATAATAGTAGCCACTCAAAAAAGTTATTATTTATGCACAAGATATTTTACACATCAGAGAACTCCCAAAGTTGGTCATAAGGAATGAAGTTCCTTCAAAAGTAACTCCACATTAAATGTACTGGATATGTTAGTGATTTCTAAGCATATATTTGTCTGGACTGTAGTTTGACCTCCCTGTTCACAGGTGCAATTTACACTCACAGTGTGTATCTACAACCTAGGTAATTCAGCTACTCAAACTTGGAGTTGAATGACCAAAATTCAGGTACAAATTACACCACAAAAGGAAGTCCACCCATTTGGAATTTTCACTTTATTATATCACAAGCATGTTCAGAAATAACTAACATTGTCTAAATATAGTTGTGCTGTGGCATCATCAGGGATACTGTTCCTGACAGCTTGTATTCCATGGATATTCCATGGATCCCTGATGATGCCACAGCACAACTGGTTGCTGAGCTCTGTGCCTTTATCCTCAGACACAACTATTTCAAATTTGATGACAATATATATCTCCAGATCAGTGGCACCGCTATGGGCACCCGCATGGCCCCACAATATGCCAATATTTTTATGGCTGACCTGGAACAACGCTTCCTCACCTCCCGTCCACTCACGCCCCTTCTCTACCTACGCTACATTGATGACATCTTCATCATCTGGACCCATGGGAAGGAGACTCTGGAAAAATTCCACCACGATTTCAACAGCTTCCACCCCACCATCAACCTCAGCCTGGACCAATCTACACGGGAGGTCCACTTCCTAGACACTACGGTGCAAATAATTGATGGTCACATTAACACCACCCTATACCGAAAACCTACCGACCGCTATGCCTACATTCATGCCTCCAGCTTCCATCCCGGGCACACCACAAGATCCATTGTCTACAGCCAAGCACTGAGGTACAACCGCATCTGCTCTAACCCCACAGACAGAGACCAACACCTACAAAATCTCCACCAAGCATTCTCAAAAATACATAACACTAACGAGGAAATAAGGAGACAGATCAACAGAGCCAGACGTGTACCCAGAAGCCTCCTACTGCAAGACAAACCCAAGAAAGAAACCAACAGGACTCCACTGGCCATCACATACAGTCCCCAGCTCAAACCCCTCCAGCGCATCATCAGGGATCTACAACCCATCCTGGAGAATGATCCCACACTTTCACAGGCCTTGGGTGGCAGGCCAGTCCTCGCCCACAGACAACCTGCCAACCTGAAGCATATTCTCACCAGTAACTGCACACCGCACCATAGTAACTCTAGCTCAGGAACCAACCCATGCAACAAACCTCGATGCCAACTCTGCCCACATATCTACACCAGCAACACCATCACAGGACCTAACCAGATCAGCCACACCATCACCGGTTCATTCACCTGCACGTCCACCAATGTAATATATGCCATCATATGCCAGCAATGCCCCTCTGCTATGTACATCGGCCAAACTGGACAGTCTCTAAGGAAAAGGATAAATGGACACAAATCAGATATTAGGAATGGCAATATACAAAAACCTGTAGGAGAACACTTCAACCTCCCTGGCCACACAATAGCAGATCTTAAGGTGGCCATCCTGCAGCAAAAAAACTTCAGGACCAGACTTCAAAGAGAAACTGCTGAGCTCCAGTTCATCTGCAAATTTGACACCATCAGCTCAGGATTAAACAAAGACTGTGAATGGCTTGCCAATTACAGAACCAGTTTCTCCTCCCTTGGTTTTCACACCTCAACTGCTAGAACAGGGCCTCATCCTCCCTGATTGAACTAACCTCGTTATCTCTAGCTTGCTTCTTGCTTGCATATATAAACCTGCCCCTGGAAATTTCCACCACTTGCATCCGAAGAAGTGGGTATTCACCCATGAAAGCTCATGCTGCAAAACGTCTGTTAGTCTATAAGGTGCCACAGGATTCTTTGTTGCTTTCATAGATAATTTGTAAATTGGAGCCCAAAACAGTATAAGTTCAGATGACTCTGGCGTATATTTTCAACCTTACTGTCTTCATTCTGCATGCAGGTTTAGTCTCTAAGGATGAGTATATATTTCCCAATAAATGTCTAAAGTTTTCTTTTGTAATACAGAAATTGGTATGGAGGAGGTTTGGTATCATGTAAATTGACCTTCTTACCTCAAACTCTAGCAAATTAAAAATGCTGTAAGGAAAGTCTCATATTTCCATCAGTAGAAGTGGCTGCGCAATTGTTCTCCAAAATATAAACATTAATTTGGAAAAATAAAGCCACTCTTGGCCATTTATGGTTTAACTATGATTTAATATTTTGTATCAATAATTACTTTTACACTCACACAAACACTGTAGCCAGTAGCAAGTTACCATCATACAATTCAGTTGTTGCATTAGTTCCTAGAGCACCTGACTAAAACCTTTAAAAAAAAATCCTCTTAGCATTTAAATGTTCTCTTTAGGTGGTAATCTAATCTTTATTATAAAAGATACTTGTTAATAAGCACATTTTAATGTAAGTTATGTAACTTTGACATGTGGCTACAATACTGAGGAAACCAGAATTATGGTGCGATTGTCATTCAGGAGCAAACTACCCTTTTGTGAGAGAATACAAAATACTATGGGTTGGCCAACCTCCATTCAGCATTTCCATTCCCAAATGAGAGATTGTCTTTTGGCTGGTTCTGCCACTGGTGCAATTAAGGCTTTGTCTACACTGTGGAAATCTTATGGTGGCATGTAGAGTACATACACTGCACACAGTCTATCACAGGTATAAACAGTTGATTGTGAGGCACTGCTTAGCCAAGTAGAGTACAGACATTCCAGAACCTTAGAGAATGGTTCTCTACACCCCCAAGCAGTGCCTCTACCATCTACATTGCTATTTTTAGCAGTGTGGTATCCCACTGTTGGAGCCTTTCCCCATCACCAGAGCCTTTCACTGACAAGTGTACCTACACATTGCATGTGGACGCAGCATGTTTTTCTCTGCAGCATGTAGCTTCACCTATAGTGCTGGTATCCTACATGCCACCGCTAGTGTGGACAAAGCCTAAAAGATACCTGTATGGGCTCTAAGTTGTGCCCTTCTGTCTATGGTTCCAAAGGATCATTCTGACAGCTGAGTGTTGCTGCAGTGCACGGGGTCTCCAGGTACACTCCCCTGCGTTGCCTCCCTGCCAACCCCATAGCTTCAGGAGGCTCTGTGCCTCTCCATCACCTGCAGTTGGGAATGTTGGGGGGGGGGGGAGCAGAGTCCCCTCGCTCTGGGCTTCTCCATCCCCTGGATCTGGGGGGTGGAGAGGCAGAGCACCCGAGGGTTGTGCCTCTCTATCTCCTGGAACTGGGGGGAGTCATGGCGCCTGTGCTCTGCTGTGTTTCAGCCAAAGTTTTGCTGAATCTGTAATAGATGAAGTGAAACATTTCACCACACCCAATCTCCAGTATATCTGACCAGATCAAAAACTGAGTAATCAGCCAGATGCAGCCACATGAATGTTGTTAGGGGATTGTATATAAGGTTAAGGCCATCCGTAAGCAGGAAAAGCTTTACTTTGGTTCAATTAATAACTTAGTTTTTTCTGTCTTCAGATAAAGAAACTGGAATCACGTCTCAGTAGAACTGATTGCACTGATGAAAAGGGTAAATCGTACTCCAGCAATGAAACCTGGAAAAGGGACCCTTGTACTATGTGTGAATGCAAAGTGAGTATGCTGGAATCCATTTTCCATTAAGCCATATTGTGATTTGTTTTTGAGATGCAGCCTCTGATGATGATGTACCCACAATTTTGTAGATTCTAGTCATTGTTGGTTCAATCTGTACCTGCAGTTAGTTGCTGGGGAAATTGACACCATTCAGACATCCATCTATCTAACAGTACTTACAAATCTAATGATTAGACATCTACATAACCTAATTTCCATCATTTGGCTGGTGTTAAATTATACTTGCAAAATTGTGGGTAAAAAGGGGGAGGCCCCACAGAAGCCTTTCCAAAAGCAGCCTCTCATAGAACGTAAAAATTGGTAAAAGCTCATATACCGAAATCTTAATATTTCCCTTGTTTTTTTACCTTTAGTGAAAGAAATAAAATAATGTAATGTAGGGAGAAAAAACTGGCTTTGTGGGATCCCTGAACTTTATGAGTGAACTTCAGATGATAAATAAATATATAACTTTTAAATTGTATTATTAATCATGTTTAGTCTGGTAATGTCTAAGGACTAAGCAAGAATATAGCCCCATTGTGCTAGGTGCTATACAAACACAGATTAGTAGATAAGAACTTAGTCTAAATCAAGGGTGGGCAAACTTTGGCCTGAGGGCCACATTTGCGAATAGAAACTGTATGATGGGCCATGAATGCTCCCAAAATTGGGATTGGGGTGCGGGAAAGGGTGAGGGCTCTGGTTGGGGGTGTGGCTCCAGGGTGGGGCCAGAAATGAGGAGTTCAGAGTGTGAGACAAGTTCCGGGCTGGGGCAGGGGAGTGGGGTGAGGGGTTCGGAAGGAGGGAGGGGGATCAGGGCTGGGGCAGGGGGTTGGGGCATTGGGAGAGGCTCAGGGGTGGAAGCTCCAGGTGGTGCATACCTCAAGCAGCTCCCAAAAGCAATGGCACGTCCCTCTCTGGCTCCTACGCGAGGCACAGCCAGGCGGCTCTGCACACTGCCCCATCCGCAGGGACTGCCACTGCAGCTCACATTGGCTGCAGTTCCTGTCCAATGGGAACTGCAGGGGCGGCACTTTGACAGGGGCAGTGTGCAGAGCAGAGGCCCTGGCTAACCCTATGCGTAGGAGCTGGAGCGGGGAGCATGCTGCTGCTTCTGGGAGCCACGTGGGATGGCCCCCACCCTACTCCCCAGCTGGAGTGCTGGAGGGGGCTGTGCAACTGCCTCCAGGAGCCGCATGGAGTGGCCTCTGACATTGCTCCTCTGGAGCGCCAGAGCGGGGCAAGCCTGCTCCCCAGTGGGAGATCGAGGGTCAGATTAAAACAGCTGGCGGGCCGGATCCCGCCCGCAGGCAGTAGTTTTCCCACCTCTGGTTTAAATAGGCAAGACAAATGCATGGTGGGATAAAGGAGTATAACATACAAGCAGCGTTGTTAATTATATGCAGCACAAGGTCATAAACTCACAGACTCATAGGCCTGGAAGGGACCTTGAGAGGTCATCTAGTCCAGTTCCTGGCACTCATGACAGAACTAAGTATTATCTACACCATCCTTGGCAGGTATTTGTGTAACCTGCTCTTAAAAATCTCCAATGATGGAGATTCCGCAACCTCTCTAGGCAATTTATTCCAGTGCTTAACCACCATGACAGTTAGGAAGTTTTTCCTAAAGTTCAACCTAAACTGCCCGTGGTGCAATTGAAGCCCGTTGCTTTTTGTCCTATCCTCAGAGGTTAAGGAGAATAATTTTTCTCCCTCCTCCTTGTAACAATCTTTTGAAAACTGTTATCAAGTTCCCTTTCAGTCTTCTCCAGAATAAACAAACCCAGTTTTTTCAGTCTTCCCTCATAGGTCACGTTTTTTTAGACCTTTCATCATTTTTGTTGCTCTTCTCTGGACTTTCTCCAATTAGTCCACATCTTTCCTGAAATGTGGCACCCAGAACTGGACACAATATTCCAGCTGAGACCTAATCAGCACGGAGTACAGCGGGAGAATTACTTCTCGTGTCTTGCTTACAACACTGCTGCTAATACATCCCAGAATGATGTTTACTTTTTTTGCAACAGTGTTATACTATTGACTCATATTTAGCTTGTGATCCACTATGATCCTCAGATCCATTTCTGCGGTACTCCTTCCTAGGCAGTCATTTCCCATTTTATATGTGTGCAACTGATCGTTCCTTTCTAAGTGGAGTACTTTGCATTTGTCCTTATTGAATTTAATCCTATTTTCATGTTAGTTCAATAGGTTTTTTAGATGGGTTTGGTTAAGAAGTGATAAGCTAAATGGGAGGGGGGAGTGAAAGGGGAGAGGACATTGAAGGGCAGTGTCAGTGAGAGGGGGTGAGGGGATAGCTCAGTGGTTTGTGCATTGGCCTAGTAAACGCAGGGTAGTGAGCTCAATCCTTGAGGGGCCCACTTAGGGATCTGGGGCAAAATCAGTACTTGGTCCTGCTAGTAAAGGTAGGGGCTAGACTTAATGACCTTTCAGGGTCCCTTCCTGCTCTATGAGGCAGGTGTGGACTGACACTTAAGAGTTGACACTGTGAGAGAGGGGAAGAAAGAGTGTTAGAGCAAACTGCCATTAAAAAAGTTGTCATATAAGGTGCTTTCTTCTAGATGCAAATTTTAAAAACCTCAAAACAAACCATGATACATTCAGAATTTGCCCCAGTAGCCAAAACCTTAGAAAGAATGGCTGGGAATACATTCCTGAATAATGTAAATACCATATCTCTTATTTTGTAGACAAAGCTAAAACTGTTGTTATATTTGTGCTAATACAGGTTGGTCAGATTACCTGTTTTGTAGAATCATGTCCACCAACTGATTGCTCTACACCAGTGAAGGTCGAAGGAGTTTGCTGTCCAGTCTGTTTAAAACAAACTATTAGCAAGGAAAAGAAGCCATAAATCTCCTCTAAGAATTTAAGATGTGTCCTCTTCAAATCATAACGATGCCTGCTGATGGCAAATACAGGTAACCAGAAGCTTAAAACAGCAGCAAGAAATAAAGATTTTACATGACAACATTCTAATGGTGCTGTAACAGTATAAGATGATGTATTATTTTACTATTTGCCCATAAAAAGAAAACCACAATGCAAAAATGTTGAACGGGAAATAAACAGGTCAAGATAATTCTGTGTTAAGATTCTCAGGTTAGACAAACTGAATCTGGTGCTACTTCAAAAAGACACTGTCAAGTAGTTTTAGGCACCCAAACTGACTTACCTTAAAACGTTTACATTATAAAATCAGAACATCTCCCATTTATGAGAAATAAGCACAATAAAAATATTTACTTTTTCTTTTCAGTATTAGTGTGACTTGATGTTCAGTGCTCTGCTAATAAAGTTAGAAGAAGAAAAGCTAAAATAAAAGCTTAATAAAACTATGTTCAGAGCTGTACTAATACAAGGGCAATTTCTGCAAGCCGTCTGTGCATTTGGATTGCCTAGTCAATTATGCCGGCATATAGACAATGAAGTAAAAACAAAAAAAAATCTGTTACATTTCAACCTCTCTTTAATTGAAGAGGAAAATTAATCAGTGTTTGACAAATTGACGAGCATAAAATTGCTAGGGAATGAGAAACAAACATCAAGTTTCTAGGACGGTATTAAAACAATGTGTATTACAAAAAGTGTTTGACAGTGTTCCTTGAATGTTATTCCTCACTTTAGGAAGCAGTACATGACTCATAAGTAGCATTTGATATTAAAATTAATATAATATTTTTGTCAAAACATATGTAATTGCTTGGCTACTTTTTAGATTCATTTATTTTAAATCAGTGTAAAGTGACCATCCAAAGTCCAGTTTGCAAGCATGCTCAGACGTGCTCACAGTCTAGTTACTAAGGCCCCGTTGTGAAAATGTGAAAATGTCACATGCCATTTTGCATACAAAGATAGCTACTGATTCATTGTACATATTGTCAGTAGACATATGTTCCTGAGTATATTATGGCACTGATTGTTTATGAAAAGAACAATCAAAATGAAGCATTAACCATTAATTGTGGATTGACTACTCCTTTTTATTTTTTTCTGACAAGGTATTTGAGTTTATAGGTTTTCTCCATTTTTCAGCTAGTACATGCATACTTATAACTGAGTCCCTTTATATGACTCATGTTAAAAATGATCCTCCAGTGAACTTTACTCCTCACATAATTCATTTTTTAGCACTATAGAATATATGTCTATGTCAATGCAGTGTATGTGTTAAGCACACCAATTCTTCACCTTTTTAACAGGCATATGTTATTACATTCAGTGAAAGACAACTATCATACCTCATTTTACAGTTTTGTTTTTCATTTATAGTGCATCTTCTGAAAAAATCCCTAATTTCCTACAATTCAGGGCTCAGTCCTGCAGTCCTAATGCAGAACTCTTACTGAAGTTATTGAATTCTCTGGATTCTGAGTTAATTGTTAGGATTTAGGAATCAGGGATTTAGGGATTAATGAAATCTGCACAAATGTAAACATTAGAGAGACAAAGTGGGTGAGGTAATATCTTTTACTAGACCAACTTCTGTTGGTGAGAGAGACAAGCAACATGCAAGTCTTTTCAAATTATGTAAAGACTTAATTTGCATAGTAAATCACATTTGTGTGTAATAGCTAATCTATTGCAACAATGCCATTTCCACTATAATATTTTGGCACATAATTTCCCTGGTTAGTAGCTTTAATGTTCTATAATTTGATAACTACATACTATGACACTGCTTTCAAACTTTGGTATATATTACAAACTTACTACAATGACTTGTTTGACGGTGTGGTAAGAGTAATATGTACATGTGAGTGGGGTGTTAAGCAAAGACGTATGTTAGAGGTACATGGGGTATTTTTAAGAATATTTCAATTGATTTTTATATATAAAGTTTTGACTTATGTAACCTATTTTAATATTTTTAGAAACTGTGTGGAAAGCATGTTTGAGTATCCTATGGTATCTAGGGCTTCACATTCCTTCCCCTTTTTTGATACTCTAGTATTTTATTCTGTTTTCTTGAGAGTCCAAATCACACAGTCACCCTGGAAACCCTATGCACATGGAACTCCCATTGATTTACAATAAGAATTCCTCAAGAGAGAGGCTTGCAGAACCAAATCAAATATCATAATTCAAGTATGTATATGGTTATATAGACCAGTAAAAAAAAAAAGTGCTTCCAATGGGTTATTAATTTCATCCCCCCCACGTTTATATGAATTAAATATCCTTAGAATTTCAGATCATAGCAGAAGAGCTTTTCCATTTATACACTATATAACAGTACCATGTATCTCATTCCCCCGCTCCCTGCCGCAGAATAAAGTGAATATCTGTTGTTCTTTGTTCAGTGTTTACTCATACAATATATAAAAATATTCTGGAATAACTCTTGAAATGCTTATACCGCTTCATCTTGAGTTATTTTACATAAACATAAAACATAAAGAAAAAGCAGATCGTCACCAACAATTTTAAATGTAATAAGCAATCAAGAATTGTATAAATTTACTTGTATTAAAGTGTCTACAGATTCAGCACCGATATTAACATTTCTGAAACAGTGGCCAGTGGCTGCATGATCATTTCCTCAGTATCCACTGTGAGAATATTGCTGTAATATGTTGCAAATTGTGCATATTTATTTACTTATTAAAACTGTTACCAAAAGCAGTCTTTGTTATTTTTATTGTAATCAGTAAATTTACCAAAGAACTGTTTGTACTGTGTAATGAATGCTTCTCAGTTGAAATAAATGGGCCACATTTCCAAATATTCTACCTGTTAATTTCTTGAAGCTACAGTGTGTATGTTTTTTATCAGCCAGACCAACAATTTCCTCGAAGAAGCTTAGTATTAACCCTCCATATCTGACACTAGAATTATCAATTAGTGGGATAAGTGAATGTCAGTTTAATAAAGTTATAGATTTGTATTTAGGTTGTGAAAGTATATATTTACCATTTACTCTATGCAGGGAGGCAGGACAGAGAGTAAAGACAGGATCAGAGAAGGAATTAGTTATTAGCAGCTGGACACTTTACAGCTTCCCAGTCTGGTCCTTTCTCAGGAAAAAAAAAATTGAAAGTTTTTTTAATATTAACCTTTCTTCACCCTAAGTAAATTGCACCGAGACACTAAGGACACTTGGAGGCCTCATATCACCTACCCATGCCTCATTCCAACACAATTCCTTCAGTCTCCCTTCCACCTTCAAAATGAGTGCACTGCCACTTTTTTTTATCTCCCTCTTCTACAATTAGAAGAGGTTTCCTTCCTCCCACAAATGGGTAGTCAGGCTCAGACTGCTTGTTAGCAGCCGGCTGCTGCTACACCACTGAGCTTCTGTGGATGCCAGGCTGGGAAGTACTGCTTCTAGCCTCTGCTACAAGTGCATACCATTTTCCTTTTGTTACTTTTTGGGCTGTGGTAGAACATGCAGGAGTAAGTGTTTGTCACTGAGAAGGGCATTTGGAGTTGAGCAGGATTAGGACTTAATGCAGACAGGAGTCGTGACCCAGTCCGTCTGCTTAGCAGCCGTGGAATCACCCTTCTTTCCAGCATAGATCTTCTTAATGCCTTCCCCACAAGCTTAGAGCCCTGTTCTCTCACCATAGGATATGAGTTATTGTTGAAATCAGTGTTAGTTACTCATATCTTTTGGTGAGTCTAGTGCTCAAGGGATACTAGCCAGTCCCTAGGACCATCAACCTGGAAAATGGCCAGTTTCTTAAACATTTAGTACAATACAGGTGATGATGTTTATAAAACAACAATTTGACTAATATACCTCTGGGAAAACTAGGTATGCAATATCATGCAATAGGAAAAATTAAAGACTAATGTATTCCAGAAGCATAATTCCAAAATCTACAATAAACTGCTATAAGAAATATCAGTAATTGAACTTGAGTTCTGCATTCATCAAACTTTTTTCAGTTACCAGAAGAGATGAATTAAAGAAGCAGAAAACAGAGATAATGCACTTTTCTGAGTAGTATTCCTTTAGGTGCTCTGCTTCAGGTATGCATTCACCTCCATGTGCCTTTGGTCAGAGATGTTTGGAAGCAATGCCCATTCAGCCGACTCATGCCCCCTACACATCTTCGTTTCCGGTAGTATATAGGTCTGTGTGGGTAAACCACCCACTCTGCTGTGTTCATTAGATAGTAGTTAGCTATTTTGAGATTTCTCTTTATATTTTTCCACATTTCTGGCATAATTTTTGTACATTTATTATGGAATATGACAGGATTGCCTGGCTTTAAACATTTTTCTTCCTGCCAGGAATCCTTCTCAATTAGCAATGGACACTCTAAGTGTCTTAAGCACTTGCAGGATACAGCTTGAGAGTATATAGGTAAAATCTGCTCTTCATCTAAAAGCAGATCCCATAATAATAGGGAGATAAAATTCAAACTCTGCGTAGTAGATCAAGCCCTGAAACCAGTTTCTGACCAGAGCACCAAGAATGCTCCTGTATATAGTGTCCCATCTACTTTTAGATCGTGGTCACCAAGAACTTTTATGGGTAAGACTGTTGCTATCCCATCCTTTGTCGGGTCCCAGTCATCGAGAGCAACAAGGGTTCAAACAACCGTTACCCCCATTCTCAAGGTTCTGGTTACTGAGAGCTTTGAGGGACGAGATCTACATCTGCATCTGTGGTACCAACCATCAAAAAGAGCACAACTATTAGATCTCCTTTAAAGAGGTCTCGGTCACTGGAGACCTGAGACCCCAAGAGCAGTGTTACTGAGGCGTCAGATGTGTCCAGTACTGTGAAGGTATCTAAGGCTTCTAAGAGACATGCCTCTGTGAAAAAAGACCCAGTACCTAAGACCTCTGCTACAGCTGATTACAGCCCTGTTAGCAGACATTCTACGACAAAGAGATCAGCACCATCTGGCTCTTTAGTATCCTTGATCTGTTTTTCAGCACCCCGGGCTGCTCCATCTGAGTCTACACTTGCACAGGCTCATCTTACCATGCGTAATAGTCAGATATCCACCCTTGGTATTGACATCGAGCTCCATTGTTCCTCCTGTACCACAGGAGTTCCAGTACTCAAGAGACCTATTTTTACCCAGTGAACCAGAGTCTCCTCTACTATCAGGTTGTACACATCTCTCAGTACTGAGATCCTCTTGGTCACCGACAGCACCTCATCAAAAAACCCCAATTCACCAACTTCTACCATCCAAGGAGAGCACTTATCACCTCCCATGGAGAGATTCTGATTGTGACTCACAACTCTCAGTTCAGGGAGATCATGTTTATTCAGTGGGACATCTTTTAGGATGACTGACAGTGGCTATCTCCTCCTATGCCTTATGGTCCACCACAGTGGCCTTATTGGGCCCAGAGTTCCCACTGTGATTCTCGCTCTCCCATACCTTCCCTTCCTCCTCACCAGCCAGAACCAATAGAGGACACCTTTGAAGAACAAGAGGCAAGGGCTGATAAGGAGGTAATACCTCATATGAATATTTCATTGTCATTGCTGGATGAGTCTCTAATGCCTCCACCATCTTCCATATGAGATGATTTCAGGCAATTCCAGGAGTTGACTAAGTTAATCACAGATATGCTTCAGATTTGCCCCGAGGAAGACCAGGATTCCCATCATAAATTCTTGGGCATTTTACACACCTCAGCTTCAGAATGTGTGGCACTCCCAATTAATAGGGCTTTTCTGCAGCCAGCCAAGACAATCTTGCAAACTGCCACTACAAACCCCACTACATGCAAGTTTTCCAACAAGAAGTACTATGTCCAATCCAAAGATTCAGAATTTTTATTTATACACTGAATTCCTTGATTGTGGATTCAGTGAACAAACGCGGGCAGCAGTACAATGCCAGTGGCACCCCATATAATAAGGACCAGAAGTATCTTGATCTTTTCAGTAACAAGAGCTACTCCTCTGCAGCATCACAATTCAGGATAGTGAATCAACAAGTTCTCTTGTCAAAATATGACTCTCTGAATTATAACAATTTTAACACTTTTATTGAACATTTACAAGTGGAGCACTGTGAGCAATTCAAGAACATCATTGCAGGCCTCCTTAGATGCAGAAGATACTGCAGCTCAATCTGTTTCCACTGTTATGGTGATGTGACGTGCATCTTGGCTACAGATGTCAGGACTCCCTAGGGAAGTGCAGAGCACTGCTGAGGACTTTCCTTTTTGAAGGTCACAATTTTTTTTCAGAATCTACCGATGCCTTCCTTTACAGCTTGCAGGACTTGATAGCTGCAAATAAAAGAAAGTTTAGCACTTCTCAGGCTTCTCAGAGATCTCACCCAGCCCATTAGTCTACTTCCAGAGGCCACTAAAGCCACCAGCCAAGAGGCCTAGATATTCAAAAAAGAAACCAGCTACTATCAGGGCTGCATCATCTCAGCCATGTACATCATCTAAGTGGCAGTTTTGATGGATAAGTTAAGAGTTTCAACCACCTGCTCAACAGGGAGTTATTGCTCCACCATCCCAGCCTCCTTTTCCCTTTGGAAATTACTTCTCCGAATTTCAACCCAAATGAGATAGCATAACATCTGACAAATGGGCTTCTGAGGCCATAACATCTGGATACACCATCCATGTCACCTCTTTCCCTGTCCCTCTTCAGGGACACATCTCATGGTCAATTGCCGAGACAGGCTGTTGCCTCTCCCCTATATTTAGGGGCCATAGAACCAGTTCCATCCAGACAGGGAAAGGGATTCTATTCCAAGTACTTTCGGTCCCCAAAAAGAATGGGGGATGTAGATGAATGTTATATCTCAGACTCTCAATGACTATGTGAAACAAAAGAAATTCAGGATGATAACCCTGGCAGCTAAAATTCCCTCTCTAGATTCTGGGGATAGGGTTCTAGTTCTCATTAGAACATAAGAATGACCATAGTGGATCACACCATTTTTGAGGTGGGGTGACCAGAACTGCATTCAGTATTCAAGATGTAGGCAAACCATGGATTTACACAGTGGCATTATGATATTTTCTGTCTTATTATCTATCTCTTTCCTAATGCTTCCTAACATTCTGTTAGCTTTTTTTGACTGCAGCTGCACATTGAGCAGATGTTTTCAGAGAACTATTCGCAATGACTCCAAGCTCTCTTTGTTGAATAGTTAAATAGCTAATTTAGATCCCATCATTTTGTATGTATTGTTGGGATTATGTTTTCCAATATGCATTACTTTACATTATCAGCATTGAATTTCATCTGGCATTTTGTTGCCCAGTCATCCAGTTTTGTGAGATCCTTTGCAACTCTTTACAATCTGCTTTGGACTTAGTTACTCAAGACAGTTAATCAAGATGATTATCTTGACTCTTGAGTTGCAAGACGCATATTTCCATGTTGCAATTCACCCCCTCACAAGACATTTGTTCTATTTATAGTCAACAATGATCACTTTTAATACAGAGTGTCCTTCCAGCCACTCTTCTGCCTCACAGATCATGGCAATTTTAGCTGCTCATCTACATTGTCTGGGCATAATTGTCTTCCCTTATCTCAAAGACTGGCTTCTCAGGGGCTGATCCTATAAGGAGTTCCTATCGGTGGTACAAACAGCTAGGTCCTTATTTCACAATCTATGCCTCCATATCAATCTCAAAAAGTCTGTTTTGATCTCAGGTTCAACCAATAGATTTTATAGGAGCCTTTCTAGATGCCATGACAGCCAGGGCTTGCTTACCATGTTTATGAATCTGCAGAATCCTATTTCAAAGATTCAGTTAAGTTACTTCAGCAAGGAATTTTCTTAGCTGCCATATGGCAGCATGTGTCTTCATAACCCAACATGCCAGATTTCATCTCTGCTCCTTACAGGGAGTGCTCAGGATAATCTACATACCAGACAAGCACAGTCTCGACAAAAAGGTCTCTGTTTCTCTGGATTCTGGACTCATTCGATTGGTGGAAGAATCCCTCCAAACTCTGTGCAGGAGTCCCCTTCTTTCAAGCACATCTTGGTCCTCACACCATCCAAAGTAAATGGTCCTTCTGAATTTGAGGGCAATCAGTAATGCTTATTCCCACTTCCTCCCACTGATCGGAGACAAGTCCAAGATCACAACAGGCAACATGGCCTTCATGTTCTACATCAATCATCAGAGTGGAGCTCGCTCCCCTCACTTTGTGCTGAAGAAATAAAACTCTGGAACTGGTGCATAACCAACCAGATGGTCATCTCAGCTTCTTACCTACCAGACGATAATCTCAGCAGACACTTTTCCCAGAGTTATGAGTGGCAGCTGGATACACGAGTCCTCAACAGCATATTTCTAAGTTGGGGATTTCCAGAAATGGACGTTTGTGCCACTACAACCAATATGAGATTCAAGAGGTTTTGCTTGAGAAGGGTGCTTGGTCTTTAGTAACTAGAAGATACCTTCCTCATTTCATGGACAAAGGACCTTTTTTATGCATATCCATCAAAACAGTTGTTCATGAAGGTTCTCAATGGGAACAAGCAGGATAAAGATAAAGTCAGTTTAATTGCACCATCGTGTCCAAGACTGGTTTGGTATCCTTACCTCATTCAACTTGCTTCTGACCCTCCACTGCAAATTCCACTCAGCCCCATATATTGTCTCAGGAGGCAGGTCAGATACTTCACCCCAGTCTCTGGAGATCCTGCAGCTTCAGGTGTGACTACTTGATGGTCTCTGGGTTAGAGACTTTATATTCAATAGTAGTGCAAAAGGTGGTATTAAACAGCAGAAAGGAGTCCAGGCATCATGCTTATCTTCAGAAATGGAAGATCTATCAACTCTGGTGTACCCATAGACAAGTTTCTGTTGTCCACTCCTCTCTATTGGCTGACCTAGACTACCTGCTAGAATTAAAAGGAATAAGTCTTACTATGAGTTTGGTCATGGTTCACTTGGTTGCTATAATAACCTTTCATTCACTGATAGAAGGTTTTTGGGTTTTTGCTTATCCCACTACATCAAATTTCTCACACGCCTGGTTAATCTTTTTCCACAAATTAGAGGACCTACTCCAGTTTGGGACTTGAAACTTGTCCTTAATTGTCTTATGAAATATCCCTTCAAGCCACTAGCCACATGTTCATTGCTTCACCTATCAATGAAAACAGCTTTCTTGGTGGCCATCATTTCTGCCAGAAGGGTTGGTGAACTGGGAGCTTTAATGACAGATCCCACCCCCATTTACAGTGTTCTTCAGGGAAAAGGTCTCTTTATGACCACATCCTAAGTTTCTACCTAATGTATCCTCTGAATTTCATATTAACCAGTCCATTCATCTTTCCAAAACCGCATCAGACTAGGCAGGAAGCCTGCTTCCATATCCTGGATGTCAGAAGGGCATTAGCCTTCTATTTGGAAAGAACCAAACCATTCAGAACATCTCCCAGGCTGTTCGTTTCAATTGCAGATGGATCCACAATCTGCCCAGAGACTTTCAAGATAGATCTCTGGTTGTATCATTTCATGTTATGATTCTGTAAGGAATGATTAAAGGATTAGAAAACATGCCTTATGGTGACAGACTCAAGGAGCTCAATTTATTTAGCTTCACAAAGAGAAGATTAAGTCTATAAGTACCTTAATGGGGAACACATATTTAATAATGGGCTCTTGAATCTAGCAGAGAAAGATATGACACAATCCAGTGGCTGGAAGTTGAAGCTAGACAAAATCAGACTGGAAATAAGGTGTAAATTTTTAATGGTGAGAGTAATCAATCATTGGAACAATTTACCAAAGGGTTGTGGTTGCTATACCGAAAACCTACCGACTGCTATGCCTACCTTCATGCCTCCAGCTTCCATCCCGGGCACACCACAAGATCCATTGTCTACAGCCAAGCACTGAGGTACAACCGCATCTGCTCTAACCCCACAGACAGAGACCAACACCTACAAAATCTCCACCAAGCATTCTCAAAACTACAGTACCCGCACGAGGAAATAAGGAGACAGATCAACAGAGCCAGACGTGTACCCAGAAGCCTCCTACTGCAAGACAAACCCAAGAAAGAAACCAACAGGACTCCACTGGCCATCACATACAGTCCCCAGCTAAAACCCCTCCAGTGCATCATCAGGGATCTACAACCCATCCTGGAGAATGATCCCACACTTTCACAGGCCTTGGGTGGCAGGCCAGTCCTCGCCCACAGACAACCTGCCAACCTGAAGCATATTCTCACCAGTAACTGCACACCGCACCATAGTAACTCTAGCTCAGGAACCAACCCATGCAACAAACCTCGATGCCAACTCTGCCCACATATCTACACCAGTAACACCATCACAGGACCTAACCAGATCAGCCACACCATCACCGGTTCATTCACCTGCACGTCCACCAATGTAATATATGCCATCATATGCCAGCAATGCCCCTCTGCTATGTACATCGGCCAAACTGGACAGTCTCTAAGGAAAAGGATAAATGGACACAAATCAGATATTAGGAATGGCAATATACAAAAACCTGTAGGAGAACATTTCAACCTCCCTGGCCACACAATAGCAGATCTTAAGGTGGCCATCCTGCAGCAAAAAAACTTCAGGACCAGACTTCAAAGAGAAACTGCTGAGCTCCAGTTCATCTGCAAATTTGACACCATCAGCTCAGGATTAAACAAAGACTGTGAATGGCTTGCCAATTACAGAACCAGTTTCTCCTCCCTTGGTTTTCACACCTCAACTGCTAGAACAGGGCCTCATCCTCCCTGATTGAACTAACCTCGTTATCTCTAGCTTGCTTCTTGCTTGCATATATAAACCTGCCCCTGGAAATTTCCACCACTTGCATCTGAAGAAGTGGGTATTCACCCACGAAAGCTCATGCTGCAGAACGTCTGTTAGTCTATAAGGTGCCACAGGATTCTTTGTTGCTTTTACAGATCCAGACTAACACGGCTACCCCTCTGATACTGTTTTCTATATTAGACTCTGTTCCAAAGCTCCATCTTCTTTGTGGGGATACTGCTTGGGAGTCACCTGAAATGGAGTACCCATAGGGATACTACTCAAAGCAGAAGGAGAGGTTATTCAGCTTTTGCATTAACTGGAGTTCTATGAGACGTGTGTTCCTATGGGACTTTCCTTTCTCTCTACTTCAGATTTTCTTCTGCGGGGCTTCATGGTAGAGAAGGAACTGGGTGATGGTCATCCATGGAGCTCTATATATTCTTGCTACAGGGCATGAACATATATGAGCTGCATGCATGGACTAAATGGGCACCACTACCAAAAATCTCTGATCAAAGATAAAGGAAGCTCACATGCACCTGAAGTGGAGCGTCCATAAGGACACATCTGTCAAAGAACTCTAGCTACTGCACAAGGTGAGTAACCTCTCCTTCTTGCTTATTAGCCACAGGTTAGTGAAGCTACTTGAAGTAATGGAAGCAGCAGGTAGTATCTAAATAAGGTTTTTCTAGTTCTGTTTCTAACTTGGCTTTTTTCATATATTTTGGATTAGATATAGCAGGTGTGGCCAACCTGAGCCAGAGAAGGAGCCAGAATTTACCAATGTACATTGCCAAAGAGCTGCAATAATACGTCAGCAGCCCACCATGAGCTCCACCCCGCTCCCAGCGCTTCCCACACACCAGCAGTCCTGACGATCAGCTCCTCCCCCTCTCTCCCCACACCTCCCAATCAGCTGTTTTGTGGCATGTAGGAGGCTCGGGGGGGGGAGGGGTGAAGGCATAGCAGGCTCAGAGGAGGGGGCGGGAAGGGGTGGAGTGGGGTCAGGGCCTGTGGCAGAGCCAGGGATTGAGCAGTGAGCACCCCCCAGCACATTGGAAAGTTGGCACCTGTAGCTTCAGCCCCAGAGTCGGTGCCTATACAAGGAGCCGCATGTGGCTCCAGAGCCACAGGTTGGCCACCCTGAGATATAGGGTACTATCCTGTCAAAGCCAAATGTGAGGTTCACATGATCCTGTTGGGCAATACTATCACAGCTGAGATGAACTGAGGCTCCCTATAAATAGATGTGTGTGTATATAAAACGTGTATTAAATATATAATATTTCATGAATGAAAAGTAGGAGGGAGCCGTTTGCAGAGTGTTTTATATGAAACTCCGTCAGCTCTGGAATTCAGTCCCCCTTTGGTCCACCACAGCCTGGATTTGTTATCCTTCAGGTCATACTGCAAGGCCCATCTTTGCTCCTAGACATTTGGAGAAGGTGGTGTTTATGCGGAGGGATGAACAATTTAGAATCCATTAGGCTGCCAGTTGGTTATCCCTTCTCATACAGTGTAGACTTTGAGTGTCAACTTGAAATGAAGACACAAAGAAGCCAAACTAATATGCCACTAAAATATGCCTCCCCCCAAAAAAAAAATTGTTGACAGAGAATATTCAACCATCCTCCTTTAAAATGCATCCATTCTGAATAATATTTTTTGTCTTCACCTTAGGAGAGAATTGGTGTGGCAAAGTTTTGGGATACCCTGATCTAGTTAATTATATGTCTGACTTGTGGTTTTTTTCACAGATATACTCAATTTCTCTTCATAATCTAATAGGGACCAAGTGCTTGAACTTCAGTAGAGGGCAAGTTAATAAATAAATATGTAAAAGGGGAGAACCTACTCCTCCAAGAGAACCTTTAATAATAGCAGAGTTCATAAGTACATTAACAAACTTCATCCCTTCACTACAGTAATACATTCACAAAAATAAAGACTCAAATCTAGGGGACAAATTGTTTGTTTAATATTTAATTCTATTAGAGTGCTTTTGTATTCATCACTGAGTGTCTCTCTTTTAGTAAATTGTCATGATTGTAAAATAGATGGAGCCTTGCTAAGAAGCTTTTGCTTCCATAAATGTCTTTGTCTTCGGCCAAGCTGGAGTACTGCCAGGGTTCAACAGAGTTAACTGCCAACTTTAGTAATGGGGGTTTCTAAAACTTTCTGGCTGTATTTTGGGAAGGATTAAATTAGATTTGAAGTACTCTGGGCTAATTGATTTATTCCTGTTGTTTAACTTCATGCAAGGATTGGCTGGCTGCATGATAGCCAGAGTTGCCTTTTATGGAATGACTACCTACCACACACATCACAGCTTTAAAAAAAAAAAAAAAAAAAAAAAGGCCTTGCATTGTAAAATAATAATATGCTGCTATAGTGCCCTGTCATTATAGGACCTAAAAACACTTTAAATAAATTGTCTTGAACCCCCCTTGCAAGTTGTTCTCATTATACTGATGAGTAATTTGAGGTCCAAAAGACATTAAGTGACTTGCTCAAGGTTACAGAGCAAGTCAGAGGTTTAGCTGAGACTAGAGCTCAGGGAGCATATCCTCAGCTGGTGTAAATTGTCATAGTGCCATTGAACTCAGTCTGCCCCCAGCTGGAGTCCTGACTCCGAGTCCCCTGCTTTAACCACTGCTTAGTCACTCCTTAAATTGTCATATACTCAATAGTGTACAGAAAAACACAGAAGTCTTGCTTTATACTGAATTAGTACATTTTTAGTGAGACTTGCTAAAATGTTGGGAATATTTCATAGTTTTATTATAGTGATTAGAGCAAAGTATCAAAAAGCTGGTGGAACTAGTTTCTTTATCAATCTTTCTGGACAGTTCTGACACTTATTTCCTGGAAACAGATTGTAACATTGCATATTCAGGACTATGGCATCATAGACTATCCAACAGAGAATCAGTTTGTAGCCTTCTGAAGGTCTCTCGCGTACACAGAGCCCTGCATATCTGCAGATATCAGTGGACCATTTTTGTGGCTGGCAGATGAATACAGATCCAAATTTAATATCTAACGTCCTGCAAATCTGCGGATATCCACTTTATATGGGTGGATGCAGATATCCGTGGATTATTTTTGCAAATCGCGGATCTAATGTGGATACAAATTTTGTCTCCGGGCAGGGCTCTACACATATTCTATAACAATTAGTACATTGCAGATTTCATTCCATTAATTTTATCACCCACTGGAAGAATTGTGATATGTGACAAAAAGCTTGTTAGATTGAATGTGTCATCATTAAATACCCATATGAATATTGATAAGTGGCAACCTCAAATGTTTAAAGGATTATTGAGCACAAAAGTTTGTGTCAAAATCCACTAAGGAGAAGAAGAATGTTATCCTTATTGAAATTAATGAGAGCTAAATAAATTACTAGAGAAGTCCTACTCAAGCTTGAAGGGCTGGTGGATAATTTCATTACCAAATGGAATCATACAGAGTAACAAAGTGATCAGGGCACAGTGTTTGCATCATGATGCACATGAATATACAAATATGCTGAGTCATGGAGTTGTAATGATTTCACCTATTGACACAATATCCTGAGGCAGACATTCCTACTACTATCAGCCTGTTTCACTGTTATTTTGTGGCTTCTGTTGCTCAATTTCATGCAACACCTCTACCCTTCCTTCCCTCCTCTCCTGGCCTGTGTGTGGTGGAAAGGAAATCTCTTCAGCTCCCACACACCAGTTCATTTTCTTAATAATCTATGCTGTATGCCAGGCAGGGATGGGAGTGCTCCTGTGACTGGAGCTCTGGTATTCAGCCTGGTAACAGACAGAGCACAGCATTGATCAGATATGCATAATCTACGAGAGTAACTAGAGAGCTGCATGTAGCTCAGGAGCTATAAATTGAACCTCCTTCTTTAGATCCTGCAGCAAAGCAAATAAGAAACGTGTAAAAAAGTAAGATACATAATGGCTACATACATTTAGGATAGGGGTAGGCAACCTGTGGCACGCATGACGAAGGCGGCACACAAGCTGATTTTCAGTGGCACTCACACTGCCCGGGTCCTGACCACCCGTCTAGGGGGCTCTGCATTTTAATTTAATTTTAAATGAAGCTTCTTAAACGTTTTAAAAACCTTATTTACAATAGTTTAGTTATATATTATAGACTTATAGAAAGAGACCTTCTAAAAACATTAAAATGTATTACTGGCACACGAAACCTTAAATTAGAGTGAATAAGACTCGGCATAGCACTTCTGAAAGGTTGCTGACCCCTGATTTAGGATGTCTGCATCTAGTGAATGCTTTAAGGCTTCTTCTCGGTAATATAACTTTACAACCCTACAAATCATATGCATTTAAATTTTTTTGCTATATTCTGAAAACCAAACTAAATCAGTTACTCATATCTTTAATGAGGCTGGTAGTCTGCTGTTATCAGGATTACAGCTGTTTCTGGGAGCACTGCAGTGAGTTTTCCCTAGTTTGGCTTGTCTTTTTTTTATAGGGATTAGCATAAAAATATACCTACAGAAAAACAATTGGGGTTGTCTTGGGGGATGGAAAGAATGCTTTTTATGGGGGATGAAAATATTCTAGCCAGTATTGTGTAGTTTTTCTCCACTATTTATCCCCTGGGGCCCTTTAGAATATAGAAACTGATTAATGTATGCACTTCATAAATGAATATGCACCAGTTGTATCATAGATAGAAGTGGATATGTCCCTTACCCCCAATGCACCTGCCAACATACACAAGTATATAAGGAGCATATGCTGTGTAAAACATATACCTGCCCAGAGCTATGGGGAGGCTGGAAAGAATATCTGTTGATACATGTTTGGTAGTTTTAGTGACAGATATTGCAACTACATGCAATATGGTTTATCTATCGCTGCGGGGCAGGAATTGCATGCAACAATTATAGGGCTGGGGGAGAGGGTTTGCCGCAGCTTGGAACTAAGAACAGTAGGAGGTGATGATGGTGAATCACTCAGGTTGTAAACACTTCCAGAGAGGTACTACTCCCGGGAAGGCTTGAATATATTGGTCCAAACTTGGTTTTCCAGTGACCAACAGACAAAGAAGAGGTTTTTGGCATAAAAAGGTTGAGCTGAAACTGACTTAGTGCCTTCTTTCTGATGTAACAAAATGACAGGACTATAGGTCCTATGGGGTCTCCAAACTTACTGAAGGATTGGAAAGACTGATACCTAGTAGAGCCCCTATGTTGAGGCTGGGGGTGATCTCTAATAAGCTTTTAGTAAGTGTGTGGGAACTTTTATTGTTTTTGTATGTTTTCTCTGTAATGCTTTGACCTTAAGAATTAATGGGGGGCGAGAGAGAAACCCTCAATTTTATTTTACAGACATTACAATATTTGCTATTGTTTATTTATCACAAAAATAAAAAGAGTAGACTTTCCCAACCATGCCTTTGCTCATCCTATGTTGCATCAGAACATAAGAATAATCATGCTGGGTCAGACCAAAGGTCAATCTAGCCCTTTGTTGTTCTTTGTGTCCATCACTTTCCTGGTCCTCATCTGTAAGATTAAGTGTCCTCTTTTTCTTCAAATTCCTTCTCAAGACCCTCTTCTGTTGCCATGCCTACAAGAAATCAGCCAACATATATAAAGCCAGGGTAATTCCACACCTTGAATAGTGCAGTTCTATTCACCCCATTTCAAAAAAGATATATTAGAACTCGAAAAAGTACAGAGAAGGGCACTAAAAGTGATTAAGAGTATGGAACAGCTTCCACATGAGGAGAGATTAAAAAAGACTGGGACTGTTCAGCTTTGAAAAGAGACAACTAAGGGGGGGAGGGGGTTTGATAGAGGTTTATAAAATCATGAATGTTGTGGAGAAAGTGAATAAGAAAGTGTTATTTACCCCTTCACATAACACAAGAACCAGGGGTCACCCAGTGAAATTAATAGGTAGCAGGTTTAAAAAGAAACAAAAGGAAGTACTTCTTCATAGTCAACCTCTGGAACTCTTTGCCCGGGGATGCCGTGAAGGCCAAAAGTATAACTGGGTTCAAAAAACAAATTAGATAAGTTCATGGAAGATGGGTCCATCAAAAGTTATTGGTCAGGGATGCAGCCCCTGCTCTGGGTGTCCCTAACCCTCTGACTGCCAGATGTTGGGACTGGACAACAGGAGATGGATCATTCAAAATTGCCCTATTCTGTTCATTCCCTCTGAAGCATCTGGCACTGGCCATTATCAGAAGACAGGTTACTGGGCTAGATGGCGTTTTGTGTAGTTCATAGCACAATAGGGATGAGTTTCATATCCTCCATAATGCGGGGGCGGGGGCTTTCTGATGTACCAGTTTTCATTAGAAAATGCTTGTTCTCCAAAATTGAAATACTCTGCAGAACGTATTGATTTTGTTAAAATTTTCGATGGAAAATTATCAATACATTTCATTTTGATAAGGTCAAAGTGCTTTGTTTTGATACGGTTGAAGTGCTTCAATTCAACTTTTATATTAGAAGTTGAGCATGACAATGTACAGTGGGGATTAGTTCAATTTAATTACATTGCACACGGTATGAAATTTTTCACAGCCCTGAGTGATGTAGGTATGTTGACCTAAGTTTTAGGTTTAGACCAGGCCTTAGGTAAACTGTATTAAACCCCTGTTTGGACACTCTTATTCAGAATTAAAGTGGCTTTAATTTGGTTTAGCTTAATTCACTTCATCTAAACCCTTGTTGACTTGGTGTTCAATAGAATAACATAGGGATAAATCTAGATAGTCCTTACCTATAAGTCCCATTGTTTTTCTCTTTCATCTTCATAGCAGTGCTGGAGGATACCACACTACAGTAAGATGGCACTGTTCAAGTAGGGCATTGAACTGAAGTCCTGTGAAGATATTTTAGCAGAAAATAAAGATGAAGGCCCCACTGAAGTCAGTGTGAGTATTGCCATTGTCTTCAATGAGGCCAGGACTTTCACTGTAGATCTCAAGCTCTCCTAAAAATATTCCTGAGATTATGGGCTTTGCATGGGGAGAGAAGAGACCTGGGATTCCCTTTGAGAGAATATAGGCAGGCTTTTTGTTTCTATTGGGTCATAGTGATACAAGAGGAAAGACGCTGGGATAGGAACAGTTAATATGGTTAGTTTTTTAATACTGGACAGTATCTTATAAAAGCCCTCCAAAAATAAATAGCGACTACAGCTTATATAGTCCCTGTCCTGCTACATGGCTGCTGCCCCCTTTGGCATATGACCAGTACTATGGATGTTTGTGTGTGTACAAACCAATTCCCATGGCAACTCATAAAGATAAAAGGCAGCCCATGAGAGAATTGCCCATTACACAGTCCTGGCCATTTGCAGGCTCTCAAGGGCCTGAACCACTTTACAGAATGCACTTCATTAGGCAGACAAGGAACAGTATGTCACTATAAATTAAGGGCAGAGTTTTCTTGAAGGAATTCCTTCTGCTACCTGCAAGTTCATCACTGCATTACCACACAGTTTTAGGTGACGGCAGCCCAGGATGTATTTCCAAGACAGAAATCCTGTGAAAAGAAAATATATTCGGTACAGGATTTGTCACCACTTGTCATCAATTTCTCATTCGTTTTGCTGAAATCTCCTAAAGGGTAAAGAAAAAGAAAAAAGGCAGCTGTGTGGGCCATGCTCTAATATTGACTGGTTACAAGTGAAATGCGGATATAAAAAAATATCTTTCTGGCCAGACTTCATGACTGCCAAGCATTCATCCTACTGGAACAGGTGCTCCCACTGCCTCACTCCCTGTCAGCAATATATCAAATTACCCTGGGCAGTTTACCAAATTATGAGAAATGTGGCTGCTATTTAGGATTTCAATTAGCAGGTTTTGGTCTTCAGAGACAAATGAGCTTCTCAAGGTTTCTATTGTTACATCAGTCATTGCATAGCAGAGCAAGGAGACAAGTACAGAGCTCAGGGCTTACAGAGATGTATTCATTAATACTTTCTTCCTTGGGGCCTTGAAAAGAAATTCCTGCTATGTCACTGAAAAAACTAATCCCTTCCATCAGTTAAACTTTAGAGCCAATTAGCTATCTCCATGGAATATATTAACTTCAAACTGTAAGATAGGAAGAAAAAAATCCCATGGGATCTAAGTAAACGCTTCTGAGAATCTGGCTCCCTGTACTTACTCATATGAAGGACAAGATTAGGGCCCTACCAAATTCACGTCCATGAAAAACACGTCACGGACTGGGAAATCTGGTCTTTTCTGTTCTTTTAGCATATACTGTACAGATTTTCAGGGAGACCAGCGTTTGGTCTTGACCCAAAAATGAGTTGCAGGGGATTGGGGAGATCATGGTATTGCGAACCACAGCCACTGGGAGCTGCGAGTGGCCGTACCTGTGGACACTCAGGTAAACAAAGCATGTCGCGGCCCACCAGGGGCTTACCCTGAACAAGCCACAAACCAAGTTTGGGAACCCCTGGCTTAATTATAAAAATGTTACACAAAGTGTGTTGGTGCAGACCATGAAGCATATACAAAAACTAATAAGTCATTTATAGTTGAATTGTAATAAATCTAAATCCATTGATTCTACTTTTATTTTTTTGGCACCTAATTTCTTGGTGAGTATCTACAAAGGTCCGGTCAATGTCTACAAAGGTCCACTGGCATGATTTTAAAAGAATCTTTATTCCTTCTATGTAGACTGTGTTGTAACAGATACTTGCAATATTTATTAGGTACCATTTTGTAAATTATTATTTTACTATGTTGTGTACTCCTTTGTTAATAAAGTTAAGGTAGCAAATAATCCTATCCTGAAAACAGGGCCTCATTCCAAACCAGTCAGTCGCCAAGTAAACTGAACTAGCCTATATCAAGATTTTAATCGATTAATCACAGTATTAATTGAATAAACTGAGTATCTGTGGATACTCTCCTCAATACAATCTATGTAATAAGACTCCAGAATTGTCACTCGGTCTGTGTGTCACTCTGCAGTCTAGAATATCTGTTGAGTCAGTATGAAGCAATGGAAACAGCTACAAGCATGATTCAGAGCTGTTTTTGTTTAGAATATCACCAGGGTCAATCATTACTCGGTTGACAGTCTGTTCACATCCATTTTTAAAGTTCTCAGTTATTTCACCCTTTATGAATTACACCATTATGACAGCACAGGCTTACACTTAGTAGTACTATACTCCTTTGAGTTGCTACCAACACGGATTTACATAATACTAAGAAGTGTAATTTGTACTACTGTTGTGCAGAAACCTGTATTTTAAGTTGTCCAACCTGGCCAGTTATATAAAGTTGTTTATAAAAGTAAGCAAAAGCTAGAGAAAGAACTCATCTATCTGGATTGTTTCAGTTAAAAGAAATACACAAATTTTCAAGGCTTCTTGTAATGTCATGAATTGGTCTCATAACAAGCTGAAAGATTCTCGAAATGGGAGGAAATGTTAGTAGTTAAAAGCCCCAACATGTGTTTTGACTAAGTAATTTTAGCGGGATTTGGTTGCCTCACCTTTCTGGACCTTGTTTATCTGGAGCTTGCTGAAAGAGCCAGCTGGACAGCAGGTCTGTTGGACTGGAATGAGTGAGCTACACAAGCATGGCTGCTGTCTCTTTAGTCCTGGGATCCCACCAGGAAACCATTGGACTATCATTGTTCTGATCCTACAGATATTCTGACCTAGCCTGAAAGAGGAAACCAAGTGACATCCCCACCTCAACTGGCTTCGGCTAAGTCCTGAACACCCCAGTGGGAGGCAGCAAGGATAGAGCACTGCCCTGTGATTCAGGACAACTGGGTTCTATTTCCGGCTCTGATATTAGTCTATTGGGCAAGTTACGGAAACTGAGGCACAAAGAGGCAAAGTATCTGTAAAATAGGGACAGTGATACTGTTCTCTTTTGTAAAGCGCTGTGAGATCTACTGCTGAAAAGCACTATATCAGAGCTAGGGAGTATTATATTATCTCAAATGTGAACCTGAGGTTCCTGATGGAATTCCCTCCCTAATGTATCATTTTCCTTCTCTCTGCTTTCTTTTTCCTATTTTTGCCTTTTGTCTAACAAGATTCTAACTTGCAGGCCAAGACAAATCCACCTTTTGAAACATTGCTGTGCGCCTGGGACCAGAAGAGCAAGCAATGCTTTGACACTCAGAAAACTGTGTCATGTCTCAAAGTGCCTGATAAAACCACATGTTGAGCCAGTAATTTCCCAGCAGTTAAGATTAAGATTAAGCATCAGAGATGGAAGAGAGAAAATGTTTCTCTCTTCATGTGTGTGAAACAGGCTCAGACTTGAGCAAAACCCACCACCACCACCACTAGCTCAAGACCATCTAAATTAACTTTTAGTCTTTTCCCCCCAAAAGGATATATAATTAATGCCATCTAAAAAGACTGCCAATCTGGGTTTTCTCCCCATTAAAAGACTCAGTAAAACTAAAGGGAAAAGGAATACGGTAAAATGCTAAAATGAGAGACTTACTTAATTCTTTAATCATCAAATTCCTCCACTGGCTATCTTCCTTCTTTTTGTGTGTGTTTACTGAAAGATTGAAAAGATTTTCAGTGGTGGTTGTTACAATGGGAGTAAACCAAAAAAACCTCACAGGAAATCCTGAACCATACCAAATGCTTTATTCTTTCTAAGTTGGTAAAAGAGTAGACTGTGTTGTGACAGATCACTGCAATATTTATAAGGTACCTTTTTGGGTTTTTTTTAAAAAAGTAATAACATTTTATCCCAAGCTGAGGTAAAACACAATACTGTAGAAGAAACTGTGTGCACTGTCGTAGACAACATCTCTAACAAATAGTCTCACATCTACCTGTATAAGATACTGCTTCTCTGTGAGATGTACTGCCACAGTTGCAGGCAGCAGAGGCACCTGGGTTGAAATAGTATATAGAAGACAGGGTGCCAGGCATGTAGCCTTTATTTTAATTTGACTGGCTAGTCCTGTGTTAAACTACAGTGTCCCCATTGTGTGAGCTTGGTTCCTATGGTGCTACAGTTTTCAGATCAGTAGGGTGAAAGTTACCTTTTACGATTGCCTTAGAATGGGAGACTTTTAGAGCCACACAAACAACAAATACACTGACCAGAAACTCAGTCATAAGTGGGGGAAAAAAAAAACCCTCACCTATCCAAAGATATTATAGAGCCTGTTGAATCTCTCAACAGGTGGTCATTGATAGATGGGTGCTTCCTCCTGGAGTCTCCCCAGTGAGGTCTTCCATCTGGGTCTTTCCACTTTAGCTGAGCCAGGGAACCTCTTGGTGTTCTGACCATGCCTATCATCTTATACATGAAGGTTCCAAACCTCCTTTTTCTTATCTGAACTTCCACACCCCATAAACTTTGGGATGCCCCACTTTAAGAACATAAGAATGGCCATTCGGGGTCAGACCAATGGTCAATCTAGCCCAGTAGCGTTCTTCCAACAGTGGCCAATGTCAGGTGCTTCAGGGGGAATGAACAGAACAGGTAATCATCAAGTGATCCATCTCGTTGCCCCCATTCCCAACTTCTGGCAAACAGAGGCTAGTGACACTTCAGAGCATGGTTTTGTTATCTTAGTTCCCCTTTTCAGTATTATCATTTTATTAACATTTACATCACCTGTTTCCAGGGTAACCTGCAGTCAGAACAGAACTTTCCATGATGTTACAATCAGGTGTCTTACAGTCTAGATGTGTACACTGCAACATATTTCCAGAACATCATCTATTGGCACACTCTTTTTAGTAATAGTTACTTTACTGGCATGGGATTATTCTTAGGTCACCCACTTAAATCTATTGTCATTAAGTTGAAATCTTACAGGCCTTAGCCTGTAGGCCTTGCACTACAGCCATGCTTCACTTATGCACCTAATACACACTCATCACTCCTAAATATTTGACAATCCTACTTATTTCTATTCATCACACATTGATTACATATTTAATAACATAAGTTAACGACAACAATAAGCACAATTAAATGATAACATTAACTAATTGGGTACAGGCAGGGCTCTGTCCATTAGGGTCCAAGACCTTTAGTACTCACTTTCTCCCCAGATCTGTAACAGCCTGAGTTTGTTACCCTTGAGGACATCCTGCAAGTTCCATTTTCCCCCCTCTTGTCTATGAGAAGATGGATATTGGGTAGGACATTGTTACTCCAGAAAAAGAGACTATCCTGAGGATGCAGAATCATTCTCCCATCTAACCTGCCAGTCTCAGTACATAGCCATTGGTACAGTTGAGTCTGCCAGTAGTCCAAGATCCAACATTTTCTAGATGAGTTCGAATCTCCTTAGGAGTCTCTTCAATCCCAGGCAGATGCAGCCCTGGACAGAAGCCCTAGAAGGTCAGGGACCCAGCCTCTGGCCAGACAAGATTGGCCAAGTGACAGATGGTACTGTATGCCATAGGGTCCTCCCCCACCAGCTGATCCCTCTTACTGGCACTATTGGGGGCTGTCGGTGCTCTACCTTAGACACCTGGGATTGGTGCATGAACCCTATTTACCATTGCCTGGCCTACACCTACTGGCCAGGGCCGGCTCTACATATTCGGCTGCCCCAAGCAGTCATGCGCGGGAGGAGCCCCGGGAGCAGCGGACCTCCCGCTGGCTTGACTGGTGAGGGTCTGCTAGTCGCGCGGCTCGGCTGGATCTCCCGCAGCTGCGGATGGTTGGCTGGTCCGGCGGCTCCGGTTGAGCTGCCGCAGTCATGCCTGCGGGAGGTCCACTGGAGCCCCGGGACGACCGGACCTGCCGCAGTCATGCCTGCGGGAGGTCCAGCCGAGCCGGGGGACCAGCCAACCGTCCGCAGTCATGCCTGCGGCAGGTCCGGTTGTCCCAGGGCTCCGGTGGACCTCCCGCAGGCATGACTGCGGCAGGTATGCCGGCCCGATCTGCCACCCCTGACGACAACTGCCACCCCACGCGCGTGCTTGTCGCGCTAGGGTCTGGAGCCGGCCCTGCTACTGGCCCATCAGAGTATTCAGAAGAAGTATGATGGGGTTCATTCCCCATAGCGGCACCTCCTGTTGGCTGGCTTGGGGATTAGCTCTGTCAGCGGTGCACCTTCTGGTGATGCCTCTTCCACCACCTTTTCTTCTGGCAGACCCACCTCAATCGAGAAACCACAGTTACAGGTAAGTAGCCTCCATTTCGTTAGCTGCTCTGGTCTCAGTGCAGTGTCAGGAGATCCTCTGACAAGAATACAGTGGTTCCATGAAGAAGTTGTCAGTGAGACGAGGTATAGTTTGCTAGCCTTCACTGTTAAGACAGGGCACCCATTTCCACATGAGGGCTCAAATCATCGGACTGAAGAGGAGTTGGCAGACCCTTTGCACCCCCTTGTGGCTGCAGTGCCTCTGCTCTCCTGCTTCCAGGCCCTTTTCTTTACAGACATTTCACACACTTGCTTGTCCAATCACATCCTTTAGAGGGGTCTGTGTTTATTAAAACAGTTCAAAACAAAACTCAGAGTCCCGAAAATCTGTTCCAAAGCATGGCTGTAACCTCAGAGCTTGGGCTTGGCTTGCAGCTGGCCTGCTCAGAGCTCACTCCCCAGAATCAGCTCTCCCAAACAACTGCTTCAGCTCTCTTATAAGGAACCAGCTGCTTGTGGTTCCCTCCCTGTGCCTGTTGTGTCTGGTTAGTTCATTTAGCAAGCCTGTTTCAGGCCTCAGGTCGCCTGCAGGCAGCTGCCTCATTCCCTCTTACTCCTTTTGCTCTCTCACAGACACCTAGAAAATAACTAGAATTCACAGAGCCTGAGGTTGGTGCCTCAGCTCCCTACAAAATTAATGGGAGAGCTGTGTGCCTGAGAATGGGATTCATAAAAGTCAGCACACCAGGCAGCTCCTCACCTAACCTTGCCAAGGAGAGATAAGCCCTGCCCCTCTCTCTGAGATAGGTGCCTAAAATCAGGCTGCAGGGAGGTTCTTCCCTCTGCCTGGGACTCTCAGTTGTAAAGCCTCTCTAAAACAAAGCCCTAGGGCAAAGGCTGTTGCTGGTAAATTTTAGCCCAGTGTTAAGGACACTCACCTGGGATATTTGAGGCCCCAGGTTCAACTTCCCCCTTCACCTGAGGGGAAGAAGGGATTTGAAATGGGATCTGCCACCTCTCACAGGAGTACACTAGGCACAGGGATATTATGATTTAGGGACTCCCTTTGTCTCTCCTGTTGAAGCTGTTCCACAGTGGAAAAATAATTTTAAAAGTCACTGAAGTAGCAGGACTGGATCCTCGGTCTCCCACCTCTCAGATGAGTGCTTCAGTCACTAGGCTACAGCATCATTCTTATGCTTGCTATCTTTCTGGCTCATTTACTCTGTAGCCTGATGGTTAAGTACTTATCTCACAGGGGTGTTGTGCTAATGAATTTATTGATGTTTGTGAAGCACTCAGGTACCATAATGAGCATGACAGCAAAGTCATTGAGGAAATTAATAATTCTGTTTTAAGAGCAAGGATTGAATACTGTGCAATAAATGAGGTCTGGGGCCACAGGTAGCACAATAAGGAGAAAACAACTTATTCAGCGAGTGCCATGCATCACCGGCACTGAATGAGACATAGGGTCCTAGAGAAAATTTGTATGATCATGTAATTAACAATTGTATCATAATGCAGACACAAAAAGGAGCCAAAGTAAGGTTGTACAGGGACTGTCAATTCTGGCATTTCCTGACTTCTGAGTGCTTGACATTGAAACTGTACATTCTTTTAATGTAGGTTTTTTTAATACAAAATTTTCAAGAAACCTTATTTCAAGCAAGGTGTAGAGTGACATTTAAGGTGTAGTCAAAGTAATAATAGTACCCAGCTTTGACCATAATCATTGTACACATCCTGGGAATGTACTGACTTGGCATTCGATGGAAATGATATGGTAGTGACAAAATTCAATCGTTGCTTTGGTTTAACATTTCAGGATAACTCTTTTTCTAGTACATCCTGTTCAAGGCAACATAAAGAACCTAGAAAATGCAGTGTAATCTTTGTAATGCCATATAATGTACTATCATTGCTGGAACTACACTGAGTCCACATCACTAAAAAATGTTGTGCCTTCTTCTAAAGATATGGTTGACAGGGTGTGACTCATACATTAGGCTTTGTGTGATGGGGTGGACTAGGCCCTGAGGCCCCCTGCTGGAGGCCTTGTGGTCCTGCCACACCCAGCCCCAGAAAAGGGCAGTAGAGAGGTCCTCCAATCTGCCTAAAGCGGCAGTGTGGGAAGCAGCCAATCAGGGCCCAGCAGGTCAGTACAAAAAGAGCTGCAGGGCTAGAGTGAATTCAGTTCCTTGGTAGAGTTAGGGGAGACTGTATAGTGCTCCAGATTGCTTGCTGGGACTCCATGAGGATAAGGCCCTGAGGTAAGGGTGAAGAATATGTGGGAAGTGGCCCAGGGAAGTATAGTAGCAGTAGCAGCTCTGTTTATTTAAAGGGACATTGTGAATGGCTGCTATCTATAGGGTCCTTGGGCTAGGACCTGGAGAAGAGGGTGGGCCTGGGTCCCGCCACCAACCACTGTGAAAGTGGCCTGGACTTTGAGGCACCCCAGAAGGGGAATTGAACTGTAGTGGCCCAACTGAAGAGCTGGAGGCCAGAAAGGCCCTGAAAGGGCGAAGACACAGACTCCAGGGAAGGAGCCCTGGGGCACTGAACTAGTCTAGAGCCAGGACAAACAGAGAGACATCACAGAGGGCACTGAGTGAGAATCAGACAGCCTGTGTATGGCTTGGCCAGAGGGCTGAGTCACTGAAGATCCACCACAAACAGAGAGAGGGTGCAGGCACATACACTCAGCCAGGGGATGCTCGTGAGAGCTGAGAGTGACCCCATTACACTCCCTTTTTATGCTATCATCTTAAATAATTAGTCTGCCTACTGTTCTATATGGATTTCCAGATATGTCACATACAGGATAGACAACTTTTTTTTTTTAATTGGGGGAGAAGGGAGGTAGAGTTAAAAATAATAAAACAAGTTGTTGAGTATCATTTAATGAGCAATTTTGCACTATGACTAAATATGTCCACTTTTAATAAAGTGAGAAAAATGAGCTTCTATTCCAAATACAGTGTTACTTTATTTGTGAATGCGATTCCTCAGTTTTGGGGAGGCCCTGACCCCTCCTAGGCCCCAGTTGTCAATGCCCATGATATAATAGGCATTCTGGCTTTAAGGTTTTTCATTTGGCCAGAGGTAATAAGTAGCTGTATGTCATTTTCATCCCTATAATAGTTCAAAATACCAGACAAAACAATATACTGATGTAAACAGCATATTTTCAGCCTTTCTTTTCCTCTGGCACAAGGCCACGGGCAGGGTCAACAAGTTTAAGATTTCCCCAGGTGTAGAGCCACAGCTTACCACTGGTTTTGTCAGATTTGGTTTATTCAGCTGACAATGAAGTAAATTTCATGTTTATTCTAAGACAGCAGGGATTCGGGGATACTGTCATAATGATATCTACAGTAGCTAAAGAGCCATATCATGATCAACTGGAAAGAGAATAACCCAAAATAATTTAAAATATTTATAATCCCCAGTTTACAGATGGGGAATTGAGGCATAAACCGATTAAGGTCAAAAGTGTCCGTTAATTTTGGGTGCCCAATTTGACATGCCTGTTTTTTGTTTGTTTGTTTCAGAGTCCTTAAAGTTTGATAGCACTTAATTGTTCAAAGCATGTGAGTGGTTGCTCAGTGGTGATTACTCAGCATTTCTGTAAATCAGGCCCTTGGGTCTCAAGTTGGGCATCCAGAAATATGACCATCTGTGAAATGTTTGGGTTAAGTGATTTGTCCAGCATCACACAGGAACTCTGTGGCAGTGACAATGTTAGAACCTAGTTCTCCAATGCAGCATTCAACTGTCTAAACCACAACCATCCTTTCTCCTGAAAACTACTGCATCATTCATGACACACCTTTCAATTTAAGTAATATATGAGGCATGAGTTCTACAGTCTCCTTCATCACACAACTCTGATTAATCCCCACAGCAGATCCATCCTGTGTACCTAATGAGGTAGGATCCTGTGGGAAAATAGCATATTATCATTGTCACGGTTCAGGGCAAATGCACCTGTATTTCCCCTCCATGGTCCAGCAAGAGAACCCACTTTTAGGCTTCTGACGTCCTAACTATCATATTGGGCAGATGTCTGTCTGTCTGTCTCTCTTTCTCTCTCTCTCCTGAATGGGTTTTTTCCAGGCTGTGCAGTCCCCTGCCTAAACTTCATCATTCCCAGAAAGCCAAATGGCTTTAACAGCCAGCATCTGCATTTTGCTTTCTCTCCAGAGGCTGTGAACAGCAGGGGCGGCTCCAGGCCCCAGCACGCCAAGCGCGTGCTTGGGGTGGCATGCCATGGGGGGCGCTCTGCCGGTCGCCAGGAGGGCGGCAGACAGGCAGCCTTTGGCGGCATGCCTGCGGAGGGTCCGTTGGTCCCGTGGCTCCGGTGGACCATACAGCTCTTTCTAAGCAAGCACACTTATTGTTAAGGTGAAAGCATTACAGAGAGAACATAGAACAACAATAAAAGAACCTATACACATGCTAATAAGCTTACTGGAGATTACTGATACTCTAACAGCTCTGGTAAGTGATCAGTCCTATAGACCCCATGTGAGTTTTTCTATGGTTACAAGTTCACAACTGCTTTAGCTCAAAAGACCACCCCTAGGAACAGTTAATTCTTTCCTTTATACAGCTTGGACCTTTGATCTTCTCCTTATGTAAAGGTGATCTGCATACAAAGGACCCTCCTCAGGGCATAGCTTCAAAAGGCTGAGTTTTTGCGTAAGCAGAGGTGGTACATTTGCATTGACTTCCCCCTAGAGATTTCCTGGGAAATCCATGTAATTTTCTTTGTCCCAGAAATTCATGCTTGTCTGGCACATTGTTTCAGTAGTGCTTTGAAGTTCATAACACTTCTCAGGTTTTACACAGGTCATGTCTCCCCTGCTGTAGAAGTTGCATATAATTCCACAATAATACAGAAACTTTGCATTTTCAATGCACTGGACTCCAAAGCTACTTTAACTTACAGTAATGTTTCTCAGGGACATTACAGGAAATTACCATATCTGTCACAGTCATGTAATTAAAGATTGTATCATAACAGTTTTGGAAGGAGCAGTAAATGTTGGTAAACATCAGTTTCACCACACATGCACACAGATGTATTTCCATCAATAGTAATGAAAATTTAGAGATCAGCAAAGCAAGGAAAATGCTGCATGAGAGCGTATTAGAGTTTGATGTACAGATATTTAGTTTTTATATTTTGACTTGATGATGACAATTGTGTTTAATGGTTTTAAAGTTTAACATTTTGAATCTCAACGGTTACTGTCATTAAATAATCATTTTCTGATAACCCCCACACAACATAATTTTCCTGTACTATGAAAATGTGAACAGATAAAAAATTTCAAAAAATGCTTAAAAATAAACATTGACCAAATTCTGTCAAGCCTAAGCACAATGTAGCCCAAAGGATTAATCTATTTGCTTGCATAGATATCTCTTCTTATAAGTTTAAGTATTTTATGTATTGTAATAGGTTTGTAGCTTTTATATTAAAAATAAGTTTGGGTGTAATGCAAGAGACCAACAGGCCAAAAACCTGTATTTTAAGCTAAGGCAGTTAGCATATCTATACTGGAACCTTTTACCCAGAAAGTAAAGTTGACCTTCATTTTGTTACCTAAATAAAGTACCCATGCCTATGTCTAAGACCTTTACCTAGACCAACAGACAATGAAGAAGGGCATAGGGGGGTTTTCAAAGTTGTACCCACAGACTTAACAAGTACATCACAAGAAACTGATGTGCGTACGTACATGTCATCAATATGTACATACATACTAGCCTATGGGGTAAGCGTATCCTAACATTTTTTGTGGGTAAGGAATGAAATTTGGGCATAAGAGGAAGGATTTCCAGCACTTGTGCCCTATAAAAAAAGGTGACCTATCTTGCATCTTTATCTTCATCTAACTATGGATGCTATCCATCCGCGATGGCTATTAACTATTAATAGGTCGTATTTAAAGTTTGAAAAGAAAATAAGTTCCAAGGGGACTAGGCTAAGCTTGGTTTCCCTAAATTTTTGTTCTTAGCCTTGTTTATTAGGTTTTAATTTTAAGTTAAGTTAGATAAGTAAATTTTAAGGCAGCTTTGACAGCTCTTCCCATTATTTTCCTCTGCACACCTCTGCAAAAGGTGAGAAATTGGAGCCACCAGAGGTGAGGTCCTGTGTCTTTCAACACCAGATTATCAAGACAGGGTGTGAGTATATTAACCAAAGTTTTGCAGCACATAATATTGTACTACCATATGTATCTCTTGAATAACAGTAATACAATTGTAACTTTGTAACTCTGATTATTTTACCATTTACTTACTATTTCAATGATTTTAATAAAAAGTCTTTATGACTATATCTGTCTTAGTGTGAGCTTCCTGTCATACCCCCGAGGGTCCTTTGTAAATTCTGTGGAGCCTGATTCGGGACAAGAACTTTCATCTTCTGATCAAACAGATTGGTGGGCTTAAAACCGGTACTAATTAATAGTAATGAATTATTAATATTAATTAAACTTAAATTGATAGATTAAATCAATAGTACTAACACACCCTAGATCGGGCTACAATAATGTGTATATACAAAGGAGCTGAACTAAAGTTGCATAGATGCCCTTAATTCTGGCATTTCCTAGCTTTTGAGTGCTTGACTTTGCAACCTTAAAATTCCTTTAATCTATTTTTTTGGGCTGAAAAAAACATGGAATTCCATCATGTGGAAACCATATTGACTCCCACACTGTTCATCAGTGAGGTTGAACCTCTTGTCTCTACTGCACCTACCTCTCCCACTTAAGCTAACAGTAACTTGTAGTAGTGAGTTGTCATCCTCTGTGTGAATCAGCCTCTAGAGTGAGATGAGGCACACATGATGCCAGTTGGTTTCACAGCTATTTGCCGACAGGAATGAATGTTAAAACTGTGAAACCTGGGTTCTGTTCCAGGTTCTGAGGGGAATGTTCTCTGGAGGTTACAGTCCTGCTTTCGTTCTCTGTACTCCCTGGTGTCCTTATCTCAATCTCACTCTAATCCACCTCACCCACATCCATACATGTATCCTCCGCTCCAGTCCCTTCTTATTGCCCCTTCCCCTTGGCTGCAAGTCCCATTCCACTTCCCTCCTTCCCATCTCCTCCTCTTAGTCCACTCACCCCCTTCAGCTCTTCATCCCAGCCTCCCCCTCCCCCCATCTCCATTCCCCTGGGCTCCAAATTGAGTTTAATTGGAAGAATCAAACATGTCAACAAGTCCCAATATATCATTTTTTTAATTCTAATTGAGGCAGACATTTCCTGTAAACTCAATACCTGGATTATTTCCCTGTTACAAGAATGGCAAATGGATCACAAAATGATAGACTTCAGAAATGCAATATTATTTCAGTTAAAGAATATTTCTTGGGAAATTCCAAACAAGCAATTGGAAATGAACTGTAGTCCAAGTCTCTACTGAGCATCACAGAAAAAGCAAGTCCCTGGGTTCATTTAGATTGCTGAAAAACAAACTGTGGCATGATATCATCAACAGATGTTGGATATATAACTTGATGTATTTCTTGTGGTTAGTAGGCTAAAGAATTGACCAAACCATTATTCCTCTTTGTGTAAAAGCAGCAATACATCTGTTAGAAATTTCACTGGAACCGTTGGGATTTTCCAATAGAGCTATATAGCTTTGCAGATGTAACTAGTGATACATTGTTAGATATGGAAGATTTAGACATTATTTTGCATAGGAAATTATTTAATATTTTATTCAGTATTAAAGGTCAACATCTTTTAACATTTTGAATGTATTGCCTCGGCAAACAGAATATAACATCCAGTTTTGGACAGCCTTAATATTTTGAACAAGTACCAACTACTTCTCAGTCATTGTTATCAACATACAGTACCTGACATTTATATGTCAGTATTTACCCACTAATATCACTAGCTCACATCTGTAAATCTCCTGGTCATTGATAACCCTTCTGGCCAATGAAAGGGGTGTCATGTTCACAACATACATAAAAAGATATTAGAGAAATAATATCCCGCTTTAAAGTGATAGGTTGCAGTTCTAACACATTCCTCAATATACCACAAGAAGAATGAGGCAGAGTTGCAGCAAAGCTTTCAAAGCAGGGAGGGGAGGCGTAGGGTATAGTATAGATTGTTGGCACTGATGTCAATGGTAGTGAATTGGACTTGAGGATGGTGTTCTGGCTATTGTCGTTGGTGTGCATGTGTGGTGCAGAGCACCTGGAACATGACTGTGGAGCTGTTTGTTGTATTTTATTCAGAGGCAGTTTGCTGCAGGCCAACCTTTCCTTCGACTAGATCAACAGAACCAGGAATTTCCAGTGCTTGTGCTACCCAGGTGGACACAACTTTCTGATGGATAGAAAAATCTGTTCTGAAGATGCCAAGATTGGATTTATATTTAAAACTGACCTTCACCCCACAAGCAAAGTTTATTTTAAAAATTATTATCAAACCCATAGCCTTTTGTGCCTATCAAAACCAGAGAGCACACGGCATCTTCTGCTTGTGTCATAACATTCGGGGTCTTATTAGTTTACATTGAGTTCCACAGTAAACCTGGGCTTTGTCTCATTGGTTTTAGATTCAGCACAACAGCAAGGTCACATTGGAAAAATAAACACATTCCCAGAATCCTTAAGGTCTAAAAGAGCAGGACAACTGGCAAGCTACTGTGCATTAATTTTAAGGCCTGTAAGACCCTTGACAGTATTTTTTAAAGGAAAACAGAAATTAAATAGACTTAGTCATTTGTTTTGCAGTTTAAATAATCAGAACTATTTTCTCTCCTATTAGCCAGTCCGGTTTTTGAACACCAGGGAGTTCTTATAGGCCAGCTTTTCTCAGTATTTTACTCTCTTCCAGGTGGCTGAGGAAAATAATGCATCTGTTTCAAATCTCAGTAGACCCACACATTGCAGACGTCACCAGAGTCCTCAAACAAACATGTTGTATAAAAGCTGGAAAGATTTCAAGCAGTCTCATAATTATGAATGTATTTAGTATTCACTATGGATGCAAAGCAGCTTGGAAAAAATTCTGATCTTTCTTAATTGGTTGTAACAGGCTAGCTGTGTATAAGTTCTCCACTGTGGGTATGATAGGGGTGGAAAGTATAGTGGTTGGAAGGTTCCCTATTGCTTTATTGGCAGCAAGGGAAGGTAATGAGTGGGGCCTGGCACTCCCAAGACCAATGACTTTCGAATGGGGTAATAGCTTACCTGACCCAAGTTCTATTTTCCTCTGGTGACGAGTGATAGTATCCACTGATCCAAAGCGTCATTAAAAGGCACAGAGGAGAGGGAGAGCTCTCAATAATTCAAAGCAGATCCTGTGTTCCAGAATTAACTCCCTTTATTCTATCTTTATGAATTATTTCACCAGGAAAAATCCCTTTGTGACACACCTCATGTTTGCAAGGAGATGCTGGAAAATCATTATGACCTCATGGTGGATATTTTAGTTTGTCTCTAGCTGGAACATAGCTAACATCATGGGAGATTTAAAAAGGTTTTAAGATGGAGTTTGTATAGGATTTGATCAAGATTTAAACATCAACAATTTTTATTGACAGCAGATCATGTTGTGGCATCTCATTGTTAAAGATTCAAAGACATTTCATTAGGCTTAACCCTGTTTTCAAATGTTCTAACCTAACCATCATTTTTGGGATGACATTTTTCAGTCGTTTTCTCTGTCCAGAAGCAAATGTATTTCATAGGTATGGGGACAGTCTTCTCAGTAATTTCTGAGCTATAAGAGAGTGAAATTTTTACACGTTTAATAACTATCATTATTAATAATAAATACTTTAATACATCTGCCTTGACCCCTACACACTAGCGGAGTAGCATGATAAAGCAGTGTGAGCGATAGTGTAAACATTGTTTTAAAAAATGCCTAAACACACTTTTTTGAACAGGGCTGTAAGTCCCAGTTAAGTTAACTAAAGTTACTCAGATGTATAAGTTTTTGCAAGGCTGGGACCCAGACAGACAGATGACAAAAGTAAAGAGAAAACAGAGAAAGGAGGGGGTGAAAAACAAAGATTATAAAAGTAAGGGTATGGCTTAGCTTAGCGATACAGTCATGTCTTTATTGTTTATTTTAAATGTTGACCTGTGTCTTAACTACTCTGGACTTCATGCCAAACTGCTGCAATTTTGATTGTCTCTTGTTTTTAATCCATGCCTATTTCCTACTTTTTGTTTTATTTTGAACCATTATCTATGTTTTATTTTATACCTTGACTGTTTCCTTTTTCTTATTTGTAACTCATGATTCTTTCCTGTTGTTATTTTCACTAGTGGAATTTAGAGGTGTTTTCCCTCCCAACCCTAGATAATCACTTTAAGACCATAAGAATGGCCCTACTGGTTCAGACCAAGGGTCCATCTAGCTCAGTATCCTGTTTTCAGACAGTGGCCAATGCCAGGTGCCCCTGAGGGAATGAACAGAACAGGTGATCCATCTCATCATCAAGTGATCCATCCCCTGTCGCTCATTCCCAGCTTCTGGCAAACAGAGGCTAGGGACACCATTCCTGCCCATCCTGGCTAATAGCCATTGATGGACCTTTCTAGAAAATTAACTACCCTCTTTCATATCTTCTAATTCTGAGCTCTCACTTAGCCCTCATTCTTTTTCCCCCTCTCCAGCCCCCAGCTATTGCAATTCCTTAGCCACCCTGTCAGGGTTCCCTCCCTACTCTGAACTTTAGGGTACAGACGTGGGGACCTGCATGAAGACCCCCTAAGCTTATTTCTACCAGCTTAGGTTAAAAACTCCTCTATTGCTTGGATTAAGTAACGCTGCCACCACCAAGTGATTTAAACAAACATTTAGGGAGGGCCACTTGGAGCCCTACCTTCCCCAAATATCCCCCCAAACTCCTACACCACTTTTCCTGGGCAGGCTTGAGAATAATATCCTCACAAATTGGTACAGGTGAACACAGACCCAAACCCTTGGATCTTAAAACATTGAAAAATCAATCAGGTTCTTAAAAGATGAATTTTAATTAAAGAAAAGGTAAAAGAATCATGTCTGTAAAATCGGGATGGTAAGTACTTTACAGAATAACAAAAGACTCAAGAACATAGAGGATGTCCCCTCTAGGCAAAACCTTACAGTTACAAAACCAGGGATAAACCTCCCTTTAGACAAGGAAAATCACAAACCAAGATAAAAGTAAGCTAATGCATTCCCTTATTAGTACTTATCAATTCTAATTGAGTTGGATTGCTTGCCTTCTTGATCTGTCTCCGGCAAGCAAACAGAACAGACAGACAGACAAAGAACAGACAAAACAAAGCCTTTTCCCCCTCCCCAGATTTGAAAGTATCTTGTCCCCTTATTGGTCCTTCTGGTCAGGTGCCAGCTAGGTTACCTGAGCTTCTTAACCCTTTACAGGTAAAAGGATTTTGTGCCTCTGGCCAGGAGGGATTTTATAGTACTGTATACAGAAAGCTGGTTACCCTTCCCTTTATATTTGAGACACACATGCAGAAATATCAAAGCCAAGCATCGAGAAAGGATGATTCCAAATACATGAACCCAGTGCTGCTTTTTTCTGTGGCTAGTTAACATAAAAATGGCCATACTGGGTCGGACCAAAGGTCCATGTAGCTCAGTATCCTGTCTTCCAACAGTGCCAGGTGCTTCAGAGGGAATGAACAGAACAGGTAATCATCCAGTGATCCATCCCCTGTCACTCATTCTCAGCTTCTGTTAACAGAGGTTAGTGACACCATCCTGGTTAATAGCCGTTGATGGACCTATCCTTCATGAAATTATTTAGTTCTTTTTTGAACCCTATTATAGTCTTGGCCTTCACAACATCCTCTGGCAAAGAGTTCCACAGGTTGACTGTGCGTTATGTGAAGAAATACTTCCTTTTGTTTGTTTTAAACCTGCAGCCTATTAATTTCATTTGTTGACCCGTAGTTCTTACATTATGAGAAGGAGTAAATAACACTTACTTTCTCTACACCCGTAATGATTTTATAGACCTCTATCATAGCCCCCTTTAATTGTCTCTCTTCCAAGCTGAAAAGTCCCAACTGTATTAATCTCTCCTCATATGAAAGCAGTTTCATACCACTAATCATGGATAGTGCATGAAGCAGAAAGCAGAGTGCACACTAAAATACACAATTGTATGTATGTACAGATCAAAAGAAGAAAGAATACACCAACATATAAGTATGAGCTTGGCAGGATTGCTTCACGACACTGCCGTCTCCGACCTCACATTTTTACCAATTTTATTGTCAGTGAGAGTATTTATTTATTTAAATAAGTTTTGAAGGCGTGGTCAGAATTTTACCAGTAGCAGCTGGCCAACAAAACACTGCCTTAGGAGACTGATAGCAGACTTACTCATAGAAATAGTAATTTTACAATTGAAATTATAGTTTTTTCTCCATGCTGGCCTCCCACCTGTCAATGAAGGGTAAGGGTATTTGTGTAGCCAGATGTGTATATTTTTGTCATATTTAAATGAAAATGTCTATATTTAGAGAGAGTCTTCTTTTTCCCATATCTCCTTTATTTAGAACATAAGAACATAAGAACATAAGAGTGCAATGCCAGGTGCCCCCTGGGGAGTGAACTAACAGGCAATGATCAAATGATCTCTCTCCTGCCATCCATCTCCATCCTCTTCTACCCATCCTGGCTAATAGCCATTTATGGACTTAGCCACCATGTTTTACCTGCTGCCCTGCCATTTCATTTTGTGATTTCTTTAGTGTTATGTATTAATGAGTAAATAAATAACTTTTATCCACTCTTTCTCTTCATCTCTCATGATTATATATATCTCTCATGTCCCCCCTAGTCTTCTCTTTTTTCCACTGAGAGAGTCTAGCCCTTTCTTTCTTCTTTCCATATGGGGACCTTCTAAAACCCCCTAATTTTTTAGTTGCTCTTTTCTGAACCTTTTCTAGTGCTAGAATATTAATATATTCTCAGTCTTATTCTCTATCCCCTTTTAATGATTCCTAACATCCTGTTAATGTACATTTTATTTACATTACATTACATTTCATTTTCATTTTTTTTTTTTGTTGCCCAATTTAGTTTTTTTTTTTTTTCTTCTCTTCACAATCTGCTTGCTTCTTTCTTCTTAACTATAGTTAGTAGTTTATCATCAACTGCCAACCACACCTCACTGTTTTTTTCTCCATCATTTAGATCAATTGAAAAAAAAATTTGTCCTAGGGACTGACCCCTGGGGGGGGAACCACTACCCCTCCTCTCCATTCTGAGAATTTACCATTAATTCCTACCCTTTGTTCCCTGTCCTTTAACCAGTTCTCAATCACATTTCTCAGAGAACTCTTGGTGAACTCATGGGTGATGACTTGTTAATGTTGAGTTTATCAATTAAATTCCAAAACCCTCTCCTGATAACCTTCATCTCATCTAGTGACAGTTCTCATTCACCACCTAAAAAAAGCTCAGGTTTGGGAATCTCCTAACATCATCCTCAGTCAAGAAGACTGGGCAAAGAATCCATTTAGTTTCTCCGCAATGACTTTTATCATCTTTAGCGCTCCTTTTGCTCTTTTTTTCTTTATACACTCTTGCACTTAAGATCTTTCTTTTATGGGGTGGTTAAGCCGGTGGCTTTTTTTTAGTTCTTTAGTTTTTTTTAATTTGGGGTATACACATTGAAGTTGGGCTCTATTATGGTGTCTTTTTTCAATGTTTTAACTTTTAACTTTAACCTAACCCTTTTTTTTTTTTCCCCCTTTTTTTTTTGAAATTAAAGCAGTGTGTGGTGGGCAGTTGATTTTTCCACCACAGGGATGTTGAATGCTATTGTATTATGGTCACTATTTCCAAGCGGTCCTGCTATAGTTACCTCTTGGACCAGATTTTTACTTCATTTGAATCTACACTTTCTTTACATATAGTGCCACTCCCCCCTGCACGGCCTGTTCTGTCCTTCCGATATATGATTGTCCATTGATTTTCTCTCAGTCCCCACCAGTTTCTGTGATGCCTATTATATCAATATCCTCCCTTATCACAAAGCACTCTAGTTCACCCATCTGCATTTGTGTACAGCACTTTAAAAACTTGTGTCTGTTTATTAGCCTGCTTTTTCTCTGATGCCAGATTCTTTTTATGTGACTGTTCATCATCTGATCCGTTTCCTCCTCTCCTCTGACTATAACCTGGGAGATTCTCTATCTCAGACTCTCCCCTAAGAAGTCTGTCTGTGTCGATCCACGCTTCTCTGCAGCAGCAGGCTTTCCCCATCACCTAGTTTAAAAACTGCTCTACAACCTTTTTAATGTTTACTGGGGTTTGGGTTGGTGTTTTCCCTCTCCTCTCCTCTCTCCCTCCCTCCATCCCAGTTCCCCCCCCCAGTTCTAATGAGCGTGAACCTCTCCTCTCCTCACCACGTCTCTCATCCACGCATGACTCTGAGCCTCCTGCCCTGCCTGCTGCCCTGCGCTGGGGACTGGGAGCATTTCTGAATGAAAATGCCACCATCCTGTGTTTTTTCCTCTTCCTAGCAGCCTAATTTTGGCTTCAGGACATCATCTCTCTCCCTTCCCTATGTCATTGGTACCTACATGTACCGGCAGGCAAGTCACCATACGGGTTCTCCGGTCATCACAGACCCAGCTATCTACATTCTAATAATCGAATCTCCCATTACTACCCATTGCTGCTCTACTTCCTGGGCCCTTCTTCCTCCTCAACAGCACACTACAGTGTGTCCGAGCCTCATCAATCAACATACCTCTCTCTCTCTCCTCAGCTCCTCCAGTTCCGCACCTGGCCTCAAAAATCCGTACATGTCTCTGAGGGCCCAGGCTCCCTTGCACCGACTGCAACAGGGCAGGTATGCATACATACTACACTCAGTGCAATATAACTGGCCCCCCCTCTGCTGCTGGGCTTCTGCCTGCATTGTCTCCTAGTTAGTGTGAAGCTGGTTAGTTTTGTAGTTTTGGAATGTAGTTTGGTTTATAGGTTTTAGCCGTTTTATCAACCACTTTTGATAAAATTTGAAATGGAGTCAGTTTTTTCTTTTTTAGAGGCCCCTCATATTGTGAGGCCTTAATCCGAAACTGCCTGTGCAGCCAGACCTAAAGAAGATAGTTCCCATCATTGTGATACTAGAATTTCATTATTTAAAACAGTAAATGTATTAATGTGTGTCTTTTTTCAAATAACTAGAGAGAAACCCAGTCTAGTGCTGCAGGGGCTGCCGATGGTAATGGGGGTCATTACAGAAGAAAATCTGAGCCTGTTCAGTTTTCTGCTGTGGGTCCTAGTTTGTCAGCAGGTGGCTTACAATGGAGGGTCTCTCATTATGGAAATCACTTCATCCGGTAGCGTGGCAGAAAATGAGTTTGACCTTTAGTGAGTGATGCAAGGCACATCTGTTTGCTGGAGAGGATTATTTTGAAGGTAAGTTGGAGCAGTGCAGGGATGAGGCTCAAGATGAGTCTTAGTCTTTATTTAGATAAGGATTAATGTCAATGGGAAATTTATGTGACTATGGACTGCAGGAGTCAGCCCATGTGGTATTGTGCAATGGTGTAGGTGATGCCTTAAATATGCACATTTAAAGTTGCTGTGGGCACCATAGCTTTGACTTTCCTGATCTTGGTCAATGTGAACTCTCATCTTAAATAAAATATTATTTTTTTGTTTTATTTTAATGTGCTGTTTGTTGTGATGTCAATAAGTTGCTGAAAACATTACTCTATTTTATGAACTGCAATTCCAGCTGCTCATTATCTCTAGTCAGTGCCTGCAATTGTCTCCTTACAATTTATCCCTCAGATATCACTCCACTTCCTGGGGCTTCTCTTAAAAGCTTCCTTCTTGCTGACTGGATTCTCTGCATCCCTATATGTAGCTGAAACAACACAATAATTTTATTACATTATGGCATTGAGCAAATATAAATGTGGGGTGGGGATTTGGAGGGCTTTTAACAGCCAATTCTGTTGACCATCTGTGATGCTTTTTAAAAGTTATTTTGAAATAAATTTCAAAGTAGTCTATGAATGCTCCCAAAGAGCCTGCTATGTCTAGTAATCTAGGGTCCTAGTTACTGAGTACTACCTTGGGTTTGTCAAATGTTGGATAAGTTGCACTGCCACTGTCAGTACTATTCATACAGCTGTTCCTCAGAAGCCGCAGAAGTGCTTGGGTGGGGAAATCAGACAGAAGCCTGGGAGTGCTTTGGATGTTGAGGTGCTGCTCAGAAGATCAGCCTGGGCCTTGAGACAGGCTGGGGAGGTGAGAGAGGGCCTTGGAGTGTGTGGGAAATGGGCAGAGCAGCAGAGTCACCTAGAGAGCTCTGGGAGTGTTTAGGGAAGTGCCACTATGTGCTAATTTTAATAGTGACCACTGTGTCAGTCAGAGACCCCAAGAGTGGTTTTGTGGGATATCAGATGGGGAACCCTGGGATACTCAGAGGAAGAGAGATTAGACACTGCAGAGGGCTTGGCGTAGTAGCATGAGATCATCAATTATAGCCTGAAAATGACCTCCATACCCTTTGCCCCTCTAGAAAATCAGTCAACGCTATAGCCAACTCTTTATTTTCATCCCTTTTGTGACACTTGGATTTCTCTTTGCATACTTAGACTGATAATCACTGTGTACTTTACTGCTAGTAAGCCGCAGAGATCAGGCCTTTTCTGTGCTGTAGTTAGGAATGGACTGTTTTTCTTAACATTTTTTCCGCTTGTCCTGAGAACAACTTGTTGGTCGGTGGTTACCATAGGGACTAGAAAGACTTGCAACAGGCTGTTGCACAGTATTTGTGCAGGCTGCTATAGGAGCCTTCACAATTCCAGTAGCATAACACCATGTTATCTGTATTGTTTAAGAGCGTATCTTTTCTGTTAAGAAAAAAATGCATTCCAATTTGTAGGCAGTTCATAAAATTCAACAAGTGATTCGGAACATTTCTCTGGCTCATTTTCTTTCTATTTCTTTTCCCTCTGGTTTCTTAAAGTAACTTTGAAGACTGAGTTCAGTCTTTTATTTTATTTTTTTAATCTGTGGATCTGAGAGTAGTGATTCCCCTTAAGTTAATGAACTTTTAATTTCTTTTGTCTGCATTCTTGTTTCATGCAGTGCCCTTTTAGATCTACCAGGCAGACAAGCTTATTCAAGATTAATACAAAAGACACTTCATTTATGTGTTGGGAAGGGTAGGGATGGAAATCCTCTTGCTATTAGTCATTAGATCAAAGCTATGCTATAGACACAACATTCTTTGTTCAAACCTTCAATATCACTCAGCAAATAGTTATGGGCCAAAACTTTCAGACGTGGTGTTTAAGTTAGGTACCGTAAGCCCAGGCATCTTAATAAACAGATTTTCATTTTCAAAGATACTGAGCACCCCCAGCTACACATTTATTTCCACAGGAGCTATGTGTGTGCAGCCCCTTTGATAAAAAGACCATTGTTATGTTGGTGCCTAAGTATGGGTTTAGGATGGGATTTTCCAAAAGCCTAAGTGACTTAGGGACACAAGTCCCTTTGATTTTCAATGCACCTAAATTTAGACACCAGAGCCAAAATTTCAGAAGTGACTAGTGATTTTGGATGTCTGAATTTTTGAGTAACTAATTTGAAATAATGTAAATGGGTCAGATTACCAGAGGGCAGGTGCTCAACACTTACTGACCAACAGGCCCTTTTAAGGTGACTCTAGATGGAATCCCCAAAATTCAGGCCTCTGAACCCCTCATCACTTTTGAATTGCCCCTGGAATCTGAAGAGGCTGTGACAGTTTGCTGCTGATCTAGTTGTAGAACTTTTGGCTGGGATCTTCTGTTAAACATTTTGCTTGCCTTTAAAAGGTGGGTATTGTAAGCAAATGGTCTTCCCTCTCCCTCTCACACACACACACACACACACACATGCTGGATCTGGTCCAAACATACCCCTTCCTGAGGCTTGCCTTTTTAGTTGAGCTGAATAACAACAAACCATAATGCTTCACTGGGAAGTATTGTCCTAAACATAGCTTTTCTTCCCTAGCATTTCTTTGCAGGGCTTCTGTCTCCTTGACCCTGTTTTTTTTTTCTTCTGCCTTAGAGAGACACTCAAACCCTATTTGGCCTGACTGCTAGGCTGAGTCAGGAGAAATAATGCTTCATTTCTATGCCAGGTCCTAGCCCCTGACACAGTGCGAGTTAGCAGAAATGCGAGTTAGATATAGGTATTTGCTGCACAACCCTTCAGTAAGGGACATTGTCCAGGTGAATGACAATGGTGCTACTCCACTTACCCCTCCACTTGGCCCACCTTGCCCCACCCACAATAGAGTCTTGTTGCACTCCACATGCAGGTAATGGCCAAACCTCTCTGGGTGTGGCTTCCAGCCCCCTGAACCCCCTTCCTGTGCAGCAGAACCGTATCAGTTCCCCAGCCAGCACAGCCCTCCATGTTTGTGGAGATGGTAGCACTACTTTCTTCTGTGTAATTGGGCTTGTAAAATGTATTTTGTCCCTTGATTAGAATATGTGGTGCTCCTTTGTGTCAGCAAGAACCCCATGTCTTGAACATTGCCATGCAGAAAGTTAGCTAGGCACTCATCAAGAACCTTGTGCTTGATCAGATAAGTCCCCATGTCCCTGACTATGTGAGCAGTTAGGGCTGTGATGTTAGGTGAGAACTCATCACTTCTAAAAATGCCATAAACTGTAATGTACATGAGCACTGATGGCAGAAATGCCAGGCATTCCTTGCAGTACCAGGCTTTTAAATTGAATGTGTGTGTGCATGTAAAAAGAATCAGTGAATCAAATTAAGGATGTAGTCTAAGAATTCTTTCAGCAGCGCTTACACACTCATTGTTAATCTTTCCTTTGTTTCAGCTAAGGTGCAGCTGTAGTGTGCAGGACCGTAGGTCACTTACTGCCCTCAGCTATTTAGGCAGGTTGACTAAGTGTGAAAAAAAATCAAAAGAGTGACTGAGGGAGGGCTATGGTCAAAGAAATTGCTATTGAACCAGAAGTGAATCTGCTCCCCGGCCAGACTTTGGCTGGACAAAAGATTATTTGTTTTCCTTTTAGTAGCCCTGGTGGCATGGCTTTATTAGAGAGTTATCAGGCCAGGGTTACAGCTGTACTGGATTGCCAGCTAGCATTAGCAGCCAAATGATCTAAAAAAAACCAAGGAGTCCGGTGGCACCTTAAAGACTAACAGATTTATTTGGGCATAAGCTTTTGTGGGTAAAAAACCCACTTCTTCAGATGCACGGCTACCCCCTGACAAATGATCTAAAGTAATCCATGAGAGAACAGCTGTCTCTATGAAGTCAGGAACATATGATGAATAGCTAAGTATGTAAGTGGGGAGGAGAGAAGTGATAATGAATGATATTCTAGAATGTATGTAATGTCAAATATTCTGAGAGTTGGTTCTCAATTAAATGAACTTGGCACCCAAAAGTCAGGGAGATCACTGTCTGGGAGCAGAGATGGGTCAAAACAAGAAGCTCAAATCCATTTCCATTTGATCCTTTGAGAAGGGAGAGTTAGATTCAAATTCCTTTGATTCAAACTCACCACTTAGCTTTTGATTTCCAGTCAGATCCCAAATCATTTGCTGTTGAGATGCAGTCTCAATCTCATAAGAACAGTCATTCTCAGGACATTGCATGAGATTTCTGCTAAAATCTCATGAGAAGAGTTCACAGGATTTTCATACTATAAAATCTGTGGACAAACCAAATCCCAGCTCCCTTAATGCTTCAAGCCTTAACTCTGAATTCTAGTCTGAACTTAATCCAGATCTGTAATCTGTCTTCTCTGCTAACAAATACATCTGAGATTTTGTCATTGTTGGAATAATCAATAATTGTGTGAGCACTTGTGGGTGCAAGACAGTGTGATTGCACCTATTTACACCAGTGTTGAATTTGACCCAATATCTTGAGGGCTTCTATATTTATAAATAGCTAACTCTGCACATTATATGTCTGTCTTCAAATTAATTAGATGGATGTTAAACAGAGAAAAGAGTGGTTTGTCCCTTATAAACCCTCCAGGCTTTTACCATTACTGGTGTCTGGCCTACACTAAAAAGTTAGGGCAATTCAGCTATGTTGTTCAGCCATGTGAAACTCCACACCCCTGACTAATGAAGTTAAGCTAACTTAACCCCCAATATAGACAGTGCTAGATCAACAGAAGAATTCTTCCATCAACCTAGCTACCATCTCTTGGGGAGCAGGATTACCTGCGCCGATGGGAGAATCCCTTCTGTTAGCATAGGTGGTGGAATTACAGTGCTGCAACTGTTGCATTTTAAGTGTACACAAACCTTGAGTTTGTTTCTCTCAAGTAGGCACAATACTTCAAGTTAATAAGTACAGCAGCATGCAAACCTCAGCTGGTAGTTGCACTCTTTGAGTTAAAAAAGAAAAGAAATTGTCCCTTTCCTTCTTGAAATGCTTCATGGCGCTTGTTTCTGTTTCTGACTTAGGTAGCTCGTTATGTGGTATAAACACCCTTTGTGCAAGTAGGTTGAAGTTGATAACCAGTATGGGGGGAAAAATGCTACAAGACTGAACAGTTTTCCGTATTTGGCAATAGCCCCACATTTTCAAGGTACCTTCTGCTACCAAGAGTCTAAGTCATCTGGGTGAGCTAAGCAATAGCAATGGACTAAATCACTGTTGTAATAACCTGAGATTCGTCTTTAAGTGACTGTCCACATGGATTCTGCTCTTGGTGAGCATGTGCCCCATGTATGTGAGATCGGATTCTTTTGGCCAGCAATGTCGACTGGGGCTGTGCCTGAGCTCTTGATGTTCTCGTGTCCCCACCCAAGGGCAGAAAGGGTGGCAGGCCTAACCTGGCATTCATCTGACGAAGTGGGTATTCACCCACGAAAGCTTATGCTCCAATACGTCTGTTAGTCTATAAGGTGCCACAGGACTCTTTGTTGCTTTTTACAGATCCAGACTAACACGGCTACCTCTCTGACACCTGAGGATCTAGGATCTAAGATTGTCTACTTAGAGTGTGGAGGAAGGGAAGGTGCGATTTTTTTTTCTGTTTTTTTCAGTTGAGGCTACTCAATCAAGTTAGATTAACACAATCCTCCCTTTATATCAGGGCTCGGCAACCTTTCAGAAGTGGTGTGCCGAGTCTTCATTTATTCGCTCTAATTTAAGGCTTCACATGCCAATAATACATTTTAACATTTTTAGAAGGTCTCTTTCTATAAGTCTATAATATATAACTAAACAATTGTTGTATGTAAAGTAAATAAGGTTTTTAAAATGTTTAAGAAGCTTCATTTAAAATTAATTTAAAATGCAGAGCCCCCCGGACCAGTGGCCAGGACCTGGGCAGTGTGACTGCCACTGAAAATCAGCTCGCGTGCCACCTTTAGCTCACATGCCATAGGTTGCCTACTCCTGATATATACCCTTGAGATAGCCTAGGTGACAACATTCATATTTTTCCCAAGGTCTTTGGCTGGGCACTGTGAGGTAGGTACTCAGAGAGCACTACAATGGCATAGTATATAAATTTGGATATGAAGCACACTAGTCTAAGATACAGTACAACCAGGGAGTGTTTGGCAGGGACATAGAATTCATCTCACTGGGGTTCCAAATATCCTTTTCTCAGTCCATGTGGAGAGATGGAAAGGATGCCAAGAAGCTGGAGAGTTAGCAAGTAGTCCAGCAAGTACTATGGTCCTGACTGATTAATAGAGCTGATCAAGAGAGTTCAAAGAAACTTTTTTTTTAATGAAAAGTGATTTTTTTTATATGAATTATTTTGATCAAAATTTTCTATGTTGTCAACAAAAACAACCTCCTGATAATTTTTATACTAAAAAAACAAACAAAAAACCCTTATCACTGAGGGGAAAAATCTATGAATAACTATGAGCAAAACAAAATATTTCATTCAAACATTTTCAAGGAAAATATACAGCATTTTGTATTGCCTCTATTGATGATAATATTAATACTTAGCTCTATATGATGCTTTTCATTGATAGATACTAAAATGCTTTCCAAAAGAAGGTAAGTGTCATTATCCACAATTTTGTAAAGATAGAGAAACTGAGGCACAGGGCGATGAATTGAGGCCCAGTAGGTTAGTGGTAGGATAGAACCAAAGTTACCTGATGCAGTACAATAACCACTGCACCCTGGCAACTGTTACTTTTGTTCCCCCCCCCCAACTAATGTAAATTTTAATGTGTAATCACAATGATTTCAATTCAGCTCATTTTTACCATTAGAAAAAGATAGTCTGATACTGGATCTGGTTATAGAACAATTCAAACGCCATGAGCCAGATTTTCAGCTGACACAAGCTGACATAGCTCCTTTATCTTTAATGGTGCTAACAATGGCTGAGTATCCTGTGTTCTAATGAACTCCTGTGCATAACACAGCAAATAAATAAAGAAAAAAAATAATAAAAAGCCTGTTGTGTCTTTTTCCAAGATCCCAGAATAACACAAGGAAGTGGGGAAGTGTCCATTATAGGAAAAGATTCTTCTTTTCTTTTAGGTGTTCTATTATGACAGCTTGAGCCATTGAATGATTTTGTCTCCTACTGAGCTTGCTCTTTTTCCAGCTTTGTTTCTCCAACTTGACAGTTAATTTGTTGGCTTTCTTCTCCACTCTGCCTTCCTTTCACTCTTCTTTCACAGCCTGTTTTCTAGCTTTTGTATCCTTTCTGCTCTCCTTTTTGGAACACAGCTGTGTGGATACTCTTGGCAGGTCGCTGTTGTTAATCATTTGCATGTGCTCAATCTACTTTGCTGTAACACCTCTCTGAGGAAAAATATCCAGTGGGATTCCAGCATTACTGGAAATTTTGAATGTTTTGGACTTTGGTGGATTCTCAATAAGTTTTGAATGAACATACAAATTTGAGTATTTACACTGAGTGGATTTGCAGTCTTATTTTCCTTTGGGTTGCTTAATAACTAAAGCTAAGATTTCCACCTCTTCCTTTGCTTCTCACAGAGGTAACAATCTGAATAATATGTACTGGGTAGATGGTATAAGAACAAAGAATGAAAAATTCCTGAGAGACCCCATTAGTGACTGGAATTGGTCCAATAAAGTTCTTACTCAGAAGAAAAATTTCTGGGCACATAAACAAAATATAAGGAAATTAAAGCCTGAATTAACAGATATAGGGTATGGCTACACTTACGGTTTGCAGCGCTGGTAGTTTGCAGCGCTGGTCATCCAGCTGTGTAGGAGCAGCGCTGGTGTGTGGCCACACTCACAGCTACCAGCGCTGGTGTGTGGCCACATTTGCAGTATTAGCAGCGCTGTTGGGAGTGCTGCATTATGGGCAGCTATCCCAGCGTTCAAGTGCAACAACGTGCTTTTCAAAAGAGGGGGGTGGAGGGTGGTGTACTGTGACAGGGAGCGGGGAAGATAGAGAGAGGGGATTTTTGGAGCCAACACTGTGTGTTAGCTTCCTGGATTGGAAAAATCACAAAATGTTCATGAGCCCTTAGTCTTAACTCTTAATTGCAAACAGCCTGCTTCCAACACGGACTCCCCGCTGTTTCACTCACTCCCTGTGGTGTACTGTGACAGGGAGCAGGGAAGAGAGAGATTGGAAAAATCACAAAATGTTTGCGAACCCTGCATCCAACGCTGTTTCCCCTGCCTCTCATTTGATCGTTCACAGCCAGGTACAGATAGCTCCTGTTTGCTGTGATCAGTGTTTGTTTTTTTAGATAAGCAGTTCAACGGAGCTCTGATCGGCTCCGTTCTGTTTCATTCACTCTCCCTGCCTGCCTCTCATTTGATTGTTTACAGCCAGGTACAGATGATCACAGCAAACAGGAGCTCTGTTTGTTCGGAGCTCCGATCGGAGCTCGTTCACAACAAAACAAAGAGAGGCTGCATAACAAAACAAAGAGAGTAATTTATAAAAGCATTCTGGGATACACCTTATACCCTGGAGGCCAATCACAGCGCTGGTGTGTGGCCACACTTGATGACCAGCGCTGCAGCACCAGCGCTGGAATCCTTATTCCCCATGCCGAGTGAGGTGTACGGCCAGCGCTGCAGCCAGGGAGTTGCAGCGCTGGAAGTGCCCTGCAGGTGTGGCCACTTACTAATTGCAGCGCTGGTGGAGGCTTTCCAGCGCTGCAAATCGCCAGTGTAGCCATACCCTGGAGTTCTCCTGGAGATATCAAGTATCTATCTCAGATAGGCACCTATCTGCTTTCTATTTACCTGCAATTTGGGTGCCTGCTAGTGAACTGGGAAGGAAAATAGTCATGTCCATCCTTCCCCCCATCTGTGTTCAGGGTCAACTCCTGCTGTGAACAATAATTGCTGACTACTACACAAAAATTGTTAATGAAAGCACAGATTTTCTCTTGGATGATGACCTGAATCAGTCATTTTGACAAGTCCTTGAAACTAGGTACCTAAGTAGCAAGGAAGTCTACATGCTTGTGCATGTACTTTTAAGGTTGTCACAGAGTTACAGTGTGTGTCTTTCTTTTGTAACAGGTCCCAATTAAGATTGCAGTAAAGTAGCTGTCAGGAGTAAGGCCCTCAGTACTTCTGATGCTCTAACGAGCAAGCTAAGCTCCGTGATGGCTGGCCCTGCCTGATAGGCTGAGGAAGCCAGTAGGCTATTGTTTTTTTTAAAAACCTAGCAGCAGTAGTAGTTTGCTGGATGCTCAACATGCACACCCATGAACTTTGCCTCCCTGTGCTCATCTCTACGTGCCCTTCTCCTGCTTTGCTCCTCCACTCCAGATCCTTCCCTGCACCCAGTCTTGTTCCCATCCTGCTCCAGCCTGGCTCCTGCCTCAGAACCAGCCCATCTCTTGCCTTCCCTGACTCCTGATAATCTGGCTCTGACCCTCAGCTCTGACTCCTGACTGTGACTCTACCTCAACTCTTCACTCGGCAGACATGCCAACTCTCGCAAATTAATCACAAGAGATTTGATTTCTTAGTAAAATTAAGCCTGACTCATGATCTGGGGATAGAATGCTCCTGCTCCAGCCTGGCTCCTGCCTCAGAACCAGCCCATCTCTTGCCTTCCCTGACTCCTGATAATCTGGCTCTGACCCTCAGCTCTGACTCCTGACTGTGACTCTACCTCAACTCTTCACTCGGCAGACATGCCAACTCTCGCAAATTAATCACAAGAGATTTGATTTCTTAGTAAAATTAAGCCTGACTCATGATCTGGGGATAGAATGCTCAAATGTTCCCCTGCCAGCCTGGGAAGTGGGAGAGGGGACCCAACTGCAGCCCCCACCCCAGGCCTAGGGAAGTTGAAGAACCCTAAGAGGAGCAGAGGTGAGGCTGGGAGGGCTGAACTATGGCCCAAGGCGCTGTAGGGGAAGCTGAAGTGAGGGAGGTGTGTGTGAGGGGTCTGAGCAGGTGGGGTGAGTGCTGGGAGAGTGAACTGAGGGTGGTGGGGGGTCTATGGGATAGGGAGGCTAAATTGATGGGATGGTGATGATGGGGGCTGGGTGACTGAAGTAAGGAGAGCTGAATTGGGGGGGGATTGTGTGGGGACAGAACTGATGGGGGACTAGTGGGCAGGATTAATTACTGGGGATGAGAGCTCCTGCAGCAGGGGCCAAAATCACATTATCCAGTGGGCAGCACTAATTGTCACATGCAAACACCCTGGGAATGGGCAGGGATGCTCAAAAATCAAGCAACTGAGCTAAAAGACACAATATTATCTATTTTTAAAATCTTATGATTTCTTGTGGTCCGACTCATGATTTTTGATCTCCTTAAGTTGGCAATACTGACTCTGGCATTCAGTCCTGACACTCAGCTCTGATTCCTGACTCCGACTCTGTCTTGACCATTGGCTCTGGCATTTGGACCCCGACCAATAGGCCTGAATCCTGATCTGACCAATACTCCTGACCATCTATGACCTGGTCAGCTGACAGTAAATTTGAAACTGAACAGCTTATATAAAACATTGTGCATGCATCTACCATACTGTGACCCTAAGAGTTCCTCAGTGCCAACTGGCAGAGGGCCTACCATAGTGTAACTCATATTAAGCCTGACACAGTTGTCATAATATGTAAAATAATATCTAAAGGGTGTCATGTAAGGCATCATATGTAAATTAGTGACACACTGGTGAAAACTGCTAAGGCAATGATTGTAAGTTGCTAAATATTAAGCTTTAGTCACTAGAAAGCATGTTTTGTTTTGTTTTGTTTTTAACCATACCTGTCTCTTTTTCTCTTGCTTTGTATCACTGAAATCTTTGTTCTTTATTAATAACCTTATTCTTAGTTTTACTATAAACCATCCCAGGCTGTTAAAGTGTGAATCTTCAAGTAAACTAACAGGGCACTATCTCTTTGGCGGCAGTGAACTTAATAATTTCTATGAGTCACCAGTAAGAGAGGCTGGACTCTACAGAGATACATCTCTGGGGAACTTGGGAAATGGGGTTCACTGTATGTTACCTGCAAGACAAGGTTTGGACTGGCAGACTCTCAGGGAATTTGCTAGTGAAGTGGATGGATTGGTGTGGCAGAGAGCTGACATATAACTCACTTGCTGAGGCAGAAGCATAGCACAATGGCTTAGTTCTGGGTGCCCTGAACAGACCATCATACGTACTTAATTTTTCTAAGTTCTAGGTGTATACAGACAGAAAATAAAGCAAGTGTAAATCCTCCGAAGTGCAGTCTATACAGTTGTAAATGTAAGAGTTTGTCAGATAGTTAGGATGTTGGATCCTGGGACTAACGTAATTAATTGGGAAATAGGTAAGAAGGGTTGACAACCAGAACTTGGTGAATTGGCATGTAAGTAATTGACCAAATTGTCTTGTAATCTAATTTTAGAATGTTTCCCCCCTGTGTTAGGAACAGTGGAGTTGATAATCAATAGGCACAAGTGAGGGCCTATGCTGAAGGATTCTTAGTCAAAAAATCTAAACAATGTCAACTTCCCAAGATAGTAATTGCATATAAGTGTTATTTTCTATTGTGGTTGTATGATTTGATTAAAAAACCTGAATAAGAACATAAGACCTTCCATTCTGGGTCAGACCATGGTCTACCTTACACAGTATCTTGTCTCTGAAGTGGCTTGTACCAGAGCTTCAAGGGGAATATACAAAACAGGACAATTATGGAATGATCCACTGCATCTTCTACTCCTGGTTTCTGGTAGTCAGAGTCATGCTGAGCCTGAGGTTCTGTTGCTGACCATCTTGGGTAATAGCCATCGATGGACCTATTGTCCATGAACTTATCCAGTTCTTTTTCGAGCCCAGTTATACTTTTTGACCGTCACAGCATCCCAGGGCAATGAATTCCACAGGTTAGTTGTATGTTGTGTGAAAAGTATTTCCTCTTGTTTATATGAAATCTGTTGCCTATTAACTTTATGAGGTGACCTCTGGTTTCGGTATTGAGGAAAAGAGTAAATAACACTTCTCTGTTCACTTTTTCCAAACCATTCATGAATTTATAGACCTCTTAGTGGTCTATTTTCTAAGATAACCAGCCCTAAGCTTTTTAGTCTGTCTTTACATGGAAGCCATCCCATACCCTTGATCATCTTTGTTGCCCTTCTCTGAACCTTTTCCAGTTCCATTATATCCTTTTTAAGATTGAGTGACCACAGTATTCAATGCATGGCTTCACCATGGATTCATATAGTGGCATTATGATATTTTCTGTCTTATTATCTATCCCTTTCCTAACAGTCCCTAACATACTGTTAGCGTTTTTGACCGCTGCTATACATTGCATGGACTCCAGATGATTCCAAGATCTCTTTCTTGGGTGGTAACAGCTAATTTAGCATTCGTCTTTGTATATATACAGTTGGGATTATTTTTTCCAATGTGCATTACTTTGTACTTATCAACACTGAATTTCATCTGCCATTTTTGTTGCAGTCACCCAGTTTTCTGAGATCCCTCTGTAGCATTCTGCTCTAGACTTCACTATCTTGAGTAATTTTATATCATCTGTAAACATTGCTACTTCATTGTTCACCCTCTTTTCCAGTTCATTAATTAATATGTTGAACAGCACAGGTCACAGTACAGATCCTTGGTGGACCATGTTGTTCCATTGTGAAAATTGACCGTTTATTCCTATCCTTTGTTTCTATCTTTCAACCAGTTACTGATCCATGAGAAGACATTTCCTCTTATATCATGGCTACTTAGTTTCCTGAACAGCCTTGAGTGGGGGGCCTTGTCACAGGCTTTCTGAAAATCCAAATACACTATATTGATTGGATCACCCTTATCAAAGAATTCCAATAGAGTGGTTATGCATGATTTCTCTTTACAAAAGCTATGTTGGCTCTTCCCCAACAAATCATGTTAATCTATCTGTTTTATATTATATTCTTAATTAAAGTTTCAACCAATTTGCCTGGTACTGATGTTAGATTCAGCATCCTGTAATTGCCAGCATCTCCTCTGAAGCTCTTTTTAAAAATCTGTGTTTTATTAGTTACCTTCCAGGTACAGAAGCTGATTTCAGTTGTAGGTTACATACTACAGTTCCTTCAGAACTCTTGCCTAAACATCATCTGGTCCTGGTGACTTATTACAGTTTAGTTTATCAATTTGTTCTAAAAACCTCTTCTATTTACACATCAGTGGTTATATTGACCAATTTTCTAGTTTATATTAGCCAAATAATAGTCCAATAGTATTTTTGTCTTCTTATACCCTATATTATTAGTTGCTGTTGTTAAAGATATTTAATAAAACTCTGTAAAACTAAAGCAACTCTCAAGTGCTTTTTTATTTTATTTTTTTTTAGTTAAGCAATCAAAATTAAAAGGACCTAAGAAAAGTGGTAAATGTAATCAGATAGGCAGTTGTTTACTTAAGGTTTGTTTTGTACCCTATCTTTCTTACATTTGCCTTAAGAAAACTGTTTGGTCACTGGATGTTAATGGTCACTGCTTGTACTGAACCTACGTCAGGCCTGCAGAGGAATTCATAGTTAGCACCAGGGAACTGCAACCCAACACCCAGTCTAAGAGTGGGAGAATTGCATGATTCCACCCTGAGAGGTGATGGCTTTAGGCTTGAGACCTGGAGAGGTCAGGGATGCAGTTAGCCCAGTAGCTGTGACACAGGCCATTTTGGTATTTCTTTGTATTTGAAGTGGGATGACGGGTTCTGTTTATTAATATTTATATTAAATCATGTCCAGAGGGCCTGACCTATTGGGCTAGGCACTGCACACAAACAAAGCGAGGGGCAGTCCTTAGCTCGAAGAGCTTACATACTGAGTAAACAAGACAAAGCATGGGAGGAGAAACTGAACAGAAGCACTGAGAAGTGAAATGGCTTGCTCACTGTCACTCAGATGGAGATAGAATAGAACCCAGATCTCCTGACTCTACTAGCCCATGATAGCACACTCATGCTATCCATTACCAAGGCTAGAATTCAATTTCATATTACATGGCCATTCGCTAATCTGGACCAGTAACGGGCATGTTATATGAAACTTGGAGCAAGGTCTAGGGAGAAAATAGCACCTTGCCTGGGGAATTGCTCTGCCAAGTAAGGGCAAGAAGAAGAACCTCTCTGATCGCAGAGCTGGAGGAGTGGTGGATGATTGGGGCTAAAAATAGAAAGTGTAGACAAAGCCAATATCTTTTTCTGTTCCTTTTGGCTCACTGGAGAATGCACTATTCTCAGGAGTTTGCCCATTTCAATGACATTCTTAGCCTGATCAAAAAAGGGACTTTTCTGCAATTTGTGGTTGTATTTTATTCTTTTTCTACAGGGCTAACATGATTACTGCTTCTGCAGTGTATATATCAGTTTCTGCACTGTAAATACCAATATGCTGAAAGAAGGCAAAAATCACAGGTGTTTCTGACTAATTTTAGCTAGCACTTGATGTTGCAATAAGAAAACATCATTAACAATCCAATTTGGAAGTGCTCTGTGCAAAGGACAAGGTGTCCTGTCAGCCAAAAAAGCTCCTAAAGGAATTTTATTTAGATATGAAAAAAACATAAATTCACCCAGAAGAATCTATAAACTAATGATAAAATATATTCATATCCAGACCAGGAGAAATTAATGCGATGAATTTGTTCCCTTGATACATAAAACTGGCTGTGTCCTGGAATGTCTCAGATTGTAAACTGTAATTCACTCTGTAATGGCTGCTGAATTGCTTGCTCCCTTCACATATTAATTAATTGCAAATGCGTTTTGATGCAGAGGCTCAAAATGTTTAGTCTTGAAAAAGGCCTAGTCTTCAAAGCAGAGTTTGTTTTTTCTCTCTCCCCTCCCTACATACACACACTCCAGTTGGATGTTCTTTTTCTTGTTAAACAATAGGAAATACCTTTCCAGCTGTGAGATTTACTGCTCCCTACAACTGTCTGACAGTGAACCTTGGCAGTCTTTTCATGCAAAAGGATGCAAGTAAAATTTGTGAAGGTTCTGGGCCTCTGCTCATCTGGCAGCTGACAGAATCCAGCAAAGCCTTGCTTGGCCCAGAGCTGCAAGTGTGGAAGTTTTAATTGTCGATGTAAATATTCTAAGCCAAAGGGTAACTTACACACAGAGAGAAACTTTCCAACATATCAGACTTACAGAACATATACCTGGTTTTATTTCAGGTATTTGAATTAATATTTCTTACTATTTTGGCTGTCAATGATGTGTTTTCTCTCAATTTGTTTTCACTGGATATACTGTAGGCAGCACTAGATGGTCTTTTCCATCTCTAATTTTTATGAAACATTCCATGTTAGCAAATCAAGTCCTACATGTGACATGTCACAATAAACTGGGCATTCTTAACAGGTGTCCCTGCTAAATATTCTCTTTGTCTCCCTCATTTTGCAACATTGTCCTAAATTAATAACACCGCAATCATTTGTCACAACAGACTGCACTACTATCAGGATTGTCGGCTAACAAGTACTTCTCTGCAGGATCACAGAGAAGTTGTATTAGGAAAGAGAAGAAAAAGCATAAATAGCTGAACAATCAGCAGTCTGAACACGAAAAATGGTTTTGAAATGTGTTTTATATTATTCTCTTTTCCAAAGTCACCCTGTGAGCAAGCATACTGTCAACTTAAATTTGTCACAACATTTAGATTTCCTAAAAAGCAAGTTTTTACAGAATCTAAACCAAACAAATGTTTCAATGATTTAAAAAAAAAATTAAATGGAAGCAGATGTTTTAAAATAAATAAAAAATCCTTTTTAGTGTTTTTAACCCAAGCACTGCAGCTCTGGGATCCTGAAAGTGAAACAGACTATGCAAAAAAAAGTGAAACTGATTTATTGTTTATATTGCCCAAGGTGAGAGAAATGCAAAAAGGAAGCAGTCAATATAAATAGTGAAGTCGAGTTCTGAATATAAATATATTTAAAAGTTGTTATTGTCAAAAAGCACTATATAAAAGCTAATTATTATTATTATTATTATTATTATTTAATATTATGGGGAGCCAATAATCATCCCTGGGTAACTCCCCTGAATTAGATGTACTGATATCAGTGTGTCACAAACCAGGAACTTGCCTAGTGGTCAGAGCTGGTTGGAGCTGGAGTCAGCAGCCAGGAACAAGGCAGGCACAAAAGAGATCACAATGGTGGACATGTGCACTGAGCAACCAGAGATCAGTTGTTACTGTGGGGGCTAAACGTCAGGCTTGCTGACTTCCTCAATCAATCAAGTGGCCCTGCTGTGACTCAGCTGTGCTTATGGGCTGCCCAGGGAGTGGGCAGCTGCAGATTCTCATTCCTGACACAGTGATGGTTTTGGTTCCTGGATTTTAAGCTTTTTATTGTACCTTTTAAAGCTCTTATTTAAAATTCTGAATGCAAGATGCCTGCTTTCTCAACATGGACACGCGGGCTCTAAGTGAGCGAACATACTATATAGCACTTCCATTAATGTTAACTGGAGTTGCACATCTAAATCCCACCAACAGCAGACATAGTTCTCACCCCTTCAGGATGTGAGGTCAGGGGTCTCTCTCTGAAGTCAATGGGAAATCCCCATCTCCTGCAGGAGGAGAATCAGGTCCCTTGATACCCATCCACAAAATAGCAGTTTATGTAACAGCTAATTTTAAAGTTTCCTGCTGGCAAAACTGTTCTTACAAACCAGAGAAATAAAAAATCTCTGGAGACCCACCACTTAGCGCTAGATTATGCCTTTAGGCACATCCCTTCACATGCATAGTCAATCTGTGGAACTCATTGCCAAGGGATGTTGTGAAGGCCAAAACTATAACCGGTACAAAAAAGAATGAGATAAGTTCATGAAGGATAGGTCCATCAATGGCTATTAGCCAAGATGGTCAGGAATGCATCCTTATGCTGTGGGTGTCCTGAGCTTCTGTTTGCCAGAAGCTGGGAGTGGAGAACAGGGAATGGATCACTTGATGGTTACCTGTTCTGTTCCTTCCCTCTGAAGCACCTGGCATTGGCCATTGTCAGAAGACAGGATACTGGGCTAGGTGGACCATTGGTCTGACCCGATATGGCCAATCTTATGTTCTTAAATGGTGGTGCTTAAATTCACCAATGGAGGAGTAGCCCTAAAAGTCATTTGCCTCTACTAGTACCACATTACATTTCTGAGTCATTAGACCTAAGATCCATGAGGTCTGTGTGGGGTTTCAAAATAACTTTTATTCCAGTTCTCTCAATGGAGCAATGATTTACAGTAGCTAAGGCCCACATACTTTAACTATCAAACCTCTCTGTTTCAGTCTGATTTTGTGCTTTTAAATAGACACTTTTTATGTAGGTTTTGCAATGTTGGACATTTGGGAAAGGCAGCTAGTTAGCGGAAGAACACAAGTCGACACACTGTAAGACTCGGTCTAAAGCTACATTGCTCAGGGCTATAAAAAATATTGTGTCCTATTCAACATAGTTAGGTTGACCCTAACCCCCACTGTACAAGTAGCTTGGTCAACAGAAGGATTATTTCATTGACCTAGCTACTGCCTCTTGATGGGGTGGATTTACTACAGCAACAGAAAACTCCCTTCCATTGGTGCAGTGTCTGCACTACAACAGCATAGCTGCAGTACTGGAGCTGTGCTGCTGTAGAGCTTGTAGTAAGAGACATCCTAAGACTTATCTGTTATATCAGCCCTTTCAATTCTGGCAGAGGCTCAACTGTTTGGCATAAGAATAAAGCAGGAATCAATCTGACTTCAGATCAATACAGACTAGACATTTCTAGATGCTCCTAATTTCAGTATTTGTGCAAGCTTTTGTTATGTGTGTTATAAATCAACACTCAAATACAATTAACAGTTAATCAACAAGGACACAGTCACTATGAAAATTTGAAAAAATTTTTTAATTACCTTTCCATTAAAATGTGGGGGGAATGTGGATTTATCAATTGTTGCCCAATAACAAAGGGCAGAATGGAGAGGGAAAACTTATTTAAAAGCTTTTAAAGAGACATTATGTGCAACATAGAGTAAAAAAATGGTAAAACTAAACAACTGGCACCAGAGATTGGCTGATAATGCAAGATTTTAGTGTTAGCTGGGGAACAATGATATCTGCTTATTTCCAGATGCTAGGCCATCTGGTCTACTTCATTCCACCTGCCTGTTCTAGGGTTTGACACCTTGGATTCAAATATGGGGATTGTGATTTTAAAATTAGCACATAATGTCTGCTGTGCAGCTTTGTCATTTTCATTCAGTTACCCTATGTCATTGCTTAGATACCAAGGTGATAGGCATCTTAAAACTACAATAGGGCTAAATCCTGATTTACAGCCGCACTTTCTCTGATAGTGTAAAACTCCTTGATGAAAGGCAAATAGCAAAATCGTTATGGAGTTGTGTCCAGCTATAAGTTAAATGCATAAGGCCTGATTCTCACACTGTTGGAAAGCAGACATCATGCCACTAAACTCAGTGGAGTTACTGGTGAAAAGCATTATAAGTGAGATCAGGCTCAGTCCCATAACTGTGATATTCATTTAGAAGTTCCTTTAATTAAAATGATCTTGGCTGTATGCATTAGGGCAAGTAGGCATCACCTCTAACGACAAGGGCATGTGTTCCAACTGGTCTGCAAAGGAGAATGTTTGCAGAAACTGTTTGGCAAGCAAACACTTTTTAAAAATGGATCAGTGAAGGATTGCTGTGGACAATACCTTACAACTCTGATCCAAGATACTTGTTGCCAAAATGTTTGAATAAATGCTTCTGAATGGTGCCAGGGTTAACACTGGTTACTGAAGTCCTCTACTAACAGAAAAGATTCATTAGAGGCAGTAGCAATACAAGTTTCCCCACATTGCCCCAAATATGCTTCACCTTGTGAGAGGATAATTTTGGGGTAGAACCTCAGCTGGTGTAAATCACTTAGTTTCACTGAAATCAGTGCAGCTACACTGATATACACCAGCTGAGGATCTGATCTAGTTTCTCTTCAGGGTGTCTCTGCTAACACTGATGATAAGTTTGCCAATTTGTTTTGGGAGTTTCACACTTGTTTGTTAATAAAGTGAGACAAATATGGTCAAGGCCTATATGATGGGTCAAAAACACACTATTCTATCTTTACCCTTGGCTTTCCAGATGTCAAATCCTGCTTGTTGCCCAATGGAATGGTTTAACAAATTGCTGTTGTTTCTTTGTCCTTCTCCCTTTCTTGCACCCAGTTCGTATAAATGTTTCATACAATTTCAAATACTAACCTCTGCCAGTGCCTGCTCTGTGGTGTGATCCTGCTTTCACTGAAGTCAGTATGCAAAGCATCATTGATTCTGTGATGCAGGATCAGAATCCTAAAGAGAGAGAGCTCAAGAATTAACCCAATGCTTCTGACAGGCCCAGACAGAAGCCAGTGACACCAAAGGAGTGGTAGTCTCTCTGTGGGAGATGAACCTACTGGGTGAAAAGTAAAAGGGATGTTTACATGAATTTAGGCTTAACATTTTACTGAATATAGCCTTGTTTTGGTTCTTCCACTGCAAAGCTGCTTTTTTTGTGACTGTTCAGATTTTTTTTAACTTCACAATTCAAAATCTAAAAAGTTTTTAAAGTTGTAAAGCTCTCAAGTATCAGGATGACAAGCACAGTGCATGGATATCGGTAGCTAGCTAGAAGCTTTTGGTTACACCTAATGAATAATGATAGACTATTTGAAAATTGTGTTTTCATTTGTTTGGATTGGCTAGTGAGGCACTTAAACGCTCTCCATGGACATTCAAAATCCCATGGCTCTTTTTATTAAGAGTAGGGCTTTGCTGCAATGTCTGTTGCCAAAAATGTTTTGCAGACTCCTTGTTGTATCAGTCAGGCAAGGTACTAACAAGCGTCAACAGGACTTTATTTTTACAGTGGAAACCTCTTTACCAAGCTGCTACTGCACACTCTGTAACTCTCACTCCGCCTCCTCAACTCCTCCCACCTCTTTCCTGTCCTTTCAGACTCCCAACAGCCAGTGCTCCCAGTTCTAATAATTACAAGCACATCTAAACACCACATTCCCGTGGAACCATCAGATGCTCTCTGAGTTTAAAAGTATGAGCCCTGGTCTCTCTCACGTTCTTCTCTCCACCCTTTAATAATATTTGTGAAACATTTATTATATTTACCTATTTTTAAAAAATTGTAAAAATAATTAACAGGAATAAAATAAAACAAAGAATCAAGAATTTGGAGCTTGATCCTGCAGAATATTTTCCTATTGATTGTGATGGGATTACTCATGTGAGGAAAGGTTACTTACTTATATGAGGATCAGTTGCAGGACTGGATCCATAATTTTTTAGGGTACACATAGTGCTAGAGAAGACAAAGTGGAAAGATAATAAGAAAACACTTCAACTCCAGGTTATGGAACACAGAATTTTAGAATGTGCTAGTTGGCTGCATTTTCTGAGTGAATATTCAGCACTTCTCCTTGTCAGTGTTAGGAGCACATAGAATGCAGATTTTCTGCTTGTTCTACCCAAAAGATGATAGATTTTTCTTTTTCCTTCTTGTGTCATAACTCCAGCATTGTGGGTTACAAGGCTGGTGCTCGCTCTCTCTCTCTCTCACACACACACACACAAAGTCCCCAAGCTCTGGTAGGGCCTCACAGCTTTTCCATGCAACAAGAATACTGTATCCATCATAGAGAAACAATAAACAAGATTCTGTCATAAAGGACTTCATCATGTTCTTCAGCAAGCATCCAATTTCTTTCTGTCCCTGATATCAGATAACAATAACTTCTGCTCTTCCTGCATAGAATTTCTCCTTACTGATGTTAGATAGCACTTCTGCAAGCAAAGAGTCTTCATTATGTGTTTGATCCTGTCCCACTGAAGTCAATAGGAGTTTCACTATTAATCTAAATGAGCGTAGGATTAAGTCCTGTTATCTTTAGGTGCTGTGGAAGGATTTTTCTTCTATCTAGTCCTTCCACACAAGATTAGACACCATGAACATAGATGTTCTAGACTTTCAATTGGTTCCCACATCCATTTTATTGTTTTGGGAGTACAGATTTCCTTAAGGATTTTTTTTATCACTTTACCTCCACCTCAAGAGTAACCATCTCCGCAGTCTTTTCAGCATAACCCCTCCCTTTGCTTACACACACACTTGCTCACTCATCCTCACCTAGCCTAGGCCATCACATTGAATTCAGAGCTAGATCTACACTTTTTTCCTCGAAAGAGGATAAAGTATCCCAGAGTTCATAGACATTGGTTCATCAAAGGGACTGGCATGTTTTTTTACTGCTGCTTATTGAGGCTCAACCTGAAGGTGGGGAGAGCTGGAAGAAACAGCACAAGTGATGGTGTGACAATCCTTAGTCAGCTGTAGTGCACTCTGCTCAATAGCTTAAATCTTATCTCCTTTATTTTTAGGCGTAAAGTAGCCCTATTCTTAAAGAGGGATTTTTGACTATGCCATGTAACAACCCTTTGGAAGGCAGGAGACCTCTCTCCCTATAGCTTCATTAACAGAGCTGGAGTCATAGGAATACATGGCTGGAAAGGATCTCAGGAGTCTATCCCCTCATGTTAAGGCAGGATGGTAGTTATTTTTCTTCCCTTGTTTTACTTTTCTAGTCTTGTTTTCACTGTGATAATATTCATTTTTATCTGTACAGAAATTTTCACTGAGTCAAATGAGAAGGTTTCTATTTTTCAAAATGTACCGTGGCAGATTATGCTCCAGAGAAGTATTTGTGATAACAGCAGTTCAGTGCCTTCCTGTGGGCTAATGTTGGAGTTCACTTGAAAAATAAGAGATATCTTTGGTTTACAGTTCCCTTGTAGTTATTCTGAACCATTAACCTAATCATCTCAAACAAAACAAACCAAAATGCTGTGGTTAAGAGCGACTTAATTCCTGGACAACATTAGCTGTCTGCAAAGTGTACAAGGATTACCACATCATTATTTTTATTGTGTAGTAATGAAGTGGGATATGACTGACCCAGAAGTTAAAGGAGCATAACATAGGGAGAAATAGGGATTTTGGTTATTTGGAATCTTAGTCTTTTGTAAATCGATGGTTCACATAAACCCTGGGGGATTGTGAGTTGGTTTGAATAAACTCTGCAAGAGACAGTCTCCTCATTTGAGGGTGATGATCTCATTTCACATAGTTTATGGTGGGGATGGGGAGGATTTTAAATGCATTAAATAAAATTTCCTTGCTTTAGTTGTAACTACAGTGAATACACATACATTAACCAAGTATCAGGGGGTAGCTGTGTTAGTCTATATCCACAAAAACAACTAGGAGTCCTGTGGCACTTTAAAGACTAATAGATTTATTTGAGCATAAGCTTTTGTGGGTAAAAAACACACTACTTCAAATGCATGGAGTGAAAGTTATAGAAGCAGGCATTATTATACTGACACTGAAGAGAAGGGAGTCACCTCACAAATGGAGAACCAGTGTTGACAGGGCCAATTCAATCAGGGTGGATGTAGTACATGCCCAATAATTGATTATTATAATTTTCCTCGACAGAGGAAAAAGGACAGTAAACTATCTAAACTCCTATATGCCACAGGGGGCTACAACAGTGGAACCCTTAACTCACCTAACAATATTGTTAATCTATCCAACCACACACTTAACCTGGTGGAAGAGTCTGTCCTATCTCGGGAACTTTCTGCCCCATCACCCCAATGAACATGATACAGTTCTGCAGTGATCTGGAAGCCTACTTTCGTCGTCTCCAAAACAAGGGATATTTTCAACACAGCGCTGAACAGTGCACTGACCCACAGGAACCCTCCTACCAACACTACAAGAAGAAGAATTCTATGTGGACTCCTCCTGATGGTCGAAATGACAGACTGGACTTCTGCATAGAGTGCTTCTGCAGACGTGCACAGGCTGAAATTGTGAACAAACAGCATCACTTGCCCCATAAACTCATCTGTACAGAACGCAACACCATCCACAGCCTCAGAAACAACTCTGACATTATAATCAAAGGGGCTGACAAAGGAGGTGCTGTAGTCATAATGAACAGGTCGGATTATGAACAGGAGGCTGCCAGGCAACTCTCCAACACCACATTCTACAGGCCACTATCTCTGATCCCACTGAGGAGTACCAAAAGAAACTACTTCGTCTGCTCAAGAAACTCCCTCCTACAGCACGGGAACAAATCTACACAGACACACCCCTAGAGCCCCAACCAGGGGTATTCTATCTGCTACCCAAGATCCATAAACTTGGAAACCCCAGACGCCCCATCGTCTCAGGCATCGGCACTCTTACAGCAGGTTTATCTGGCTATTTGGATTCTCTCCTCAGACCCTATGCTATCAGCACTCCTAGCTATCATCGAGACACCGCTGACTTCCTGAGGAAACTACAATGCATTGGTGATCTTCCTGAAAACACCACCCTGGCCACTATGGATGTAGAAGCTCTTTACATTAACATTCGGTCAGCTAGTAAGCTTAGAGAGTACTAATGACCCACCAGAGTTTGGCAGAAAGCAGCATGTTTATTATACTGATGGCTAAGCTCAAAAGAAGGGGTGGGGGTGTCACACTCACACTCGCATACTCATGCTCCCAGGACAGGCACGGCACTGGAGATTTCAGGATTCTTCAAGGTAAGTGTCCCACAGCGCAGCAATGGATAGTGTGATGACGGTAAGTCTTCCCGAGGCTTGATGGAATGCAATGCGGCGAACCACTGGCCAGGCGGTCCAGGCGAAGGGCCTTCATGGGAGGTACAAGCTTGTGAGTGCCCTCCTGAGCACATGGCCCCTTACCCTTTTAAGGACCTGCTCCTCATGTTCTGCGACTAGAGATGACTTGGCCGTGTCTCAGATAGTGCCCATGCAGTGTCCATGCATTGGGTGTGTGAGTGCTACCTAATTAGAGTCCCAGGCACCTTGTCTACCTGGGAGCTCTTCCGATCTTCCAACTGTTCAACCAGCCCATTCATCCCACAAGCATTCCAGGAGGGAAGGGGAGTGGGAAAGCCACTTCACAGGTATTCAAAGAGAGAGAGGAGAAAAAAAGGGGGGTGGGGTATAACAGACCTTTTGAGCATACAGGTTATACATAGAATAGCCATACAGAGCATACAGATCACAGCTGCTCCTACAGCACAGCACATCTACTAATGTGATATATGCCATCATGTGCCAGCAATGCCCTTCCACCATGTACATTGGCCAAACCGGACAGTCTCTACATAAAAGAATAAATGGACACAAATCTGACATCAGGAATCATAACATTCAAAAACCAGTGGGAGAACACTTCAACCTCTCCAACCACTCAGTGACAGACTTGAAGGTGGCAATTTTGCAACAAAAAAACTTCAAAAACAGACTTCAAAGAGAAACTGCTGAACTTGAATTAATATGCAAACTAGATACTATTAACTGTGGTCTAAACAAAGACTGGGAATGGTTGGGTCATTACACCAATTGAATCTATTTCCCTATGTTAAGTTCTCCTCACACCTTCTATGGGCCATCTTAATTATCACTTCAAAAAGTTTTTTTTTCCTCCTGCTAACGATAGCTCATCTCAATTGATTAGACTCTGCCTGTTGGTTTGCATACTTCCACCTTTTCATGTTCTCTGTATGTATAAATATCTCCTGTCTGTGTGTTCCATTCTATGCATCTGAAGAAATGAGCTTTAGCTCACGAAAGCTCATGCTAAAATAAATTTGTTAGTCTTTAAGGTGCCACAAGTACTCCTGTTTTTTTTGCGGATACAGACTAACACGGCTGCTACTCTGAAATTTGTGATAGATAGTCCCTTATACCAAGATCACAGCAATATTCAGGTTACTCCCAGTCCCAAAGGACCAGCTGCTTACCGCAGGTCAATTGTACCTTAGATCTCACTCCAAAAGCAATACTTGTAACCACTCCTATAGGAAATTATATAAATATTAAGTTGGAAAAGTAAATTAAAGTTATTTACAAGGTTAAAGCAGGTAAACATGTATACAAAAATAAGCTACAATCTTAAGTTTCAAAAGGTAATAGCTGTCATTTGATGTCCCTTAGGACTAACCCAGGGTAACCCTGGGGTCTCTTGCTGATGCTTAGAAAAGCTTTGCCCCCAGAGTACAAGCAGCATAGAGATATCTAGTTCTTTTGTTTGGGTTGTTATCCCTCTCCTGCCATGTGCTCTCATTCTGCATAGTCAGCTGGTGGGAGGAATCAACTTGTATGACTAATCTTCATGGTGGGGGATAGTAGAACAACAAAGTATTTTGTCTTCTTTAACATCTGACAATAGTCCATCTGGTGTCGATGGGCCTTTCCTTTTGGGAAGGATGTAAAACCGTCTGTTGCTGATCAGCATTTCACACTAATTAAAGTATCTCTTTTCTTCAGTGATTTACATAGAAGCTCACAATACAATCATTCAACTATTACCTTACAATATGGGATACAGATGTTATAAATGAGATTAATGCATGAAGCAACTCACAAGCATTCAATAAAGTCTAAACACTAAAGAGACAAGGTGGGTGAAGTAATATCTTTTATTGGACCAACTTCTGTCCAGTCACCCACCTGGTCTCTCTAATATTCTGGTACCAACATGGCTACAACAGCAGTGCATACATCTAAACATTACACACATTCTTATCATTCTAATACCTCGTTCAACAATGCTAACACACAAGTGAGCCAGAGCAACTCCAGCTATGTATTTGTCAGTGTTCAATTGAGACATGGAGATTTGGCATGATCTAGCACCTGGTCTGCCAGTGTCACAATCACTACACTCCCTAATGAATTCACACAGAAAAATGATAAAAGACAAAACCTATGGGTGATAAGAGTGTTTAACACCTTTCATAAAATATGTTCATATCTCTCCTCAACCTCAAAAGAAACCTGAACAACACATTCAAAAGATGAGCATGGGAGCTTAAATTCATAACTTTGCTAGACACTACAATGTATAGATTCAATAAAGACACTGAATTTATGGCTCAATATAGCAATCTTTAAACCACTAGCCCTACTTTATTCTACAACTGCAAAGGTGTTAACACCCCAATTCACCTTGAATGTTCTCTTGCAACATGTGTTAACTACTTACACTTACCAATCTGTCCTACCTTGTATTTGGCTGTGACACTTTGAGTACCTTTCCCAGAGTTGAAGAAGAGCTCTGTGTAAGCTTGAGAGCTTGTCTCTTTCAGCAACAAAAATCCAGTAAAAGACATTACCTTACACAGTGTCTTTCAGATTCTAGTACACTTAGTTATACTTCCTTAGACCAATTTATACTCACTAATTGATGTGTAAATGATTGTAAGGTAGTCTAAGTGAAGCTTTGGTCCTGACCAGGGCTGCCTCCAGGCACCAGCGCAGCAAGCAGATGCTTGGGGTGACCAATGGAAAGGGGTGGCATGTCCAGCTCTTCGGTGGCAATTCGGCGGCGGTCCACTTCTACCAAGAGAGGGAAAATTGCTTTTGTAGTGAGCCAGCCACTCCCAGTCCCTATTCAAACCCGAAATAATGGTGTTAAATTTGCAAATGAGTTGTAGCTCTGCAGTTTCTCTTTGAAGTCTGTTTTTGAAGTTTTTTTTGTTGAAGTATGGCTACTTTTAAATCTGTTATAGATTGGCCAGGGAGATTGAAGTGTTCTCCTACTGGCTTTTGTATGCTACCATTTCTGATGTCTGATTTGTGTCCATTAATGCATCTGAAGAAGTGGGGTTTTTTACCCATGAAAGCTTATACCCAAGTAAATCTGTTAGTCTTTAAGGTGCCACTGGACTCCTTGTTGTTTTTAAGTAATTCCTGGTTCATCAGTGGTAATACCAAGCACTTTGCCCTCTGATTTTCCCCTCTTCCTCAGGCCATCCACTCTTTCTTGCACTATGTGAAATTGTCTACGGCGGCAATTTACAGCGCTGCAACTTTCTCACTCGGTGCTATGACCCCCCCCCCCTGCCCCGAGCGCAGTAAGTTTCAGCACTGTAAAGTGCCAGTGTAAACAGTGCGCCAGCACTGGGAGCCATGCTCCCAGCACTGGTAGCTATGCCTCTCATTGAGGTGTTTTTTTTAGAGCTCTGGGAGAGCACTCTCCCAGTGCTGCACCGTGACCACATGAGCCACATTAAAGCACTGCGGCAGCGCTTTAGCATTGTCACGTAGACTAGCCCTTTAACTGGCTTGTTGTGCTGTTCCAAAACGTACAGAGTATTACAAAGATAAGGGATGGTCTCTGTCTGAATAGCTAGCGGAAGAGCTAACTGGTGTTTATTGATCTAATATGCTTTAGATATTCCTACAGCACCCATTACAGTTTGGAGTATAGCATAAAGAGGAATTAAATGGTTGAACTGAAAAATCAGAGTTGCAATACAGGATGTGTTGTGTAAATATATATAATATATAATTATGTAAAAAAAAATCTTTTGAAATCCTGTAGATTTTGAAGTACAGGTTATTGTACTTTATTGGCCTGAGTGAAATCTAGTATTTAATCTAGCTGGGGAAAAATCAGGTTTGTTTGTTTTACAAATGAAGAGACTTATTCTTGATCATAGTCATTCTCACTGGTAGAAGCCAATGTTAATTATGGGAAGTGGCTGTCTTTTCTTATATTCTTATCTACTCTGGAGTAGATAAGATAGTATTAGACACATGCTTACTACTCTACTAATCAAAACCAGGCAAAATCTGGAGTCTGGATAAGCTCGTGATTAGGAAATGAAAACGTATTCTGCAAGTACTCTTATTAACTTGTGCAGTCACAGTCCATCGTATCATTCACTTGAAGTCAACTCATGTTTTTTTCATATTGCCTAATGCGCTGTACATGGGCAGTATCTGGTATATACAAAGTGTACAAATTTTGCGTACATTACATTTGTGTAGCATGTAACCTCATTGTCCAATGTCTGCTCTAGCGCTTTCCTTGCTATAGATCAGGGGTTCTCAAATTTTAGCAACCTGAGGACCCCCCATTTTGATTTAAAATTTTTCGGGGACCCCTAAAGCCCCCTGCTCAGCCCCAGGCCCTGCTCTCACTCTACCCCTTCCTTCAAGGCCCCACTCCTGCCCCATCTCTTCCCATTCCCCCGCTCACTCCATCCCCCCTCTCTCCGTCGCTCGCTGTCCCCCACCCTCACTCACTTTCATCAGGCTGGGGCAGGGGGTTGGGGTGCAGGAGAGGGTGTGGGATGCGGGCTCTGGGAGGGCATTTCGGTGCAGGAGAGGGTGAGGGGTGCAGGCTCTGGGAAGGAGTTTGGGTGTGGCGTGCAGGCTCTGGGCTGGGACAGGAGGTTGGGGTGCAGGAGGGGTGAGGGGTGTGGGCGGTTGCTGGGTGGCTCTTACCTCAGGTGGCTCCCGAAAGCAACTGGTACATTTCTCAGGCAGGGGCTTCTAGGTGAAGGGCCAGGCGGTCTCCGCGTGCTGCCCCCTGTTCGTGTTGGTGGGGGGGGGCAGCACGTGGAGACCCCCTGCCCTCCTAGGGGCTGCAGGGACGTGCCGTCTGCTTCTGGGAATGGTGCGGAGTCAGGATAGGCAGGGAGCCTGCCTTAGCCTTAGTGCACCGCTGGAGTTTTAGCACCTAAAATCTCCTAGTTTGGCTTCAGTAGCCTCCAGGAGATAGAAGGAGTGGGAGGAGTTGATCTGCAGGGCTAGCGGACCCCCTGGAGTACTCTCAGGGCCCCCAGGGGTCCCCAGGCCCCAGTTTGAGAAACACTTCTATAGATCAAAGTTTCTTCGATATATAAATGATATTTTATTCTATTTCTCAGAGCCAGGCTTCACAGATCAGGGATTCATTCATATAAAATAGAAATCACACATTGTAGACATGTTCCAGGATAGGCATTAAGTAGAATGCCTACCCTAGAGCTAACTGTTGTTTATTGATCTAATATGCTTTAGATATTCCTACAGTGCCCATCACTGCAGTAACTAATCGTTATATTTTCATTCACTGAACATCTCCCCCAAACCAATAACGCTCACTTTCTGCATGCATTCTGCGGCCTTCACGACTATGTCACTGGAAACTCTTGAATACTCCAGCCTCTTTACTCAAAGGCATTCTCAACCTCATGACAAAACATTTCAGTAATATTTGTAAATTTTCAACCTAGCTATATAAAATACAGTCTTCCACTGTTCCAAGAGTGGGGTCCCTTGACGATGAAAATACAAAAGGAGCGCTTAAAGATGATAAAGTCATTGCGGAGAAACTAAATGGATTCTTTGCCTCAGTCTTCACGGCTGAGGATGTTAGGGAGATTCCCAAACCTGAGCTGGCTTTTGTAGGTGACAAATCTGAGGAACTGTCACAGATTGAAGTGTCACTAGAGGAGGTTTTGGAATTAATTGATAAACTCAACATTAACAAGTCACGGGACCAGATGGCATTCATCCAAGAGTTCTGAAAGAACTCAAATGTGGAACTATTAACCAAGGTTTGTAACCTGTCCTTTAAATCTACCCAATGACTGGAAGTTAGCTAATGTAACGCCAATATTTAAAAAGGGCTCTAGGGGTGATCCTGGCAATTACAGACCGGTAAGTCTACAAATTAGTTGAAACAATAGTAAAGAATAAAATTGTCAGACACATAGAAAAACATAAACTCTTGAGCAATAGTCAACATGGTTTCTGTAAAGGGAAATCGTGTCTTACTAATCTATTAGAGTTCTTTGAAGGGGTCAACAAACATGTGGACAAGGGGGATCCGTGGACATAGTGTACTTAGATTTCCAGAAAGCCTTTGACAAGGTCCCTCACCAAAGGCTCTTACGTAAATTAAGCTGTCATGGGATAAAAGGAAAGGTCCTTTCATGGATTGAGAACTGGTTAAAGGACAGGGAACAAAGGGTAGGAATTAATGGTAAATTCTCAGAATGGAGAGGGGTAACTAGTGGTGTTCCCCAAGGGTCAGTCCTAGGACCAATCCTATTCAATTTATTCATAAATGATCTGGAGAAAGGGGTAAACAGTGAGGTGGCAAAGTTTGCAGATGACACTAAACTACTCAAGATAGTTAAGACCAAAGCAGATTGTGAAGAACTTCAAAAAGATCTCACAAAACTAAGTGATTGGGCAACAAAATGGCAAATGAAATTTAATGTGGATACATGTAAAGTAATGCACATTGGAAAAAATAACCCCAACTATACGTACAACATGATGGGGGCTAATTTAGCTACAACGAGTCAGGAAAAAGATCTTGGAGTTATCGTGGATAGTTCTCTGAAGATGTCCACGCAGTGTGCAGAGGCGGTCAAAAAAGCAAACAGGATGTTAGGAATAACTAAAAAGGGGATAGAGAATAAGACTGAGAATATATTATTGCCCTTATATAAATCCATGGTACGCCCACATCTCGAATACTGTGTACAGATGTGGTCTCCTCACCTCAAAAAAGATATTCTAGCACTAGAAAAGGTTCAGAAAAGAGCAACTAAAATGATTAGGGGTTTAGAGAGGGTCCCATATGAGGAAAGATTAAAGAGGCTAGGACTCTTCAGTTTGGAAAAGAGAAGACTAAGGGGGGACATGATAGAGGTATATAAAATCATGAGTGATGTTGAGAAAGTGGATAAGGAAAAGTTATTTACTTATTCCCATAATACAAGAACTAGGGGTCACCAAATGAAATTAATAGGCAGCAGGTTTAAAACAAATAAAAGGAAGTTCTTCTTCAACAGTCAACTTGTGGAACTCCTTACCTGAGGAGGTTGTGAAGGCTAGGACTATAACAATGTTTATAAGGGGACTGGATAAATTCATGGTGGCTAAGTCCATAAATGGCTATTAGCCAGGATGGGTAAGAATGGTGTCCCTAGCCTCTGTTCGTCAGAGGATGGAGATGGATGGCAGGAGATCACTTGATCATTGCCTGTTAGGTTCACTCCCTCAGGGGCACCTGGCATTGGCCACTGTCGGTAGACAGATACTGGGCTAGATGGACCTTTGGTCTGACCTGGTACGGCCTTCCTTATGTTCTTATGTTCTTATGATTTCTACTAAGTGCTATTGTTCTGTGCACTTCAGTCTGACAGCACCATTTCTTCTGTGATGTAGCACTCATGAAATGGTTTATCTAAGGGGTCAGGTTGCCCTGATAATGCAGGCAGGGAGGTTATCTCTACAAGCTGTTATAAAACAGTTTCAACCCAAAGCGAAATGCCATGCCAAACAATTGATTCAATTACAGTTAGGTAAACCTATAGCAAGCTGCTATGTTTTCCAGAATCAATCTACAACAGAGATCATCTTGAGTAGGCCTCAGTGTTTCTGAGCCCATAGACTCACTAAGCAGGGAATTCTCTGTAGCTCTCAACTCCTGGTATGTCTGCTAAGGAAGCCTTTTTAAAATCATAGTAAATATGAAAAGATATAAGTTAACATTTTCTTTTAATTGGTGAGACTTGATGATGTATACAAACACTAAGGCCAACATTTTCAAAAATAATGTAATTTTGGGTGCCCCAGGTTTTGGGTGCATAGTTTAAGACACATTAAGTCCTCAACACTTTTTTTGCAGAAAGTGTTGAGGACCCATCCTCTGAAAACCAGATCACTGTAAGGTGTTTCAAATGGGTATGCAAATATGGAGGTGCACAAAGTCTAGAGTTGGTTGGGAATTTTTCAACAATACCCTTTTTTTTTTTTGGAAAATGTGGATTCAACTAAATGGATTTTTTTTGCAGAAATATTTTGGTTTTTATTAAACTTTCATTGGGAAGATTTCTCAGGTCCGGGATGGACTTCTGGAGTGAGAGAGAAACTCCTAAATAGCCAGTAGTCCAGTGGTTTGGACCCTAAGCTGGGTGCTTCAAAGCTGGCTGAGTACAGACTTAAACCTCGTGTTAGTCTGGATCTGTAAAAGCAGACGAAGTGGGTATTCACCCACGAAAGCTCATGCTCCAAAACGTCTGTTAGTCTATAAGGTGCCACCGGACTCTTTGCTGCTTTTACAGATTTAAACCTGTGTCTCTCACAGTCTGAGGGAGTGTCCTTAACACTGGGATAGTGTCTGTTCTGGTGTTGGGGCGTCTCCCTCTTTTTTGTGTGTGAAGAATTTAGAAAGGTCTTGCTTTCATCTCAATGCAGGTTGAAACCTCAACCTTTTTTTGGCCAAGTGGAATTGTTTTCTGGCCAGCCATAGCAAAAGCACTAGTCATGTTTGAAAATGTTGGCATAAAGGCCTAAAGTGAACTAGCAACAATGTCTGCCAAAGTCACAGACAAATGCCCTTGATTTTTCCATATTTAACTTGATCGAATATTTGTAACCACATTTTAAAGGGATTTTAATAGTGCTTCTGGTTATACTCTAGGATACAAGGTGACCAATGAATTAAGAGATGGCAAGAACTGAAATAAACAAATCCAGAGCTTTCCCTAGGCCCATCTCAGTTTCATTAAAAAAAAAATAGTGAATCCAAGTTATATTTAGTTACAGAAAGCTTTTTCACAGGCTAGCAATCTGAGATCAAGCAGGCAGTGGCTCTAGAAACTTGTTAGGGCAGTATTGTGTCTAGATGTGGTTTTAAAACAAATTAATGGAGCCAAAGAGTTGGGGCATTGAATTACAAAGATGCCCGATATGTAAAGTAATAGGCTCTAAAGAGGGGTCATTGACCTGAATGCTCATTACTTACAAGGCAAAATGCCAAATGAAGATTTGCTAGAGAAAGGAATGCAGGATTATTAGCCTTGATCTTTACTAGCAAAGTTATGTAGGGTTGTGTGTATAAGCACCAGATAAATTACTGAAAAAGACAGGGAGTCCAGGGGAATCTGGTTAGTATTAATGAGAATGCTTTTGTGTGGTCTCCAAACTACTTCCTAGAAGCAGGGATAAGCTGAAGAGGGGAACCAGTAGTCAAGCGCCTTGTGCATGTCTCTTCAGACATGCCTATAAGCCACAGAAACCCCTGCTCCCATCCCCTTTTTCAACCTGCAGACCAGGAGTAAGGCAATAGGTATGCATGGGGATTATTGTTATTATATTTATTTAGTTATGTGATGGTAGCACCTAGAAGCCTAAGTGAGATCAGGGTCCCATTGTGTTAGATGCTGTGCAAGCACAGTGAGAGACAGATAAGAGAAAGGGAAATGGTAAGAAGGGAGAACAAAGTTCGGAGAGGTCACACAGGCCATTAGTGGTAGAGGCAAGTCTGGAACCCAGCTCTCCTGAGTAAGACTAGTTGACATTTTTTTTGTTTGAAATTGTGAGGGGAAAAATAGCTTCTCCTTTTAAAAAAAAATCAAAACAAACATTTCTGTAGGAGTATGTCTGTTTTCCACAAAAAAGCAGCCAAAATGTTTGCCTAATTGGCCAACATTTTTTAGTTTTCAGTTGCTGAAAACCAAAACATTTCTGAGGCTGCTCAGCTTTTTTGGTTTTGAAAGGTAACACACAAAAAAGTCTGAAGACATTTTGATGAAAATGATTTCATTTTCAATGGGTTTTTTTTTCTACCAGTCTAGTTCTGTGTCCTAGTCCTGTTCCCTATGCCCTTGATCATGCTGCCTCTTCAGTCATCCACTTCTTAATCTTACTGATGCCCACACAGTTTTTGCTCACACTTGAACTGGAGCACAACAACAATGCATTCTGCTGCTCACTGCACAAAGATTGGCAGGGTCAAAGACACTAGTGGAATTTGCAAAGTATAACATGTCATTATTTTAATGTATCCACCCTAACAATATGTGTAGAAGGAGGGTATGTTGGTCTTTCCATTTGTATATGTGCCATTGGAAAAACAGGTGCCAGCTCTTGCCAAGGCTGTATCAGTCAGCTGAGCACTGACAAATTCATAGCTGGAAACCAGACCAGCTCACCTTTATGTTAATATTGTTCAAGATAGGTGTTAGCCTTGTAAAGGTGTGTTTAGTGCTTAGACTTTATAAAATGCATGTAAGTTGTGGAATGCATTAATCTTATTTGTAATATATGTATCCCACGCTATGAGGAAGTATGTAAGCTTTGCTTTATAATTAGGGCTGTCGATTTATCACACTTAACTCACGCGATTAACTCAAAAAAATTAACTGTGATTAAAAATTGTGATTAATTGCACTGTTAATAGAATACCAACTGAAATTTATTAAATATTTTTGCATGTTTTTCTACATTTTCAATTATATTGATTTCTATTACAACATGGAATACAAAGTGTACAGTGCTCACTTCATATTATTATTTTGATTAAAAATATTTGCACTGTAAAAATGATAGACAAAATAAATAGTATTTTTCAATTCACCTCCTACAAGTACGATAGTGCAATCTCTTTGTCATGAAAGTGTAATTTACGAATGTGGATTTTTTTGTTGCACTTCAAAGCAAAACAATATAAAACTTTAGAGCTTACAAGTCCACTCAGTCCTACTTCTTGTTCAGCCAATTGCTAAGACAAACAAGTGTGTTTACCTTTATGGGAGATACTACTGCCTGCTTCTTATTTAGCATGTCACCTGAAAATGAGAACAGTCATTTGCATGGCACTTTTGTAGCCGGCATTGCAAGATATTTACATACCAGATATGCCAAACATTTGTATGCCCCTTCATGCTTCAGCCACCATTCCAGAGGACATGCTTCCATGCTGATGATGCGCATTACAAAAATAACATGTTAATTAAATTTATAACTGAACTCCCTGGAGGAGAATTGTATGTCTTCTGTTCTGTTTTACTTGCATTCTGCCATATATTTTATGTCATAGCAGTCTCGGACAATGACCCAACATATGTTGTTCATTTTAAGAACACTTTTTCTGCAGATTTGACAAAACAAAGCAGGTACCATAGTCAGAATTCTAAGGATAGATACAGCACTTGACCCAAGGTTTAAGAATCTGAAGCGCCTTCCAAAATCTGAGAGGGACGAGATGTGGAGAATGCTTTCCGAAGTCTTAAAAGAGCAACACTCAGATGTGGAAACTACAGAACCTGAACCACCAAAAAACAAAATCAACCTTTTGCTGGTGGCATCTGACTGAGCTGATGAAAATAAACATGTTTTGATCCACTCTGCTTTGGATCGTTATCAAGCAGAACCCATCATCAACATGGATCCTCTGGAATGGTGGTTGAAGCATGAAGGGACATATGAATCTTTATCGCATCTGGCACATAAAGATCTCATGACTCCGGCTACAACAGTGTCATGTGAACGCCAGTTCTCACTTTCAAGTGACATTGTAAAGAAGAAGCGGGCAGCATTATCTCCTGAAAATTGTAAGCAAACTTGTTAATCTGAGTGATTGGCTAAAGTAGGACTGAGTGGACTTGTAGGCTCTAAAGATTTACATTGTTTAATTTTTGAATGCCGGTTTTTTTGGTACATAATTCTACATTTGTAAGTGCAACTTTCATGATAAAAAGATTGCACTACAGTACTTGTTTTAGGTGAATTGAAAAATACTATTTCTTTTGCTTTTTACTATGCAAATATTTGTAATAAAAATAAATATAAAGTGAACACTGTACACTTTGTATTTTGTGTTGTAATTGAAATCAACATATTTGAAAATGTAGAAAACATACAAAAATATTTAAATATGGTATTCTATTATTGCTAACAGCATGATTAATCACAATTAATTTTTTTAATCTTGCACTTAATCGTGATTAATTTTTTTAATTGCTCGACTGCCCTATTTATAATTGTAAATATGCCTGCATTGAACTTGTAAACCTAGGCAGGAAGAATGATTTCCCTGACCATCAAGGACTATCAAGAATAAATGAACCATTGTAAGACAAAAAATTTGTTGATTGCCCCATCTACCCAGGAAGAAGTTACATGCAGGAGCCCTTACACCATCAGTTTGAACTCTGGGGGAAGGCCATATAAACACTGTCACAAGAAGAAAATGGTTATCCCTTTCTTTGCTGTTTGGCTCTCACAAGGGCTGGAGCTAAGAAACAAAAGTAGAGATCCCCAGGTTCAAAGACATTCAGTGGAGACTACATCTCAGTTACCTTTTGGAACCTAAGATTGTAACTTGTTTGCATTTATATGTTGCCTGATTTAACCTGTAAATAACTCTCTCATTTTTTTTCCTAGTTAATAAATCTTTAGTTGGTTTACTGTGGAACTATCCACCTGCCTCTTCCATGGGAGTGTGTGTGGCAAACTCTTCGCCTGCTCTCCACACAGAATGGAAAGCTGTCTGAAGATAACAGTGATTTCCCTCCCTCCGCACAAGACCATTTTCTGAGAGCTTCTCTATGGAAGAAGGACAATCTGTTTCATGGCCAGCTAACTACTGTTATCTATCTCATTGTAATATGTCTTGAGATATCTTAGGCATGAAAGGTGCTATTTACAACCCCATGGTCCATTTGGAGCACAAGTTCTGAAAGAAAGAAAACTGCTTAAAAATGGGTACACATAGCCTTCCAAGAGATTTGTTTAGTATGACCAGTTTCTAAAATTGCTCCTCGTGCATCAACCAAAATTAATCAGTCATGTATCCCACCTCCCTTGCCACCAACAAATAATAATGGAAAATAAGACAATTGATTTTTTTAGCCTTCCAAAATAACCAATTAAGCCTTCCAAAATAACCAATTAAGATTTCTGGCAAAAACATCTTCTCCTAGGAGATTCCATACCATCAAATATTAAAAATCTGATTTTTTTTCATCAAGAACTGTATCCCTTTTTCAGAGAAAGGTATGTCTTTCTTAGGAACTTATAGCTAGCTTTCCTTCACTAAGAAATAAACTAATCTGAGATCCCAGTCAGAGTATTACTAGAACTACAGAGACATTCTTAGCTTACAGTGATAACATACACAAAGGGGAGCTTGCCTGGAGTCATTAAATAATTTATCAAATACAGAAAACAATAGCATCTCTCCCTCTTTCCCCCACTGTATTCTTCTGCTGGAAGTTGCTGCATTGCAGTCCTTTAACCCCAAATTTTCCTTGTGGTTGTACAGTGTGCTCTGATTGACTGTCAGGTGCTCCCTGATGGATGATTATAGGAACATTATCATCTTCTATGTGTCAGCATGATTTGACTCTTTAAGCACATAAAATCACCAGTCAGTGAGAAATAACCAATTAATCCGTGAGTGATTTATCCTTTTTGCCCAGCATATATTTAAATCCAGCTGTCCATAACAGATGACATAGAAATACTACAAACCTGTGACAGTAAAAGACAAAACAGCCTTTGTTTACAAAGGAAGGTTTGGGCAGGACTTTCTTTACTCAGAGATTTCCATTTTGTTTTGTAGAGCGAATTCCATAATTCAGATTATATAGCTGTGTTGGTGCAGAACCCTGTCTTGTTTTTACCAGTTCAGTAACTGGTTGACTTCATGCCACTAAATCCCACATACTTGGAAAATGCAAAGTAATTTTTATAGAATTACATGTAAGTGCTATTTTGGAAGCCTGCCATTCCTCAAAAATATTATTCAAATGTATGGGCACAAATAAAAGATACATAAGTGTCAATAGTAACAGAGAGAGGTCCCCAAAATTATATGACCCTGTATTGGGCTCAGTACAGGAATAACTGGGTGAACGTCTTTGGCCTGTATTGTGCGGGAGGTTAGAGAAAATGATCATAATAGTCCCTTGTCACCTTAAAAATATATGAGCTGAATATCTTGTGAGATACTGAATAGCAGTGCGTCAGTAGGATGCTGCAGTACAGTACTTGACTACCTACATGGGACAATAGTGATAGTTTCTCTAGCTATAGACAGGGCCTATGTTAAGCGCCCTTGGGGAACTGCTCTTGACAAGAGTTCTTAGGAAAAAGGAGCTGGCTTGTTTCCATGGACAGTGTATATAGGATCAGGTAGAAGGTTAGTGGGGAAAGGGCCCAGTATCTTTAGAGTAGGGAGGAGGCTAATAGCAGAAACAGTCCTTGGAGCAATGAATGTGGTCTGGAAGAAGAGGGAAAACCTACCAGTACTAAATCAAGAGCCAGATGAAAAATGGAATATCAATTACGTAAAGCATTTCCATCTTTTGAAATCATTTTTGTTCCAAAACTGAACGAAAATGTTACAAGCAGGGAGCAAACACCGTAAGGGGAGAACAGGCAATCTGAACCCCAAAGAATAAGCAATTGCCTCAACTTATTATATACAATGGTATTGGGTATAAATATTTGTCTAGTAAGATCTTTTATGAATTCTGAAATTAGCCATTAGGAGCTATGTATGCAGGTTATGAATGGATGCATGTATCTATGCGTAGAACAATGTATGTGTAACCAGAATTCAACTACAGCATCACCTCACAGCAGTGTGGGGAAGCAGGCAGGCAGGGTGGGTCACCTTTTCACAAAACTAACTCCAAACACCTAGCATTGTACAACACAGGGAAAGACAATGGTAGACCATTAAAGTAAATGGCAAGACATTGAAACTATAAAGTAAAACCTAGTACTGGAAAACTGAGGAAAAGGAGGGAGTTTTCCTCTCTCTATGTAATCATTAATTACTATTGTCTGAAAGAAAGAAAAAAAAAAACCCAGCAAACCCCTGTTTAAAGGGAAGAGGTGGAAATGAAGGCTAGCCAGAAATGGAGGGCCAGCATCTAATCAGGACTGAAACACTGGATTCCCCCTGGTCAGTGCTGTCCTTAGGGGGGGGTGCAGGGCCCAGGACAAATCACCCTGTATGAGTCTCCCCCACCCCACCCCGCCTTAACATTTTTTATACAGATGAAATCTAGTTACAGTGAACTTCAAGGGCAGCTGCAGGTGGCAGGTTAAATATTGATAGCAGCCAGCTGTATAATTATAATGTAGTTATATTATATTGTAGTTCTTATGTATAATTATAATGAAGTTCATATAATTCAAAAAACCCACTGTGAGGCAGCCCCACCCTAGGACTGAGCTGTGCATGGACCCTCTAGCTGGGGGCCAGTGTCTGAGCTGCTTCACACCCCCATGGAGAGTACATGGGCCAGGGCCCAGTGGGCTGGATAGCTCCCTGCCCCACATAGAAATAACCAGCCGTGAAGGGGCCTCTCACAGGCTCCCGGAGCTGGGGCCTTCCCGTGATCCTACTGCTGGCTGTCTGGGCCGGAGACACCGGGAGGGCAGCACTGACCCCTGTGAGATGGGATGAGATGGGTCCCGGCCCATGGGACAGCTGCGCTCCCCCCCGTGGCCCCACACTCACCCCCCCATCGTCCCAGCAATACCTCCTGCCTCTGATCCCACCACAACCCCCCGTCTCCAGGGCAACTAGCCATGGGGCCTGCGCAGAGACAATCACCGCCACTTCCAGTGCTGCGAGGTGAACGGAAGAACCACCTCTAGGATTCCCCCCATGGATTGCCACCAGTGCCCTGGGATCCCCCAGCCCCGTTCGGCCCCTGGGCTCCTTGAGCCTCCCGAGCAATGCACATGCACACTTTAATGGGTGCGTGTGAAGTATTGCATCCGACACTGTGCTGTCAAAGTGCGGGGCCTGGAGTGGTCACCCCGATTCTGCTTACCCAAGGGACGGCTTTGCCCCTTGTAACCCTAGGCACCTCTATACTCACACTCTACTGAAATAATTTTTCTACAAAATATGTGTAGTATCGGATTAAAGCTAATAGCACACTGGTTACTAATATCATTGCCAAATTCATGTGTTACTGTTATATGTGAAGTTATGAATTCCCTCTGTATGCTGTTACTAAAACATGTTTAAGACCAGACAGCTTAGACTAGGTAAAGGTGATAAACAGATCTATCCGAGACAAAGGAATGTGGGTTTACTTCAATTTACATATTAACAGTAAACAAAGCTATCAGGCTAAACAAGTGTGAGGGGGGGCATCCTATTTGTGAACTTGAGAGCCAGAGACTTAACAGGTTTCTGAACCCCAGAAGACACAGGAGACTGAGTACCAAGGAGAACTTCCTGACTTTTGACACAAAGACATCCCTTTGGGGATATAGGTATCAGAGAGTCACTCCATCTTTATCCTTCAGTTTACAAGACAAAGAAACCAAGCAATTTGATCTCTGTGATTGGTCCTGACCAGTACAAATCTGGAAAGGAGGCGGGGGTGAAAGACACCATCTTGAAAAAAATTGTCTTTTGCTAGATTAAGTTTTAGACTTTTAGATGTGTGTTTTCACTTTTATTTGCTTGTAACCATCTCTGCCTTTATCTCTTTTACTTGGTATCACTTAATCCCTGTTCTTTTGTTAATACATTTGTTTTCCTATCAACCAATTCACTGCTGTGTTTGAAGAGAAGGGTTTATTTACCTTAGTTAAATAGGTGAGCTGTAATATACTGACTCTTTAACAGAGCAGCAAACTTATTATCATCTGTGAATGTACAGGGATAGGTGCTGTGCATTGCAGAGAGAAACATCTCTGACAAGCTTGGGGGCTGAAGTTCACTTATTATTACCTGCTAGGCAAGGTTTGGGCTGGGAAAGCCTTGAGGAGTTTGCCGGTGAGGAAGACAGACTGGTGGGTGTGGACTTGACAGAGTCTAATCGACAGCATAACTTATGCTTGCTGTGCAGAGAGGTAACCCAGTGGCTGACAGCTCTGGGTATCCCCAGGAGTGTGTCACATCCTCTGTGACAGAGGGCACACTGGGAAACTGTTAAGAGGCAAAATGTAACTTGCACTAGAGAAGGGAATTTAGCTGGTATAGAAGTTTAAAGCCTGAGATTGTGTCTTTATGGCTATTTTCTGTGTAACTTTTTGTCATCTTTGAATCTGTGATTTTTCTAAAAATATTTTCTTTGTTTATTTTTATCTCAAGCAGGTCTCTGTTGTGCAATGCGGGAGGTGTGTGTCCCCACAAGTGGATTTCACCCCTCCAGGAGTGATGAACTAGAAGAGAAAATTCTGAGTGTCTGGTAATTAAAAACATGGGGGACAGACCTGAGGGACTTGGAACCAGACGGCGTATTGTGCTCACCCTGCAAGGAGTAACTAGGTGGGCGGAAGCCAGGTGAAACTTTTATGCTTGTGGGCTGGCTGCTGGTGTCAGGACTCTGACCCACAGCAGCATTGCATTAAGGCACCCAAAGTAACAAGGTAGATAGTGACAGAATCCCTTACTGCTCTGGGTGAGCCTTGAAACATCAAGACTTCACAATTCTCCACACAATGAAAAATTCTGACAGTTTCAAAATAAAAATTGGCAAAAGGGAAGACATCAAGATTTTCAATAGAACACAATGAAATTTTAAATCAAATGGATTGGAGACATTAAGATGTGAACCTGGAAAAAGAAGTCTAAGAGTTACCATTTTTGGTTTTTGTCTTAGGGCATCAGTGGGCAGATAGGGAAGGTGGATTTTCCTCTGCTGCGCACCCTTAATAATCAATAACCTTCCAAACCATACCAAAACAAATGCATTGTGAAATGGGGAGAGATGAGGAAGAGAGGAAGGAGGTGATCGAGGGGGAAGTGGCTGGACCCCATCAGCAGCCTAGGGGTAGCAGAGAGAGAGGGCTATAGTTACCTGCATAGGTCTTGGAAGGAAGAGCACAGGTTTCAGGAGAGAAAAGTCCAGAGGAGGTAACATGAAGTCAGTCTGTGTGCTCATGGCTGGCATCCTAGCACCTTTGTAAATAGTTCTCTTTTTAGTTTAGTTTTAGAAACATGGTGTCCTCTCATGTTATTACCTAGCACTGGGTATATGAGAGACCTACCATCAGGGAGCTTCTCACAGTGGTTTTGCTTTCTGCATTACTGGGGAGAAGGGGAGTGGAGGAGGCTCACTTGTTTACAGGAGTCAGGAATCCAGCTAGTCCAAGGGAATGGAGAGATGTCACACTTGTGGATGGCAGCTTACACTAGCTGTTTTAAAAGAGCTGGCTGATGAGCTTGGTGGACCGTTAATATTGATTTTCAGTAAGTCTTAGAATATTGTGACAATATTTTCAAAGGGTAAACAGGATGCCCTGGTAATTATAGGATTGTCAGAGTGACACTGAACTCGAGCAACATAATGGAGCAACTGATACAGGACTCAGTTAATAAAGAATTAAAGAAGGATAATGTAATTAATGCAAATTAACATGAGTTTATGGAAAATATATCCTAATTTGATTTTTTTTTTTAAAGATAATAGTGTTGATGGAATATACTTAGACTTCTGTAAGGTGTTTCAGTTGGTACCGCACAATTTTTTCATTAAAAAACTAGAACGATATAAAATTAACATAACACAAATAGATTAAAAGCTGGCTAACTGATAGGTCTCAAAATGTAATTGTAAACTAATGGATGTATGTGTTTCTAGTGGAGCCCCTCAAGGATTGGTTCTTGGCCCTATATCATGTAACTTTTTTTTATCATTAACCTGGAAGAAAACATAAAATCGTCACTGCTAAACTTTGCAGATAACACAAAAATTGGGGAAGTAATAAATAATGAGGGGATAGGTCTGTGATACAGAGAAATCTGGGTCATTTGGTAAGCAGGGCACAAGCAAATGTGTTTTAATATTGCTAAATGTAAATGTATACATCTAGAAACAAAGCATGTAGTGGGGGAATCTATGATGGGAAGTAAAGACTCTGAAGGAGATTTAGGGGTCTTGATGGATAATCAGCTGAACATCTCTGAGTGTGGCCAAAAGAGCTAATGTGACCCCAAGATCCATAATTAGGAGCATTTTGAGTAGAAGTAGAGAAGTTATTTTACCTCTGTATTTGGCACTGGTGTGATGGCTACTGGAATACTTTGTCCAGTTCTAGGGGCCACAATTCAGGAAGGATGTTGATAAATTGGAGAAGGTTCAGAGAAGAGGCATAAGAATGACTAAACTTGCCTTATAGTGATAGACTCGAGACAAATCTATTTAGTTTAACAAAGAAAAGGTGAAGGGGTGACTTGATTACAGTCAATAAGTACCTACATGGAGAACAAATATTTAATAATGAGCTCTTCAATCAAGCAGAGGTATAATCCAATTCAGTGGCTGGAAGTTGAAGTTAGACAAATTCAGACTGGAAATAAAGTGTACATTTTAAAATGTGGCGGTAATTAACCACTGGAATAATTTACCCAGGGTCATGGTGGATTCTCTGTGACTGACAATTTTTAAGTCAAGATTGGATATTTTTGTAAAGGATATGATTTAGGAATTATTTTGGAGGAAGTTCTATAGCCTGTGCTATGCAGGAGATCAATAGATGATCACTATAGTTCCTTCTGGCCCTGGAATCTGTGAACCTATTTGATAGAGCAGGGATTGGCAACCTTTCGCATGCGGGCCAGGATCAGTTGAGTATTGTATTAAGATATGTGTCTCCCACAGATGGAAAACCAGTTGAAGGATTTATAACATTCTTCAGTTTGAAAAGCCAGACTGGTGAAGAAATGGCAAATCAAGTACTGCATTATCTGTGCCAAGTTTGCAAAATAGATTTCTCAAAGTGAAGAGGTCACTCTTATGACAATGCTGACAACATGTCAGGACGTTATTAAGGAATGCAGAAGAAGCTTTTAGAACAGAATATGCCATATTCATACCATGTGCTGCACACTTTCTCAGTCTTGTTGGCCACAGTGCTGTTGATTGTTGTCTGGTGGCAGTAAGATTTTTCTCAACAGTCCAGTTACTTTATACATTTTTCTCTGCCTCAACACACCAATGGGCAGTTCTTAAAACATATTTGGGCAATGATCGTGTGTTGAAATCTCTTTCTAATACTCACTGGGAGGCACATGCAGTGGCAACAAGTGCAATTCTGGAGTCCTACTCAAAGATTGTGGATGCATTAGACAGTATAGCTGAAGACCAATCACAAAAGGGAGAAACTATACGAGAGGCAGAAAACATTGCAAACAAGATACAAGAACTAGAGTTTGTATTCATGTTGACCATGTGGAATGAAATTTTACAACACTTTTATCACACAAGTCAAGCTCTCCAAGAAAAAGAATTGGATTTGAAAACATGTGCAGACCTCTGTCAATCATGAGCAGACTACTTACACGCGTTGAGGAATGATTTCAAAAGATTTTAAGACATATCAAAAGATTCACCATTCTGCAGTTTGAGGTAACCATTTACCTCCTTGATTACTTGGGGCTAGTCTACACTTACGAGCCGGGTCGACACGGTGAGTTCGACTTCTCGGAGTTCGAACTATCGCGTCTAATCTGGACGCGATAGTTCGAACTCCAGAAGCGCCGCGGTCGACTCCGGTACTCCACCACTGCAAAAGGCGGTGGTGGAGTCGACCTTGGAGCCGCGGACTTCGATTCCGCGGCATCTGGACGGGTGAGTAGTTCGAACTAGGGTACTTCGAATTCAGCTACGCTATTCACGTAGCTGAATTTGCATACCCTAGTTCGACCCCGCTTCTTAGTGTGGACCAGCCCTTGGTTATTAAATCTAAAGTCTAGGAAAGAGGTGAGTATGGCCTTTATATAGGGTGTGTACTGTGTTTTTAGAGTAAATTAGGAAAGGTAAACCCAAACTCTCCAAACCCTTTCCAGCTCCAAGTGCTCAAAGCAGAAAAGGAATTCCACCCCTGACCATGGCACATCTGGCCATAGACTTCCAGCTGTGAAGTGAGTTTGCTTGTTATAAAATAGGGTCATTAAACTGAGCATTTGAACTTGAACTTTATGGGAGTGATTTAAGTGGAAGTGTCACCTTTCCCTATAGTTTCAGTTCTTCAAGTGTATGGCATTTAGTCAATTTTAAAGTTTTTTTCTGTCTGTCCTGTAGTCAAGTTGCATTCATTTCAGGATCATATCATCCAATGAAAAATCTAAGCATGTGCATTTCTATTCTATTTAGTTGCTTGCTGTTTATTTTAGTGCTGGCTTTTGGTTTCTTCTGCATGAAATCAGAAGAGGGAGTCAAATGGTACTCAGCAGACAGTTGGAAAACCTATTCTTTCCTTTCACCATTGCTTCTAGCACTAGATACAAGCAACAGTTCCATCATCTAATTCTAGGAATATTACCATAGATATACATGGTTACTCATATACATGGATGTAGCTGGATCTTCCCGAAACTATTGCTATGCCATAGTGCGGGCCTGCACAATTCGTAAAGCAGCGAGGGCTATATTACTCCAAAGAAAACAGCTGAGGGCCGAACCCCCTCTCCCTGCTGAAACACATCCGCCGCCCTGGCGCTGCCTGGCCCTGTGGAAACAACCGCCCCCCCAAAATATAAAGCCTCACCACCACTGCCCGCCTGCCCGCTCGGCTCATCATCCCCCCATGAAATAAGGGGAGGGGAAAAGGGGGACAGTTTGAAGGGATTTTCTGGGGCTATGAACTAAGGGGAGGGGAAAGGGGGGCAGTGTGAAGGGATTGGATGTGACTGTCCAACGCACAAACACAGGGGCCGCAGGGAGCCCAGAGGGAGAGGGGGCTGTGTGATGGGGCCGGGGAGGGAGATGGTCCCTGGACCAGGGAAGGGGGCAGCAGTCGGGGGTAGGGCAGGTGCAACACACCCACACACAGAAACACACACACGTCTCCCCCGGGGATTTCCTGGCTGCCCATGAACAGTTCAAACCCCATCCCCCGATCACTATGGAGGCTGCCCTAGGACCAACCAGCGCAGTAGCCACCCCGCCCCCAACTGAAGGGGGGGGTTGGGAGAGGTCTCGGCCCAGTCCCCCCACCCCCAAGCTGCGGCTCGAGCCCAGTCCGGGTGCCCCTTCCCTCGCTCAGCACTTATCGGCTCTGCCTCGTGCCCAGCGCTTCCTGCCTCAGTGGGCCCCGAAAGTGATGCACCCACTGTACGCTGTGGGGGTGGGGGCGGGAGCAGGAGACAGAGACACATGTGGTTCTGGCCATTAGGGGCTGTGAGGTGGGGCTGTGAGGCAGGTGAACCCAGCAGCCCCATCCTGCCGCTTGCCCGCAGGCCGCACAGTGAGCCTACGTGGGCCGCATGTGGCCCAGGGGCCGCATGTTGTGCAGGCCTGCCATAGTGCATTCACCGCCTAATGTTTAGTAATGGTAGCCTTTCTAACCCCTACCATTACCAGTGCTGCTATTGATTTTGGCCTCTTGGACGGTGTAGCCCACCCTCCTAGTTGGAAAAATGAAAAATCCAGTTTATTTAGGTTCGTATGTATAAAGGAGAATGATCGGCGTACAGTATGTTATGGAGAGATTCAGTTTCAAGAACTTTGCAAAAGAAAGAAAACAAAATTTGCCCTGGAAAATGAATCATGCACTGCTGAGTAATAGGAAAGTATGGGCTGGTTTTGTCTCCATGTTGCAAACCAGTTCAGATGCTGGGTTGAACTTTTTGGTGTTTACACATGTTCCTTTCAAGTGAGTGGCATGCACAAGGATTTGTATCTAATTTTGTATCTGGGAGCAGTTGAAATCACTTCTCCAGATGTTATTAAATAAAAAGGAAATGACTGAATAGTGTCACAGAGTTTAAGGGAAGAAGGCACTATTAGATCAGCTAGTCTGACCTCATGTATATCACAGGCCATTAAATTTATCTGTTATCCCTATAATGAAGCAAATAACTTGGGTTACACTTAAGCATTTTAGTCCTCAGAAGACAAAACTGTTAGGTGACACAGTCAGAGAACAAGAGACACTGAGGTGCCATCAGTCCCTGAGGGCCCTGCCATAGTAGGGAACTGAGTAGGTGAGATATGCCTAGATGATGATGAATCAGTGAGTCAGATCTTTATGAAGTGTTCTTGTGCAGGTGTTGGTCCCAGGATAGGAGAGAGACAGGGTGGGTGAGGTAATATCTTTTATTGGACCAAGTTCTGTTGGTGAGAGAGACAAGCTTTTGAGTTTACACAGAATTCTCCTTCAGGTCTGTCCTCAGAGTGTCACAGCTAAACACAACAATCTACAACCCACTAACAATACCCCCACTGCTGCCTTATTACCCTCCTTTCATTTCTCCCCTATGACTGGAGTGGTGTTAACAGGCCACTTCACCTTAAATGGTCCCTTGAAATACACCGCTACCTTGATATAATGCCACCCAATATAACATGAATTTGGATATAACGCGGTAAAGCAGTGCTCCGGGGGGTGGGGCTGCGCACTCTGGTGGATCAAAGCAAGTTCAATATAACACGGTTTCACCTATAATGCGGTAAGATTTTTTTTGGCTCCCAAGGACAGAGTTATATTGAGGTAGAGGTGTATCTGTTAACTACATATGCTAAACAATCTGTTCTGCTTTATATTTAGCTGTGACACTGAGTATGTTTCCCAGACCTGCAAAAGGGCTCTATGTAAGCTTGACAGCCTGTCTCCCTCACCAATAGAAGTTGATCTACCTCGTCACTTCTTCATAGAGTTTGGGTGTTTTTTAATTTGTTCTCATGCAATAGGTGATCAGGAGGCAAAAGGTCCCCTCCTTACAATGAAGCTTCAAAGGCTGAGTTTTAGCATACCCAGAGGAGTTCACATTTGAATACATTTCTTCCCCCCCCCACACCCCTCCACAACTGCCTGGGAAAGCCACTTAAATTTAAAAGTTCCCAGTGTTTCAAATAGTCCTTTGAAGCTCATAAAACTTTCCAGAGTTTATATTAGTCAGGTCCCTAGAGAGTTGCATACAATTCCACAATAATACATAAACGCTTGTATTTTAATACAAAGAATTCCTAAAATACGTAACCTTAATTCAATAACATTTGTCCAGGATATTGCCATATTTGTACCAGTGGCCATTTCAGATCACTAACAGTAATCTGTCCTCACTGTTTACTACCCATCAATATTTGTGTCATTGACAGACTTTATCAGGAATATTTATATCATCTAGATTGTTAATAAAGATATTTACTAGTGTTGGCCCAAGAACCCATTGCTAGAGGACCCTCGAACAGAAAAGGCCCTGTTCATTGACATTTCCCCATTAAAACTACATTTTGAGAGCTATCTGTAAACCAGTTTTTTAATCCACGTGACATGTGCCCTGCTAGCTCCATATAATGCAAGATTTTAAATCAAAATGTCATATGGTACTAAGTCAAACGCCTTAGAGAAATCCAAGTTATCAACACAATTGCCTTTATTTCCTGTGTATTAGGGACATATTTCTAATTTCTTCTAAAACTCTAAGCAGGGGCATATGAAGACTATATTATGCTGCTCTTTCATCTAAGACCAAATATTTCAAATTTGCTGCTGGCTTAACTCCATTGACTTTAGTGCAACTGGCCCAGAGGAATTATATAACAACCATTGGGGTAAAAGAAGAGTTTTGGCTATTCCAAAGGAAAGGATGTAGCTGATTCTATAGGAATTACAGAAAGAATATAGGAAGCTGAGTAAAAGCCAGTCCAACCCCTGATTTCATGAGCTTGATAGCAAGTGAAAAAAATAAATTGATCTCATGTAGGAGAACTACTTGTGTCCTTGTTCTCTTAAGGACTAGCAGGATACAAGTGCCTTTACTGGCTAATTTAACCCATGTGCATTCTGCATCACAGCTTTAAATGTGGATACCATTATGTATTCTATGGCTATAACTTGTACCAATAAAAAGTAATTTAATACCTTTAACTATTGGGATTGACACATTTGTGGACCTTGACACTTTCAAGCAGATCAGTTCAAAGTTAAAATTTGAAACACATATTTAGTTTCCCCTGCCCTATATTCAGCCTGGCTCCCCAAATGAGACAGTACCAAGCTAAGTAGAACATAAAACCATGCCAGAAGCAAAAAACCCCACATTTGAATGGCGTAGCTTAACCTGAAGCTGATCATTTATAGCTATTGCATGTAAGTAATAGACAAACCTTAGTTTAAGATACACAGGGCTAGATGCACAAAGGGGACTTAGGCTTAGTGTTGCAATGCCTAACTTTAGGCAACCTGCTGCCTAATGTACTAATTCTCAGTTGAGGATCTGCAGCCCCCTAGTTTCAGGGAGTATGCCAGGGACAGGGCTTCAGGGCGGCAGGACTTGGGGTGGGAGCACCACCTCCCCCACAACTCACCTCAATGGACCACCCAGCCTGTCTGAGTTGGGGAGGAGGCACAACCAAAAACTGCAGCATCACTGCAGAAGAGACGTCTCCCCATGGCATCAGACAGGGTGGCCTCACAGACACACCACTGCTCTGCCCTGTACTTCAGGAAGCAGGGCCAAATGGAAGGCAGAAATCTGGGGAGTGGGGCATGTGACCCTGGATGCCCCCTGCATCACCTCTGGCTGGGGGTCTGCAGATTTGTCTATTTGAGTTTTAAAGGTCCCAGGTTAAAAAAAGGTTGAGAACCACTGGCTGAATGGACACCAGAGCTCCAAGTTAATTCAGGCTCCCTGTGCAACACAAGGAGAAGGTTAGGCACCTAGGAATTGGATCCACAAAAGGCAGTAAGCTGAGGGAAATGCTGGGGAGAGTGGAGTAGCCTAAGCACCACCCCTCAAAAAAGACATAGGCATCTTAAGCCAGGTCAGAGGGAAGTGTCTCCCTCAGTTGGGGATTCATGGCCATGAACCCTCTTCTGGAGTTAGGCACCTAACCTCTTTCTCTGAAAGCATCAAGGAGAAGGACCCACAACCTCTCTCCTCTCCCCCCCCCCAATAACCTTTAGCCCGGGGTTAGACCACTCACCTATCCTCTAAGAAACTCATGTTCAAATCCTCCCTCAGCCAGATTTGGAACTTGAATTCACATCTCCCGCTGCTCTAGAGGCTGCCCTCACCACAAGGCTGCAGGATATTTTCTGGTGGGGCTCCCAATCTCTCCCGTTGAAGCCGTTACAGTTTGTATAAATAATTAGATACCCATTAGGCTTGGGTGCCTGGACTGAGGCATGCTTACTAGTAGATTTTTAGGGGACCTTTTTGATGGAAACTAAGGGCTGGCCTACACTTACTATGCTTAGTGAAGCCCCTGCCTATGCCAACAGGAGAGCGTCTCCCATTGGTGTAGGACTTCACCTACCAAAGAGGCAGTAGCTATGTCAACAGGAGAAGCCCTCCCATCAACATAGCACTGTTTACACCAGGATTAAGGTCAGTATAACTACGTCGCTAAGGGGAGTGGAAAATCCAATATAAGTTTCTTGTGTAGACCAAGCCTTAGGCATCTACAAGGTTAGGTAGCAGATGGGTGGAGCGTTTTAGGCTATAAATTTTGGACTTAGGCAGCTAAAGCACAGTTGGGCACCTAAATCCCTTTTTGGACCTAGCCCAGAATGTATGCACAAATATAGGTACATTGCTAAGTATTTTTTTGACTTAGAGTTGTGAATGTACATGATCCACCTTAAAGTTTATATTACTCTCCCTCTCTCTGTAAAAATCTAAGCCAAAAAGAATAACTTAGGGAAAGCTGCTGGAAGGTTATTTTTGCAAGTGATAGAGCAAGTTCTTTCTATCATCAGAGTTGTGCCTAATACTGAAGGATCAAATTGTGGGAATGAATGAGTCTCCTTTTTCCCATCTAAGCATCACTAAAAGCCAAATCTAACTAATCTTTTCTCAAGATTCATTTCTCATGAGTCACTTCTGAGTTGCCCTCTGATAAACCATTGAACCCTGTGATGTCTTATTTGAAGAATTTCACATGCTTCTAAATAAGGCCTCATCAGGGCCAGAAAAATGTCTTGAGGTTTAACCTCCATATCTCAGTAGACATGTCCTGGGACTTAGTTTGTCTTATTTTATTGCTTCAAAACAGTATGTAGGTAGTTTAGTATCCACAATCACTACCCGTTCTCTTCCTTGATCTATGTCTATGACATTGATAGTAAACATTATAAATAGGGCTGTCAAATGATTAAAAAATTAACTGCAATTAATTGTGAGATTAAAAAAACAGTCGTGATTAACCATAGTTTTAATTCTTCAGTAATGTTAATTGCTTCTTCCTCCCACTTGTCTGTGTTTGACAAGCTCCAAAATACTCACTTATCATACAGCAAAGTTCCTGCACTGCTGCTAAATGCATGAGAAATGTGCTTATAAGCACTTTGTCAAGCCCTGTAGCTAGAAGAGTCAGCAAAATCTACTCATTCATGTTTCTCACAAGCCCTTCCGCAAGCTTCCCCGCCCACTATCACAGACAAAAGGACCGCGCTGTGTTTATAGTGCACTGTGAACTGTTTCATTGCTGCTGATTAAAGACAATGCATATCAAACCTTTGTGAGAATTTATAGTTCAGCAATAAATTCAGTACATGCCATACACAAGCCTATTAAAACTTCCTAGGATGATCTTTATTCATTGTTCTAGGATAAAGAGTATGGCCTCTGATTAAGTCCCCTATTTGAAAGGAGGAAAATCCTTATGTAGCTTACTATGGGGTCCAAATGCTATCATTATTACATGAGATTAGGATGGGACTTCACCAAAGTATCCTACATTCTGCAAAGGCTGGAGGATATAGATGCCACAAAGCTGTCTCAGTATTGTCAAACATAACAATAAACTAAGGAAAACCAGACTGAAAAGCAATTCAAGCAGAATTTCTTTACACAGAATAACTGCACAGAAGGAGTAGGAAATAAAGGGGCCAAATTTATATTGGTGTAAATGTGGAGTAAATTCAATAATATCAAATCAAAATTTGTATGGACCATTCATTATAGGGGGATGAGACACATATTGTCAGTGGGTTTTACAGCTATTTGATACCAGAACTCACAGCAGCTCTCATCTCCACTGTACTTCAGTAAGGTGGCTTCACCACACCTTTTCTACATGGGCACCAGCAGAAGATTCACTGAGAGCCCAGGGAAGACAGTCTCCATGCTCTCAGCCCAGTGTCCAGCCCACCCTGATCTGAGCAGCAACTGCAAGGAAAGTCCTGCTCAACCTCTGCACGCCTGGGATAGAGCATTGCTCATGCAGACAGAATCTTTGGATAATTGAGCTTCCAAACCCTAACAGGTCTCTAGTGAGCAAACATATTTCCAAAAGCAAAATTGGGTGTTTTTTCCCAGCATCCGCAAAAAGCACATCCTTATTAAGGTTGACTCATTTGCCAAAGTTGAAGTCCCTGTTCCAAAGCATGGAGGCACTAGAGATTTTCAACAAGAGACTTGTAAGGATTTTTTTTAACATGTGCAAAACAACGTATTTTCCCTGATCTCATTCTCAGAAACAGCTGACCTGATTTGGCTTAAACTTTAAAAAAAAAAAAAATCAGCCAGAGGCAGATACCAGCATGGAAAAGTTCAGCCCAAACAGATAAAGTTTGGCAAGGTTATAAACAACTGAAAACAGGATCTTATAATGGGAAGTATTGGGCAACCTTAACAATAAGTGACATTAGCAGCTCTGCCTCTAATGAGTAATATTTTTCCTTTCATGTCACTCATTTCTTTTACTCCTTCTTTTCCTATGATGTGTTCTCTTTCTTCTTTAATCTTTAAATCACTTTCCTCTTTAATCTCTCCTTACTGCTTATTTTCCCTATTAACCCTCCCTTTCCTCTATTCCCTCATCCCCAGTTTCTTTTATATTTTCCTCTTCCCTCTTCTAATCAGTCCCTTCTAGCCCTCACTGCTTTTACCACCCTCAGCTCCATTTCTACCATGCACTTTCTTTGTCCTCCATTATCATTTTTCATTTTCACTAACTCCCATTCTTGCTTTTGCTGCCTTCCACACTTTCTCCTGATTGTTCCTTTCTTCTCTTGTTATGCTTTCTGGCCTCTCCCCGATCCCATCCCATTAAATCAGCACATAAGAACTGCCATATTGGTCTAGGCCAGTATCCTGTCTTCCGATAGTGGCCAATACCAGGTGCCCCAGAGGGAATGAACAGAACAAGGAATCATCAAGTGATTCATCCCCTGTCGCTCATTCCCAGCTTCTAGTAAACAGAGGTTGGGACACTATCCCTGCCTATTAGCCACCACTCCCCAGTATGCTCTCTGTCCAGCTCCTCTATCATGCCATGATTCTACTCTCACTTCCTTTCCCCTCCATTCTCTCCTGGCCATTAGCCTCTGTACTTCTGATCATTTAGGGACTGGCGTTACCCATGCGATTTGGACTGGCTTCAAACTTCCCATAATGAAGCATAGGGAGGATGTTAATGAGGAGGACTGTCTGCATCTATATAGTCTGTCCATACTGTACAGCTGGCCTTGTTCATTTGAGCATTTTCTTTGTTTCGATTCACATGGCTTTAGTCTCACAGAATCAGATATTTAGTTGTTGTAAATCAGCATAGCTCTATTGAAGGAAATAGAGTGAGGCTGATCTACATCGGGTGAGAAAGTGGGCCTTAATTTTTGTTTTTGAATGGCGCTTACAATTGAAACAACAGAGTTTCATTTGATGTCATGTCAAAACTGGGAGTTAGGCATAATTTCAACCATAAACTGGCTCGGGGTGCTTGGACAGGCTCAGGAAATTTAGGGAGTCTAGATAAGGCTGCTCTGAGTTCTGAATTTGTAATGATCTCATATTGTTCTGGGTGACAGGTTTTGTTGCAATCATTTTGCAGCTCTAAGGGAAGTGTAGTGTTTTAATATTTGAGTATGTACTACTCCCTACAATTGTCCTATGTCCTATCTGCAGTCCCCATAGTTAGCCTGTATTGTCCTGTGCTGATTGTAGAAGAGTGAAGAATCTTGAGTAGCTGCTGCTGTGATGGTTAATTCATTTCCTCCTGGTCCCTGTAGAAGATTTTTATCAGGAGTGTTCTTCATTCCTTCAAAATCAAAGTCACTCCTCCCCACCAAAAGAAACCTCTCTCATAGTTTCTCCTTTGTAAGAAAATAATACTTACCTCACATGGTGGCTGTAAGGATTAATTACTTCATGGTTGTACTTTGCAGATGAAAAGCACAGTATAAATGCTAAGTACTATTGTCTCATATAAATTCTCTTAAGCCTGATACAAGACAAATACCAAAGAGGGTGGGATGGCTAGGTTTTTTATGTAAGGGATCCTCTTTACAAAGGATGCCCCCATCATGGATTAAGGCAGATCCTTGGAGTTAGAAGGACCCACCTTTAGCTGTTTGAAACTAGTCAGACATTTGCATGCTACTATTTGAAGCTGTGTCAAAGCAGGTAACTTCTGAGGTAGCCGGTGTTATCCCAGAAATTAGCTGACAGATATGCTCTCTAGCCTTCACAGCCCATAGAAGAGGAATTTATCTGAGCTGGCTTTTTAATGTGGTTCTCTCAAATGATTGCAGACATTTCAGTAATGTTCCCAGATCACCAGGCTGCCTGAAGAAACCACTGAGGTACAAATTCTGCTTTCATGTGTGTGCATGCAATTCCCAGTTTAAAAATTTAAAATTTAAATTTGACACTTCTATGTAATCAAATTTGGTTAAAGGATTGTGGTTTTTATCAGATTTCGACAGGTCTTGTGCCTTTATATGTGCATCGGGGTAACAAATGAATAAGAATGACATTGTCTTCCACCAGGTGGTGATGTTGGTTATAAAACCTCTGATTTAGAGAAAGAAAGATCATCTGGTGTCATCAGTTCAGTCTGTTTGTGCCTAGAAAAGATTTTTCTTTCTCTCCAGTCAAGTTATGGTAAAACTAATAATACATTTGATAACACTGCATTTTGAGATCTATGGATAAAAAGTGCTATATAGCAGTGGCTCTCAACCTTTCCAGACTACTATACCCCTTTCAGGAGTCTGATTTGTCTTGTGTACCCCCAGGTTATACCTCACTTAAAAACTACTTGCGTACAAAATGAGACATAGAAATACAAAAGTGTCACAGCACATTATTACTGAAAAATTGCTTACTTTCTAATTTTTACCATATAATTATAAAATAAATCAATTGGAATATAGCTATCGGGGGGAAGGAATAGCTCAGTGGTTTGAGCATTAGCCTGCTAAACCCAACATTGTGAGTTCCATCATTGAGGGGGCCACTTAGGGATGTGGGGCAAAATCAGTACTTGGTCCTGCTAGTGAAGACAGAGGGGCTGGATTCAATGATCTTTCAGGGCCCCTTCCAGTTCTATGAGATAGGTAAATCTCCATATCTATTGCATGAGGAGAAACAAATCATTGTCTGAATGAAATTTTAGTTTGTACTGACTTTTCTAGAGCTTTTTATGTAGCCTCTAGATGAGTTGATGAGACCCCAAGGGGTACACATACCACTGGTTGAGACTTACTGCTATATATATATGAAATACTATAATATTAATGATAAATAATACATTTTCAAGGTGACTCATTGACCTACTGATTGCCTGGTGGCTTAAAGTATCTAAACAAATGGTGCAGAATCATATAAAAAGCCAAAGGCAACAAAGTCCAATAAAACAGAAGAGCAGGTCAGGGGTAAAAAGGGCCTCCCCCCCCTCAACTGTAGAAAGCTCATTTCCAAACAAAGATGTTTCAAAAGGTTAAATGAATATTATGTTGAACAGATAAAAAACACTGCCAAGACATTTGTACTGCTGCACAAAGGCAATCCGTTGTCTACCTTTTAAAAAATACTTTTAAGTGGATGTAGTACCGAATGGCACCCTCTTGACTATGGGCAAAAAGAATCCACAGCTTCCCCTATGCCGGTCAACTTATGTGCCAACAGGTTTGTGAGCAGTTTGGAAGGATAATTCAGTCTTCATGCTCATTCCTTCCTTCCATGCTCCTCTGATCAGCCATCAAGAAGAGTGCCAGTGTTAGTAGCTTTCATAACATGGGCATCTGTCTAATAGGCAGGGGCAGCTCCAGGCACCAGCACACCAAGAGCGTGCCTGGGGCGGCAAGCCACGAGGGGCATTCTGCCGGTGTCCGCGAGGGCAGCAGGCAGATTGTCTTCGGTGGCATGCCTGCGGAGGGTCCGCTGGTCCCGTGGCTTCGGCGGACCTCCTGCAGGCATGCCGCCGAATCAGCGGGACTGGGGACCTCCCGCAGGCAAGCCACCGAAGGCAGCCTGCCTGCCGTGCTTGGGGCGGCAAAATACCTAGAGCCACCAGACAGAAATCATCCCCTTATTTCGCTCAGGGTGCCAAAACTGTCAGATGGACACACCTTTTTGTGTTTACTGAAGCAAGCTGAATTTAAATCAGGAATGGAAACGAGAGAAGTTCTGGGTTCCCTTACCAATCCCCTGACCCATCCAGTTCCTTTAGCATTTAGTATCCAGTACTAAATGTTCTGGGCACCTCAACCTGCCATGTACTTCAGAAATTGGTTAATATCTGGTAGAAGATCAGCTCAGCATGTCACTACAGGAACTTTGGTTCTCAAGCTTGTTACAAAAATACCCCTAACTGTATGTGCACATAGAGTAATTGATTCCATTTTAGTTCAGTTTTCTGAATTCTTAGGATAAAATTACTATAACATTAACTATCATTCTGTTTAAACAGCTACTGGAAATACCAGAGGATATAGCTGGATATGCCATTTTTGGCTTCTTTACAAGATAAACATGAGATTAAATTTTATTTTTCAAGTGATATGCAGTGACATGGCATTTCCTTCCTTCAGGAAATAAAAGTGAATCCACAATCATTTTCCAAACAAAATATCATAAGGTATAGTAATACTGCCACTTTGTGGCTAGGAAAAGTATTTCAGCTAGTTTCATGAATTATTCACAGAGACTTTAGTTTTCTCTCAAATGTTGCTGAAATGATAAACAGAAAAATATTTAAACAGACGTTTAGTTTTCCTTGCAAACAATAAATGGCCAAGGAAGATAGAGACGGATACAAATTTTTGGAAAGTGCCTGTATCTTTGTTAATCTTGTCACCTTACACACTATTCCTAAATGAGGAACACACTATTAGTTGCCACCTACACCAATTTTAGTTTAAGCCTCAGATTTTTAATGGTATACAGGTCTTGCTCTGCATTGCAAGGCCTAGTGCCTAGATCCTCAAAGGTAGTTAATATTGTTCCAAAATCCATGTCTATCGGACACATTCAATATAGTTGTTTGAACTCTTTACAGTTCCCAGGTCTCGCATCTCTCACACTTATCATTGGAGGTTTTTAAGAACAGGTTAGACAAACACCCGTCAGGGATTGTCTAGCTACAGTTGATCTTGCCTCAGCACTGCGATGAGTGTTTCTCAATGACTATTTGACCATGTATCACCCCTAACACCAGCATGTCAGCAATTTCTCTCTGCAGGGTCTGAGCTGTTTTCCTATTAACCCTGAAGGGTGAACTTTTAATCAGAGCCTGGGGATCCATCTCCACCCAGTGTACAGCAAAAGGAGGAAAGTGGAAAACACCTGTTGCTGAGTCTGAAGTACCCCTCTAATCTCTGCTTGCTGTGTGGGAGTTAAGTGATGAGGGAGCGCTATCGAGTCCAAAGAGCGCTATCGAGTTCCTGGGTCAACCTAAGTACCCCTATATTCACACTCCTACTGCAATCACACTACTGCAATGATGTGTGTAAAATATGGCTTGTAAGTTGTCATTTGAAAACTAATAGCACACTGGGCATTAATATAATTGTAAGATGCATGTGTTAACCTTGCATCCGAAGAAGTGGGTATTCACCCACGAAAGCTCATGCTGCAAAACATCTGTTAGTCTATAAGGTGCCACAGGATTCTTTGCTGCTTCTTGTGTTAACCTTATGTGTGAAGTTATGAGTTCCCTCTGTATAATGTTACTAAAACATGTTTAAGAAGACAGCCTAACCTAGGTAAAGGTGAAAAACACATCTGTCGTAGACAAAGGAATTTGGGTTTACCTCAATTTCCATATTATCCATGAACAGAGCTTGAGCCTGTACTCAAGAGAGAGAGAATTAACATGGCTCCTGCACCTCAGACGGACACAGGCGATTGAATCCTCTGTAGGTCTTACTAACTTTTTAGAACAAAGACAATTCTGACTGTGGCAAGTGCCAGAAGCTTCAGAGGGAATGACAAGTACTGGGCAATTATCAAGTGATCCAACCCCTATCATACAGTTCCAGCTTCTGGCAGTCAGGTTTAGGGAAATCCTAAACCTGGATTGCGTCCTTGACCGTCCTAGCTAACAGCCATTGACGGATCTATTCTCCATGAACTTATCTTCTTCTTCTTTTTTGAACCCCCTTATACTTGTGGCTACCGTAACATCCCCGGCAATGAATTCCACAGGTTGACTGTGTATTGTGTGAAGAAGTAACTGTCTTATGTTTGTTTTAAACCTGCTGCCCATTCATTTAATTCGGTGACACCTGATTCTTGTATTATGTGAAGGGGTAAATAACACTTCCCTATTCACTTTCTCCACACCATTCATGATTTTATAGACCTCTATCAGACCTCCTTAGTCATCTCTTTTCTAGGCTGAACAGTCCCAGTCTTTTTAATCTTTCCTCAGATATCTCAAAAGAGTTTTAAAAGACTTCATTGAATGAAGAAAAACCACTTAAAGCAAACCATAATATATACATTACCATGCTAAAATCTACAGTAGTATTCAGGGTTATACAGATGAATGCTCAAAAGTCAGAGTCTGAAAGATATAGCGAGTGTCCACATGGCTGATTATGACAAGTAGCAAGAATTTTTATGGTGCAAAATTGCACTAAGAGAGATTATGAAATGTTTGTGGCTGTGATACCACCAGTAGGCAGCTACACACAACTGTATGTAGGGTGACCAGACAGCAAGGGTGACAAATTGGGACAGGGAGTGGGGGATAATAGGAGCTTATATAAGAAAAAGCCCCACATATCAGGACCGTCCCTATAAAATTGGGACATCTGGTCACCCTAATTGTATGCTTCTTTGTTGCCAAACCAAATTGAGCCCTTTGATTTCCAACTGCATAGTGGACAACTGGGGCTTGTTGTGAGTGGGCCAGGCTAGTTAAGGCACAATCCAGGCAAGGGGGAGGCAATGGTGATAGGGATTATGATTTCAAGATGGTGGTAAGTGGCACCAAGCTTACAGATGTGTTCTTGTCTTTAACACTCAGATGCCCAACTCCCAATGGGGTCTAAACCCAAATAAATCCATTTTACCCTGTATAAAGCTTATACAGGGTAACCTCATGAATTGTTCACCCTCTATAACACTGATAGAGAGGTTTGCACAGCTGTTTGCCCCCTAAGTATTAATACATACTCTGAGTTAATTAATAAGTAAAAAGTGATTTTATTAAATACAGAAAGTAGAATTTAAGTGGTTCCAGGTAGTAACAGACAGAACAAAGTAAGTCACCAAGCAAAATAAAATAAAACATGCAAATCTATGTCTAATCAAACTGAATACAGATAATCTCACCCTTAGAGATGCCTTAGTAAGTTTTTCCCTCAGACTGGACACCTTGGAGGCCTGGGCACAATTCTTTTGCCTGGTACAGCTCTTGTTCCAACTCAGGTGGTAGCTAGAGGATTCCTCATGATGGCTCCTCCCTTTGTTTTGCTCCACCCATTTATATATCTTTTGCATAAGGTGAGAATCCTTTGTCCCACTGGGTCGTTTCCCCCCCCGCCCCCCATGGAAAAGCACCAGGTTAAAGATGGATTTCAGTTCAGGTGACATGATCACATGTCACTGTAAGGCTTCATTACCCCTTGGCAGCACACACACATACAGGAAGACTTACAGGTAAAACAGAGCCATCTGCAGTCAGTTGTCCTGGTTAATGGGAGTCATCAAGATTCCAAACCACCATTAATGGTCCACACTTTGCATAATTACAAGAGGCCCTCAGAGTTATATTTTATATTTCTAGGTTCATATACAAGAGTGGTACATTTATACAAATAGGATGATCACACTCAGTAGATTATAAGCTTTGTAATGATACCTTACAAGAGATCTTTTGCATAAAGCATATTCCAGTTACATTAGCATATTTTCATAAAATCATATAGAGTGCAATGTCACACTGGTGTCAAGGCAGTTTGCAGTATGAGGGTCAAATCTCTGATAGCTCAGGAGTCTCAGCTGACATCAGTGGTCAGATGCATCTTCTTACATCTGTGCTTAGTTAAATGACTGGACATTTCTTTCCCCTGCAGATCTCATCACCATCATCTATCTATGCCATAGATTACTGAAATGCATGCGGCATGGGACCTCCCAAAGGTCTCTCCTCTCATGCATTCATTCACACATGAAGCTGCCCGTCATGCTTCGCCCCATGCCAGACTGAATGTCACATCTCTCGGCTGTGCTGTGAACAAGCAGAGGGGTTTGGGATGCAGTTTAGAATGGTTGCAATCAGGAGCTGCTGTGACATTATCCAAGCAGGCACCATGTCTATCACCCTCTCTGGTTGCTCTCTATTTCACTTGTTACTGTTAGTCATGTGGAGTAACAGAAAGGGAAGGGTTGGTGTTGGTAGCCTCAGTAACCCATAGGTATGGGAGGTGAGGGGATACTGAGGGAGGACAGGAGAGACCAGGGACAACTATTACTTGAGAAAGGGTACAGAGCTCAATGGGTTGGGAGAGCCAGGGAAAGAGGCTAAGGAGTTAAGGGAAGAGCAGGTGTTGCTGTCAGGGCCAGCTCTGGGTTTTTTGCTGCCCCAAGCAAAAACAAACAAACAAAAAGCCAACAGCGTGCCACCCCTTGGAAAGAGCTGCCTCTTGAGACATGCCGCCCCACGCACATGCTTGGAACGCTACTGCCTAGAGCCGGCCCTGGTTGCTGTGAGGAGCAAGGGCTAATTTGGGAATAGAATGGGGGAACAGAATATGGGGCTAGTGCCACCCTGTATCAATGCCCCATGTTTCCCTTAACCCAGCAATAGTACCCCTTCAAAACCTTCTTGTTATCTCTAGCTTCCCTCAAGCCCTCCCCCATCCTTTCTAAAAGGAATTCAAGGAATTAGGTCCTTGCTTACCCATGATCCCACTGGTCAGCGGTTCCCTGCAAGAGTTTTATTGAATCAGTTTTGTCAGCAACAAAGCCACACAATGGTTTTAAAATGGATGTTTATGGTTAAGTGCAAATTATTTGCAAATATATCAATTAGCTACTTTGCATTAAATATTACAAGGACCGTAACACTTGTCTTAGAAGCTGTGCATGGGTCAACCCTTGAATACGGCTTAGAAGGATCAGCTAGGGCAGAATGTGTCTACCTAGTTGTTTATCAGCAGCTGTGATACTGGCAAACCTGCTAACCTGTGTACAAACTCTAACAACTTTACAAGAGGCATTTAAAGTGTATTAGGACAATTCACTTGTACGTGAATATCAAAGAGATGTACTAGACCAGCAATCACTAACCCATTCAATAGAAATTAAGGATAGATGCTAAATGTATTTGTTTGTGTATCTGTATCCTGTTAGAAATTTACCAAGATAACCAAATTAGCTTTTAGATGCTAAGTCTTTTCCATGTCTTAATTGCCTTAATTATGTATGCAACAGTGTTCAGTTAACGTTAAGATCAAAGATGTGAGATACTGCAGGAAACTAATAATATCTACATTATCTTCAGTTTATCGATCCCTGTTATAATTAATAAGCAACTGTTGCCTTATAGTGTAACTAGATTACTTGTGTAGGCATAGGAAATTGAATATTAAACTTCAAAGTGGTGAGTCAGTGTCTGCTTAACAAAGAAGAATCCTTAGTCACATGCTGTGCTCAAACATTTGACAGCCTGCTTCAGCTATAAAAGTGAAATCTCGGGCCTGAGCCTGCATCTCTAGTCTGCTGAATTTTAAACATAGAAAGTTTAATCTGTTGGACTCAGGTCTTCCAAGTAGTTATTTGGAATGCCCTGGAAAATACATGGAAATCAGATTTTATATCTAAGCTGCATTTGGATTCTAAACTTTTGGGATGATTCGAGAGAGACTTTTGCCAGCCAGAAGACTCATCCATCACTGCTACAAATCTCATATGAGGACCTTGCAAGCATTTGTAATGTATATAATCTTTTAACCATTCAATAACTCTCTTCTTTTCTTTTATTAATACATATTTAATTAGTTTACTAAGGATTGGCTGAAATTGTGATATTTGGGTAAGATCTGAGATGCATATTGACCTGAGGGTAAGTGTCTGATCCTTAGGATTAGTAGAATCTCACATATGGTGAATTGGGTTTTCAGTAACCTCTTACTAGATTAGACCTGTTTCCCTAGATAGGTGCCAATGAGTGGAATGCTTCCTGTGAACCAGTGTGGTACTACAGAAGCTCTTTTGATGCTAGTTTGGTGACTCTAACTATATCATAGACCACCAATTTGGGCGGATTGTCTACCCTGTTTCTTGCAATCTGCCCTGAGTGTGGCATTCTCAGGGTGGCCCATCCTAGGCACCAGTCATAGCAGCTGCCATTGAAAACAGTGTAACATCTTATCTCAAAGATGCTCTGGTTTCTCATATATTTTCTGTGCAAGTCTGCATATTGCTTCTGAGCTACACAGCTGCAATAGGTGACAGTCCTGGTTATCTAAAAGACTCTTTCCTTGTCCATTAAAGTTAAGATCAGTTACTTTCTTTGATATCCTAGATATAGTCATGGGACTGGCAGATTGTTTTCAGTGGAGCAAATGGTCAGTCATTTAGCTAAGCACAGAGGTAAGAAGATGTATCTGACCACTGATGTCACCTGAGATTTCTGAGCAGAGATTTGAAACCCAGATTGCAAACTTCCTTGACACAAGTTAAGCAAAGCCATTTAATAACAGGCAAAAGGAATCACCTAACACATTATCGAAATTGTTCTCTCCATGAGCATTGCCTCCATCTTAGCTTGATTTCAGTGATGAAAGGCCGGGGAAAGTTGTTTTTGGATTGGCTTCTTAGCTGTCTGTGGCAGGTTGCTAATGTTGTTGGACAGGACATGTTGATGAATGCTGTGTTGGAGCAGGGTAGCACAGAGAGAGAAGGGTGTGTGTGCTCACTTCAGAGTTTTATATCCTCTTCTTCCTATTTTATAGGGAAAACAGATTTTAGCCTGTTCAGATTCAAAAGTTGACTGCTGTCATTCTTTCATTGGCTCTGTGCCTTCATGTTGATTTTGGTGACACACTCCAGAATATGAAGTCTACGTAATGAATATGCAGCACACTTTTGTTTTCTTGTGATGGGACAGCCTCAGATAACTTTTAAAGTTACTTTCACCTCTTTCTTTTTATTCAATCAATTTTCTGGGAAATTTCTTCAATTTTATTAGCACTCAAGAGAAAATGAAATTCTATTTTCAGAAAATCCAAACCTTTGTGTTCTTTGTATACAAGATTTTAGCTCTCAAATTTATTTTTTGTTCAATTTTATTTTTCCAATTATTTTTTTGTAAAATTAAATAATTTTCAGAGTCTTTAGTTTAAATTGTTATTAAAGAAGTTGATTCTTCATAACAATTCTTGGAGAGATGATTCTTGTTGTTTTTCTCAGTTGGATGAGGGAGTTGCTTATGTATTTAATTCCCCATTAATCTAAATATTCCATGTTTAAGTGGATTCTTATATTAGTAATTTAGAAATTAGTGATTAGATTTCAGATTGGTACATAAAGTATTAGCATTTGACATAGCAATGTTATTAGAAAATTACATTGAAAATTTTTAATGAAGCTCACATTTGCAAGTATGCATTTTACAAAGGGGTTTGCCATTTCAACATTAAGAAAAAAAAATATATACTTCCAACTACACATCATGACACAGAATCATGGAGAGGAGAAGACTGAGCAGGGGACATTATAACAGTCTTCAAGTACATAAACATTGTTATAAAGAGGAAGGTTATAAATTGTCCTTCTTATCAGACAGGACAAGAAGTAATGGGCTTAAATTCAACAAAGGGAGATTTAGGGAAAAAATTTAGGAAAAACTTCCTAACTGTAAGGGTAGTTAATCACTGGAACAAATTACCTAGGGAGGTTATGGAATCTCTGTAACTGGAGGTTTTTAAGACCAGGTTACACAAACAGCTGTCAGGAATGATCTAGATCAGTGGTTCTCAAACTTATTTGATTATGCCTCCCCCACCCCCCTTTGTGGCTGTAGTAGTTTACACCTCCTGCCACACAAGTACATATACGGTGACGGGTTGAATCACAGAAACCCCCTTGGGAGCTGCCAACTGATGTGCCAAGACTACTTCTGCCCCTGCTTTCCCTGACAGCTTGGGACCCCAGCACCCTGTCTTGCTGAGCCAGACATGCCAGTCTGCTCCAACCCAGACCCAGGGTCTGAATTACTTGCCCCAAAGCTGCAGGCTTCACTGAAAGCAGCTTACAGAAGTGTTCTTATTTTTAACACTCAGATGCCCAACTCCCAGTGGGGTCTAAACCCAAATAAATCCGTTTCACCCTGTATAAAGCTTATACAGGGTAAACTTATAAATTGTTCGCCCTCTATAACACTGATAGAGAGATCTGCACAGCTGTTTTCCCACGCCCCCGGTATTAATACATACTCTGGGTTAATTAATACGTAGAAAGTGATTTTATTAAATACAGAAAGTAGGATTTAAGTGGTTCCAAGTAGTAACAGACAGAACAAAGTAAGTCACCAAGCAAAATAAAATAAAACATGCAACTCTATGTCTAATACAGCAAGAAACTGAATACAGATAAGATCTCACCCTCAGAGATGTTTCAATACATCCCTTTCATAAACTAGACACCTTCCTCGTCTGGGCACAATCCTTTCCCTGGTACAGTCCTTGTTACAGCTTAGGTGGTAGCTAGGGAATTCCTCATTGATACAGAAACTTAGAAAAGTTCTGCTTCTAGCATTGGCATAAACACACTTGGGTGTAATAAACAGACTGATGGCTTAGAGGAGGGGTATGATCTTCCTTGACACTTGGGAAGTTTGTCACATTGATAAGGAACAGAATTCCTAGGATTTTTTTCTTAGCTGTGACATTTCATATAATTAAATAAGAAAAAGTATATTCCTCTGAGATACTTTTCTCCAATCACCATATGTATGAAAGTAACGGTAACAAATTCAGTAAAGGCACAGGCATATTTGTAAAGACCTAACATTTTAAGAATAAGTTATAATAATTTTATTATTTCTGCATGAATATTGAGGTCTCTTCACCACAGTCTAATCTCTAGTATATTATAAATCCATAACATGTGATATGTATTTGTAAGGAAAACTAAATATGTTAAACAAATTAATCCGCTTAGCAAAAAGACAACAGATGATGCTCAGCTCACTATAACTGATCCAGGGATTGATTTTTCAGTCCTTTGCTACATTCACAACAACTGATTCTACAAGTTACTTGCTTGTGAAGAACATTTCCCAGAGAGATGAGCCTCAAAACTACACTATCCTCAAAACTGAGACAAGAAAAAAACTTCTGTATAAAGTGTACACGAACAAAATTAACTTTGAAAAGAAAAGGAACACAAAGGTTATCACAGACAATGAGAGACTTAGACATTGCAAATTAAGCTACTGTGATTATCAATACACCCCTACCAAATAGTTGAGTATATCCAAGCACAACAATGTGATTGTCTTTGGTAAAACACTGTTGCACGTCTCAGTTCCCACAGTAGATGGTGCTGTGCGATAAAGTATGTATTGTACCAGCTACACTACTTTTCAAAATAGAGAGGAAAGCAATACAGGATTAATATACAGCTCTTTGTGATGGGTCCACATAGACACTTATAAAGTGTTTATAAACTATCATGCATAAAAGATTATTATTTGATCAATATTTTATTTTGGAAATAAAAATATACTAAATAGATAGCAAGTCAAAATGGAGATCTTTACCATAAAAATAAGATACTGCGATTTATTAATGAGTCCATGTGTTGCTTTAAAAAAAAAATAGAAACCACATTTAGTTGTTTAGATGGATTAATCTTTTGTCCCTTGTTTTGGGTCTCAGCTCTGAACCTTGGCAAGATAAGAAAATCTCTGTCTGGTAATTTCCTCTGAGAGCAGATCCTAGACATTTCCAATCTCATCTGTCTTATACTAGACCTTTGCTTCAACTGGAATCATTGTGAATTAGTATTCTGTATACAAGACAAATACAGGGCAGGGGCAGGAAAGCTCAAGTTTAGTGCATATGGCACAAGTAATACTTACACAAGTCTTTAGGGACAGTGAGCTATATTTTTCTGCTCCAAGCTGAAAGATAAACTGTACCTACAGAAAATAAATTAGTATATCATTTAGATTGCTACACGCTACAAGCCAAATTCTGATCTCACTTACCCAACTGACTCCAGTAGAGTTCCTGGAGTAAATGACAGCAGACTGTGACTCTATTAGTCTGCTTTAAAAGAACACAGGGTACTCATAATTTGAGAGTTTTAATTTTTGGTTTCTTATTCTATATTATTTGTACTACAAAGCTAGAAGTTTAAAACTCCTGATAATTTTGTCTCTTTTGAATTGGCAAATGCTGATTCTTATGGACAGCAATACGCTGTTCTCACTCCCCAATTTACTTTTTGTTTTTGTTGCATAAGCAATGTAATTGGAAGGTTGTTTGCTAGTGAACTATGCTGGATTTACTTCTCTAAGTGAAGCAGAAGAGTACAAAATTAAAACTAGAAGGCCTACGCCTGCTCCCACTAAGGTGAGTGACAAAATTCATATTGAGGCCATGTGAGCAGAATAAGTCCATTTCTCCTTTTTCTTTTGTGTGGTGATAGGGGAACAGCGAAAGAACCTAAGAACGACCTACTGGGTCAGAGGAAAGGTCCATCTATCCCAGTATCCTGTCTTCCAACAGTGGCCAATGCCAGGTGTCCCAGAGGCAGGGCCTGCTCCAGTCACCAGCATTCCAAGCTGGTGCTTGGGGCGGCAATGTGCAAAGGGCGGCAGTCCCTGTTGTTTTGCCCCCAAGCAGCACGCTGAATTGCCGCCGTGGGCGGCGGGACCAGTCTGTGCACCGTTAGGACAGCAGGCGCGTTTCCGCGGTAGCGGCAATTCGGCGGCAGCTTCTATGTTTAGCTGTCTGCGGTGGCTTCAGCTAAACATACAAGCTGCCGCCGAATTGCCGCCGCCGCAGAAACCCACCTGCCGCCCTAAGGGCACATGGACTGCCCCCGCTGCCCATGACAACAATTCATCGCGCTGCTTGGGGAGGCAAAAACTGTAGAGCCGGCCCTGCCCAGAGGGAATGAACAGAACAGGTAACTATCCAGTGATCCATCCCCTGTTCTCCATTCCCAGCTTCTGGCAAACAGAGGCCAGGGACACCATCCCTGTCCATCCTGGCTAATAGCCATTGATGGACCTATCCTCTATGAATTTATCTAGTTCTTTTTTGAACCCTGTAATAGTCTTGGCCTTCACAACATCCTCTGGCAAACAGTTCCACAGATTGACTCTGCATAGTATGAAAAAATACTTCCTTTTGTTTGTTCGTTTTAAACTTGCTGCCTATTAATTTCATTTGGTGACACCTAGTTCTTGTGTTCTGAGAAGGAGAAAATAACACTTCCTGATTTCCTTTCTCCATACCCGTCATGATTTTATAGATCTCTATAATATCTCCCCTTAGTTGTCTCTTTTCCAAGCTGAAAAGTCCCAGTCTTATTAATCTCTCCTCATATGGAAGCTGTTCCATATCCCCAATCATTTTTGCTGTACCTTTTCCAATTCTAATATATCTTTTTTGAGATGGGGCATCTGCACACAGTACTCAAGATGTGGGTGTACCATGGATTTATATAGCAGCAATATGATATTTTCTGTCTTATTATTTATCCCTTTCTTAATGATTCCCAACAGTATGTTTGCTTTTTTGACTGCCACTGCATATTGAGTGGATGTTTTCAGAGAACTATCCACAATGACCCCAAGATCTCTTTCTTGAATGGTAACAGCTAATTTAGACCCCATCGTTTTATATGTATAGTTGGGATTATGGTTTCCAATGGGCACTATTTTTCATTTATCAACGCAATGGTGTCATTACAGTTGGATCTTAAGTTCAGAGAAGAGGGGGTAGCCATATTAATGGCTGTGACACCTCCACAATGAGCATAGATTGGGTAATCACCTGTGATGTGCCGGACAGTTTGCACCACCATTCAAGATAGAGTGGCCTATTAACACCTCTGCAGTCACAGGACAAACAAAAGGGGTTAGTGGGTTACAGATTGTTTTAATAAGCCATACATCTAGTGTCTCTGTTCAGTCCATGGTTTTTAGTGTCAGCAGAGTTATGAATTTAAGCTCCCAGGCCACTCTACCATGAATGGTCCCTTAGAATATTTGCTAACTACTTATGCTAAACAACTTATTCCACCTTACATTTAGCTGTTATGCTCGGAGTACCTTTCCAAGACCTGAGGAAGAGCACTGTGTGCATCAAAAGCTTGTATGTCTCACCACCAGAAGTTGGTCCACTAAAAGATATTACCTTAGCCATCTTGTCTCTAATATCCTGGGGCCAACATGACTACAACTACACTGGTCCTCTCAAAGTAAGGGTTACTTACATCTTTAAGTTGAACGGACTTTTGCCTATAATTCACTAGTCATCTTTATGGTATGTTAATAACTTAATTGGAAGTTGCTGTCTTTTAAAGAGCTTCCAAGTTTTATGCATCTCATGTAACACTCACACCTTTAGCAGCTCTTTTCTGGCCTCTCCCCAGCACAACTGCCCCAACTATTCCCTGCAGTCAGTCCCCAGCCATCAGTTGACACCCCCAAGCTATCAACTGGGTGAAGGGTGTCAGCTATCTCTTCCAGCTGGAGGTTATTCCCTCACTGCTTGATGCAGGGCATGGGAAAGGAAATCAGTGACATTCCACCATCCATGATAAATGGCGAAGAGCTGCAGAAAATTTAGCAGCTATATCACAGTGGGCAAACTAAGGCAATAATGTGAGGATTTGAATGCTATGAATATTCACGTCGAAAAGTCCTATTTTCTGTGATGTTAGTTAGCAATAGATTCACAGTGTTAGAGCAGTTTTAAAACAATTAGCAACTTTAAAGATTTTAGGGGGCATAATTCTGCTCAGTTTCCAACAGTAAGGTATTCCACAAATGGTTTACATGTTGTCCCCTCTGATTTTCACAGATGTTATGCTACTCACTTTGAGAAAAGTTTTGCCCTTGATCTTCTGATCCATGTAGCATGGGAGGCAGGTGTGTGGTAGCAGTTGGGTGGAAGGTTTCTAATCCTGAGCCATTGGGTCTGTATAGGACACAGTGGCTCACAGTGGGATCTGGAAGAAGCACTGTTTACCGCTGACCTAAGAAAGCAGCACATATGCACTTTCCCTCATCCCCCCCATCACCTTCTGACAGCAGTAGTATTAGGAATGGGCCATGACTCTCAAGCTGTCTGACTTTGGGGTATGGAGTGCCACCAACCATATTAGTCAAGTCTCCGCATGAAAGCTTGAACGCTTAAGACTCTGTCCTAGTCTGATCCTGTGTCTCCTTTAACCTTGTTGCCCTTTCTCTAGTGCACCTGTGTAGGACAGGACCAAATTTTGTCCCATGATTTATCAGTTAGTGCTGAACATAGATTATGACTGCCAAGGGTTACCTGACACCTACAGTTTGAAGAGAATTTCTGAGGTAAACAAAAGACAAATCATTTTCCATAAGAAACTTCAGTTGTGATTGCTTGATCTGAGGAAAATTAATTAAGGATGTATATAAGGTAGCAAAAATTGACAGTCATAATACGTCCTTGAAGCTATTTGGCAACACCATTTGTCACTGACAAAGCACTTTCACCAGTGGAAAAAACTTTCATGGTAAAGAATGAGCTGTTCACAAACTATTTGCAAAGAATAATTTACTTGCCCTTTTTCTGTTTATAAATTTTCAATTAGATTGATATTTATTAATTGTTTATTTGGAGAGGCTTTGGTCTGAAATCTTCTAAAGCTAATAACTAACATGAGCGAGAATTAGTTATAGTAACTCAAGTTTTCAATACTGAAAGGTGAAATCAATAGTTTGGATTAAAGTGGGTGCCCTTTCATAAAGCCTAAATCCCATTAACTTTAGAAGGAATTATGCTCAATTGTCACTTATTTTGTTCCATTGTTACTATCCACCAAAAAAAAAAAAGACATTTATATGTCTTCTCAGGCTGGAATATACTTTTTTTTGCACTGCTATAGTTATTCCAATGTAGCTACTCTAATGCCTCTATTATAGATGCACTGCACTGATATAAAAAGACAATTTTCAGTGGGCTAGTCTTCTGAAAGGTATTTAGGTGCCTAAAGAGGAAAGCAGGCACCTACTGCTAATTCAAAAATGCCTAGGTACTTTTGAGAACCAAACTGGATGCCTATCTTCAACTTTAGGCATCTAAATACCTTTGAAAATCTTGCCCTAAGTCACTTTTGAATATGGACTTCACTCTTAAGTCACTTAGATGCTTTTGAAAATTTTATCCAAAGCCTCAGTTTCCAAGTCTTTTCTCCTCAATCACTTTCATAGTTCTTTTCCTACTGCTCCGTCGCCACATACTAATTCCTATCTCTTCTAAAAGCACGTCTTCCACAATGCCCATGCACACTATTTTTGTATTAATATTGACAACATTAAAAAAAAAACAATCTTGAGATTATTGTCTTCTGGGATGTGGGCCAGATCCTCAACTGTTGTAAATGAGGCTAGCTGCATTGACTTCAGTGAAACTATACCAAGTTATTCCAGATGAGGATCTGCCCTCCTAAATAGGGTGACCAGACAGCAAGTGTGAAAAATTGGGATGGGGTAGAGGGTAGTAGGAGCCTGTATAAAAAAAAGCCCCAAATATTGGGACTCTCCCTATAAAATTGGGACATCTGGTCACCCTACTCCTAAAATATAGGCTCTTTGAGTACAAACAACTAATAAACAATAAATAAATATTTATAGAATAATATACTTTAGTCTATATATTGTGCTCTTGCTAACAACAACTATTATATTTTCTTAATCTGAGTAATAAAACTATGTAATTACTCCTATGTGCTCAGACAGAGTGAAAGTATATTCATTTGTTTGCTTTTCCTATACCTGTGGCAAAAAAGTTATGAATATCTTGCTTTATAGGACCCTTGAATACAAATGAAAATCATTATCATAAAAGGGCTAGCAAAATAGCAGATCATTAAGACAGGAATAAATCATAGAAGTTCCTAACTCTGGTAAGATACCTTATCTATTTAACAGTATAACATTGATCTGCTTTCTATCTTTTTAGCCATGTCTTTAAAAAGAAGCCTGAGAATTGTAGTTAGGCTGAAAGGTACAAACTTATTGCATGCATGGTCCTTCCACAGTACAGCTGCGTAAAATTTAAATTTTGCAGAACTTACATGGTTTTGATTTTTTGGTTAGAGACTAAAAATTCATTCCAATATTGTCAAACGTTCACCAAGATTTATAAACATTTTGAACTAACAAACAATTATATCTCAGCCTTGAAGAACCCTTTCATTATCTTTAGTTATATAACACCGAAAGAATGATGGATTGCTCATAGAATGAACAAAAAGAGCTGGCATTATAAAGTTTGGATCCTAAGGCCATTGTAGTCAACTGACGCCCTTCTGTTGGCTTTAATGGCCTTTGAATTGCTTCCTGAGTTTATACTTGAAGCAAAGACTGAGTGTAATAAGCAGTAAAGGGATAGGAAAGAATATTGTTATTATTAATAAAATAATGAATAGTAATAACACCTAGCTCTTATTTAGCACTTTTTATTAGAAGATCACTTTGAAAAGGAGGTCAGTATCACTATCCCTATTTTATAATGAGCCACAGCGAGGTGTAGGGATTTGAACAAGGTCACCGAACAAACCAGGGGCAAAGCTGGGAATAAAACCCAGCTCCTCTGAGTCTCAGTTGAGTACTTTTTCCACTGGGCCATGCCACATAGGTCACATGGTTGCTCTGTTTTGGCACATGTGCATATTGATGATTTTATAAAGATATTTTAAAAATATAAATTGTATATTTAATTTAAAAACTTGGATTGATTTTTTGTTTCACATTGAAAGTATGCTAAACTGCTCATACATGAAAGTAAGATCAATTTGTCACTTTCAAATTAGTTTCTCTTTGTTACCCCAAAGTCAAAGCAACACTTAGGAGTTGCAAACACAGCTAGATCAAAGGTGGAGGAAAGGGGCCTTGTCCTGTGAAGCACTGATCACCTCTGTAGAATAACTCAGCATCACCAGCTCCTGTTCACTTCTGTCATAAACAGATAGTAAGGGTTAAGGTCTCTTTTACCTGTAAAGGGTTAACAAGCTGAGGAACACCTGACCAGAGGACCAATCAAGGGACAAGATAATTTCAAATCTCTGTGGAGGGAAGGCTTTGTCTGTGTCCTTTGTTTGGATTGCCGCTCTCTCTTTGGATCTAAGAGAGGCCAGACATATTCTTCAAGTTCTCCAAGGTTTCCTGAAGTATTTTCTTCTATTCAGTATAGTGAGTATTAGAAGGCGGTTTAGTCTTATAATTGATTTCTACATTTGCAATTGTGTGTTTGCTGAAGAAATATCTTTATTTCTGTTTGCTGTTACTTTGATTATTCTGAGGGGGGGAGGGGGGAAAGCCTCTCCAGGCTTCTAAGTTAGACCCTGTATTTTTTCATCCTGGTAATACAGAGATAGTGTACTTTTTTCTTTCTTTAATAAAATCTTTTCTTTTAGAACCTGAGTGATTTCTTCCCGTGTTTGGATTTTCAGGGGAAGGGAAGGGGGAAAAGTGAATCCCTCTTTGTTTGATTCAAGGAGTTTGAATCAAGGTATCTCTCCCAAGGACAAGGGGAGGGGGAAGAAGGTGGGGGGAATGGATTATTTCCCTTTGTGTTAAGATCCAAGGAAGTTGGGATCTGTGTTCCCCAGGGAAAGTTTGGGGGAACAGGGAGTGTACTAGACACTGGAATTTCTAGTTGGTGGCAGCTTTACCAGATCTAAACTAGGATTTAAGTTTAGAGGAGTCCATGCAGGTCCCCATCTTGTGGACGCTAAAGTTCAAAGTGGGGAATAAACCTATGACAACTTCACTGGGCCTTGAGCTTCAACTTCAATTTGGAGGAAGAGCACAACATCTAACAAGACTGGACCCTGCATTTGGTGGACAAAACCCACTAAATTCTGAATATTGGGGAACTAATCACTACTGAGGTGTTACTCTCTGTTGCACAGGAATAACATGATTGGTTAAGGTGTTTTTGAAGAATTCTCACTCGTGGAAGTACTGCTAATTGCTTCTTAAAGCAGTTACTAATTTACTAGCAACCTTGTATCGGAGACCAATGAGTCTATCTGGGAAGGAAAAAATGTTAAAGGGGGAGGATCAACAACAACAAGAACAAATAGAAGCCTTCTCTCACCCACTAGAATAAGTAAATAGTCAAGTCTTGTACTTTTTTCCCCTTAATGGATGTGGGTTTAGTCTGTAGCCATATGAATAGACACATGACGTGTTGGGGAACAGTCAATACCAATCTATTAGAATTCTTTAAGGGAGTCATCAATTATGTGAATAATGGTAATCCAGACAATACAGAACACTTGGATTTTAAGAAAGCCTTTGACAAGGACCACACCAAAGACCTTGAAGGAAACTAAGTAGGCATGGGATAAGAGGGAAGGAAAAATAGGAAACAAATGGTAGGAAAAAATGGTCAGATTTCACAATGGAAAGAGTTGAACAGTGGTGTCCACCAAAGATCTGTCCTGGGACCTGTGCTGTTCATCGTATTCTTATTGATTTGGAAAAGGCACTAAACAGTGAAGTCGCAAAATCTGAAGATGAATTATTCAAGATAGTTATGTCCAAAACAGATTGCAAAGATCTCACAAAATTGGGTGATTGGGAAACACATTGGCAGATGAAATTCAATGTTGCTAAGTTCAAAGTAATGAACATTGGAAAAAATAATCCTAACTGTACATATACAATAATGGGTTCTATATTAGCTGTTACCACTGCTGCCATATGAAGAGAGACTAAAAAAAACATAGGGCTGTTCATCTTAGAAAAGAGATGATGGTGAGGTGGGGGGAGGGGAGGAATGATAGAGGACTATAAAACAATGAATAGTGTGGGAAAACTGAATAGATAAAATGTTTCCCACAATTCAAAAACGAGAGGGTCACCTGATGGAATTAATAGGCAGCAGATTTAATATAAACAAAAGAAGTTCTTTTTCACACAGCACACAACTAACCTGTAGAACTTATTGCCATGGGATGTTGTGATATCCAAACATATAACTGGGTTCAAAAAGAAAAACTGGATACATTCATGGAGGATAGGTCCAGAGATTTTTTCATTAGCCAAGATGGTCAAGGATTCAACCCCATGCTTGGGGTGACCCTAATTCACTGGAGTGGAAGATGGGTGGATCACTCAATAATTGCCCTGTTCTATACACTCTCTCTGAAACTCTGGTACAGGCCACTATTGGAGACAGGATACTGGGCAAGACAGAGTGCAGTCTGACCCAGTATGGCAGCTGTCATAGGTTTCACCCCCACTCTGGACTTTAGAGTACAGATATGAGGACCTGCATGTGAACCCCTAAACTGAATTACTAGCTTAGATCTCATTTTGCTGCCACCATCCAAATGTTTGAGTCATGTGGAAAACTTTGTCTTCCCCCAAAAAACCTTCCCCTCCCTAGGTAGCCTTGAGAGACTCCTCCACCAATTCCCTGGTGAACACTGATCCAAAGCCCTTGGATCTTAAAACAAGGAAGAATTACTCCTCCCCCTCCCTTTTCCCCCCCAACAATCCCTGGAGAGTCCAGATCCAATCCCCTTGGATCTAAAAAACACGGGAAAAAATCAATCAGGTTCTTAAAAAGAAGGCTTTTAATTAAAGAAAAGAAAAGTAAAAGAAAAAAAAAAACCTCTGGGAGATAGCATACAAGCTGATCTCACAGACAACAGATTTAAAACACAGAGGATGTTCCCCTGGGCAAAAACCTTAGTATACACAAGAATACCCAAATCTGATTATTCCCCTAATTGCACAAAGACAAGTTATAGAAGAAAATAAACATAAACTTACATATTCTTTTCTAAAACTTACTACTCTGATAAGAGGCGGGTTCCTTGATCTTTTTCACTCTGACTGAAACTGAAACTGACTTTAAACAAAGGAAACTTCCCTCCTTTCTTTTGAAACATCTTGTTCCCCCATTGGTTCCTCTGGTCAGGTGTCAGCTAGGCTAGGTGAACTTCTTAACCCTTTACACGTAAAAGAGGCATTAACCCTTAACTATCTATTTATGACAGCAGCTCTTATGTTCTTATGAATTGGTACACTGCACAGCATGGGAAAACTACTTAGGTGGTGCACCTCTGAATGGTTCAAAGCACAACCCAAATGGGGACTGCTTGTCTGCTGTCATGTGGGAAGTGCTAAAGGAAAGAGCAGATGGCAGGGCTGGATGAGGACAGGGCTGGTGAACCTGCTGCGGGAACAATTCTTTTAGTGGGGGTGCTGAGAACCATTGAACCAAACTGCAAACCCTGTATATAATGGAAACCACTTAGAGTCAGGGGGTGCTGCAGCACTCCTAATTCCAGCACCTAGGGCTGGTGGAACCTAAGTAACTGCACTGCTCACACTTTCTTTGCACTTCCTGTTGCTGCAGGAAAGGTTGTGGAGCTGCACCATTGGGAATCAGTGGCTTCAAGTCACAATTTGGCTGCAAAACTCATTTTTGTTTTGTGAGTTTTAAATGGTGTATTATTCTTGTAAACTCCATGATAAAATATTAATGTGTGTAGCAGGGCTGTGATCAACACATTTATTCACTTCTTGCAACATCCATCAAAATGCAAACCTATCCAAAAATATAACTACTAGGAGGCTGACTCTAAATCAGCAATCACATCCACATCATCATCCTTACTTTTCAATTATTCAAACATTCTCATTGATTTACCTTTCACTTTTATTTTTTAGTGTTTTGGAAGGGATGAGTACAAGCTCTTGAAAATTATTCCTGCATATGTCAATCTTTGTAGAGCCTGCGAATGATCAGATGCTAGCAGTGCTTTCTTTTAAAACAGAAATTATATAGAAGCATTAAAACCAAGTGCAAATACAGCATATTGTACTGGGTTATATCCCTGGGAGAAATATCTTTAAGGGAAGATATGCCTGCAATTTAATAAGCCAGAACAGTTTATGGTTGATTTAAAAAATATTTTTCATAGCCCAATTTAAATATAATATATATAAACATTTGTATATAAATTACCTTGGAAATCTCCCTTACACACATGGGAAAATATGAAATGGACTATTTTCCACCAAAATCCTGGAGGTCCTCTGTCTTCATTACAGAACCCTCTGGATATAGCTGTGTTGCAAACTGTGTTCTTACAGGAATCTATGTATTGTGTACAGGCAGCCTCTCATAACTGATCTGTGACCCTGGCATAAACCAGAAAGAAAATAAAAAAGCATGGTTTGGGCTTCAGTTTTGAGCCTGGATCTAATCACCACTGAAGTCAAATATAAATTAGATATATGTAAGATCAGAATTAGGGTCTTTGTGTTTTTTTCCTTTGGTTTAGAGAATTTTCCAACTTAAAGTTTAAAGCTGTAATGGAAAAGGGCAGGGGAAAATGCATGAACTCGCTTTAGAGGATTTCTTCATCATCTTGCTTGTCACATGCAGTCTTATTTGCAAAGAGAACTCAACAACATTATACTTCAGTTGTATGCAATAACATTTTCGCTAACAGTCAGCTCAATTGGAGCAGCTCCCATGACACACAAGGGGGAACTGCACTGTGTACATGGAAAATGGCATATAAATTTTGTTTTCTAATGTAACAGAATTTGCACATTCTGAAGATTAATGTTGACATAAGAGATACTGTAACCAACTAAGCACTCTGATGTAAAGATAACAGACATATTGTGCCAGTTATAATTTTAAAACCAAAATGCCTGATTAAAGGACGACAGTAATTGACAATATTTTTAAGTTAGTGAAAGCTAGCTGTTACTCAAAAAAGCACAGGTGAGAAACTGCAGATCTTTGGATCTCACTAGACTCTACAGCGTGATTGTGCTTCCTTTTGTGCCAGATTAAGGCCTGGCCTAGAAGGGTGTGATATCACTGAAGACAGGAGAGATGCACCGATTTAGGGCAGGGATGACTCCCTACTTTACTGAGATTTGCATTTATCCCTTTCTCTCTCTGATTGATTGTGACATACCAGGATGAGTCACCGTGTCACTCTAGCCCCATAACCTGGGGGGCCCTTTACAATACCTTGCAGCTATAGCCTTCAACCTGGACTGCTCCCAAACAGCCTCCAGCATGTAAGTCACTCCCAGCAATGTCTGTGTGCGCTGCAGCCAGCCAGCCATACCGTGGCTCTTACCAGCCTTAAATATTACCACAGGTTGACTCCAAAACACTCCCAGTCTCAGATATCCCCCAGAAATGTATGTTCTGTACTGACCAGCCCTCTCCTGGGCAGTACAAACATATTAAGTCCATTATTCCTTTAAGGGAATAATATGCATACAACTTGTTATCCCAAATGGAGTTACCCAGATGCTTGAACTTGAACACACTGAATTAGATAAAACAATAAAACAATTTCATTAACTTTAAAAAGAAAGATTTTAAGTGCTTATAAGTAACAAATCATAAAAGTAAAAAATGATTACAAGAAAAATAAAGACTAAACACTTACTGATGACTAACTTAAACTACATTAGATTCAAAGCAAAGTTTTCTCACCACATGCTTTCAAGAGACTTAATGACCAAACCGTTTAGGTCAGGATCCCTTCCCTAGAGTCCAATGGCTGCTTCCTTTGTCTCTTCAGGTACAATAAATGCTGTGTCTGCCCCTTCTTTTTATAGTCCTGTTCCCCCTCTCAGAAGCATTTCCAGAAAGGCAACAGGCCCTCCTGTGTGGAAGGAAACTCCATGATGTTTCTTTGCTAAGATGTAGATTTTTGCCCCTGCCCTCTTTCCTGCCACAGAATGGACATTTAGCAGGTAATGGTCCATCAGCCTTGTTTACACCTGGCTGAGGCATCAGCTTGCCCTCTGTCTCTGAGGAACTGATTTGGCCACTTTCCAGACTTATCTGGAAAACATACTTTTAGTCATGGTATCAGCTTATGTTTATAACTTCACATATAACACTGCCACGTGCATTTTTGCCACATTACTGATCAGCAAGTTATGAGTTTTTAAATGATACCTCACAAAGCATATCTTAGACAAACATTATTACAGTAGTGTGTAGAGTGTGAACACAGAGGTATATTCTGTCACACTTGTACAGGGTCATCTTTAACTATCTTGCCAAAAGCAAACTTTGCATTGCTTTCTACTGTTCAACTTCCCTCTGACATATGCACCAAGTACAGACCCTCAAATGCACAAGTTAGCCCCTCAGAAAATAACAACACGTTACACCATTATCATATCCACTATGAGATCGGCAAGTCTTATCAGAAGCTCTGCAGGAATAAGCTCTTGACTGAAAAGTTTAATCTCTACTCTTCCCTTATTTCCAAAAGGGCTGGCAATCCTTAGTCCCTTTTGTGCGCTATTTATTCTCTATGCTGTCATTCCAATGTACTCTCCATTCCTGGTGAGATGCAAAGAATCTACTTCCTTCCTTTAATCCAGTATTGCCCCACTTTGTGACAATACAGGTCCCCCTCATATTTTTCTTCTCTTCTCCCCTCCCATGTATTTCTCCAATGCTCTTGACCTTTCCATCATCACATGGTCCATTCACAAAAATACTTGCACATTTAACCTCTTACCTCCTCTATTGTTTGGTCCAGGTCTTCACATGAGCTGGAAACCACTCTCCTCTCTATAGTCAGCAGCCTCCTTATTTCTGCTGATGAAGGCTCTTTCCGCTCCTTGTTCTCCTGCATTTCAATCTAGCCTTTGACAGTCTAGACCCTTCTATTCCCCTGAACTGTCTCTATAGCATTGCAGGCATCTCTGTTCTACCCCCCACCCACCCTGCCCCAATACCACTCCTCCTCTCTATCTCATACACACATTTCCTCTCCCAATGCTTAGTTTTTTACCACTGATGATAGAACAACAATCTTGGTGCCATGTTATGCAGAATGACATAATTTGCTTGTGCGTTATTTCTTTTTTAACACTTGTTCATTAAGCAAACACAATTAAATACATTAATATTTAGAGAGCATCCTCTATGCAAGCACCCCAGGATGTTGTACAAAGCCAATATAAAATGCATACAATAAAATATTAATAAACTATATTTTATTAAGAGCTTATTACATTTGCTATAAAAATTGGCACCAATTCTGAAGCTTTAGTGCAGGATGAAAATTAATCTCATAAATGAGCAGTAGAGATCGTTGAAACTACTATATTGCATCTGCAATATTACACACACAGACAATGGGTCTGGTTCACCTCTCATCAGTATAAATCCAGAGTAACTCAGCTTAAGTCAGTGAACTCAGCACTCCATGGCAGGAGGAGTAAAAAAAAAATCTAGGAGAGCCATCTAGTCACAAATGCACAGTCCTGAACTAAACCGCAACAACAAAAGCTGTGTTGATATTGTCAATTATATAGGTTGCAGGGGAGTGGGAAGGGGGGCAGAGGAGAGGAGGTGACTAACTTCCAAAATTGAACTGTTGCAAAACTTGAAAAAAAAAATTGAAACATTTCAAGTGTTTTTATTTATAACTCAGCTATTTTGAATGACACTTGCCATGGCGCTGTAAGATTTATCTTTATCATCCAAAAAACTCCTCCTTTAACAAAAATAGTTAAACACCTTTTTTGTTTAACAAGACAACCATAAGATATTTCATTACAACTGGTATGACCTTTGCGTGCAAATCACTCTTCCTGTAAGCTGAACATACAGCATGGTTACATTACTGTGAGGGTCTAGTAAGCAGGGGTGGCTCCAGGCCCCAGCATGCCAAGCACGTGCTTGGGGCGGCAAGCTGTGGGGGGCGCTCTGCCGGCGCTGCGAGGGCGGCAGGCAGGCTGCCTTCAGTGGCTTGCCTGCAGAGGGTCCGCTGGTCCCGCGGCTTTGGCGGATCTCCCGCAGGCACCTGTGTGAGGTCCGCTGAAGCCGCGGGACCAGCGGACCCTCCGTAGGCAAGCCGCCGAAGGCAGCCTGCCTGCCATGCTTGGGGCGGCAAAATGCTTAGAGCTGTCCCTGCTAGTAAGTCTTTACTACTTATGTGTGAACTGTGATTTTACAAAGGCTTATAACTTAACCAAATTTGGGTAGATTTGCACAGGGGACAGCATAAAACACATTCCTGACACAGAGGTCCACCCCCACCAAATTTCAAAACCTGGGTGCACTAGAACTTTTCAAAGAAAAGGTTGCCAGAATTTAATATGGGCAAAACAATGTATTTTCCCCTAGCTCCTCATTCTTTGAAGTGGCTGAACTGGTTGGGGGAAAATCCAACCCCCCTCAAAATCAGCCTGAAGCAGACACCTAGCATAGAAAATTTCAGCTCAAATGATTAAAGTCTGAGAAAGTTAAAAGGAACTGTAAACAGGGTCTTATAATGGGAAGTGTTGGGAAAGTTAAATAATAAGCAATGTCACCAGCCTCACCTATAATTTAAACAGTTTGATAGCGTTTCTTGATTTATGATAGTTCCACTATCTTCTTAAAGTAGGCAATATGAATTAGCTGTCAATAGTTCAACTTTATGGCAAATTGATCAACCACACAAGTCCTTAAAGAACATGCAGTTGAGTTTCCTTTCTATCGGATCTAGAGTTTAAGACGAGCAATAGTTATAGCAAAATTTAATAATTCTCTCCCTCTGATGAAGGTGAATTTGTCATTTCAAAGTGATAAATGGAGATCATTAGAGACTTCCTGTTATCTTGTAATGCCTTACAGTAAATCTGTATTACTACATAGTACATTGTGATTCTGCCTTATACTGCAGTAACATTATTCACCCATCCCTTTGACAATATGTTGTGATGTTGATGAAAGAGAAGGCAAGCAAAAATCTGAAGACCTAGTCTGGAAAATCTCATTGCTAGTCCCGTAAACAGTTTTGCATTAGCCACTGGCAGTGACAGTGACACAAATAGTTTGTCAATGAAATATCTTTGTGATTCTCAGTCGTTGCTGAATCTGTGTTGTCATTTGTTTTCTGCTGCCTGCATGCTTTCATGGTTCTATTTGTTCTTATGCCTTGGGAAAGTTATTTTTCCATGCACCCTGACAATTATGTCCTTTTTAACTGCTATATTCATAAGAAGCTGCTCTGGGTTTTTTTATAATCTACATTTGCCTGTTTGTTCAGTATTTCTTCTTGTTCTTCCAGATAAAGTATTTTTTTCTCTCGTGTTTCTTTGCAAATGAGAAATTAATATATAAAATACATCTTCTTGGGAGTGTCTGGTATTAGTCTAAAGGAGAGAGGAATATCTGAAAGGAGTAGCAGCAGAAGAAATAGTCTGATTTTCAGGGCAATAATGAAATAGTTAAAATTAGATCATCCGACAGCACTACAAATGAGATCTCTTTTTCCGAAAATGCAGTTAGAGTTGTCATTGATATGAAAAATATTCATAGACATTTTTGCAGGTGCTGTACACATGGGTAAGCTGCAAAGTCACCTTGAAAATTGTATAAATAGATAACCGGCATTAAGACATTGTGTCTTAAAAAATGAAGCTTGTGCAGGGATCACTAATTATGAATATCAGCAGAAAGGACAGTCAAAAATATTGCAACATCTTGGTCTAAGTGCAATTGTCATGTTTGAATCCTTATTTCCTAACACATAGATTCATTTTATTTACCTATTTCTAATTCCAGGACAGAGATTTTCAAATGAAGAAATTTTAAAATATCTAAGGGTTAGCATGTAAAAGAAGTACAATTAATTCAGATGAGTACCATGGAAGGAAATGACCATATTTTAAGTATCTATGCCAATGGCTAAACATGCAACATGTATAGATGGGATAAAATAAGAATAAATAAAATGGAGGAAGTATTTCTATTCTTATATTTCACTTAATAATATTCTAGAATTAAAAAAATACTGTTTCTGACTTCCTCTGTGTTTTCTCTTTACTAAAAGATGAAAATCATCTGTTTCAGACGTTCAGAAGCAAAATGTGATGCACTTTTGCAACAGATATTATCTCCAGGTTTAATTGCTTTAGTGGCACTATGAGAAAGGGGGTAGAATAAAATGAAACATCATTTGGAAGATGATATTAAATGGTGATATGTACTACCAAGAGTCTAAACAAATGTGTAATGCAGGATTGTAATAGTTATGGAAGATCTTTGTACCAAAAGTGCAGAACAGTCTGGCATAAATGTATCTGGATCATTCCAGCTGCTTCTTCATTAGCTCTTTTTTAAAAAAATTAAGTACAAAGAAGTACATTGTATCTGTTCATTATCTTCTAAAACATAGTAAAATAATTACATGCAGAGTAGTATCTGGGGACCATTGGCATGATCCTAAGAAGAAGAGAGAAAAGTTAACATTAATTTCACATCTAAATCTAGGCCCTGATTCAGCAAAACACTCATGCCCATACTAAAATGTGTTGCTTATTTGGGACTCTAGTGGCTTTCTTTAGAAGACCGTGGCTGATTAATGATAATAATGTTACAAGCTTTCATCTAAAAATTGCAAAGTGATTCTCATACTTTACAGATGATGGCCCTGATCTGCAATGGGCAAGGTGTTTGCTCTCATGGATCTGACTGCAGGTTAAGCGCCTATTTATTGTTCATGTATGGCAATGCCTTTGCTTCACCTTTGCTGAAAACCTCACCCATTCCTCTATCTCTTCTTGCCGTGGCTATTATAATTCCCTTTTGTATGGTGACCTAAAGTCCCTGTTACCCAATTTTTGCACAATAACACTGCCTGCTTTCTCATATGGACAAAGACTATGTATCATCCCTTATCTGAAAACAATTCTACTTCCCATTTATTTCTGGATCCATGGGTTTACTCCCGCCTATTGCTACCTTTCTGCTGATATCTCTGGGTCTCCTGTATCTAACATAAGCCTTCCTCCTCTGGCTCTTCCCAAGGAAAGGAAAAAAGGTTCAGCTGATGTTTAGTTTCAGGGGTGGGTGATACATTTTTCTTTATCTGAATTTATTTATTCATTCCTATTTCTGAGGCAAGAATTTTGTTTGCTTATTTATTTACATTTACTATTAAACTACAAGACAAGCATATGCTTAAAATTACTGAATGAAAGGGCCAGTACTAATGAGATGTAAGAAAGCCCCGCATACCTGCACACCTCTAAAGGTGCATACATTTTCTGCAGACCTCTAAAGATGTGCTACAAAACTTGCTAGCACATCCATTTTTCATGTCCTTAGCCTAAATATGAGCAGCTGGTCATATAAAAATGTCAAAGAGCAAACTACCAAACAGCACCCTCTGTTTTGTCAATGTATTTTTGGAGGCCCACTGAAAACCTGGCCTAAAATCACATTTTGGGGATGAAACACTGGCCCTATAAAACTCAGTGGGAACACTCCCATCAACGTCAATGGGACAGGATTTCACTGAAACTTTAAGAAATTCCCTGCTGTTTTGAGACACATTATACCTTATCAGCTGGTTCAACTAATATATTGGGCTGTGAAGTCTTCATTTCATGGTGTTTTCTGTTGTCTGTTTCTGCAGATAGATGTGTTCTATCCTTTAATATGTTTGCTTGAGCTGATCCATTAGCAGACTGCGTCCTGTTTAAAACAAAACAAACAAACAAACAAACAAACATGTTATTATCAAACTGCCACAATTCAGCAAGAAATAAAAATATATGTCCTAAACTGATAAACAGTTATTGGGAAGTATAATTTACATAACTATGAGATCAAACCTGAAGTCTTACTCATACCTGTGAGGGCAAAGAAATATATAACAATTTCCAAACTGCAGAATAAAAGACATTTAAAAAGGAGAAGTGGACTTCTTATTTCTATTTTAAGTCGCTGATGATTCATTAAAGCACTTAAGCATGTGCTTATATTTTGGCATATGTTTAAGTGCTTATTGCCTGAATAGGGATGTTTCTCTGAATCAGCACTTAACTAATTAGCTGGTGGGGGAGGAGGGAATCATGAAAGGCAACTGAGGTGCAGGGGATGCAAGCTGTTGACAATTTTATTACAATTCTAAAGCGCAGATAACAAAATGTCCAAAAAAAAACTTTGGGATGGCCCAAACCTTCAATCTGTCAGGTCAAATGTAGTAGTGGTGGCAGTAGTTGTCATATAATTTGTTGCTCTTTCTTTTATTGTGAAGGTGCCATGACATTTTTAGACTTTGAATAAAGGGTTAGCCTGAAACCTGAACAATAACCTGAAAAAGCTTGAGGAACATGCTATATATAGACTGCCACACATGCTTCTCCTGCAGAGAGGTATCATTATTCCCATCCAGCTTCCCTCCCACTCCCAGTTTGGTTCTGTTTTGAAAAGGCAGGATTTAACCCACAGCTGAGTACATTTTTTTTGGTAAAAAACATATTTTGCATTTCTCCTAAATTCTAATCTATTGGAATACATAAATGGATGCAAGAATACTGAAGAAAATTGAGATTTGCACTAGAAGCAGGAAATAGTATTTCACACTTCAATAACTGATCTTTGTCTCCAAATATTATCCATTAAGCCCCCAGTCCTGCACACTGACCTGCACAGGAGGATCCCTGCCCTTGTGTGGTGCTTCACTGAATTCAACAGGCTTCTGCACAGCTGCAGGGACCACCTGTGCAGCTAAGCTTGCAGGACTGGGCCCTAACTCTTCAAGGGGCAACTCTCCATAATAATTTCTCCTCCAACATTTATTAACTATGGCAGAGAAAACATTGAAAAATACCTTTTAGAGATTTCATCCATTTTTTCAGTGTCCTGTCACTAGACAACCATCAGCAAACACAGGTGCAGTATCTGATGATGTTTCACAGATAAGCCACATTACAAATTCATGTGTTATGTCACCAAAGTCAGGGCTGTGACAGATATATAGCCTTATTCATTACAAAAGAGTGCTGGTGTTCAAATTAGTGACCTTAAATGAAAGCATCTGACACCCCTTATCAGCCTCCTAAGTAATCGACTTCTTCCAAGTAAATATTGTAAAAATGTGTTGGTTAAAGGCATGTTCACAATCTGCATCTACAGAGAAGTTATGAAAAAGATGTTGGTAAGTCACTCAGCTGCATGAAATGTGAATTTGGAGCTGGGATTTAGCACAATGCTATTTGAGGATGCTGATGAAGCATTGCTAATTCATCACCTGTACAATCTTTCGGCTGCATTTTGGCTGTTAAGCATGCTGCGCATGTAAGTGGGTCAAACATAAATTAGCTCAGTACAAGTGTCCTTTCCTCTGAATCATCCAAATGGAGATATGCTTTATATGATCCACAGAGCAGTCAAAAGATTTAATCTCATGAAGTGTCCGCTTATCATCATTGCATATTATCTGACAGGTGGACGAATATAAGAAGGCAAAGGAGGCTTATGGGAAAACAATAGAATGATACATTTGTAAGTGGTGCTATGTGAAGTAGTCACATCATATTTTGATAGGAACAGAGTTAAAGGTGCATTCCTCCAGCCCTACGTTCACTCACACACTGCATTATGTGGCCCAAACACCTAGTGTTTGGGAATGACACCTGGCAAAGGTATCAGTGACTAAGGCCATCAAGATCATTTTAGTATCTGAAATGTATTTGGCAATTATCACTTTTTATCCATAAAGAATGGACTAAACTGTAAAAGTCTAACATAAACATGTCTCCTCTCCTCTGACGGCCTGATCCAGGTTCAATGGATATTGGATCAGAATCCCCTTTCATAAGTGTAACTCCAAGTGATTTTAATAAGAGTTACACTAATCACCAGGGAAAACAGACCCCATAGAGACTTCCATAGCTTATAGTCTCTTCTCTGGTAGGGAAGACATAGAGACATTACTGGTCTTTCATGCAGTGGATTCCACACAGACTGGATGAAATTGTTTCTTTAGGACATTTACACTGTTGTGGTCCCTGCCTTTAATTTGCCTGAAGATGAATAAATTAATTTTCTTCCGAAAGGCCACTTAACCTTTCTAAGCACTAATATTTCCCTGGAGCTCTTCCTCTCAACCTCGTTCTTGATAATGGAAAGAGAGCAGTGCAAACAAAATGGGATAGAAGGTGGTAAAGCTTGCACAGCCCGAGTACACAGTGTGTGTTTGGGAAAGATCTGAGGGGAGTGAATGCAATGAATTAATTTCCTACAGGTTATGGAGTAGCAGCAGAACTTTTTTTTTGCAGCTGCTACTGCAGTCTCTGGGCTATGCCAACCCAGAGAGCTGCTGTATTCTCCTAGCTTTGGGGAAGTGGGCCAGTGAATCCAGTTAGTTGCAGATCCACTGGCCCTGCCCCTACCATCTGTATTATATATCTGTAATTAGCATATTCTTTATACTATTTATAGTGTAATATTCTTTATGTATCTGTACATTGTCAATACTTTGCTTTCTTTAAAATAAATCCATACCTAATCTATGCACAATTTAATTCAAACTCCTTTCCTGTTGTATTTACAGTAAAATTGAATATTTTCACATTTCTTGTTGAATGGACGGTACATGAAAAATTGCCTTTTCCATAGGAGAAATGTGGAGAAGGGGTATCTTCTTCCCCATGTAACATTGCAGTATTCAGTGTAGGCAAACAGTGGGTCAAATCCTCAACTGCTATGACCTGGCATATCTCCATTGACTTCTGCAGAGCTACCCCCTTTTAAACCAGCTGAGGATTTGTCCTAAGGTGAGTGAATATGATGTATGTAGCAATGATTTAACTAGAGCTGGATGGAAATTTTCCTTCAAAATGTTTTCTATGAAACAGAAATTTCATCTTTATGTTGAGAAAACTTAAACAAAATATGTAGTTTTGGGCTGAGTCATCTCAAATTGAAACATTTTGATTTTTCAAACTGAGTCAAAACATTTTGTTTCCTGTTATTTTGCGATTAATCTGTGTCCACTTGAGCTGTCGTGATGTCACAAAGGAGATGACCATATTCTTCTCCCCAGTAAGCTACCTCTTCCATGATACATCACAGTCTCCCCTATGGTTGAACCTCCATGAGACATCACAGCCTGTGACTCCCAATGCATCACATGAAATATAGTCTGGCTGGGAAGCCCAACCCAAACTACAACTCCTATGAGGCAGTGTGGCAGGTCGGCAGTTTCATTTCAATATCATGTGTCAAAACAAAACAGTTAAATTCTGCTCAACAAACTGAAATCAAATGCTTCAATTCATGAATGTCAAAGCATTTCATTTCAATTGAAAATATCATAAGAAAATGTTTTAGGATTTCTAAATTGATTACAAATTCTTCTCCACTTTCTGATCTCTGAAAAAAAAATTGATATTTTTTTCCTGATTCAGAAAGAAAAAAAATTCAAAACATTGGAATTTCCTGAGGCATGGAAATTCAATTTTTTGATCAGCTCCTGATTTAACACTACCAAAGCATATACCTTCGTGGTTAATTTAATATTTTATTTCCTCTTTTTCCATTATGTTTGGTTTAAAAAGATGTTTTTCATAACCACATTTAATGCCTGTGTTGTTACAACATTTATAGGGAAAAAGGTAATCTCCCTCCACCCTAAAATGGAGAAGGGTAAAATTTAGGCACTTAGGAGCTAGCACCAAGATCATCAAAGGAAATTAGGCACCTAACTTCCTTTGAAATCAATATGTTAGGTGCCTAAATACCTTTGAGCATCTGGACCTAGGTACCTAAGTCACTTTTGGACTTAGGCTCTTAAAACACTTATGTACTTTTGAAAAAATTACCAGAAGAAAATAAACTAAAATTAAGTGCTTCAATCACAATGATCAAGTATCAGTATAGTTGCTCTATTGGTATAAGCACAAACAGTTCAAAGAGACTGTATAAATTTCTGTTTTGTATGAAAGTTAAAGTAGGAGATCAAACTTTATCCACTACTAGCTATCCATGAGTGATACAAGCCAATTTTCAGACGAGAACTTTGGTGTGCTAAAGTCATTCAGCCAATACATGAGAAAGATGATTTAAACAACATCTACAGGAGAATGAGGTCAAAAAGGTGAAACAAGCACAAACACTGTTGATTCAGGACCAGAGGAAAAGAGTAATCTGGTGCTCTAGATAGTCTTAATTTATTGAACTGGCTGTCTTCCTGCTATGGGAATTAGCCATGTGACAATGACCTTGGCTTGGCCTCATTACAGAGGATAATCTTATAAAGCATCACCACTATCTCTTTACAATTCTCAATTCACCAAGTTAATAACCACTACTTACAATGTACAGTCCCAAGCAGACATGTACAGTTGGCAGTGAATTTGGGGATTTAAGCACATCTCTGAATTGGGGGTGATGTGGAGCCACATTGCCCTAGAGAATAATCAGGGAGGGTGCTGATAATTTGTTCCTGTGAAACTCCACTGTAGCTCAGCTATCCTGAAATACCCTCTCCTCCAGCCTTTATAAATAGCCTAACTCATATGAACTTCAAGCAAGTGTAAACATGTTCTAAGTGACTTACCCAAGTCATACAGAACCTGATTCACCAGCTGTTGTAGGCACACTTGGGGTATGTCTACACTACCTGCCGGATCGGCGGGTAGCAATCGGTTTATCGGGGATCGATATATCGCATCTCATCTAGACGCAATATATCGATCCCCGAATGCGCTCCCGTTGACTCCAGAACTCCACCAGGGCGAGCGGTGGTAGCAGAGTCGACAGGGGGAGCCACGGCCATCAATCCCGCACTGTGAGGACGGGAGGTAAGTCGAAATAAGATACTTCAACTTCAGCTACGCTATTCCCATAGCTGAAGTTGCGTATCTTACATCGACCCCGCCCACTAGTGTAGACCAGGCCTAAGATGACTTTTGCAAAAGCTTTTCCTGCTACATTTAGTAGCGAGATACCCCTGTAGTTGTTGCAATTGCCATTTTCACCTTTATTTTTATACAAAGTAATAAAATGTTTGTGTTACACATCTCTTGTAGTATCTCACCCTCTTTCCAGCATCTAAGTAGATGAAGATATGGTAATAGGCTGTCTTTCCCACACTTAAGGCTTTCCACTGGGATGCCATCTGTTCCAGGAGCCTTGCCACTTGATAGCAAATCAATGGCCTTGCTTAGCTCTTGTCTACTCTGAATCACACTGCAGATTCAGGGCTGGAAAATCAACTATAGACATGATATTTTCTCTGCGTCAAATCCAAGAAAAGTGCAGAGAGCAAAACCAACCATTTTACATGGCCTTTGTGGACAATCAGCATAGCAGATATATTTGCAATACTAGAAAAGATAGGATGCCCACCAACCCTGTTAACTCTTACATGTTCATTCCACAACAATATGAGAGCAACTGTCCAGTTTGACGGTCCACTTCAGACAGCTTTGAGATGAAAAGCAGAGTGAAGCAAAGATGTGTTCTTGCCCCTACATTCTTTGAGAATCTTCTTCTCGGTACTCTTGAACTGTGTGTTTAAGGACATGCAAGATGGAGTGTACTTCCACACAAGATCGGATGGGAAACTCTTCAACCTGTCCTGACTTAAGTCAAAGACCAAACTAAAAAAGGTGCTAATCAGAAACCTTCTATTCGCTGATGATGCTTCCTCATAGCCCACAATGAAGATCTACCACAAGAACTCATGGACCGCCTTTCAAGTGTCTGTCAGGCATTTGCTCTCACCATCAGCATCAAGAAAATGGTTGTATTAGGACAGGGGGTTCCACAAGATTTTCAATTACCTTAAACGCAAACCAGCTAGAAGTAGTCCAGAAGTTCAGCTATTTAGGTTCTACAGTGACCACCAACCTCTCACTGGTTGAAGAATTAAATGTTCACATTGGAAAGGCTGCCACCACCTTTAGCAGACTAACTAAAAGAGAATGGAACAATTCAAAGCTTACCATCAAGACCAAAATGCTAGTGTACCAAGTTTGCATTCTCAGCACTCTCATGTACAGTGGGGAAACATGGACAACTTAATGCTCATCAGTAGAAAAGGTTAAACAGTTTCCACCTGTGCTGTTTACGTCACATACCCAACACCATATGGCAGGATAAAGTCACCAATGCAGAGGTTTTTCAAAGGGCAAATTTACCAAATGTGATAGCCCTGCTCAAACAAAGATGACTGCGCTGGCTGGGCCATCTGAGTAGGTTGGAAGACAGATGCATACCCAAGGACATGCCACATGGGGAGCTATCAGAGGAAACAACAACAGGATGTTCCAAGCTGCGCTATAAAGACACATGCAAGGGAGATACGAAGGAATTTGGAATTGATCCTGACCAACGGCAAATCTTGGCAAGTGATCATAACAAGTGGCACCATCGTCTCCATCAGGATATCAAAGTCCATGACAGAAGCTGATTCCTACATGAAAAGAGCTGGTAGGAAGCAAGCAGCTCCCAACCAAAATACATATATTTGCCATAACTACCAAAGATCATGCAAATAAGAACATAAGGAGGGCCATACTGGGTCAGACCAAAGGTCCATCTAGCCCAGTCTCCTGTCTTCCAACAGTGGCCAATGCCAAGTGACCCAGAGGGAATGACTACAACAGCTAATCCTCAAATGATCCATCCCGTCGCCCATTCCCAGCTTCTGACAAACAGAGGCTAGGGACACCATCCTTGTCCATCCTGGCTAACAGCCACTGATGGACCTATCCTCCATGAATTTATCTAGTTCTTTTTTTAACCCTGTTATACTCTTGGCTTTAACAACATCCTCTAGCAAGGAGTTCCTCTGGTTGACTGTGCGTTGTGTGACAAAATACTTCCTTTCATTTGCTTTAAATCTCGGATTGGACTATTCAGTCATATGAGACATTTCAACTCATCTACATCATAGGCTGCAATTCCCACTGTCTTGTGCAGATGAAAGAATGCCAACAACAGCACCAGATTTGTAACCTAGGAGTTCTTGGTCTCAGTCCCATGCTGGGTGCAAGCAACAATATTACAGAAAAAAGTTAGTTTACTCATCTAAAAACTATCTTTCCTATCCACCAAAAACTTAAGTGAACATAAAACCCGTTAGTAATATAACCATTTTTCATTTATATTTCATGTTTGGTAGGGAAAAAAATAATCAAAGTCATATTCTTCATCAAAGGCTTTGGGAACAATTTCAAATAATATTTTTTAAAAGTGCTCCATGCTTCTGAATTACTTATTGTCTCCCTCCACACCTCATTGCTTTTGGAATTTACTCTATGACTCTGCATTTCGATGCTGTTAAAAACAGTTATTTTCTATCAAATACATGAGTGTTCTTTTCTCCTTCTTAGAGCACTTCTGAATCCTGGCTTTTCCAAGGTCTACAAGTCCAGAATGAGGACATCTAATTAATCTCTATATTATTAGTAATTTAGGCTCTGATCCTTTTTATGACCTATATATGTGCTTAACTTTAAGCACAAAAGTATTCTCATGGAATTAATTTAGGTGACTTCTATGGGATCACCATAAAATTCAGATCTAGGCCTGGCATAACCCATCTTTTAAGCATTTTTAGATCTCAGGCTTTGTTTAGTGGCCCTCTCTGAAAAAAGATATTCCAGTATAAAATACTGCAATTTGTTTGTTCAGAGTAAGGGGCTATATAGTAGGCAGTATGATATAATCTCTAGATCCCCACTTCACATGCTACTAATAACTGCATTCCATCTTTCCTCCATACACTTCCCTTACACACAATATTTTCTTCTATTGACTCTTTATTAGTACCAGTTAAGCGCTAAACTATACAAGATATAAAAAAAGAGACAAACCTTGCCCTGAAAACCTTACTGTTTTAAATAACAAAAGTGGAGAAGATGAACTGAACTGGGAAAACCAGAGGAAATAACTTGGGAGTAATGTTTTTAAAATGTTCAGTTTGCTCATTGCAAATTCTCAAGAACCACTTAACTGTTTCTCAGTGATAATTTGAAAGGTGTTAAACCTATTTTTCTGGCTAAATACCAACATGGATGATTACCTTCTCCTGTCTAATTCCCTCCTCCTGTAATTTCAATTGAACAAGTTTTTTTTTTTTACTTCCCTTCCAAAAATATCTCTTGTGTATATTTGCTAGGTTAGAATGGTTGCTGTAATTATAGTTACACTCCAGAGAGTAAAAGAGCCTTGGTGTAAATGAGAATCAGGCTCACTGTCTCTACAGGCTTGTCTATACTGCTCAGCAATGTGCACTAAAGGGGTGTAATTTCTAAAGTACACCAATGTGTTGCACATTAACTGGCCCATGGAGACCCTGCTACTGTGAACTGAAAATTTCCTATTGCTATGTAGTAATAGGGAACTTTTAGTTCATGCCAGCAAGGTCTAAATGGGCCAGTTAGTCTGTAATATGTTGGTGCCCTTTAGAAAACATACCCCGCTAGTGCTCATTGTCCTGCCATATAGACAAGCCCGAAGGGTTACTTTGTAAACATATAATTATTATTTCTTTTATGACATAAATTACCAGTCAGCATCTATTGTGTTTTGCAGTAGAGAAGATGATTTAGTAATAAATTATCTTAAATAAAACTCCCCACCTGTCCTAGCTATATCCAGGGATTAATTTCAGAGGCAAATAGTTTCAGAGGAAGTTTCTTTTGGGCTTGTATGGCATTACAGTCTGTTATTGTAACTCGGAAAGAGAATGTTTAACATTAAAAGAGTGGAAGATTCTGAGAAATAGCCACAAGAAATACATTTGTTCTGGGAAAAGGAGGAAATAGAAAAACTGCTCTAGCATATTTTATATGGCTTATATTGTAAAAAAAGCCTATCTTTGCAAAAAATATTATTTCTGTTATACTGCCAAGTTCAATATCTGCAAGGTAAAATTGCAAAGTGGACTTTCCAGCATATTTTCTAATTTGATAGTTCATGGCTCAGTGATCTTTACTCATTCATGATGATCTGTCACTTTTCCTTTTATTTTACACCTCCTTTTTCCATTTGGGTTTCCCCACTGATCAGATATACAGAATACCTTCTGTTTATAATAGCACATTTCATCCCAACATATTTTAAGGAGGTTGCATGTGCATATTGCTGAAATGCAGACGCTGTGGGGATGGAAATAAGGCAACCAATCTGCACCACAGTTTTACACAGCAGGATTCATAGGAGGGGAATTGACTAACAATTAACTGATCTCAAAAATAGAATATAGACAAGTGAGTTGTAATTGTAGTACCCTTTCCCCCAATATTTTTCCAGGGGATTGCTTTAGCACTCATTTTCTTGTGAAAATTGCCATAGGACAATGGCATTGAAACAGGTTTTATAGTCCCACCCTTCTTTTCAGGTGCAAGACATGGATGACGTATTGACGCCATCATAAGCACCTGGAGTGGTACCACCAGTGATGCTTTAGGAAGATTCTCCATATCAGATGGGAAGACTGTTGCATCAATGCAAGCATCCTCTCTGCAGCTAACATCACGAGTGTTGAGGCAAATGTTATGTAACATCAACTTCGCTGGTTTGGTCATTGTGTGCCGATGGCTGATACTTGTCTTCATAGAATCATAGAATCTCAGGGTTGGAAGGGACCTCAGGAGGTCATCTAGTCCAACCCCCTGCTCAAAGCAGGACCAAACCCAACTAAATCATTCCAGCCAGGGCTTTGTCAAGCCTGACCTTAAAAACCTCTAAGGAAGGAGATTCCACCACCTCCCTAGGTAACCCATTCCAGTTCTTCACCACCCTACTAGTGAAAAAGTTTTTCCTAATGTCCAACCTAAACCTCCCCCTCTGCAACTTGAGACCATTACTCCTTGTTCTGTCATCTTCTACCACTGAGAACAGTCTAGATCCATCCTCTTTGGAACCCCCTTTCAGGTAGTTGAAAGCAGCTATCAAATCCCCCCTCATTCTTCTCTTCTGCAGGCTAAACAATCTCAGTTCCCTCAGCCTCTCCTCATAAGTCATGTGCTCCAGCTAATTTTTTGCTCTTTGCTCTCCTCTCTCCCTCTTTATCCATCATCTTCCAAAATAAACACACACCACAAAAGTGAAACAACCCAGACTCCAAACAGGAATAGAATGGAATCTGATGGATCTGGAATTGATTGATCTGCTGCCCTAACCCCCCCATACAACCCAAAATGCCCAAAGCAAAATGCCAGCACTGGGCGCACTCATTCAGCTTCAGCTTTTCCCTCCTTCCAACCCACCTCCTTTTTTCTGCCCTGCTGCTGCTGCCCAGACTGCACCCTAGTCTGTAGTAGCTAGTTCTCTTTTTTCAAGTCAGTGCAGTGGGACTCTGCTCTTGTCCTTCTTGAACTCATTCATTTCTTTCTTTTCCCCCTGTGTCCTGTCCCCTGTCCTCTATCCTATCCCCCTCCCTCCCCCCACCAACTCCTCTCCTCCCAGTTTAGTGTCATCTGCAAACTTGCTAAGGGTGCAGTCCATCCCATCTCCCACCATCGTTAATGAAGATAATGAAAAACAAACCCCCACCACCGACCCTGGGGGGCACTCCATGACCGGCTGCCCAACCAACTAGACAACCATTGATTGATCACTACCCTGAGCCCACCACACAGCAGTTTTTTTATCCACCTTACCGTCCATTCATCCAGCCCAGACTTCTTTAACTTGCTGGCAAGAATACTGTGGGAGACTGTATCAAAAGCTTTGCTAAAGTCCAGAAATAGCACATCCACTGCTTTCCCCTCATCCACAGAGCCGGTTATCTCATCATAGAAGGCAATTAGGTTAGTCAGGCATGACTTGCCCTTGGTGAATCCATGCTGACTGTTCCTGATCACTTTCCCCTCCTTTAAGTGGTTCAGAATTGATTCCTTGACGACCTGTTCCATGATTTTTCCAGGAACTGAGGTGAGACTGACTGGCCTGTAGTTCCCTGGATCTTCCTTCTTCCCTTTTTTAAAGATGGGCACTACATTAGCTTTTTTCCAGTCATCTGGGACCTCCCCCAATCGCCATGATTTTTCAAAGATAATGGCCAATGGCTCTGCAATCTCATCGGCTAACTCCATTAGAACCCTCGGATGAAGCGCATCCGGCCCCATGGACTTGTGCTCGTCCAGATTTTCCAAATAGTCCTGAACTACTTCTTTTTCCACAGAGAGCTGGTCACCTCCTCCCCATACCGTGCTGCAGAGTGCAGCTGTCTGGGAGCTGACCTTGTCTGTGAAGACAGAGGCAAAAAAAGCATTGAGTACACTAGCTTTCTCCACATCCTCTGTCACTAGGTTCCCTCCCTCATTCAGCAAGGGGCCCACACTTTCCTTGACTTTCTTCTTGTTACTAACATACCTGAAGAAACCCTTCTTGTTACTCCTAACATCTCTGGCTAGCTGCAACTCCAAGTGTGATTTGGCCTTCCTAATTTCACTCCTGCATGCCTGAGCAATACTTTTATACTCCTCCCTGGTTATTTGTCCAATCTTCCACTTCTTGTAAGCGGTTTTTTTGTGTTTAAGACGAGCAAGGATTTCACTGTTAAGCCAAGCTGGTTGCCTGCCATATTTACTTTTCTTCCTACACATCGGGATGGTTTGTTCCTGCAACCTCAATAAGGATTCTTTAAAATACAGCCAGCTTTCCTCGACTCCTTTCCCCGTTATTCTCCCAGGGGACCTTGCCCATCAGTTCCCTGAGGGAGTCAAAGTCTGCTTTTCTGAAGTCCAGGGTCTCTGTTCTACTGCTCTCCTTTCTTCCTTGTGTCAGGATCCTGAACTCAACCATCTCATGGTCACTGCCTCCCAGGTTCCCATCCACTATTGCTTCCTCTACTATTTCTTCCCTGTTTGTGAGCAGCAGGTCAAGAAGAGCTTTTCCCCTAGTTGGTTCCTCCAGCACTTGCACCAGGAAATTGTCCCCTACACTTTCCAGAAACTGGATTGTCTGTGCACTGCTGTATTGCTCTCCCAGCAGATATCGGGGTGATTAAAGTCACCCATGAGAACCAGGGCCTGTGATCTAGCAACTTCTGTTAGTTGCTGGAAGAAAGCCTCGTCCACCTCATCCCCCTGGTCTGGTGGTCTGTAGCAGACTCCCACCATGACATCACCCTTGTTGTTCATACTTCTAAATTTAATCCAGAGACTCTCAGGTTTTTCTGCAGTTTCATACTGGAGCTCTGAGCAGTCATACTGCTCTCTTACATACAACGCAACTCCCCCACCTTTTCTGCCCTGCCTATCCTTCCTGAACAGTTTATATCCATCCATGACAGTACTCCAATCATGTGAGTCATCCCACCAAGTCTCTGTTATTCCAATCACATCATAATTCCTTGACTGTGCCAGGACTTCTAGTTCTCCCTGCTTGTTCCCCAGGCTTCTTGCATTTGTGTATAGGCATGTAAGATAACTGACTGATCATCCTGGTGTCCCAGTCTTCTGAAGCAAGTCCTCTTTTCTCAACTTTGTCATGGTAAGAGGACCCATGGGGGACAGAGGAAATCCTACAAGGACCCCCTGAAAGTATATCTTAAGAAGGGAGCCATTGACCCCATGAATTGGGACAAGCTGGCTAGCAATAGACTGCAATGGCATCACATCATACATCAAGCCTCAGTCTGTTTTGAAGAGAATTGCCTTGCTCTAGAGTAGGGGTTCTCAAACTGGGGGTTGGGACCCCTCAGGGGGTCACAAGGTTATTACTTGGGGCGGTGGGTACGAGCTGTCAGCCTCCACCCCAAACCCCTCTTTGCCTCCAGCATTTATAATGGTATTAAATATATTTTAAAGTGTTTTTAATTTTGGGGTGGGGTCACATTCAGAGGCTTGCTATGTGAAAGGGGTCACCAGTACAAAAGTTTGAGAAACACTGCTCTAGTGGCTGAGAAATGACAGAGCAAGGAGAATCCTGGCATGATGGCCAGCAGTTGTGCTCTCTCCAAACAACCACCTCTCATATATGTGGAAAAACCTGTAGAGCATGAATTGGACTTTCAGAACGGACAATCTTACAGAGTGAAGGTTACACTTTCTCTCATGGGGCTTGTGTATTCATTCCTTCTTCTGTTGTTGTCTTTGTTAAACTAAAACAAAAGTAACCATTTGGCTCAATGGAAGACAAAGTAAATTGATTATGGGGTTTTCTATAACGGAAAATTATATATTTATATATAAAAAAATCTCCATGAGAGAGAAAACACAGCATGAGATCTCACTCTGTAAGATCCTCCATCTTGAATTCCTTCATGTCCCTTCCCTCTAATAAACAGATATACGGAATTTTAAAGGCGCAGCATGTGACAAATATTGCAACCACATGCAGTATCTTTAGGGGAATATTGTATTAACCTCATAAATGTTCTACATATTGTTGTGTTCTACTCCATGGGGGAGGGTTACCACAGCTCCTCCAGGAACTAAAAACAGTGGGGTAATTACTGCAGCCCCTGGGATTGCAGACTGCTCCAAAGAAGTACCACTCTCTGGGGTAGTTTGCAGGAGGCCCAAGAAGCCCAAGACACAGAAATGTGGAGTTTTACCTAAGGCCTGGTCTACACTACAATTTTAGGTCGAATTTAGCAGTGTTACCTCGATTTAACCCTGGACCCGTCCACATGACCAAGCCCTTTTTTCAACTTAAAGGGCTCTTAAATCGATTTCTTTACTCCACCTCTGGCAAGGGGATTAGTGCTGAAATTGGTCTTGCCAGGTCGAATTTGGAGTAATGTTAAGTAGTTCTGCTGAACGAGTTCTGCTTCTATTTAAATAACATGGGAGAAGGATATAGTGGGATAGTTCACTCAGAAATGGTCTTAAATGCGTCAAAGGTCATTGTGACTAGAATAACTCTAAAATGTAACCATGATTCTGATAAAATCTTAATGTATCATTGTCATGTATTTTTAATAGTTTAAACTTAAGATTTACATTTGAATTGAGACAAAAATAGAAGTAGGTATCAGGACTTAATTCAGGTTATTAGTCAGAGCAGCCTCTGTAGCCTGGCACAGTTTAGCTGGTTTAAAAGATATCTTAGCACTCAATACCTCTGTGGCAACAAGCACTTCCACAATTTTAAAGAGGTCAGTAGCTCATACGTTTGTATCAATACAGTATTTAGCTGCTGCGTTTGCAGCTGATCACAAGCCCTGACAAAAATTATAATCTCACAGTTAGCTGGGCTAGAAAAAAACTAAAGACACATTCAGAACTATTCTCACTGAAAAATACCCCTGAAGCAGCTGAGCAATTTGGATTTTGTCTAAAGACAATAACACAGGATGGCTAAACCCTGAAAATTCTCATCACAGAAAGGGAAATGGTGAACAAGTTAATCATTCTTATAAGGTAATATTCTGTTTTTGTTGTAAAAAGTTGATTTAATTTAAATACTTCCTAATTGACTGGGGTGGTTATCATCTTGGTGAGAAATGTCAAAAGCTCCCTAAAGCATCACGGCGCACATACACTTTGAACTGTAACTCTCAATCTCTCATTTACACAAGCAGCCATGGGATGTTTAATTAGCACAAAGGGTCAGAACCTTTGTTTTACATCTCGGCCAGTTGAACAGTGCTCTCATTCTTAGTTTATTTGCCTTTACTAATGTTCTGACACAGTGAGTGTGGCAGTGTACATTATTCTATAAGCTCGTAGAAAGAGACAGAAAAATAAATAAAATAATTTGCTTTCAGTCAAGTCAGTAATTAATCTAGATCTTAGACTATTAGAGAGAGTGATTTCCTATACTAAGGAGGGGTAAATCCTGGTAAGAAATAATGGAGAAAGTGGTTTTCATCCATTATTGTTCACTTTGTAGGTCAGTTGCAATCCTCAGTGCTACCTTGATGGGGTCCATCAAATACTAATATTTCCAGGGTCTCCAAAAAGCTAATGCCCCCCCTCCCCATTGTGCTAGGTACTCTCTACATATATAATAATTAAAAAAACCCAGTCTCTTCCACAAAGACCTTGCAGACTACTCTTACGATGGGACAACAGGTGGAGGAAATGGGTGGGGAGGATGACGACAATAATTGTGATTAAATTCAACACACTAAGTGCCTCCCCTTGTTCATGCACTCCACGATCAGCAGGATAAAGTTGTTCTGCAAAGCCACAAGGTGTAAAAAACACATTTTTTGCTTTGCATCTTCTAATAGACCATGAAACACCAAGCTGGGGAAAAGGCAGATTTGCTGATTTTTCAGAGTGAGTCCAGTGCTTCTGATCTGAACTCCTTTACCTTGAATTGCTTGCGCATAAGTTAGCCCACAGTACCAATGTCTGAGCTTGTCTGTGTACAATGTGTCTATGGACTTGGCATTTATATTTAAATATTCTCTGTCACACCCTGTGTTAATAGGCTTCACAGAAGTCCATTAAAACACAACCTATTCTTCTGCTTCAAGTGTCAGTGTATCTTGTGCCTTTCTCATCTCCACAATCTATGGAGTCTACTTGATACAAATATAGGTATGATCCATTGTAAAGAGGCATATGGTGATAATGCTTTCCTAGAAGATAGGCTTTCTTTACTTGCAGTGAGATGTAAGCAGAATATCTTCAGCCACCATTTATACTCTACTGAAATGGGCCTGCTACCTTGTGAGTGGGCAGAAAGCCATTCTTCTAGCAGATGTGGATCCTATGCATGGTAAGAGCAATAGTCCAATCTGGGACTCTTGCTGTTCACTGGGAGCTTCAGTGTTCACAGATATGTTGGCACCTCCACTCCCCACATCCAGTTCAGAACCAAATTAAGTTTTGAAAAAATATATAAATTAATGAAGCCAAATGGGCAGAGTTTATATCTCCAGTACATTGGGGTGGGAAAAAAATTACAGTAAACAGGTCTCAGTGCCCCTTTAGCCTTCCAGTAGAAGCCACACAGATATGCTTAAAATGGTTTTATTGATGATTTAGCTCTGTGATTCTCATTGGACTGTGATTAGTATTAAATGTATAAGCATACAAGGCTTGTTTTCATTGGAATTTTTCTAAAGAAAAGTCATAGGGTCATAATGGTGAAAATGGCATTTGTCATGGAAACAATAAAAATATCAAGTGGATTTTATTTTTCCATTGCAATTTTATGATAGTGAACAAATATGAACAAACTTAGTAGTTGCCCTATATCATAAACAACATTTGTAAATACAATCTAATGCTCCAATTTTGTTTGAATGTATATCTTTTGTTTTGATTTTATGTTGTGTAAGAAAGAAACCTTCCTACCCCTTAAAGAAATAACAGGTGTCTCACATTTTTCCCACTTGAAAAATCCCAAATGTCATGGATTATTTTTTTCCCCAACTAAACCTGAAAATAACAATGCCTAGGTCTCCCATGACACCTATGGCAAAACTGCTAACATAAACAAAGGCAGCATTTTTGCCATGGGCTTGACAAATGTGTCAAATGTCATACTTCTTTTCATCCCCAGTCAGCTGGATTTCCTACCCCTACAGGGTGCAATGTTGAGACTGCTGGCCAAGTGGAGAGCCTGCTGTGATTAGTCAGTGCTTTCAGCATCATACCTATTGCAGTGCAGTAAGGAAAGTTCATTCTATTTCTTCCTTTGATTTATAGCACTATTTAAAGAAATGTCCTATATAGGCTCTAGGTGCCTTTGACACAGAAAGATAACAAGATTACAGTAAATGCAGCAGTCTGTCCTTGCCCTAAAGCCCAGATTAAAAATGAAAGCCAATTAAAGCCATGAGTGGCCACTGATAGTTTTTTCAAATTGAATGGCTTTCAAAGGGTCCTAAGCCCGAGCTCCAAAATTTGAGCGAAATTTACTGTGACAAATACAAGTCTCTAGCAATGGTGTGCCATTCAACACTTTAAAAGAATGCACAATAACACAGAGTAGGATGCAAGTGAGCATGCAAAAAAAGTACTGTATCCCTGAAGGAAACTGAAAAAGGGGATTTTGGCAGGATAAATTGTGTTCCTAACTGAGCTATTTCTAAATGCTAGCATTTAAATCCACCATTAAACGTGTGCACAATTGTATGCAAGGAGGACAGCTCTAAAAATCAGGCCTCTAGTATTTCAGTTTCCCATTTGGAAAATCTGGATGATAATGTGTACTTCACAGATATTTTAGAAAGAGTAATCAGACAATGTTTGTGACATGCACCACTGACACCAAGGGGAATTTTACCACTATTTCAGTGGCAGCAGGCTCAGGGCCCTAAAGCTGCATGTTACTACTTTTATTCCTCCGAACCTTGCCATTAGGTTCCAACAGCCTCATTCCCCCAGAGAGCAGGATTCTGTTTATGAACCCAGGATCTTAAAAGGTCATCTACAGAACCAATCTCTTAAACTTAGTCAATGCCCTCACAGGCAGAGCAGTGAAAGCAGCAGCAAGTGGTTTTCTTTTAAAAAATATTTCACTTGCAAATATACCCTCTATTTCCCCCCATCTTTCAGAGCACTTTTATCTCTAATGAGATAGTATTTCAATTGAAATAAATTAGTTAGCTGAAAAATCTTAGGTATCATTGAAATTCCATCTGATGTTCTTTGCAGCACCCAAAGGTGGGATAATACCTGTTCATATTTTCATTACAAAAATATAATAGAGACTTGAATGTCTAATGGTTACATTAGTCAGAATTACACACTACAGAGGATCACAAATAGAGAACTTCCTGTCACCTGTTGGCTATATAGAAAGAAAAAGACTGAAGTTAGGAAAGTTTCAAGAGGGAAGAAAAATATGACTGCTTTTCTAGATAAAACAGATGAAAAAAATAAGTAAAACTTACCACCGGCAAATTACTATCCAGCTTAATACTGCCAAACCACTGACCATAGTAACTCCTAAAATGATGGAGATTAAAGAGCCTTTAGGAATCCTTCCAGAATCTGAAACATGAAAAAAACATGTTTCATTTGCACCAGCAAAAACAGCAAATGGTATTAGCGTGTCAGTCATAGTAGTTTTCCAACAGGCAACTTCAAACTTTCTGCCACAAATAGGAAGAATTGCAAGGCCATTACACTGTTCTCCTTCAAATCTTTCTTTCAACCTCTCCACCGCTACCTATAAAATACTGGAAGTTGAAGCTAAACAAATTCAGACTGGAAATAATGTGTATATTTTCAACAGTGAGTGTAATTAACCATTGGAACAATCTACCAAGGGTCATGGTGGATTCTCCATCACTGTTTAATTTTTAAATCAAGATTAGATGTTTTTCCAAAAGATATGCCCTAGGAATTGCTTTGGGGAAGTTCGGTGGCCTATATTATAGAGGGAGTCAGATTAGATGGTGACAATGGTCCCTTCTGGCCTTAAATCTATGACTCCATATTTAAAAATGGTTAGCCAGCAGGTGTGATGTGACTGCTGTGTATCTTGTAGACCATAACTGTTTCATTGTTACTTTGTGATTCCTCTCCCCTGTCTGTTGTTTCCACCTGTCGTCTCCCATCTTCTACCTAGACTGTAAATTCTTTGGGGGCGGGGAACATCTTTTTGTTATGTGTTTCTTGCCTGCACAATGATGCTAGAGCTTCTGCAATACAAATAAATAATAATAATACTAAGATGGACACATTATCCAATTTATAAGAAATCAGGCTTATATAGCAAATAGAGTGCCAGATTCTGTACCTCATCCTTACACAGGTGCACAATTGGAAGGAAAGGCATAAGGAGCCTTCCATCATTTCTTGCATAGCCTACATGTAGGTAAGTCACAATGGTAGCCCCTGCATTCAGTGGAACACAATGACTGCTCCCTCCCTATTTAAAGCACTGCAAAGCATACAGAGGGAAGGTGGAGAAACAAATGAGTCAAATACTGAAATCCTTGGTCAGATTTTACTCAGTGCTTAATTAGGTAAAACTCCCACTGAGAAAGGAATTCAACACCCTTGCAGTATCAAAATCATTACCATCTGAGGGCTGTTCATTCATATGTTGGCAGAGAGACAAGGTGAGGTAATACCTTTTTTGAACCAGCTTCTGTTGGTGAGAAAGACAAACTTCCGTGCCACACAGAGACCTGAAGAAAATCTCTGTGTGGCTTGATGTCTTGTCTCTCACCAACAGAAGTTGGTCCAGTAAAAGATATTACCTCACCCATCTTGTCTATCTAGTATCCTGGGACTGACTTGGCTACAAATACACTGCACACGTTGGCAGACTCAGATCAGATTCTATATACACAAAATACACCATTACAGCTGATATAAATTTCACCTTTGTTGACCGTCTCAGACATTTCAGTTAGAGCTGGTTGAAATTTTTCAGTGAAGTATTTTTCCATTGCCAAATGCTGGTTCATTGACACCAAAATATGAGTGAATGAGACTTACCCCAGAATAGCCAGTTGCCTGGTGGTCATAGTATTTCTCTTGCATATGGAAGACCAGGGTTCAAGTCCTAGTATGGCCTGATTTGGAGCAGGAACTTGAACCTGAGTTTCCCAATTCCCAGGTGAGCACCCTAACCACAAGGTGATTGGCTATTCTGGAATGAGTTTTCACTCTCCTGTGGTTTTTCACAAAGAATTTCAAAAAGTCTCATTTTCATTCTGCATTGGAATGGAAATAATTTTTTAAACCTCAACCTTTTTTGTGAAACAGAATTGACATTTTCTAGCCAGCCCTGATTTGAATAGCTGAGAATGAACTATCTTCTCAGCTCTAGAAGTGATCCATTCAGAACACACTTGAGATTTATCAGTTGAATATTACTGAGAAGCTTGCCCTGCCAGTGTCCATGCTCCCTCTGCACCAAAGATTTAGTCTATTGGATTACTAATTTGGCACCCTTTTATGAGAAGGAGCGTTTCTCCGATCTAGCCATGGGGAGCTGTAATAAACTTGTCTCAGCTATAAATTGCTTTTTGTGTACGTATCATACAAACTGATTAAATAGTCCAATGAAGCAATTTATATTTTGTTTAAAAGTCAAAATATTAAATTATAAAAAAGCTATTAATCAAATTCAAAAGTCAAGTAAGAAAAGGAACCAAAAGTGGAATTTCCAGAAAGAGAATGTGTAATCCAAGTGCTAGCAGTAATCATGAAGGCCCCAGGGAAAGCCATGGAAGAAATACAACTGCAAAACCATTGCTGTGGGGTTATATGGTTATTAGCCACATTAGAGAAAAACAAAATAAAATGAGGAAGAATTACAATCAATGCAAGATGGCTTAACTGTTTCATGGCAAAGTAATTAGAATATTTAAACTGACGAATCCAGGAAATGTGTGGGATTTACTGGTGAAAGAAGTTAAATGCGATGGTGGATAAGATAGTGTGATTTTAAATACTAGCAGTGGAAATATGCTGTATATAAATCAAAGTTTATAACAGAATAGACAAGCAATTGTTAGCACTATAGGGAAATGAAAAGCATATGATATTAATAAGGGCTGCTTTCCATATGTAATACCACCCAGACTCAACAAGGCTATAGAACCTGAGGGTACGTCTACACTGTAATTAAAAACCCACAGCTGGCACATGCCAGTTGACTCGAGCTTGCAGGGCTCAGGCTAATGGGCTATTTAATTGCAGTGTTGACATTCAGGCTTGGGCTGCAGCCCAAACTTGGGAACCTTCCCACCTTGCAGAGCCCTAGAGCCCAGGCTCCAGCCCAAGCCAGTATAGCTACACCACAATTAAATATCCCCTTACCTTAGCCTAAGTCCCACAAGCCTAAGTCAGCTGGCATGGGCCAGCTGTGGTTTTTGAACTGCAGTGTAGACATGCATTTAGGGTATGTCTACTCTGCAGTGTAAAACCAGGGTCCAAACGCAAGCTCAAGCCTAAGCCCCTTTCTATCTACACAAAAATCATGCTAACCCAGCGCTTGGCCCAGGACCGCACAGGGATGGAGGATCCAAACCAGAGTCAAGCCAGGACCCAGGGTTTAAACCCTATTGCTTTGCAGTGTAGCTGCAGCCCCACTGAACTCATGCTCTGGGACTCCACCAAAAGTATCCTCCAATCCCATGAGCTGAATTTCTTTGTCCTCTGGCCAGGCACATTTGGTGGACAATCAAGATTCCCCACACTGGATCACGAACAAAAGGCTAGAGCAGCCACATTTTGGGAGGGCACTAGGAATTCTGGGACATGGGTTGTTGGACTTGAGTCTGTATAATGCAGTGTAGATGCTGGAGCCTCAGTTTGGGACCAAGGGTTCAACAATTCCTAATCTGGAATTCCTAACCAATTTCCTATACAAATGAGTATAGATGCTCAAGCCCTAGGTTAACAAACCCAGAGTCTGCTAGCTTGAGTTCTACTAATCCTCGTCTTATATTGCAATGTAGACATACCCTAAGGGTCAGATTCTTCCACCCTTACTCAAATTGAGTAGAATCTTGTGGGCCTATTAAAATCAATGAGATTAATCACTTTGGGCCATCTTTACTCACAGTGAACAATAGCTTACTCCACAAGTAGTCCAGTTTACTTTGATTAGTAATGGGGGGTGTAATCTGTCCCATGAGAAGAGAAAATCTTCCACGACAGTAGTTGCTTGCCAAGCATACAGAAAAGAACTACTTGCAAATATGACACAATAAAACCTGGTCCCCAGAGCACAGAGTTGAGTAATATTAGAATGTACTGCAGTTTGCAAGAGGATTCAGTGCACTTGAGCACACCAGTGTTACTACAATACTTCAGAATTCCTACAGCTTTACATAATTCTGAAATTGCTTTGGCATGTATTAATGGTTATCTGCTAAATGCTCTTACCAATCTCTTTCTAGATGTTATCTAATTAGAAATTTGGTAGCATATTAGATAAACTTACCAAATTGAGCATTTTGTTTATTAGGAGAAATTCCCAAAGCAAATTTTCTTCTAAGTATGAGATATGAGCAACTTTAGTCTCTTTCAATATGCATTAAAATCACCCAGCCTTGTTGGTTAGCTCCTTATTTGGTTACAGACTCTTCAGAAGTATACTGAAAGGGTTATAGAAGTAGCTAACTGTAGTGGACTGGAAGACAAAGTATAGGTTTAAAAAAAATGTCAATTTTTTTTTAACTGTTACCGCCTCTCTGGAAAAGAAAAATACAATGTAGGAATATATTATTAGGTAATATACATTTTATATATTTAGGAAATTTTCACCACAAGTCCTCTTCCTTCAGCTATTAGCAAAGGACAACTTTTAGTATTGGGCAGCGTTTATTCTTAGAATTTGGTTTTGTAATTACTTTGATTTTTGGTAACATTATCTACACCTTATAATTTATGAATTTATTATAGAGACTTCCTGTGTTACTTTTGGGCTAGATCATCAGTCTGCAATCTAGCCCTCGGCTCTGGAGCAGCCCAAGAGTAAAGCTGTTTGGGAATTTTCGATCAAAATTTCTGAGTATCTCAAATCTCCTACAAGCTGGTCTCCTTGGCTAGACTACATCTTCCATAGTATTGGGATCCCTCCTCTGACTGGGTTGGCAAAGTCCAGCCCAGACCTCTGTCTCCCTACTTCTCCAAGGAGAGAGTGAATGGTAACAAGTCTTTATTTGACATGCCAGTGGAACTACACTGTGTTGTGGAGACAAGGCTACACCTACTCTTGTCCATTTGTGTGAGTGAGGGACATAGGATCTTTGTGGAACCAGCTTTCCACTGATAGAAGCAGCATTGGTATTGTGCACTGACATGAGTGAGCAAGAGGGCACTGCACTGACAAGACGGGATCTGGCCCCTTGATATTCTAATTCTTTATGTATTTTTGAACAATAATGTACTGAGCAATTAATTATATTTTCCCCTCTCATTATTTATATTATAATTGAGCTCAAAAGGCTCCACTCAGGTTTGGGCATTTTAACAAATTGAAAAAAAAAAGGAAAAAAAAAAGAGGAATTCTATATACAGCACATTGCTTAAAGCCATTTAAAAACTATATACAGAAATATAGGAAATGTCATACTGAAACAGACTTATGGATCATATAGTCCAGTATCTTGATTCTGATGGGGCCATGCCAGATGCTTTAGATTAATAGATTCTGACACCAGAAGGCACAAATGTGATAGCCAAGTCTGACCCCATCTATAATACAGGCCATCACACTTCCCCCAAATAATTCCTAGAACATATCTTTTAGAAAAAAATAAAATTGATGGAGAATCCAGCATGACCCTTGGTAAATTGTTCCAATGGTTAATGATCCCACTTTTAAAAATGTACACTTTATTTCCAGTCTGAATTTGTATAACTTTGGCTTCCAGTCATTGGATCATGATATATCTTTCTCTGCTAGATTGGGGAGCCCATTATTAAATATTTGTTCCCCGTAGATACTTATGGAGCGTAAGCAAGTAAACTGTCACAGAATCCTCGGTAGTTCTCCTGCCAAGGGTGGGAGAATCTTACTACACCAAGTTGTCTACACTGGGTGGTTCCAGCACAGGCCCCACTTCCTTACTACTTGCAAGGTGGGTGGCTCTGCCCTTTGTGGGCCTTCTTAAGTCTCTCCAGCTGGAGTATCAAAATGAAAGCGACAAACCCCAACACATTCAGGAATAATACCTCCCTGTAGCCCCAGCAATAAGAGAGGGTAGAGGGGCAAGTCTACAGTGCTGACAGCAATCTACCACCAACATCATGGGTTTTGGTTTAATCTCTCTGGCTAGGTTTCTGAGTCAGGCTCAGCCTGTCCATCTTACCCTGGGAGTCTGGGCTGGGGTGATGGTCTTCTGGCTAGGGGTTCCCTCTGAGGCTTCAGGGATCACTCCTGCAGTCTGCTGCTTAGCGCAGTCGTGTTCATCTTTCCCCACTAAATGCAGTTCCCTCCCTTTTAATGGTCTCATGCATGATTGACAGGGCCAGAGGGCCCCAGGGCCTCTCTTGCGCATTCCTCATCCTTGTGGGCGTCTATACACCTCATCACATCACCCCTTAACCTACTCTTTCTTAAGCTAAATAGATTGAGCTCCTTGAGTTTAATGCTATAAGGTAAGTTTTCTAATCCTTTAATCATTCTCGTGACTCTTCTCTGAATCCTCTCCAATTTATCAACATCTTTCTTAAATTGTGGGCACCAGAACTGGACACAGTAGCCCAGCAACAGTTGCACTGGTGCCAAATAGAAAGGTAAAATGATCTCTCTACTCCTACTTTAGATCCCCCTATTTATGCATCCCAGGATTGCATTAGCTCTTTTGGCCGCGTCACACTGGGAGCTGTTATTCAGCTGATTATCCCCACTTATTTTTCAGAATCAAAGATCTTCACAGAGTAACCCCATAATACTCTACTGAGATATCTTCACGACCCCAGAGGAATTATGAATTTATTTCCACAACGAAAGCAGAACTCAGCTGAATTTCATATAAGAAATTCATAGGAAAATTGGCAATTTTAGATCACAATACTGAAAAAATGTTACCTGTCTAGCTGTGTGTCATCAAAGATATACTGTTAGGATATATCTCTAATTCAGATAGATGATATTTGGATAATAGAAAAAACAGGCAAAATCTTATCCTAAACAAAATTCTTCCCCTCATTCAGCTATACACCCCTATATGCTGCTGCCATTGGATGGCACTCTCTTCATTCCATTTCACTCCTTTCCTTCTAGAACGTTCCCCTCATAGTTTCCACTGTATGATTTTTAAAAAGGAGAGTGCGTGGAAGAGGGGTTTTCATGGCATTGTAAGATATATTTGTAAAAGTAGTCTACATTATACCACTCACTAGTAGCAGTGACAATTTAGAGAGAGAGATTTTCAAAAGCACCTAGGAGATTTAAGAGTTACACATCCCTCTAGTGCTTTGAAAATCTCCTTCTAAATGACATACCCATGGGCCATTAAACATTCCCTCTTTTATTGGTTCAAAGGGGTGTCTTCCTACCTTCTGTAAAGTTTATCTCCTATTCTAGTCATCATTTTTGTAAAGAATGACTGAATACCATTGAGTCACTTCCTTAATTTGAGGACATGACAATGGAGAAAGCAGAATTCATAAACCAAAGATTAGCAACAAATGAGTGTTAAAATATTTATCATTGTTCTGAATGCAAGAGGTGCGGGCTGAACATTTCAACAATTTAACTCGTTAACTTCCCCAATCAAGCTTCCTGGTACAGATTTGTGGCTGAGTGAGAAATGTTTCCAACTTCAGAAAAGAATTGGGCCTAATGATGAATCCTACCCATAAAAAGGGAGTGAAGGTGTTATATGAATATACAGCATAGAATAGTTAACATTACTAGAGCTCTTCAAATTTTTAAGAAGATTGAAATCCACATAATAATGTGAAGTGCTCTCACAATTTTAAATCACTCTAAACTGCACAAGGCCTAAATTCCAATCACTTCCAAATTTCACCTGCTCATTTATGATAATCAGCTTGTCGGTTTAGAGAGGAGATTGGTTGCATTCTCACACAGGTTCACAAACTCATTACAAATGCATCAGGAAACTGCTTGGAGTTTGAAAAAAATGCTATTCTAACAAAAAATATTAAATCAATATCACCAAAAAAACAACCAACAATCTGGATGATACTTAAAAGCAATACAGAAATATCACAGGTTAAATCTATTACTTTTGCATATTGCATAAAAACTGGATCTTTTCTGACCACAGATGGCTGTTGAGGACAGTAATCTATTGTCAATTCAATTAATAATAATGGTTCAAATGTACATTTTTGCATTTTATTCAAAAAGATCTCAAAGCGCTTTACAAATTTAACCCACCTCTGGGATCAGGGAGCTCTTTAACAGTACACAGGAATACTGTACACCTTTTACTTAGTTGAAACTGCATGAGCAACAATAAGTAGGCAGAGTGTAATTACCCATACAGGAGTATGGCTAAGACCCTATAGCTAACACCCACTATCCTTGTTGAAAGTGCCAAAGAATCTTTAATTACTGCAAGTGATCAATACGTTAGTTTTACATGAACTCCAGGAACACAATACCTTCAAAAATAGTGCTGGAACATGGGTTTAGCACAAATTCATAAGGAAGTATGTGCCTAGGAGGTTTCCTCTTCAGATATTGACCTGATCACACAGTAATTAGGTAACAAAATCTGATGAGATCACAGCACAAATGTGGAATGTCTGCAGTTTAATCCTTGGATTTAAGGAGAGGGATTGTGTTCTTCTTAAAAAGTCTGTCAATAAAGATTAAATCCAAAGTGTAATTTCTGTTGATTTATAGTAAACAGGAATAAACAGCTGCTGATTGATTGGCCAAAGTGAAGCTGAGGTATTAATCAATCTCAAAAGCATTTATGGTAGTTATACTATAAAACAATTCAGATTATTCAGCAAGATGGGGCATAAGCCTGCTGACCCAGGGAATTTATTACCGAATTAGGTTTTCTTCTACAGCTTTAAACTTGAACCATGACAGGAGTCGGTATCCCTGGACTCCAGTGGTTACTGGTACATTCATTGTTCATAGGCTTCAGCAAAATATATATATTTTTAAATTTAAACATAGAATCAGACATAGAGGGTCTGAGCTCAGATTACAAACCCCTCTCCCCCGCCATACACAGAGAGCTAGATTGTAGCAGTTATCTCACATCCCTGTATAGAGGGACATGGAGCTGTTCTGCCCCAGGATGGGAGCCAGGAATTCTCCATTCACATGGGCATGGGGTTGGCAATTTGTTCCACCCACTCAGATTACTCTCCACTCATGTGCCAGCCCTGCTTCATGGACCAGTATAGAGAGGAACTGGAGTCATGACCTCTGTCCCACATGGTGACCCAGTCCTGGAGGCAGCAGGAGCAAGCAGTCCCTGTGTTCTCCAGAACACAGGAAACACTACTTTGGGAGCGCAAGATCAGGGAAATTTCTTCCACAGCCTCGTCTGTCTGTGCCTTGAGTGTATTGCTCTGCCTCCAAGGCCTTTTCATAGAGCTTCCCAGGGTCCCTCTGAGTTCCTGACTGGGTCTTCAGCCCCTAACCCTGCTTCATTGCTCCACACTATTGTGCATCCAGGTGACCTCTGGAGAGGCAGTTCACTCTCTGCCTCTTAGAAAGCAGGTAGGATTTCTGAACCCTGTCATATCCTATTATAGAACAAACCAGAACAGAGTTAAATAATGTTTTAATATCCTTGTGAGGGGTTGAGACATCTACACTATCTTTTCTGGAAACTGATACTTCAACAGCACCATAAACATATAATGCACTTTACAAACAAATGAAAGTCAAAGCCCAAGGTCATTGTAATCAGTTAAACAAAGATGCACATTGGATAACAGCTCAATGGCAAGGGGTGGGGACATTACTGGTGAGGACTTCAGCATTTGATGATTCCATGGAAGATATTTAAGGAGGAATTTGAAAGAGAAATGTCTAGTGATGTCACTCTGAGGTGTGGTTAGGATGAATGCATTAGCAAGGGTAGGTTACGAGGTGTATAATTGTTAAAAAAAAAAAGGGAGGTCTTTCGAACAGTGATTCTTTTTTTCATTCTTAAGATATATCCTGTTGTGTACCTCGTCCCTTCTCTATCCTCCCAGTCCTATACCTGACCGGTGACAACTACACTATGTGGTTACATAGTAAAGCATGACAGTGTTACAGATACAAGATGAAAATAAACTTTCTTCAAGTGACTATGGCTGGCTGGCTATACCCCCCACCCTTGTCTGTATCTATGCTGTTTATTTTTTCTCCCTGGGGCTAGGACTTCGCATATATTTGTATCAAATCTTCCCCTTGTTGCTGCAGACTCTACTGATTGAATCTATCTGGGTTAATCAGAAATTTAGTTTTACCTCTCTGGATCTGGAGTAGTCCACAAATTTGCCCATGACTGAATTTAAAGGAACATGAAGCAAAGACAGACAAGAAGCAACTGCACAGCCTACAGAATGATGTCTTTTTTCCCCAATTCTGTAGGTTAAAAAAATCCAGGAACCCCGTATGAGTTCTTGCATGTGACACAATCAACAGTATGTGTCACTCCTTGCAGACTGACATATGCCTGAACATTATGAAAGAAGCAGTTCTATAGACCACCTGGAAGTCTCTGAGAACCATTAACAGTCCCAAACCACAGTTTGACAAGCATCAATAAGTGGTTTTCTGTTTGCAAGGAAACAATATATGGCATGACTCTTCTGGGATATTATCAGCTGACATTCTCATTGTGCAATTCAAAGCAATGTCCAGCTGGCTTCAGGGTTCCATAACTGAGGTTTGCAGTGAAATGGGAGACTAAAACTGTACATTCAATGAGATTCACAGCCCATCAATAATGTTACAAAGTACACCATTGCTTTAAAAAAAGAAAACTTTTTGAACCAGATAGAATGCTACATGGAGAGAGTTCTGAAGAGTACATCACATTACGTTTACCTTCAAAAGAGTGTGAATGTCCCCCCCTTTTTTTTTTGGAGGTTCATAACAATGAATCAGGATAACCAACTCCCAAGTTTCATTTTGTAAATGTGAATTAGCCCTGTCACCTGCCTATCCCTGCAACCTGGAGCTGTGCTGGCACTTTGGGGAACTCGTCCTTCTCCTTTCACCCACAGAAGCACTGATCTTTCAGCTCTAAAGGTGGGCAAGCCATGAAACTAGACAAATAGACATTTCTAAAAAGAAAAATCAAGGGGCTGCACAGTGTTCTCTTTAATTTTTTCCATCCATGTGCAGAATGAATTTTGTTATGTGCATCATATCGAGGGAATGTGAAGATGTGCGCCACCAGTAGAAACCAAAACCCTAGATATAATATATACTTTTAAAAAGTTACCATAGGGATAATTACTCCAGCCAGGAGAGAGTAGGTATTTTAGAACTCACTACTCAAAGAATTAAATTTAAGCATAAGAGAGAAATAAAAATTATGAAATGCATAGACCAGTCAAAAAACTAAAATAACACACTTTGAAAGAAGTATCAAAAAGTAACAATAACAATACAAGTATGCGTTGGGAGGAGAGTGTGAAAGAGTGTGTGTGTGTGTGAGAGAGACAGAGACACGCACCATGTGTGTGTGACAGACACAGAGATGCGCCTTGCCCATTTAAATACACTGTCCCCACTTTAAGTATGCTGCCCTTTTAAGTACCCCACAGCTCTTGACCACCACAGGATTCTGCCAGAAGGGTGGAGCAGTTGTGGAAGTACAAGTCATCTGGTGAGGGGCACTTGGCCAGCCAGTGCAGCTCCAAAAGTGAGTATCACTGGCTCACATGCAGCAGGGTATGCTAATTCCGTGCATCCAGGGAGTACACTTTGCCAGCAGGGATTATATGGATCTCTAGCTTCAAATTAAATCTACCTTCCCCAGCAGAAACTCAAGGGGAAGATGGCAATGCAATGATGGAGATGCAGGTCTCCTCACTGGAACAGCGGTAGCAATTCACACCCTTATGCACCAGCAAGCCTAAACTGAGCTCATCCCATTTGCCAATAGGAAATGGTTTAATGGCCTCAACTCAATACATAGGTGGGTAAATCACATAAACTACTCCTGTCATTTGTCTGAGCACAGAGGTCTAGGATTGAATAGGTTATAAAGACTGTATGGAGATTGACTATTGTATGGCCTGTTTATGTGAGAAATCAGACTAATCATAATGGTCATTTCTGGCTTTAAAATCTCTGAATCTATTGAACCTCTCTATCATTGCATGAGGTATTCTCCCTGTGAAAAGCTTGAAGCTTTCTTTGCTTATCTCTCTCCGCAGCTCAGGTTAGAAGAGGGAGTTAGCATCCTGAATTTTGTTCAGACAATGAGGGAAAATCATCTAACACATTGAGTGTGTTTTCTAAACACTGACCAAGAGAAATCTAGAACATAGAGGCATTTATTCAAGCTTCCATATGCTGAACAACTTACTAAGTGCAAGAATTTTGCTACAACCCATAGATAATTATGATTACTACTGCATCTCTTCTCTTAAAGGGAAGTTTGTGTATTCTAAAGCTTCATGTTGCTCTTAAAAACGTTCCACTTTAACTTTGATGACTTGTCAATGTTACCTCAGTATTATCAGTATTCCCTATGTAGTATCTGATTCAGGTAGGTAGTGACTCAAATACTATTTTGGGGCATAACAAAGGAATAGTGAAAATGCTGAGGTTTAGGCTGTAGATTTGAAGGGTGATTGCTGTGTGTATATATTCAATACTCTGACTTTGCCTGACAAAATCTGACTGTATCTTTATAGGTCTGATTGTTTAAATTCTGTGTGTGTGTGTATGTATGAAATTAATTTAATCTGTTAAGAACATATTTTGTATAACAAATCATTTTTGACCCCAGGTTTACAATTTGCACACCCAGACCACTGGAACAGTTTTAATGGATGGAGGGATCATTACATTACCCAAGCACGTTCTTCCATCTTCTGCCAGTTCGTAAGGATCCGTGCAGGCACACTGGTAGCCACCTATGGTGTTAATGCATTTAGCAGATGTATGGCATGATGGATTAATTTGGTTTTCACATTCATTGATATCTATAAAGTGGAAACACATTGATAACAGAGAGTCAGAAACTAAGAGCCTTGTTCACTACATTCTTGTACACATCAACTGTCTGTAACAGGTATTCCAAAGAGAAGGATATTTGGTGCACTAAAAATAAAATATATATCAATAATGTCAATATTATTCCTTTCTTATATGTGGGCAAAATTGCTAAGCAATTATGTGTAACTTTTTACTGCTGGAAATGACCAAAAAAAAAAAAAGAGAGAGAGAGAGAGAGAAGAGATTAACTAGTGCAGCCATCAAATAATCTGTAGTAGTTTACTAAAAGTTAAGCTATAGTCATTTCCAAGTTATAAACTGCAAGTTATTGAATTTCTGAAAGCACCGTGCATAACACTAGATAATCTTGCACGCACACACACATTCACCACAGAACTTCTTGGTGCTTTCAATTTTCTTGTGAACCTTCACCTAGGGTACAGTGCTGCCAATACACTCTTGTCATTAGACCCCTCTTTTCTTCCAAAAACATGTGTAATTTTGAAACCATCTTCAGAAATGCCTTCTTGATTTAATTACTTGATGTATTCTTAATTTACGGTACTATGTTTAAAGACTGGAAACACACTTCCCAGACAGGCATGTAACAAAGTAAGAGCTTCCTACTGTAAAACTCAAGTAGCATCTGCATTAAGTGGGTTTTGATGGTTTTCTGTTAATAAATGCAGTGTTTATTATACTGCTTGCTTTCCTATAGCAGATATACAGCCTTTTGTTGACATTACTTAACATATTAACAAAAACTAGGACAAGAAATGAGTCATTCATGTAATTTATTTATTCAGTTTGCTGCCAGAACATTAATCTATTGAAAAAGAATTATTATAATTCATTTAACAGCTTTATTTCTTTATAGGGTATTTATGTGGGTGGAACTCAGAGGATAAGTAGGATTTGAATAAAGGAGAAAGCTGCAAATTTAATTTGATTTTTATATATATGGTATACAATTAAAGTAAAAAGCTTTTTATTCCACTTCCATAGACATGCTGATAAACAGACTTATTGAAGATCAGCTGTAGCACTTTCATTCAAATTAATTTGCCACCATCCATGAAGTATTCCTAAATAGGCCCTTTTTCAGGGTTCATTTTCTTGAGTGTTCTCATGAAGTCTGAACCATTAGAATCTATATAAACTCACAAAGATGAGCACACAGAGGGTGTGGAATCCTGCATAAAGTAAACTCATATAGAGTGAAATTCCATTAATGCAATATTTGCAATGCTCCTTCTTTTCTCTTTATGTCTCTCCCTGTTTCCTCCCCCACCCCAAAGAAAAAAGGGGCGGAAGAGGAAAAGGGGAGAAATGGGAAGAAGAAGATAGATAAACAAAAGCCAGCCCCTGAACATTTTAATAAACATTCATTAAAATTGCTGAATCAACAAGAAAAAATGCCTTTGACATTTTTCAATCAGCTGTATGTTTCAAGTTGCAATAGTTATAGTACTTCAGTAAACCTGTTGGGGGCTTATTATTATTAAAACAAAAATACTTTGCCTTTTTGTTTTAAGATCAAAATTCCTTTTTTTGTAGCTCTTGCCTCACTTACTGGCTGGATGCATGGGCTGCTGGTGCTGTACTAGTCATGTAGGGGAGAGAGTCCACTGAAACAGCATCAGAAAACTGCCTGGAATAGTCCCTAGCTGTTGTTATGATCCTGGCTGTAGGAAGAGGAAATGTACACCTCTCACTTCTTTTCCCTTATGAGATTCCCACTGGGAGCTACAGAGCTTCATGCTAGTTTGATAGTTCATGTTTTACTAGTTGGTTTCCCTTGGTATCACTTGCATAAGCCCAATTGCTGGATCAGGACGGGAAGAGTCTGAGATTCTGCAGCTGGGAAGGGAAGTGTGAAGTAGCCGTGGAGTCCCATCAATATCTCCTCAGAAGGTTAGCTATCTTTTTATCATATACAACAGCTTCTGTGGCTGCCAGAACATGGAAAGGGAAAGGAGTTTTGAAATAGTTTATTTTTTTAACAGGAAATAATAAGAATTTTTTATTTTTGGTGAATCATATTAGTCTTGGTCATTAAAAAGTCAGATGTGTGAACACAGATACCTATACAAACTGGTGGTTGAAAATTCCATCCTCTGCTTGTACAGGTTAATTGTTCTTCTCCTTGGAGTTGGTACCCATGTTGACATGAGTAAATCACCATGGATTTTCCAGATTCTGAGCAATATACAAAGTCTCCATTTGCTACTCCCGTTGGGAATCCACATGTTCCCTCTAGAAATATAAAAAGGACACATTATGAGTTAAAGACATATTTCAGCTTTACTAGTTTTATCTCTCACACATCACTCTCCATGTCTACTCTATGTTGACTTCAGTGAGACTACTCATGTGCCTCAAGTTAAGCAGGAGCTTTTAAGGGCCTAAGTGCAGTATTTAGGATATCCATATGTGGTAACTCTTGTTAGAGGTTGACTTTTTAATAGTGAGTACTGTACAATTATAACCTATCTATGGTACTTATGTGGCCCTTATTACTGCAGTGCCTCACTTCAAAACATCCAGTGTAGTACGGAAGTACTATTATTTTACAAATGGGGAACTGAGGTATCATGAGATCAAGTGATTTGCCTAATGTCACAGGAAATCTGTGTTAGAGCAGGCACTTGAACTCATGTCTCCCAAGTTCTGGGCAACTCTCTAGCGACTGGACCATTCTTCCGACCCATTTAATAAATATACTTAATTCTCAGATTACCTTGCTGATTGCTTTCCTGCCACACTTCTAAATTTATTCCTGGTATATTGTCACATGACTCAAAGTCTTGAGGAAACTTCCCAAGTTGAAAGGCATCAGGTGGCACTTCTGAGAGGCCTGTGTTATCGCAGATTATACGGGACAAAGAATGTTTTCTTAGTTCATGCCTTTGCGTTTCTGTGAAAACATGACTGTTTTCCCACCAAAATCTGCAAAGATTGGTAGGTGCTTGTTAAAAAGATTACATTCCAGATGTTAATTATTTCTGTTTGCAGAGTGCACTATTATTATGAGACAAAAAATAAGCATTTAATCAAAACACAGTTAAGGAATATGCACTGTACTAATGGCAATACAACAACAACTACATTGATTGAAGATATATGTGCTCAATGTAAAATTGATTATGGGCTCAATCCTGCAAAGTCCTCAGTTCTCCTGCAACATGCTAAACATCCCCAGCTCCTATGGAAGTCAGTGGGAGTTGAGCATGCTTAGTATCTTACAGGAGTGCTCAGCACTTGGCAGGACTAAGGTCTAACCTTTTTTCCCTGACAGGGGCATCTTAAGAACCATCCCTTAAAATTAGCAAAATCAAGAGGCTGAAATCATCTTGTAAAAGGGGTGGGGAGGGGAATGTAAAAGAGGTGGTTCTGACATCAGAAGAGGAAGTTATCCATTAGAATAATGTACTGGAGGGTGGGGTGGGTGCAAGTGTGTTCAGAAGGTTGAGTGGGGAAGAACAATTTGACACTGCTCTTGAAATCTTCCCTTCTTCACTATCAATCTCCTCCCACCAGGAAATCAGATACCCTCCGAGCCATAAAGAATGGAGATATTTTCAGCACAAGGATGATCACTATTCATATATGCAGACCTGTTAATCAGTTATTGCTTTTCATTAATTAAACATTATAAATATAAAAGTCAAATCTTAGAAGATAAATTTGAAGGTAAATTGCTTGTACCTTATGCTGAGTGTTACATGCACCAGTAGTCAGACTATGCATTTGTAACTTACATGTCTCCACAATACAGAATTTGTTAAACATATGTTACAGGACATGTCACCAATGTATATATAAATTAGCTTGAGAGGGAAATGTTCATCTTAGAAGTAACAATCAATTCAGACGTGACAAGCCATAGTATAGTCTACAACCAGACAGCCAAAAGATCAGCTTCAGAATGTTTGCCTTTTTCTGAATCCCAACACAACGTGAAGCATCTGAATAAGAAAAGGCAAGGGATGAAGGAGTAACTCCAGATGGAGCAGAAACAATTTTTTCCAAATGACTCTATTGGAGTTCAAGTGTGGACTTGATTTGGCCAATTCAAAAGGGAATAATTTCCATTTTAGTCATGTAGCTGAGAGATTCTGATCCTACCAGGATAGAGTTCAACCAGTCAGAAATCTTGCTCAATTCTGATTTATCATCTTAAATCAATATCTGGGAACTGATATCTTTAACTCCTTGTTAACTGGTATCTCAATTAATATATGAATCATCAGGTTACCTGAGCATTGTATGACTAAACCAATGTCACTAAATTAAAAAAAAATAGAATTTTCCTTTCACACCCCTAGAGGGATGACAACCAAACCAAAACATTACACATTTTGTCAGTATTTGTCAATCAACTTGTTATTACAGCCTGCCTATACAATCTTCTTCCTCCTTCTTGATGCTTCCCTATTCAGGGTCAACAAATTTTATAGTTTTCTTCCAAAACTCATGATTGTACACCTTGCTGTTGTGCAATTAGTCTCACTAAGGTCCACTGATATTTGATCCATGGAAGAATCTTTGGCCTTTCTATTGGTTGTCCATGATCATCGCAAGGGCCACCCTACCAATGTTGCTTTCAGGTCTCCACTGGACGTGTCTATACCAACATAGCCTAGCTTCCCTATATTTGTCTTCAACTGGGGCAACCAGCATTAGGTCCCTCACAACCTCCTTTCATTTCCTATCACAGAGTGTCTTAACATTTGACCATCTCAACATCTTCATTTCCATGGTGGAGAGCATAATTTCTTTTCCTGTGTCTGGTCAAATCTCAGTTTCGTACATTAAGATGGGTCAAATTACAGTTTTATGGTATGTCTACACTATAAAAAAAAAAGGTCTCATGGCAGCGAGTTCAGAGCCAGATCAGTTGACTGTGGCCTGTACCACAAGGCTAAAAGTAGCAATGAAGACGTTGCCGCTTGGGCTCTGAGACTCACCCCCTTTGCTGGGTTTCAGAGCCCAAGCTCCAGCCCAACAACAAAGTCCATACTGCTATTTTCAACCCCCATGCCAGAGGCCCGTGAGCCTGAGTCAGTTGACCTTGGCTCTGAATCTTGTTGACAATCTTTTTTTGCAGTGTAGATGTACCCTTTAACACTATACCTTTTAACTTCATTGGCATCTTTTTATCACAGAGAACTGGGGTTAGCTCACACCATTTGCATCAAGCAGAATTGGTACAATGTCAGGCATAGAAATCATAGAAATATAGGACTGGAAGGGACCTCAATAGGTCATCTAGTACAGTCTCCTGCACTGAAGCAGGACTAAGTGTTATCTAGACCAGTAGTTCTCAAAGCCGGTCCGCCGCTTTTTCAGGGAAAGCCCCTGGCGGGCTGGGCAGGTTTGTTTACCTGCCGCGTCTGCAGGTTCGGCTGATTGAAGCTCCCACTGGCCGCGGTTTGCTGCTCAAGGCCAATGGGGCCTGCGGGAAGGATGGCCAGCACACCCCTCGGCCCGTGCTGCTTCTCGCAGTCCCCATTGGCCTGGAGCAGCAAACCGCGGCCAGTGGGAGCTTCAATCAGCCGAACCTGCAGACGCGGCAGGTAAACAAACTGGCCTGGCCTGCCAGGGGCTTTCTCTGAACAAGCGACCGACCGGCTTTGAGAACCACTGATCTAGACCATCCGTGACGTGTTTGTCTAACCAGTTCTTAAAAACCTCTAATGATGGAGATAAATGACAGAGATTCCAAAATCTCCCTAGGTAATTTGTTCTAGTGCTTAACTACCCTTACAGTTAGGAAGTTTTTCCTAATGTCTAGCCTAAATCTCTCTTGCTGCAATTTAAGCCTGTTACTTCTTGTCCTCCCCTCAGTGGTTATGGAGAACAATTTATCACCCTTCTCTTTATAACAACATTTTACTTACTTGAAGATGGTTATGTCCCCTCTCACTTTTCTCTTCTTCAGACTACGCTCAGGAGGACCTTTGTCAGCAACCACTGAACCTAGGCATTTAAATTCTTTCACTCTTCTAAGCTCTCTGCCTGTAATTTCCTTTATGCTGAGCCCACGTGCTCAGTTATCATAGCCTCGGTCTTACCAACATTCAGTCTAAGTCCCACCTGCTCAAAACTATGCCCTGTCTCTATAGTCCAATGGTTTGTCAAACTTAATGGAAGGAAGTGAGTGTTTTTATTATTAGCAGCCAAACAACCACTGCATTTGATTGCTATTTTAAGAGGTTAAATTGTTAAAGAAGCCAACTTAAGGGGGTGGGGGGAAGGTCAGAAAGATGGCAGAATTAAGCATATATGTTGTTATTTAAACTCAGATATGTTTTATATACTCAAAATAAGGGACAATAAAAACCATCATATCTAACATTCTCATAGTTATTTAATGCTAGTAAAATTGTAAACGATTCAGAAGACTTGAAATGGTGTTTAAAACAAGTCTGTGTGAACTGTTTGTCATGATCATAAAAATGGCACAGCATTTAATAATGTTTCATTCTTTGTGTTACATTCTTTGAGTTCACTAAAATTTTTAAAAGTCCACATTTAAAGCCTGTGGACTAGATTTTTATGTACTTCACAGAGATGTCACATCACTCTGGCAATATAAAGGGGCTTTAATGTGGGAGTGAAAAAAGAATTAATCTAATTGAGACTCTGGCCCTAAAGATCTAATAAGTAATATAAAATGGGTCTCCTCAGGTAAATCAGGATTAGTTCCTTAAGGCAGGAGTGAATCCAGTTGTATTTGATCATATGGACCCTTTTTCACATTCCTCATGTCCACAAATTGCATCTTTTTATAAAAAAAATCCAGTAGATTTTAAAATCTATAAGAAATGGACTGTTTTTGTTACTATGACTGAACCTTGTGTTCATTCAGAGCCAGAGCCTGCAGTTCTTATACAGGTAAAACTCTGTTTTTCCAGGATGAAGTTTCACACTTGCATAAGATTTTTTGCACCACTTAAGTCTCCTACAGGGGCTGTGCAGGAGGAATCAGCCTGCTGAACAGCAGCATGGGATTGCTGTTCATTCACAATGTGCCATAGGAGTGGTCTCCTTGCTGGTAGGAATCATGCCAACATACAACAAAAGGAAGAATGGAGAGAAGGTTCAGGAAAAAAAAAAGAGAGAAATTGGTAAACAAGGAATTAAGGAACAATAAAAAGTGGTGGTGGGGTGGGGATTTATAAGTTAAAAATGCATGTACATTTTTCTCTTTCCTCCATCCTTTGTCATAATGTTTTTATAAGGTCCAGGGACCTGTCTTCTCATATCTGTGAAGTGCCCAACACCCTTTGAGATGCTATGTACAAATAAACAATATAAATACACTTACCGGTCACCTTCCCTCAGGGCTTTCATTTGCTTTCCAATTATACATGCAAACAGTGGGCCAGTTCTAGCACCTGGGAGGAAGTTTTCTGCTAGGCCACCAAGCCAAACATCAATATTGTTTGGATTGCTGTACAATTCCATGATTTTTTCAGATACCTTCCTATTAGCTATTACTGTGTTCAGGTCAGTTTGAGTTTCCAGTCTTGGTAAACCGCAGAATTCTCGCCAGTCATTGTAGCCTAAGGATATTAAGTTTATAGAGAGATTATCCTTGAAATCTGACAGTTTAACATAGCACCCAAAACTAACTCATTTAGAGGAGCCAGATTCTGATACCCTTACTCACACCAACTAGCATCTCCCTCTGAAAATAGACCTAGTAGAATTGGTTGAAATCAATGGGCCTATTCACAGAGTGAGGTACTACTCAGCGTGAGTAAAGGTAGCAAGATCTGGCCTTTTAGATATATTGAAGCTACGTTATGTTAATGAAGGTAAAACTAGGCATAAAATAACATTTCCATTTCTAAAAATTCTGAAGACTTGATGATAGAGCAAAAGGAAAATTCAAAAGTTTGTGGCTAGTGCAACTTAGAATGAAAAGTTTTAGCCCATTCATTTGTACCTTTTGAATCTCATTTTTAATTAAAGAAAGGGAGAAAGAGAAAGAAACATAGACCTCAGAATAAGTCTTACTACATTGCCTGCAGCTGCAAAGTTGCCTCTTAGAATTAATGAAATGAGTGAATGAAGAACAAATTTCAGACACACACACAGGGTCAGGTCAGTGCAAGCAGCAGAGGTTATAGTGTATCATGCTGATACCAGAACAAGGGAAAATGAGAGAGGATGAGAATTGCTTCATAATATAAAAATGACATTTTCTCTTTCTCTGTCTGGAAGAACTAAACTATTAAACCCATTTTGGTTAATCAATGGCATCTAATGATACTTCTCAGGAAGGGCATTAGTAGCATATTAACTGTGATGATGTCAGGAAACCGGAATCAAAATGAGGCCCATTGATGGCATCTGTAGCCTCCACACTACAGTGGTAATGATGAATCACCACACCTGACCAGCAGCCTTTGCTAAGTGTCTACAGCTCCAGGAGCCACAACCCAAACCCTCGATTGGCAGGATAGACAGCATTCCTATGGAATACCTGGACTATATAAAGATCCCAACAGGAAGAGGAAACTGTCTGAGCATCAGGCCATTGCCTGCTGGTTTCTGCCTAAACTGCCTTGCTGCATTGCCCTGCCTTGCCACCTTGTCCCTTGGTTTGGATCCCCCAGCTACCGACCCCCTGAAAGAATGCCAACCATTGCTTGGGAGTAGTTCTAATACTGATTGTCCTCCTGGCTACTAGACCACCCAGACACTACTTGATCATGGCTCTGGACTGCCCCATGTCTTCTTCAGCCACTGAGCATTAGACACTTCAATGCCTTCATTTTCTGTGCACTGCACTTCTCCATTTCTGAGCTATGCCTGTCTGCAGAGACAGAAGAGACACATACACACACTATGCATTTCCTTTTGGGTAGGTCTGCACTGTCCTTAGTGATGGAATGCCCAGCTCACCTATACATACGTTCTCTAGCTTTGATCTTGGATGGTAAAAATAGCGATGCAGCTGTGGCAGCATGGGCAGCAGCTTATGCTAGCAACCTAAGTACATACATAGGATATCAGATGGGACAGTACTCAAGAGGCTAGCTCAGGTTGCTGCCCATGCTGCCGTGGCCACACTGCTATTTTTAGTGCACTAGCACAATCAAAGCTAGTGCTTGTATGTCAACCTGAAGTCAGAATTACATTCTGCACCTGCAGTGTAGCCCAACCTATAGAGATGACTTTTCTTTCTCCATATTGTTCTCCTTAAGGTCAAATAAAAATAATTTAAACTGAAGGTTTATGGTTGTCCTTTGTTTTTTAGAAAAACCTAATAGGTAGAGCTCATTAAAAAACATAGGGGAAAATTGTAACAATTGTGACTTTTTAAAATAAAATTTAAAATTTTGAGATTTGAAAAATGTTGACCAATTCTAATAAAAGTCATAGTTACTAAAAAGCCACTCCAGATATGTACAGTAACCCCCTGCATTATGATTTTTCCCTTTCAAACTAAGGATGTTGTTTTCATGTCTATTGCTACTGAATATTTTGTCTTCATTATAGCTACTTTGTACTCTTGTTGTGTATTCCTAAAAGAGACTGTAGTAACATCTCTGTTTAACTAGACATAGCTTTCACTTACTAACCATGTTGGTAAATTTCCAGTATGATTCAAATACAAGTAGTGATGTCTCAATCATTAGCATAGAAAATCTAGAAAAAATTAATAGACCTGGGAGTCCATGATCACGTCCACGCTGTAAATTTAATGATGCTAAGTCCAATGACCCGTTATTCGACAATACAACGAGCCTTTCTGTTAATTCTTCATTCATCATTTGATCCTGCAACAGTAGTTTTGCTGACTTTGCTAGAATACCTCTTAGTAAAGGGTCCAAACCTCCTTTAAAACATAAAACCAATGCAGTGTCAAAGTACACGTGAAAACAAAATCATTATATATTTTCTTAATATTTCTGCATGCACTTTTCCCTCTACATTTTTTAAAGTATTCACATTAAATGTCTTTAAATTCAAACAAAACAACGATATGCTCCATTTTGAAAAGAAAATAATAATGCAGTTAAGAGGCACTGTCTGTTTCTTAAGACAGCAGAAACATTGCTAACAGACTAATTATATGAGATGAATGAGATGTTTCTAATGTGTGTTTCAAAAGACTAGTTAAAAATAAATTGTCCCAGTTGACATTAATTCTTTGGGCACTATTCACCAACCTGAACCAATGATGCAATTAAATGAACATTCTTGATTTTATAAGATTTTGAAATTCAATTAGGAAGAGGTTTGAAAAAATGATGCAAAAATGTGAAAAGATGTAGTCCACATAAAAACATACCTTCTTTAATGAGCCTCCAGGGACTAAAAAAAACTTCATGCATATGAAGGTTTGGGAGGTCTGGGTCATCTTGATACTGAGCATTAAGTTTCTTTATTATTGGGTGTATTGTTGCATGACCAAATCGAAAAGCAGCTGTAGAAAATACATTTGAAGCTGTGGGATTTATTCTGTGATCATAGCCTTTATACAGACCAAGATACTGATTAAAAGCCTCTGGGCCAATGATTTTTGGAATATAGTCTCTTAGAGTAATAATCTAAAAGAAAGAAAAAAAACCTCAGTTAATATTTACATAGTATAATAATGCTTCCCACTAGTATAGTGCATTTCCATTCAGTGATCTCTAAGCACTTTACAAGCATTAATTAATTAACACTTTCAACAACCCTGTGAGGTATGTAAGTACTTTGTCTTCATTTTGTCAAGTATCAGAGGGGTAGCCGTGTTAGTCTGGTTCTCTGTAGATGCATTAGGAGATCCATTCTCCACCATACGGCTAAATGCTTGTGGCATGGGTGTCAATCAGAGGAGGGTGTGTTAGTCTCTAGATGGATTTCCACTCCATACGGCTAAATGCAGTGCCTTGCATGGTGTCAAGTATCAGAGGGGTAGCCGTGTTAGTCTTCATTTTGCAGATGGGGAAAAAGATCTTAAATCACTTGCCCATGGTCATACAGAGAGTCAGTGGCAGGGCTAGGAATAGGACCCAGCAATCCAGGCTCCCAAATCTACAGGTGCAACCACTAGCACGGACAGATTACCAATGATGTCTATAATAGCTCCCTTGGACTTCAATGAGCCTGAGAACTCCCTGATCCCCAGCATTGATTTAAATCCTAAAAATTGGATTGGGACAGCATAAACTACTGAGCCTTTAAACTAAACCAGCATAAACCATGAACAGATTTTGTTTTCAGTCACATGTTTAAATGGTTACTCCCAGAATCCTTTGATAGACATTTGATACAAAATTGCAGCCAATTTAAAGACCCCCCACAAATCAGATTGTATAACAGAAATGTTGATAAACATCTCCTGTCAAGTGCTTTTATAATGTAATAGAATTACTGAAGCATATAAAAAAGCTTATTAGTAATACTGACCTCCCCCTCCGAAAAAATGGTATATTGCACTGAATAAAATGAAACTGCATTACAGATTAAAGATTACATTTGAACTTATTAAAGCATAATGGGATGAATATGAAGTATAGTGAACTCAAAATAGATTTTAAGTTTGATAGAATATGCAGTAAATTGACCAGACAAATACATTAGAAGCTTGATATAATGCATATTGAAAATCAAGCAGGGATAACATAGTCTCATCAGATATTGGGTTTCATTATCTTGGGTATGTCACACAGAAAAGCAAGCTCCAGTGAAGTCTACAAGATATGACACCGCATATTTGCCAACAGTCACTCTACACAGAGCAGTATGGGCAGCTGTTGCTCATTCTTTTTCAGCTTCCACTTATGCACGTTTCTAAATTAGTTATATTCATATAAGAAAGAAGCTCTCTCAAGACTGCACAGCTGCTTGATTAGATTAGATTTTCCTTGCATACTGTCTGTCAAATATTTTTTTTTTTAATTGTGGGAAATTAGTAGTGTGGTTGTCATTTAAAATTTTTACATTTGCCAACACTTATCACACACACAGGTACTGTTAGCTCCAGTTGTAACTTTAGGTTTCAAGTCAGCTTTGTGGCCTAGTAGTAGCATATTGTGCTATCATATACAGGGCTGGAGTACGGACTTCTCAAGTTTGGACCCTCCCTTCTGAGGCAAGCAGAGGTTGGAGATACTGAGGAGGTAATACTCACATCTCTAGGACCAGAGCAAAGCAGGGAGAAAGGAAAGTACTTTGTTTCATTACCTTGCAATCCAAATTGGCCAAAGTAGAACAGAACAATGATGTAAATGTGATAAGTCAACTCCAGGCACAAGCACATTGGGAATCTCTGCCATACTGACATAACAACTCATGAACTGCCTTTGCTCTCCCATTCCAATGGTAGGTCCAATCAGGAGGCAACCAAAGGCCAGATCTCCACCTCCACCAGTGGGACTGAAAGAGGAGGACAGTTCACATTCAGGTTCTCCATGCACTGCTGAAGACAGGGGCTCCAATTTTGCATAAGGTCATTACAATGATAAGGCTAACAATGTAAAGGAGTCCTGCGCTGGCAGATTCAGGGGTTTGGTAGGGTTTGGGTTTGAGGGGTAGTGGTGCTGTGCCAGGCAAAAGTGTTTTACAGAAAATCAAAGGGGAAACTGAGGAGGATTCTGGAGAAAAAAATTCTGGAAGCTGACATAAAACTACAAGAACTGCATATCAGAATCTCTGATACATAACCCTTGGAGCAGGCTCACAATCTAATTAACTTGGACTCATCTCAAGAGGTGTTGAGAAACAATAAAATTTATTTAAAGACTTACACTTGCTGAAGTTTAAAAAAGAAGTCTAAGTACTCTGCAGAGATTCAAAATGATTTTTCTGTGCATTTGATATGCAAAGCAGTGTATGTGACACAGAAGGAAAGTATGCCACCTAATCAGAGTGAGTGATTTTAAAGACGTGTTTCTTTTCATATTTGCCATGCAATAATCATCATAGTGTTTTTAATATAGTATTCCTTATATTTTCAGCCTCTTCTACATAAGTGACAGAACAAAATTTTCATAATGGGCTCTCTACATAACTGTATATCACATCTGGCGAGCAGGTACATGAATCATGGGTTCATATACTTGCAGAGCAGCCTCAATAGTATCGGCTACTGGTCCCATCGGAAACAAAATATTGGATTAAATGGACCGTTAGTGTGAGCCACCATGGCAATTCATAAGCTAATTTAATTCAAGGGACAGATTTCTAACAAGAGGCTTCCAAGAGTTGCTAGTGGCCTTCCAATACACGACTGCTCAGAGCATAGGTGCTGACTCTGTAGGTGCTCCAGGGCTACAGCACCCATGGAAAAAAAATAGTGGGTGCTCAGCACCCACCAGCCGATCAGCTGTTCAGTGGGCCCTGCCAATCAGCTGTTCGGCAGCCCCCACTGATCAGCTGTTTGGCAGTGGGCAGAAGGCACTGGGAGAAGGGACGGAGCAGGGGCAGGAAGAGGTGGAGCGAGGGCAGGGCACTGGTTGGAGGAGCAAAGTGACGGCGGGGTCTTGGGTAGAGTGGGGGTGGAGCACCCACCCAGGAAAATGGCACCTGTGGCTCAGAGGGTTTAATTTATGGTTTTGTCTGAATACAGACTGAGTATTAACATTAACATACTACATCTTCCATTACTATTCTGGAGCAGGTTAATATTCAGAAAACCTAGCTAAAGATGCTGGCCTCTGCTTTGGAGTGTGCTAAAAAGGGTGAAAAAATTTCTAAATACCTATTCTTTTCTTTGGTGCTTCCTTTGTGTACATACTTTGTGTGAAAGATTTTTGCAAGGATAGTCCATATTTTACTATATTTTACTATATCACAATTCCCCAGAAGTCATGTTTTCCCAAGAATGTGCAATAGAAAGTCTTGCTGTTAACACTAAAAAATAAAATAATCCGTTGTTCTGTTTAAAATGTAGATTCTTTCCTGGAGCTTTAAGCTGGTCTCTACATGGGAAATGGGATATACATCTTCAATTTGTGAGCTCATAAAGAATTTTATATACATTTCTGTGTAAACAGTATATTTCTAACTGCAAGTGCACTTTCATTTTTCTTGCTCCTCAGATTCAGTACATTGCCCTTAGAGTCTGGCTTGCGACAAGGCTTTAGGCAGTATCCTGAGTGCAAACGCCAAAAAAGCGCTCCCATTCAGATTGCCATTGCAGGAAGAAATGGACTGTTATTGCGCCTTAGAGACATTCAGTCCAGCTAGGAAAGAATAAACAACGATCACCTTACAAAGCAGATGTGAACTGAATTTGACTATTCAAAAGAAGGACAAAAATAAGGCTGAATCAGAAATTACTTGCCTACCAAGAATAGTGCCTATTATTGTCAAAGAATGAGATTCAGAACAGATTCAGATCCAGGTGACACAGCACCAGGCTTTATTCTGAGAACACAATGCAGCCCTAGTGGGTAAGGAAACAGACAGCCATTGCACTGAGCAAAGACAGGTACTCATTAACTTCTTATAAACTATAGTTGGCATGGGTGGCCTCTGGTGGGCAAAGACCAATAAGGAGTAAGGTATAATAATTTAATTGCAAGCCCTGCATAGGCTGCATGAGTTCCTTACAAACAGGATAAATTACAAGCACTGCTCAGGCTGCATGAATTCCTTACAATTATAGAAATGGCTGTGAGGCAAGTATGAAGAATCTGCTGAATTTGTGTAAGGTCTCTTTAGGAACCAACCATAGTAACATAGTAACAACCAATCATAGTAGCAACAGCTATAATGTATAATACTCTCAAGTTCTATAGCACGTCTATTACATATTTATAACATCTACTAAATATTTGCTAACACTTTACAAACAAATTATAAATGGAACCTTAATGTAAAGCGTGACCCATTAATGAATGTATCCTCCGAACATATCTGTGAGATAGGGAAGTATTATCATTCCCATTTTAAAGTGGCAAAAATTGAGGCACAGATTAAATGATTTGCCCAAAATCACACATAATTTATCTCCAGCAGAACCTATAATAAATAAATTCCAGATCTCTAGACATTCAGTCCTGTATCAAAATCAGCATGCTTTCTGGACATGAAAATAGAGGCACAGAGCTCAAGCTCTTTAGAAGGAATTGACTTACATTTTTCACACACACTCTTACCACTTGTCCCCATATCTTGCCAGTTCTTTCTCCAACCATTTTAACAAACTCAACCCTTCCTTTCTGTCCGAGTGCTAAAATGCGAGTTCATGGCTTGGTGAGCACCTGTGCTGATTACTGTAACCTCCTCCTCTTTGGCCACCTTGAGACCCATGCTGGTACTCTCCAGCCCATGCATTAAGAGAGTATTAAGGTTGCAAAACGAAGGGCTCACAATTAAGGAAAAGACAAATTTAAGGCTGCCTCTGGAACCTTAATTTAGCCCTTGGTGTGAATGCATTAGGGTATAGTATTCAGTACAAGTGGGTTGTTTTTGGCTGGTATAGGAGGAGCGGACCCATGCTGTTTGAGAAGCCTTCAAGAAATTGCATGATCTTTTCAGCAAAATAGGAAGATAGTTATTTGCCAAGCTTAGTGCTGGGTTCTGCTGTTGGTGTTTACCACCCCACAAAGCAATTTAGGGCAGGTTTGGGAGGTTGAGGGAAAGGTTCTTTTGGTCTGTAGTACAGCCTTGGCACTGGCTTCAAGAAATGCCTTACATTTATATGAATGAGGAAGGGTGTTACTTATTTTTAAACTGCAGAGAAAGCCGGAATCACGTTAGAGTTGCTATCTAGTAACCCAAATGAAAAAATATGTTTTTATTCCTGTGTGTGACCTAAATTCATTAAATTAAATCCTTAGTTTAAAAATAATCACAATATATCAGAGCAGAGTTAAGGTTGCTACTAGCATTTACTGGCATTTGAGTACTTAAGGTTAACTTTGCAACCTTAACATTCTCTTCATTTTTTTTAACTATATGAAATTTCCTAGAATTCCACAGGATTCTTTGCTGCTTTTACAGAACCAGACTAACATGGCTACCCCTCTGATACTAGAATTTTAGTTACTTTAACGGAACAAAAAATTGTACTTTCACTGTTTCCCCAGACAGTAGTCCTGATTCTCCTCTCATTTTTGCACCAGGACAAATGAGAAGTAACTGCACTGAACTCAGGAGAGTTACACTGATGTTTGTGATCAAGTGCAGAAAAAAAAAAGACATGTTGTCTAAACACCCCCAAAAGAAATCTTGGCACATGTGTCACAACACTGACATTATTCTGTCTTGCCTCCATTACTGAGCATGAACTTGGCTGAACACTGAATCATCCAGGGCCCAATACATTTTACTACAACATGGACACAGCACAGTCCTCAACATTTAGAATATTATGAAAGAGTTAAAGTATTGCTGTGGTTTAAACAAACTACTGCACTTGTGTGAAACATGCTTTCCAAATCTCCATAAATAAATCAAAGCAAAACCCTAGAACCTTGAAAGGCACGTCTCCCTTCCAAGGGCTGTATTAATGTCAAGTTTCTACTTCTATTTGCTTGTCAGTAGAGCTGTTTAAAAAGCAACACTGAAAAAAAATCTAATGGAAATAGTGCTTTAAAAAAATCTTATTCCTTTTTTAAAAAGGATGGACTAGTTTTGTTCAAGCTCTCCATAAATATGCACCCTCAGGGAGACACTAGACCTGGACATATTCAGCCAAAAAGATGAAAATCTTAGAAAGTTAGAGCAACTGAATATAGAATCCTGGAATGGAAGCTTTAAACAACTCCAACCATAGCTTTTGCCTGTGCTCTAGTTATTATAACACTCTAATAAAGCTACTGCAATTACATCCACTGAATGAGTGTCCTTAGATGGGCTAGATCAGCTCAAATATATTACTCATATGCCACAGGCCGATCTCATTAGTTTGTGATACTGGTAGAGATAAGTAGCCCAGAGTCATACAGAATAATGCCTTGTGCAAACTATTTTGTTTAAGGGCATGATGTTTCATATCCCTACTCACTAACATAAGTGTGCACAGAAGCCTAGTTTTGGGATTTCTCATTTGCTCTTTTCTTCTAACTAGTACCAAGAACCAGTCTGAGCTTGTTAATACAACGATTTTAAAACAAAAAACACACTTCAGAGAGAGGAATTGACTTGGGAGAGCTGGAAGAGAGGCTAATGGCCTGACTATCTAAAATAGACAGATTACATACTGATTCCAAATAAAATGAGTTATTTTTCTCTGTGTATTCTTTCTTTGTGCAACCAGTAGTCTCACATCAAATGCACATGGTTTCCTGAAGGACCCATTCTCTGTTTACTGCAAACAGAGAGTTCAGGTGGAAGGAGAGCAATATTTTGTCATGATCATTAAAGTCTGTTTTTCTCCCTATTACTCTTCAGAAAAATCCACAATCTGGTGTCACAAATATTTCAGCTGCTAGCAATTAGAGACTGTGTGAAAGGCCTGTTGTTTCCAAAGTGTTCCAAACCTGATATTTCAGATCCAGTGCCATGGATTATAACATAGAGATTGGATCAGTGTAAACAAGGAGAAATAACCATTTTCCTCACTGTAAAACTGCTAAAGAAAAGTTAGTTTTATGACCTAAATATAATTTTCATGTCCAAATTCATAGTTTAGAGTGAATTGGTAACGTAAAGAGTTTTTACTTGATTTGGATACCTGGATGAAATATTTGCTCTACTTGTCTGTGAATCAATAAATACAGTCTGTAATCTAAGGATAGATTTTTCAAACCACAATTGAATGGTTGGGAGAGACATTATATTTGAAAGTAAAATGAAAACAAAATATCTCATAAGAGTATCTTAATGTAGAAGATTATAATTCTTGAAAGTGAAACCCTGGTGGATGTTAGAATTTCAGTTTAGTTATGAAGACTTCTACTCATTGATTTAATATGAAACTCTATATCTTTACTTTCCTGTCTGCTTTGTTATTTTCCATATTGATTTCTCCTTCTCAAGTTTTAGGGCTCAAAGTCTATCCCCTAGGGGTTTGGAAGGAGAATATTTGTTTGTAGATTTTGCATTAGAAAGACAAACTTTTGTGCACTGTGGGAGACTTACCTACTTTTTACTTGCTTCCTTTCCAAAATTGCTATAAAGAAGAGAGCCAGAAAGAGCGAAGATACCTCAGTAGAATAAACAGATAGAAGGAAAAGTCTGAGGAAAGAGGAAATGCACTAGAAAGGGCAGTAAAAGATGCCAGAAAAAATGACAGCAGAGAGGCATGGCATCTGAACAAATGAAGATATCTAAATATCAAGATGTTTGAGAAAAGAATGAAAAAAATCTGAAGTTGAAAATAGAGAAAGCAAGGAAGGTAACATGACCCTCAAAAAGCCATTCAGCTCATGAAAACACCTTTTCAGTTTTGTGCCTAATTAAATCGTAGCAGAGCCATAACAATAAATTGACAATTAAGTACTCAGCCAACCTGATGTAGAGCACCAACAATTTTGCGAGCTTCTTGGTAAACTGTTTCTGAGCTCCAATGCCTGTTCTGTTTTTTCAGTGCTTTAGCCAGGCGGTTGTGTTCTCGCAGCCACAAGGTGTGCATAGCTGTCAATGAGATTACTTCACTAGACCTGCTGTCCCCAGCCATAAAGCATTCGATCCTTTCAGCTTCATCTGAGTTGGGGTCTTGTGCACAGGGAGATGGGACCTGGTCTACAAAAGGCAGGTATTCCCGATCATTGTCATAATATTGCACATTTGTTCTAAGGAGGCCTTCTTTGCTTGTAAAATTCCTCAGTTTGTTTTCCACAGCCGGTGTGCTGCCATAGACAGTGGAAGCATCAAGGAAAGAGGTTAAACCATTGATCTGTTCTCTCGGCTTCAATGCTGATAGATTTCCAAAGAGAATACTATGATCACCAGTGCCACATGCAGGAGATGAACGGTAAAAAGGCATGCACTCTCTTCCTGTCGATAGTGTATCATTGGCAAATACCTGTGTAATAAAATAGACATTTTCTGCAGTGAAAATAACACAGCTGGACTGGAAGTGACTACTGCACTAAGGGTTCCATAAAGGTTTCCATTCTAAGCCCTACTTTTCAGTTGCTCATATCTTTTTGAAACACCTATTTTCTGGATTAAAGTTTTCTAGGTTTGGCTCTGTGTTCTTTATTTATGTATATATGTTTTTGAAGTTCGAGCAAAAATGGTCTAGCCATTTTTGAGAACAGGCAGAGTGAAAAAAATATACTCTCTCCATTAAAAAAATTTACTGCTATGTTTTCTGAACAATTCAATGACTGACAAACTCATGAAATTCATCATCAAACAGGTCTCACTGAAGAGAATTGCCTGTGAGTTCTGGTAAAAATTGTTTTTGATATGATCAAGTTATGAGTCATTGAACATTGTGTGCTATAACAGATTTTGCATGAGTTTTCTCATTTCAGAAAGCCAGGCTGCTTGCGCATGTGCAGCTAACCTAGCTGCCTACACTCATATGTAGTGAAGGTGCCCATAGTCCGGAGCAGGACTGTACAAAAGCTTTTCCTTCAGAGAGCTCATCTTTGTACAGTGCACGTGGACCAGGAAGACACTGCCTCAGTTAGGGCCTGATCCAAAGCCCATTGAAATCAATGAAATATGTGGAGAAGCTGTGATGTCAAATGACATCAACATCCCTTTTACTTCAATGAGTTTGGGATTATGCCCTAAATGGACATTTTGTGAATTGATTAGCAGATGTGCACCATGGAGGCCTCTCCCCTAAACCTCTTAATCAGCAAGAAGAGGAGGACAGGATTTTTCCCCCATTAGCTAAGTAGGATAATTTCAATGGTAGGTTATTATATTTTGTTTATTTTGCTGTTTGTTCCTTCAGTTGTTAAAATCAATTATTTATTTTCCTTTGGGTTTCTGGTCTAGAGTTTGTCCCCGTTATTAAGTCTCTTGCTGCTATGGTGGTCTCTGCTTCCCTGCAGCTGGAAGAGTGGGCAAAGGGCAAGGTTTCTATTCCAAATACAGTTTCTTCTGAGACTGACAGCTACAGAGTGCTGTGTGCATTTCACTACCTCTTGCTTCTAGTTATCAGGAAAGGGCTGGAAGAGTTTGGCTATACTGTAATTGAAAGAAAGGTATGTTTGGCCTTTAACTTAGTAAACAGAGAGGACCACAACAAAACAAACCAAGAGTCTGTGAAGTTCACAGTGAATATTCTTTGGTTAACTGCCTCTGCAATTTTAATTCAGATCATTCTGTGCCCCAGTGGAGGAAAGCAGCAGTAATGAACATTAAGGGACTGGCAGAACTGCATAATGAAGTCCTTTACTTTTTCATGGGCTAAGGAGTGTGCAGCCAGCAGCTCAATGTGCAAATGAAGGTTTCCTATGTTATTTTTTCAAATGATATCAAACATGACCTGGAAAAAAATTCTTTTTTTTATTGAAATGAATATAAAATAGCATTTCTCTCTAAAATCAGTGAAGAATATTCCTATCAATCCATTTCTTTGCAAAGAATAATTAAGGAGGTAAAAAACAAAACAAAAAAATAAAAAAACCAACCCAGCCAGCATGGCTATGGTAACTTTCCTGGATCAGCTGCACATAAACTTAAAATTATATTATAAATGCACAAGAAGAAATTGTCTAACTCTTATAGCGATTTGGTTCTGTGGAAAGTTACCACACAAAGAGATGTGTTTGTTGTAGTTTTTTAAAAGGAATTCAGGCTTTGTGGAAATTTTCTATATTGATAGCAAGGAAAACTCAAACCCTCTGTTTATGTACAGGAGATTCTGAGAGGCACGGTAGTCCAGGGTTCAGAGACAGACCTAAATTCTATTTCTGGCTCTGATACTAGCTTGCCGGGTGACCTTGGGGAAGTTATCTCACCTCTCTGTGCCTCAATTTCCTTTCTCACCTTTTGTGTCTTGTCTATTTAGATTGTAAGTTTATCAGAGCTATCTCTTATTATGCCTCTATACAGTGTCTAGCATAATGGGACATTGGGGATATCAGCTGGGGTCTCTAGAAACTACTGTAATACAATAAGTAACAAACCAGGACAGAATCAGTACACTATGGGAGCCCTAATAATGCTTCTTGTGCCTTGACTCTGACCTGAAGTGACCACTGAGGGTGAAAAAGCATCTCAGTCTCCCTATCCATTTAATTATGGGTCTATTTTACAACCAATGCTGTTTTAAATATATAAATTATGTTGGCGATTTTTGTTATTTATTGTTGAAAGGGCTCCATGCATGAATCAGCCAGGGCTTGTAGTGGTCGTACTGAAAAGGTTTCTGCTGTTTTGAAACATTCTAGTGGTTTGAAAGAGATTCCCTATACCTAACCCTCAAATCAGGAGAGATTAATTTTAAAAAAAGAGACAGAAAGCCCAGGTAGGACTTAGAAAATTGAGGCTGCAACCTCTTTAATGTGTGCCTCTCTAAAACAAAAGGCTGAATATATTTCAATTAGACTGGGATTAGGATGAATAGTTCTGACTACTGCAGTTCATTTAGTGGATACCACGAGCACAGATAGCAACTGTACATAAGGCTGCTGGGCTCAGAAAAAATCTAAACAACTCTAGCACATCTCTACTGAGAAAGATACAAAGGAAAACTCCTGTTTTTTATAGCCAGGTTTCTCCATTTAATTACATCTCAAAGAGATTTCTGTGCATAGCCTGTGTTTCTGGATACAAGATTCCCCACCTCTTCCTGTCCCAAAGAGTTATAGTGCTCTGTTAAAACAGCTGTGGTGTCCCATCCCAGAACTGGATGAAGTGATCCCTTTACATCTTTCTGAAAGATCTGAACTAACTCAACCAGAAGTTATGGGCTTGATGCAGGAATCAAATTAAATTCTGTGGCCTGAGTTACGCAAGAGGTCATACTAGATGACCGTAATGGTTCTTTTTGGCCTTAACATTTATGAATTCTTTACTTTCATTACAAAACTATGTGTTTTGAGATATCACTTGAAAACTAATAACTTACTGATCATTAATATTCTTGTATGACATAAGTACACAATGAGTTATGAGTTATGAATATATTCTGGAATTAAAACTAATTAAAATATGTTTGAACCAGGTATATAAGGAAGAGTTATTTAACAGATCTATCCTAAACATAAGAATGTGTGTTTACCTCAGATCATGTATAGGCAGTAAACAGACCCACTGTGCTGATGATGGATAGAAGCAAACCTAATGCTAGCAGGTGGGAGAGAGGACAGCATGAAATCTGCACCCAGCAAGAGAGAGAAGTTTAGTCTGGGTTTTACTTTTCAGAAGAATTAATTGCAAAGGTTTACTGGTTTATAGAGACGGGGAGGTTGAACCTCAAGTGATATGAAATTGAATCAACTGATTGTATACAATATTACAGTAGTATAAAAGCATATCGAGTAAGGTCTTTAGTGATAGCTAAAGAAACACTGGTGATAAATAGAATTGTGAACTGTATAAATTAGCATTATGTGAGGAATTACAGATACTCATTGATATTAGGTTGTACAGTCTGCTCAGACAGGAGCAAATGTCACAGCTACTTACCTGGCTCTAATTAAGTATTATGGAATCAGAAACAACGGAAGCCCCATTTCCATAAAAAACTTATGGGTGGGGGCCAACCCACAGGAAGAGAGGAACAGCATGAGGTCATCCTGCCTCCTGAAACACGTTAATTGAACTATGGAAGATAGAAGTGAGGACAAAACCCATCTTTGGCATCCATCACTAGGGAACAGAGCCCTTGCAAGCTGAGAAAGATGGTCCTTCAATCAAGTGGGGGGGGGAACCCTGTTTAGGCAAAGCTATTTCATGTAGGAAGACAAGGGAAGCCAGAACTTTGTACTTTTGTGGAAAGTCCTGTCTGAGGGGAAGTCAGCCAATGCTGGGAAGAAGAATGACAGGTGAGAAAAACATCTTGAACAAAGTCTGTATCTTGCTAGATTAACTTTTAGACCTTTAGAACCGTATTTTGTTTTGTTTTACCTGGGACCTTTTCTATCTTCATTCCTTAAGCTTGAACTCACTTAATCCTATTTATATTTCATTAATACATTTATTCAATTTTACCAATAACCAGCTCAGTGCTATATTTAAAGGGAAGGATATATTTACCCCTAGTTAAGTAAATAAGCTGTGATGTGCTTTTGTGTCTTTAAAGGAACAAAAAAACCAACATATTATTTCTCTGTACTATCCAGGAGAGGGCTGGATGTTTCATAGCACATAATTTCGGGAAAATTTGGAATTGGGATTGTGTTGGGCTCACCCTACCCAAAGTAACAAAGGCTGCTGGGGTCAGGCTGTAGACACGCTGCTGGGGTCAGAGCTTCTGAACCAGGGATGTCTAGTGCACAGTCACTGAGGACATGCTGGTAGGCTGGTTGGGAGCAGCTCAGGTTGGGAGTTACAACAGCAAAGCATTGTGAGGCTCCCAAGGTTATGGACAAACAATGACACAACCCATCAGTGGTCTGGACTGTACCTCAAAATGAGAGTTTGTTATGTGTTTTTTTGTTTGTTTCTTTTAATTTTGCTTTTCAAAATGGACAAAAAAACTAGTTTAGCTTTCAGGAGAAAGCTGATTCTTGAGGGAAATTTTATTAGCTCCTTTTTCAAAGTTAGAAAAATGCTTCATCTGGTCACAGTAAAGAACTGCTTTGTGTAATGTTTCCTATTGCCTTGACACCAAAGTACTTGGCATATAACTCAGAAGTAGAAGTACATCCATCTTCATCTGCCCTGCTTAAACTGGTATTAGATCTGAAAAATCTAATGGATATGGATGTACTTACACGTTATAAAAGGAGAGCTTCAAAATTGCTTAATTAATGTCCCTTTTTGTTCTAAGGAAATGTCAGCTACTGCCCTCAAAGTCTCTAAAACTTTGTAAGAAAGTAAAACTCAGGTTATAAATACTCTGCACATAACAGGGTCCATTAGAAAAATGAGCCATCTTCATTTGAAATTCTCAAAACGCAGAGTTTTCTAACTTCCCAGGAGACGTGTCATGGCATGTTTGATATGTCTTGGCAGGTAAAAATGTCAAGTAATGCTGAGGAGTACATTTAACAAGAAGTAACAGATTCAAGATGATAAGGACACATCTCTTAGGAGCCTCTTACCTGAGAAATTAAAAAAAGAAAATCGGGGGTGGGTGGGAGACTTTGCTCAAGATGATTGCTGTTCTACTGTATCTACGCCATGCTAATGGAAAGGAACTGCCAGACAAGAAGCACATCACAATTGAGAGGCCTAACTAGTCAATAGAATGAGTAAAATATTCAAACTGCTTCCAGATATTGTTACAATAAATGTCACTGTCATTGGTTTGGATTCATCAAAGAAACAATGAAGAATAGAGGTGGGCAAACCTCAACAGATTTAAAGGTTCAGATGACATTAGCTTAGTCAAGAAAAGAATCCAAAAGTTAGGATATTCATCTAAAAGTTATTTTCAACATCTAAACAGTCTCAAACTCCCTCCATGATCTCCCCAACAGCCTCACTTGCTACTCAGAAGGCTATGGATCTAATCATCCATTGCCCTGCTCCACTAGTAATTTATGCAAGTGTCAGATGAATGCAAAGTGGGCATACAAAACTGTACAAGGAGCAGGGCAATAGAGAACCAAGTCTTGTGTTTTGGGGGGATCCATAATTTGTCACTAGGAAGCTCTGTACAGGAGTGGAAGCAGTGCCGTCAGAATAGAAGCAGTCACAGGATTGAAGTCCGGTTTTAGGGTTTGAACATTACATTCTTTACTGAAGCTCTGGTGTGTGTGTGTGGACAACTCAGTGTTATTCATAACGTAGGGTGGGTGGGAGTGGGAACATCCTTGCGGGACAGCATGTAGAATTGTAAGGTGCCATGACAGTACACTAGTGAGTTTCAAGCTGTATTTCGAGTTTGCTACCTATCATCTGCATGAAAGAATGATCTTACTTATAAATTCATCAGGCATGGTACAGAATCGTGTATCTATGCCAGCTCATTTATTTTCCTACTAGGAAATAACTAGCTCCTGAAGTCCAACTTTTCCCATCTTCTCAAAAGCAATGACCCCATGTATGTAAGTTTCTGCAAACTCTGAAGATCATTTTAGCCACATAGTTAGAACACACCTTCTTTCAAAAGTTTGTATTAGCTGATGGAAATATCCTTGCCTTCCCAGGGTAAAATTACTGCACTTCAGCTGAGTGACAGTTTAAAAAGAGAATTATTTATGACTATTTTCCTACTTTCCTCACTGGAATTCAAAACCTTGATACATGAAAATAAGAACAACATTTTTTCTTGCCTGATAAGAAGAGTTCTCTACAACATAAAACCCAAAGCTAAAAATCATTATATTTGTACTAAATATCTTTGATATCCTACTTTTATCTACCTATGTATATGTGGAGATATATATAGAGATAATCCTATATTAATCTATTTATATATATCTGCCTTCCTGCATCACTAATTAATGATGTCGGATTGCAAATATTCTATTATTTTTTGCTTTGTTATTTCTGAATGATCTGTCAAATAGCTTGACCATTCTCTCACAATCTACTTTACCGGTTTGCCAACTAGTGCTTCTCTTGAACAAATGCATTTTAAATCATACCTTTATTGGAAAACATGATTTTTGGTTTTCACATGTCATCTTGCATTCTACTCCTCTTAGAAAGGAAGCTCTGTTTGTGCTCTGAGGTGTGAATGAAATGTCATGACTTATGTATTGTCCCCACACCATAATGATATCAGAATATAGATTGTCTTCTGTAACAGCCTCATTAGATGCATGAATAATTTTTCTTGTCACTTCACGAACCTAGGAAAGAAAGAGCTAATTTATCTGGTATGTCAAATATTGTTTACCTTTCACATATGGATAAAACACTAAAAAAGCAGAGGAAGTAGTGATAAAAGCTATCACTTTTGCCAGGATATTTTATGTTGTGGAGTACTTCTAATGGCTTGTTTTAAAAAGACACTGACAGGCTGATATTCCTGTTCAAAAGCTAAGATGTCAGTACCACAAAGCAGGTTCAAAGATATTTCAGCTGAGTTTTTCTGTGTATTTACCAAATGAGTAGCACACCTCTGATCAGTTTCTTTTCTGAGTCTTTTAAATCTCACATGTTTTCTTTTACAATGTCTAAAAAGTTTTCATTCTATTTGTTCTGTTTTCTAGTCTTTTAACAAAGGTGCAGTGTTAGCAGGGCAGCCTCCAATTAGTGAAGTTACTGGGGCTTCACACTGCTCCATGCCATACAAGCTATTCACATACACATTTTAGGTACCAAACAGAGACCCAAATGTTCCACTCAATATTCCCAGGCAGAAGAAAGTCAAGACCCAGTGAATCTGGCTGTTGGGGATAGCCAGCTCCTCAACATGCTCCTTATCTCAGCTCTGCAGAAGCCCTTCTGAGAGATTTACATGATGGGATGATTACTCAATGTGGCATAGTTGCCTCCTCACCCAGCTAAAAGCATCAGGGAAAACCAACACAAGTTAATACTGACTGAGCCAACATTATCTTTCACAGATTTCTCTTTGGGGCTGTGGAAGATCCTCTCATGGACTGCAGCCTGTCGAGTCATATTGCTGACAGAACTGCACAGAAATAGTAGGTTGGGAGACAGTACAGCGGCACACACCCTCTGTGCAGATGGCGGGGTGTCTGTGGCCCAAAACCCCAGTTGTTATTCAGGATTGCAAGTTAGTGGGAAACTCTACCCCACAACACAGGAATGGGGGAGGGGGAATTCATTGAAAGTGCACATTGGTGACATTTCCAGTCTCCCACATGGGAATAACTTACTCACAGGAGCACAGAGGCCATCTGTGGTTCACTGTAATTTACTGACAAAGGTTTTCATATCACTGTAACTCTGCGTTGTAAAGGACTATGGAAATGGCTTTGAGCTACACTGTCTTCTAATATTCTGTCTTATGATAATTCTAATATTTATCCCTTACCTTGACTCTGCTTGTTCTGCTATTAAAGAGTAGCTTATAATACATAAAAGAACACAAATTACTGAAATCTGCAAAAAACAGCATAGAAAATATATTTTTTTTACATGGCACTAATTTCATATTCATATATTGTATGGTATTTTAAAGTGTAGCTTAACATAAGGGGGAGGGAAGCTTGTTGGTGTTATGCTGAATGTATGATCAGATTCCATGCACTAGTACAAGCTTTGTTTTAATGCGTTTCACTCCATTAGCACAAGACTTAATGAACCTGGAATATGTGCAATTGATAACATCCATTGTAAAATTTCTCATTCAAATGTCAGTTTTTCATCTATAAACCCCACACTGTACTGCTTAAAGTTATGTCATTTAATTTGTAAAAGGACTTGAAAGTGACATTAACACTAAAATCTGTCTCCCATCATTATTAAATATGTAAATGGTAAAATGACAAGATTGTGACTACAACAAAAGACCGTGGTTTCTGAGTCAATGCAGTAAGGGTAAATCTGACAATTTGAGATGAGCCTGAACCAGACACACCAGATCCAACCCTCTCCTGAAATTAGGGAAGTTTGCATCCAGTTTCAGATATAAATGTTTTGGTTCAGACCTTTCACTATTGCCATCTCTGCTGTATTATAACAATTTGCTATGCCAAAATCCATCAAGTAATATTGCAGTGGTTCCTTACATTAGTAGTTTGAATTACATAATAGATGAAACTATGGTATGTGGGTAATATTTGTGCAATTGTGTTATCTTAATGTGCAAAGAAATTGTATTGCTGTATATAACTCAACAATATATTTACCTGCAGTACATTTCCCATTTATGTTGTCACCCAGAAGCTGCCTTATGTAACTACAGTGCATGTAATATTCTCCTTATAGTGAACTAATGATTTCTTTTTCAAAGGTTCCTATCATAGCTGCAGAGTAAATGGCTCTCTGTTTACCTCAGCCACCAAGTTCATTAAAAAGACCACATAATTGTAAATGTACATAGAGTAGGATTTTCCACTGGCCACTTTATAGGCCCAACTCTCTTCACAATTCTCAAGTACAGACTTTTATAAAACAAGCACTGCATGAAAATCTGGTTTGGCAGTAACTCAGAGCAAATTTCAATTCAGTAGTTATTCAATCTAGACCATTACCAATCTATTTTTCAGACAAAGTGCTGGTGATATAAACCGCTGAATGTACTACTGTGATGCAGTTATTGGAATATGTATTAAAGTTTTAATTGCCAAGGCTTTGCCTTCTTTCTTAAATGTCAAATCCATGCCTATACTTCAGGTACTAATTAAATATCTAATAATGGCCCAAATCCTTACTCAAAGAAACTCCAACTGAAGTCATGTAAGTAAGGTTTGAGTAAAAAGAGAGGACTCAGTAGTAGGACTCCTGAATATATGCTTAATTAAAACACACCATTCTAAAATTTAGGCCATGTCTACACTTACAAGCTTACAGTGGCACAGCTATAAGACTGTTCATATAGCCATGTTCTGTTAATAGGAGAGAGCTCTCCTGTCGATAGAATAAAACCAGCTATGTTGGCAGAAGAGAGTCTCCCACCAACATAGCGCTGTGCACACGAGCGCTTATGCCAACAAATCTTATGTCACTTAGGGAGGTGTTTTTTTCAGAAAAGTTTTGTTGACATAAGTGCTAATGAACCATATTCATCTGCAGTTTGACTTCACTGATTTAAAGAGTATTTTACAGTCCCAGGCATGCATGTAGCCAAATGCAAGTGTTTCAAATGATTCCATGGTGTTCTAACCAATGGCAGTAGAGATCCATTAAAGAAGAAGTTGGGATTCCATCCTTTGGGCTGGCTGATTCCATCTTCATAAGCTGGAGGGAGCCATCTAGCCAGAGCAGTGTTGGAAGCTCCCCATCTAGGATGTTCCCTGGGGAAATAAAATGTTTTTTTCCAACAGTTTTTATTTTAAAATATTCATCAGACATTGGTGTATTTCCCAATACTGGGCTATTTATTGAAAAGAGCCCTGCAAAGAGACCAAGGTATACCAAAGCCAACTTGACTAAAAGGAAGGGCTAAAAAGTCTTTATTTACTAAAATAAAAATGTTCAGGGCCTAAACATATGTTACTAGCTTAGGCCACTATCCTTTAAAAATCTGTGGGTGCTTTGCCCACATAAGGACTTTGAGACTGGGTACTCATTCATTAGGGAAAAAAAAGGGAAAGAAACGTTACGGCTCTTGCTGGCCTTCGTCAAATGCTCTTGTGAATTGAGAGTTAGGGCAGGGAAGAGTGAAGCTGGAGGGAAGAGGAATGATCAGTGGTTTGGTGAGGATGTAGGGAGGCAACACATCTTAGGGAGTAGGGATCATGAGTGGGAGTGAAGAAACGTAAGGTGAAATCTTGGATCCAATGAAGTCAATGACAAAACCCCACTGAGGCCTGGACTGGACCCTGGTAGTCCTCCTTCCATCATAAGCATATCTAATTTACCTATCATTTACATTCAAAATACTTTACATTGGAGAAAGGATGTGAGACTGGCTGGATCAATAAATTGGCAACTGAGCTCAAAATTAGCAGGTCAGAAGCACAGACAGACCCATATCAAATCCTCAGAATTTGTGGTGACTCTGGATCTTAATTCTGTAAATAGTCCCTATTTTCATAATGAACTAAATTAAAATCCCCTAAACTGCCCCTTCCAATCTGTGATGTTTAAAATTCAGATTCATGTTTTGCAGCTTCAGACCATCTCATGAGGCTGCAATGGCGCATGTGAAAGTAGTTTAGCACTCTCACTCCAGATCATGAATAACCCCGTTCCAACTGGCATCCCTGAAAGCCAGGGACTAAACTGTCATTGAAATTGAATTTCTCTGTCACTGTAGAGGTGGTAATCTCAGGGTAGGGTTAAGGCACATTGGTGGGACACTATGAGAAATTTGGTGCAGTTCTGTAGCAAAAGGTAGTACTTAAGTAGGTGTCTAAGATGCTCAATCTAGTGCATTTCATAACTTGCTAAATACACACAATATTCAAAAGCAGAGATAAAATATTAAAAGTGTATTAGGTTTACTCTGATATTCTAAGGCTGAGCCACCAAGAACTAGGAATGTTCAGAGACAGAAAGTGGAACTACAGGGTGTTGCACATACATTTATATGTCCATGGAGACACTAAATGGGGAACAATTATTTTATTAATACTCCACTGATCTTCAGCATACCAAAGTGGCTCAATTTGCAAAGCTATATGGGACAGTAATACACTTAATTAACCACAATAATTCACACTGGAAGGTTGAAATGTGCCTTAATAAAGCATTCAAATTAGTTACAGTTGATTTGTCTTTATTGAAATTGCATAAAGTACCTCACATAGTGTAGTGCTATTCCACTCAATTAAAAATAATGAAATGTTAATTTAACTGCTTAACCAGTGATTTTTCTCCTGATTGCTTTTATATTTTAGCAGCTCACTAGAATGTTACTGCAGTAAAATCCCTTTCAGATGCTTTTTATTATTATGTAATGATGGAATTAATGTCATCTTAAACAGTGTATCAAGCCTGTGTAGTTTAACAAATACACTTGATTCTATATTTGTGGATTCCTGCTTTATTCTCTGTATTCACATATTATACTTCACTTATTTTTATTAGTATCTTCTGTTTCAAAACTGAGCACTTTGGAAAAATTCATTAAAAGGCAATTTATGATCAAAACGTGGAAAGAAAAGACCCCGTGAAAAAGATCCAGAGATGAATCCAGTTTATATTATTCAAGCAAAACTCCCCCTGAAGTCCATGGAATTCTGCATGAATAAAGCGAGCAGGATTTAGCCCCAGGCAGTTGAAATAGAGGGTCACTGTTTTACAGATTCCTATGATGTAATCAAATATGATTCCTTCTATGTCAAATGGAGATTTTTCACTCATTCATACTGGCACTACACATTTTTGGATAGCTCAAAATTTGTTTTGTTGTGCCTTAGAAGGAACCTGAAGTTTTAAGATGCAGTTTATTACCTGGATTTATATCTTTTGCATGCTTTTGTGTGTGTGTGTGTGCGTGTGTGTGTGTGTGTGTGTGTGTGTGTGTGTGCGTGTGTGCGCGCGCCTGGTTTTGGAATCAATATATAGGAAATATTTGAATTACTGCGGTATGGCTATATAATACTTTACTGGAGGACTCTGTGAGATGTCAGGGACACAACTTGGGAGATGCACAAAGGAATAGCTGCAAGCATGGATCCTTTGTTATTACACTCAAGTTTTCACATGAAAGGCACTTGAATAAATGGTGATAAGGATGCAAGAATGAAAATTATATAATGAAATTCCTTTGTTGGTTAAAGACAATAACCTAACTAGCTGGACAACTCATTTCTGTAATAACTAGATTTTAGAGCTAGAAAACAAATTATTTTATCAAATTTGCACATGATGCCCTTGGGAATGCCTAGCCCTTTCACTCCACATGCATCATCTGCCAATACAATTCCATAGCTGCTATTTTTAAACGTTTGAAACAGAAATTCTGAATTTCCTGTTTGAGCTGCACTTGAGCGAAAAGTTCAAAATCTACTCAAACTGATTATAGCAGAATAAAAATGTGACAGAGATATTCTCCCAGTCCCCAACACATACAGGGGAGTTAAAGACATCTTTTCAGCTAGGAAAAAAAAAGCATTATGGAGCTTATGATGATTTTCAAAAAGAACCATTTTCTAAACAGTTTATCTACATTATTCACCTAACTGAAATTTATCTTTGGCTGGAATTTATAACTCCCAGATGCCTTTGAAAGTTCTAATCTCTCTTTTGAAAATAATTTCCTTGAGATAACAACATCTTCCCATAATGCACCTCTCTGCTACCAACTAGTGCACTGCAGAACAATGGGAAAAGTGGAGGTGCAGGCCAACAATGCTTCGGCAAAACACTGCTCATATAAAAAATACAAAGAATCTCTGAAGTGTCCAATGAAAGCATGGAATATGAGATCTGATACAAGATGGTAAACTCCCTGGTGCAGTACTCATGTATCTGCCGTGGAAAAGGAAAGGGCTAAAGATAATATGGCAAGTTTTGAATCAATAGCTCCAGAGGTTTCATAACAAGAGTCAGATTCTCAGCGAGTGTAAAATGATGTAGCTCTGCTAAAATCAATTGAGCTAAACTGTATTATACGAGCTGAGGCTCTGCCCCATGAAGCATAAACAACTAAGCCATCCTTCCCTGTTTCTAACATAACTGGAATGCCTTAATCTTCAAAATCCCTTCCATTTCTCTAAACAATACAAAGTACTGTACTCAGATCAGTACTACTTAGCTGAGGACCAAGACAAAGCTAAATAATTGCTCAGCCATGCCTTTCCCCCCAATGCCCTCTATTAAAAAATAAGTCTGCCCTAATAAGTTAGCCCATTGCATACTTTTGGACAGCAAAGGCAAGGACAGTAAATCTGTTAATATCTATTTGGGTGGCCAATGCTACATTTGGGAATGGCTGATGCCATGTGGATAGACTCCACACAAGCCTACATTTAATCCTACTACATTACGCATTTGCTTGAAGGATTTCACAGTGAAGTAAAGTTATCTCAATATTGCTCAGTAAACAGTCCATAAACCAAGCTATTTGCCCCAAATATGCATACTGTACATATTTCAGATAAATTAATCAGAAGCACAGCTACAATCGAATAAATTTGCTGATTGCTTTTTAAGTACATCTTAACTAGATTCTTCTTACAAGTAAACAGCTGTTCCAAACTGAAATTACCATGCAATGCTATTCTGACTTACTGACCTAAGATCCCCCACCCACACACCTCTACCTCTACCCCAGTTTCATTGCAAATCAAATCAGGGTGATTCTTCTGAAGTAAAATCCTTCTCACTATTTAAAACTTTTGGCTGGATAACTTGAGTTAGCACTTTGGAAAATCTTTGTTCTTCTTACCATAAGAAGTAAGCAGTCAAATGCAGTTAGGACGTGTGTCGTGACATGAGAGCAGTTCAGTGTTTGTGGAGACTAAATTGGACCAGCAGCAATGTTAATACATTTATTTCTGAGCCACGTGAATAGTGAAAGCTGCAAGTTAATCACAGCCATAATTTTTCTAATGGCCTCATCAATAAAAAAGCAAGCTCTTGTTAATAAGCCCTTTAGGGAGAAGGAGCTATAAATAAAACTTTGACAGGAAGAAAAGTCAATTTTAAAGTCCCACTGTAGCAGACCCAGATATTAGCAAATATGAATTCTGGGATTTAATGCCTTGTTGAAGAGTTTATGCTCTTGAAATTCACAGAGGCCTAGTCAATATATCATTTCTGTTTTTGTCAAATTATTAAAATATGATACGATGCTATTTAACTGAAATTCTGTTCACCAAACATCCTGGTTAGCCAAATGTTGGTTATGTCCAGAGACACAGTAAAGCTACAGACCCTTTAAAAACTGACCAGTCTAGGAAGCCAGGCAGCATCCCTTCTGTCATGAATAGTTAGTAAAGGGTTAAAGCATAGTACCTGGTGGGCACCTGACCGGAGGACCAATCAGGGAAGAGATTTTGAAACTCCTAGGAGGGAACTTTCTCTCTCTGTTTGGGGGGGTTTTTGTCTTTGGCCGTTTGGAGTTCAAGAGACCAGACGAGTTAATCAAGTCCCTACAAGTTCCACCTTTCTGAACTAATTTCTTCTAGTCAAGATTAGAAGTGTTACATATCTAATAATCCTATGTTTGTTCTAATATGTTTGTGTTTGTGTTTGATTATTGTTATTATTTTGTGTACTTGCTTGTAGAGAGAGGAGAGAGAGAGAGACAGAGAGAAACTTATGAGTTATAGTGCCCAGCTTGGATTCAGAGAGATTCTGTATTTTTTTTTTTTTTTTTTTTTTTCTTTTTCTTTTTTTTTTTCTTTCTTTTTGGTTAATTCCCCATTCTTAGGGGGGAGGGGAGGAGGGGAGGGAAGTGCTGCCTGTGTGTGTGTTCAGAAGGTCCAAGAATCCAGGCATCTCTCTCTCTCGGGAGGAGAGAGAGAGAGGAGAGGGGAGAGAGGGGGTTCCTCCTCCTCTGATTGATCTGTGTTGGGGGAAGGAAACAGGTGTCGGCCCCACGGAATTGACCGTGTGGGCAGCGAGAGGAGACCCACACCTAGATTTTTGGGGGGGGAGACATGCTCTGGTCTCACACTGAACCGCCCAGTTTCAAGTGAGGGTTCAGACCAGGACACCTTCACTGAACACCTTCACTGTGAGTAAGCCATTCTGGGGCAGGCTGGTAACCTCTGCACTGTGCTCTGAGGCTCAAAGCAAAGATTGTACAAAGATGACCAGTTACCTCTCTCTCATCCAAAACCATGTTCAACTGAATGTTTTGAATGTGTCCCCAAACCTTCAGCCAACCAAGGCTCTGATGCACAAGCATTTTAACACCACTTTGTGGTTTGCATGTAAGAAATCTGTACTGTACCTTTGATGTCTATCTGCTAGGGAACAGCTATGAGAAAAACTGAATAGTGGAGACACTGTTTTTTCTTTCTTTTCTCATGGAGATATTGTAGTGGTTTTTCTTTCTTCATTGTTTTCTTTAATCTAACATGAAATTAAGTAACCATTTCATTTTCTTCTGTGTCAAAAAACATATTTTTATGAGTAACAGGAAGAGAACTGTGTCCTAAAACAACACAAGTTACATACCTGTTATTGCAGGCACCAGTGATGAGGCGGTATTTATTGGCTAGGCAATTATTTGGACATTTTGGTGGCAGCATGTAAGGCATGCATCCAGAAATATTGGCAATCATTCTGAGCAAATCAGCTGATAAAAGATCTGAAAAAAAAATATAACCAGCCAACCCAACATGACCCGTTTGTTTGCTTTATTTGTTAAAGAATAATGTTGTATCTGTTACAGTAGAATCCATTACAAAAAGCTGTTACCCCCGTCATTTCTGCTAATGTATTTGTTATTCACAAGTATTCACCATGTAGTTTATACGAATAAGGCCATTTTAGCTATTTGTCTTCCCTGATACATATATATCCCTGGACATCTAGATACATAGAATTATTTCTGCTCCCTGGCTAGATGAAAAAGGTCTATAGTATTTATTAGGTACTAGATCTGGGCGGTTTTATTAGAACTGGTTAAATTAGTAATTGAATTAGTTAAAAATTACTGTCGTTTCCGGGATCTGAGAATCTGCATAAAACTTACAACAATATCTAAAGTGAACTGGGCATATGATAAACAAAAAGGAAAGAATCCAAAAAGTTAGTGAAAAATTAGGGCCAATATAGTTACAGGCGAACAGACCTAAATACAAAAAGGAGCTAACATTGCACTTTAAGAGTACAGTACTCTCTTTATGAAGGCATGGAAAGCTTGTCATTAACAATTGCATTCCTTTATGAAACATAATGCCATTCCAACACAACAGTGACCACAGCCTGCAACTCCCTGATCCCAGAGCCCCACCCTCTGAAGTGGAGCATGACCTGTGGTCTCTACAGCCACACCTCCTCCATATGTAACAAGAGCCACTCCTCTGCACTGAAAAAGCTACAGACAAGAGATGGAGCCCAGTGGCCATCAGCGTTCATTGTGAGTCATGTGATTTCAACCCTTTTTGGAGCTAGCCTCAGGGTAAAGCAAGAAACTCCAGCCCTCATATGAATTTCAGATCTGCTGGAGACTGGCTGCTCTTCTGCAAGAGGTGGGGAAAGGGAAGGCAGCCAATAATTGCTGCTGTTGGAAGCAGGCACAGCTCTACTCCTTTCCCCTCAGAAGCCAAAAAAAGGTTTTGGGGAGGGGAGGGAGAGTAGAACCATCCAACACCATCCAACAAGAGAGGAAGATGGAGAGAAGGGTGCAGAAAGAGTCCAACAGCTCAAGATGGCTCTGATCCTGCCCCCCTCTTTCCCTCCTGGGTCAGTCTGCTCTCCCCACTCCTCTCACATGAGTCCTGGGAATGGGGAGAGGGGTGAAGAGGACCTTGATGCAGCTGCCCATCCCCCAGGCTGGAAAAAGAGGAGTGAAGAACCCTTAAAATGGTGATGCTGGGGGGCTCAGGGCAGATGTGGGGCTGGATGGGTACAATTGATACCGGGGCTAGGAAAGTGAATTATTAATTGATGGGCTGCAGAACAGACAGATGTGGGGGTGAGATGGACACATAATTAATGAATTTGAATGTTGTAGGTGGGGAGAAGCTGGAATCTAGACACCATCAGGCAGCGTGTGGGTATGTGCTATCCCAGAGTGCCACCTTGTGACCTTGGATGGCCCTGCAGACACCCTGCCTCAGTTTTTCCTCTGAGTTCTGAGAATAATACACCTACATCTAGAGTCTTTAAGAACAAGATTCCTCCTCTCTTGGGGCCACTTCATTCAGGTTAACCTCCTTTTCATTTCACAATTTCACAGCCCTGTTTCTTGGGGCTGTATGCTTCTTATCCCTGCCCTGCCTGGCCTGTAAACTCTGCCTTCAAGTCCGGGGACTTCACAGCCCTCCTTCTTGGGGTCTGTGTGAGTATGTCTGCTGGGAGCGAGCCTCTCAGCCCAGGCAGGCAGACTCAAGCTAGCAGGGCTCCAGCTTAGCACGCCACAAATAGCAATGCAGATGTTGAGATTTGGCCTGGAGCTAAGGATCTCAAAGCCAATCAGGTCAGGAGGTAGGCTTGTGCGTTCCACAAGAGGGAATTACAGCATAGCACTTCAGTGTGCACTGCTATTCATATCCCCATATTCTGAACTGTGGGATAGCGTAGACAAGCCTTAGTTTATGTGTATGGCATGAATTTCCCAAGAAAAAACCTGAGAGGGATAACTGCAGTGCTTGATGTTTGTTTGCAACAGTCTATGTCTTCCATCTCTTGAACAATAAAAAGAGGTGCATTTATAATACTAAGAAAGAAAACAGATATTATTACAATTTTATTATTTATAGAGATGGTATTAACGTCATGACATATTTGGATCTAGGTCTGAATTTCAAACATCCCAAATGCCAGGGGGGTTTGGCCCATCTTAAAATAAAATATTAATAATAATGTTGTATTACTTAGACAACTCTCCAACTTCGAACTTTCCAGTGCATTACATAAAACACAGTAAAAGTAGAAACAAGGATAATAGCATATAAAATGCATAACATTGATGCACCATGAAAAGTAAAAAGTCCTTCCATGTCTGGAGGAAGGGTATTTCAGGAACTCAGTGGCCCAGAGGAAAAACATACAAACAGTACCCTTCTGTGTCTGCCAACCTCAGGCTCCAGAAGGACCAAAGTCTCCGACCTAAGAAGCTCAACAAAACACGCAGGACATTCAGTATATTTGTGAGATGATTTGTAGACAATACAAGTGCATGTGTATGATTGCATAGGATGCTAATCATAGAATCATAGAATAGAATCATAGAATCTCAGGGTTGGAAGGGACCTCAGGAGGTCATCTAGTCCAACCCCCTGCTCAAAGCAGGACCAAACCCAACTAAATCATCCCAGCCAGGGCTTTGCCCGACCATCTAGCCAGTTTTCTATCCACCTTACCATTTGGTAAGGCTAAATGCTATTGTTTAGAATGCTAATGGCTAAATGCTATTGTTTAGATACTCAAGAACCATAGTAGTACAATCAGAAGTAAAACCCAATAGAGGTAACTATTTTGTAAGATGCTTTTAAAAACTGAACAGCCTGCCCTATGACTCTAAGGTGTGGGTATGAATAGTACTCCTGCCTGCATAAAATAAAAATGAAGTCAACACAGTTTCAATCTAGGAGATAACCCTCAAGCTATCAACAGGCATTTCTGCCTGTGCATTGTATTTACCACTTGGATGCAGTGAGCGTTTCTGCTTCTGGTGAATTTTTTTTTCCAGCACTTGTGTTGAAGTTTCCATTCTTTCAGATGCTTGGGAAATATCTAGATTTTCTTGTTCAGGAAATTTTGAAAAAGCCAGCAGCAGAGCAGGAGCTATTATTTCCCTCCTTTGGAGATTTCTATAACACAGATAAAATATGTATTTTTAAGTGCAACCTTTAAATATACTGATATTTGTAATTGGAGCTTAAGTGGAAAAGATTGAACCTGGGAAGATTGGATGGAGAAGGAAAACACTCGTGGGCTGAAACCACAATACAACAAATCATAATGTGTGTACACATATTGGAAATAGTTAAAGATTTAGAAATACTATATTTTAGAAAAGAACCCAACACATAAACTAAGGTTCCTTGAAGCCTAACAGAAGTTTTCTGAATATCTATTTAGTTGTTCAGTTACTCTATGAAAGGGAGTAACGTGGAAAGCTATCATGACAAAAGAGACTTTAGGTTGCTCGTGAACAACAAATTAGATATGACTTTGCAAAGCAATATGGCAACAAAACAGGCGCATCAAATTTCTAAGGCATCAAATTGTAACAAGAAGGTGGTAATCCCTCTGGTAAAACTGCACTCTGAATATTGCATTCATATCTGTGCCTGATTTTTTCATCTTAGCTGGAAACACCATCACTTGGGATGGTTCAGATTAGACTGAAGCAAATGCTAAAGATATTCAGTGGAAAATAACTGCAGTAATATTCTGTCATTTCTATGGCTACATCAGAAATAATGCTGCTGGACAGAGAACAGAAGGAATGTCACTCAACATCTCAAGTGCCAAATAGTTATCAAGAACAGAAGGAATATAGGAATAAACTTTGCCAGAAGAACTAAACCACTTCCCTTTTATGCTTGTTGTGAGTTGATGATGCCCTGAAGCAAAATTTGTATTACATAGGGATAGGAAGGGATACCTTGTGGATAAAATACTAATAAATGCCAAATACAATAGTCACAATGCAGCATTAACTGAACAGTTAATCCAAATGGTAGGTTTAGTTTAAATGTCACATTGAAGATCACAGACAACTTAAGGCATAAAATATACGGTTAAGTGCTCAATCAAGAAACAGCCCACTCAATCAAACTTGAGACCTCAGACAAGTGTCTATAGTAAGAAAAACAGCTCCACAAAATGGGTAGCTGGTTAAGTTCCAATTCACTGTGCACCTGCTCATATTCTATCCGTGAAGTGCTGTAAATGCTATAGCAAGGAGCTCCCACAAATATTTAACCATTTAGAGTTTGTTCCAAAGCCACCTAAAGTAAGTGGCAAAGCTCCCAATGACTTCAATGAATCTTGAATCAGATCTCTAGAATGTGAAAAAACCCTCAAGGCAAGCCAAGCTCAGTTTGGTGATGTGTTCTCTAAGCTCATGCTTTACGTATAGTTTGGATGGAAATCTGGTATGCAGCACTTTGTTTCACATAGAGAGAAATTCCCAGTCTCCCAGGCCTTATGTTCACTGAGCTCCACTGCATCTGAGCTCGGCACATGAAAAGATAGTGGAACTGGGTCCTGATTAGAGATAGGCAAAAAAAATTGACCAAAATTTTATGGTTAAAAATTTAGATTTGGTAACACCAATGTGTTTCACAAATTGTTTGTTTAAAGAAAAAACAAAAAACAGTTCAACCAATCAACCCAAAAAAATCTAAAAAAAATCTAAATGTTTTGTATTTACAATGTAAAAATTAAATGTTTTGATTTTTCTGGTTCAAAACAACTTTTCATTTTCAAATTTCCTTTAATTTAATTTAAAAATGTTAAAAACAAGTAAAAATGCTCAAAATCAAAATGGAATGTATTCAACCAAAGCCATTTTTTCCTCAAACTTTTTCATTTGCCAACAAATTCATTTTTTTTTATTTTGGTCTGATCCAAAATGATTTTTGTCCTGATTTTTTGAAATTACCAATTTACCAAAAAAATCAGTTATTTGCCTAGTTCTAGTCCTGAGGGTGACAAGGGTAAAAGTAACCAACAATCTCACTTTCTGTTGTGTAATTCAGGAACAACTCCACTGAAGTCAAAAGAATTACAGAAGTACAAAAAACAGTGTATGAGAGATCAAATTCAGGCCCGAGGTGTTTAGATGTGAGCATAGTTGCCTAAATCCTAAAGTGTATGAGCAACTTGCACAAATTACACTTATTTTTCAAATTCTGAAATATCAGTTCTCAATTACTTTAGCCTTCTCATGAGGTAATATTTAAATACAGATGGACAATTTTCAAAAATATTTCTCATCTGTATTGGCCATACTACTTCAGCTTTAGATGTAGTATCTTTCTTTTGCCTTGAACTAACATTTATTGAAGGCAGTATTTGAAAATTCCTAACCTGCTTTTAAGCCTGAGTTACCTTATACCCCTCAGGAGATATCCCAGATCAGTGAAGTTTTACAGAATATTAAATGAAACTCATTTCATTTTTGGACACCCCCTTGAGGACTTGAGTGTCAGTGAATAACTGGTAATGTTTAGTGACCTTCTGTAACAGTAGTTTCTTATTTGGGGCATAGAAATTGATTTTTCACTTCCCAGCATATACAGACGGTCCCTTTTGTCCACTCGTCTGGGTATACAGAGGCCCAGCAGCAGACAGCAGCTTGCAAGGCATCTGAAGTGGTGGCATCTGGAATAGGCTTTGCAAATGAGGTTAATTCCCCCCTTGGTTAAAACTATGAAACCAGGATAGCTCCTGTGCAGTACATACTAAATAAAAGCATTTATTTCTGACCGAAGACTCTGAACCATCTGTAGTCTCTTATTAAAACTCAAACACTTCCAGAGATGTCATTTGTCTTTTCCCCCCCTAGATAAAATGTACTCTGCTTCCTTAAGATATTCCTCCACCTTGAAAGACCCAACTTCAGTCATTCCTAGCTCTGGTCTGGTTCAGAAAATCTCATCTATTTTCATTAGAATTAGGCCAAATTTAGCGTTTAGGTTCAGTTCACATAAGAATCTTTGCGTTTAGGGCTTGTCTACAGCTTGTCCAAACTAAATATCTTGAGTTTATACCAAATGGGGCTGGAAATCTCACAGGAAGAAGCTCTCTTAAAAGATTTCTGACAGGGCTAAATTGAGGTCTTTTCAGACATTACATCTCATCTGCAGTTTCTCTTTACACTAAAAATTTAGGACACTTTATATACTGTACCTATTCCTTCTACTATTCTTCATATTATTTTTCTTAACTTTTGAAAATGCCTTTGTATTCATTGGTTAAATGGAAACTGCATATGCTTCTTTCTTGATTATTCTGATGCAAACTTATTGATGATTATCTCTAAAATTTAATCTCTTGATAAGATGAATTTCAATGGCAAGAAGAGTAAAATCATTAAGAAAAGTTTAGCTCCTTGTGACACAGACAGAATGTTTAACTCTTTGTTGCACCAAAATGAACATTTAGCATTTGTATTGGAAAGTGAGAAAATCCCATTTCTGTAACAGGAAAAACTGACAACAAAATATACTTTCTAACAGCTTTGTACATTTCTCAAAGGCCACTAACTTTACTCTTTGAAGCAAGATACTGCATCTCTTTGCAGACAGATGGGAATATTATAAGTAAGGTTTGTCAAAAAATTCAAATGAAATATTTTTCTTCTGGAAAAAATGGATTTTTGTCACAACTGACATTTTCTGCAGGAAAGATCCTTTTTAGTAGAACTTTTCATCCAAAAAAAAATCTAAATGATACATTTTGTTTATGGCCAGGTGATTGTTACTGTCACAGATCTGGTCATGCTCCTCCTCCTGCTGTATACTTGCCAGCCTGTTGTGAGGCGATCCAAGCTCTGAATCCCATGTGCCCTTAGCTTGCTGGTGGTGGGCAGAGTTTAACCCTGTACCTAGCTTTGGGCCTCTTGGTACATATTCCAGGTGAAGACTTCATGTCTTACACTCCTCTTGGCAGGGGGGACCCTACAGCCAAGTGCCTAGACTTTGAAATCTCTTCCAAAGCCTCTCCAAAGGTTTGAGTCTCGTGGCTTACAATTTACCTCTTCAAAGAGATGCAGCAATGAAAACAAACAGATACACAGGCAGCCTTGAGAGTGGATTCTAAAACACCATTGTTCTTTACTTAACACCATGAGAAATACACATATCTATACAAAATAATGAACACACCTATATGCATTTCCCTGTCTCAGATGCCTTACCACTCTGGAGAGTTCTTTGGGCCTGGGCAGAGCTTTCTGGAGTGTCCAGGATCTTTCCCCTTCAGCTCATAACATCTCTTCAGAATCATGGAGCCTTTCCAGCTCAGCTATATTTGCTGACTTTGGGTGGGCCTTTAGTTAAGCTGCACACATCTCCCCACTATGAAAGCATGCCAGTCTCACGAAAGGGAATAGAAAATCAGTACCAATGTACCTGAAACTCCTAATTAAAGAACTCTCTAATTAAAGATGTGGTCTGTTCCATAACTTTTATTTCTAAATGTTTTGATTAGATTCACTGGAGCTGTATGGTTTTCCTTTGCAGGCCATAGTGCAGTGACATTTATGTATATTAATTACATTTTAAATCTACATTGCAGTGTATGTTATTGTAAGTTAATAAAATATGTATGTGTATAAGACGGAAGAATCTCATTCACCGTTAAAGACTAGGGACCGAATGGCTAGGAAGCAGTTCTGCAGAAATGGACCTAGGGGTTACAGTGGACGAGAAGCTAGTTATGAGTCAACAGTGTGCCCTTGTTGCCAAGAAGACTAATGGCATTTTGGGCTGTATAAGTAGGGGCATTGCCAGCAGATCGAGGGACGTGATCATTCCCCTCTATTTGACATTGGTGAGGCCTCATCTGGAATACTGTGTCCAGTTTTGGGTCCCACACTACAAGAAGGATGTGGAAAAATTGGAAAGAGTCCAGCGGAGGGCAACAAAAATGATTAGGGGGCTGGAGCACATGACTTATGAGGAGAGGCTGAGAGAACTGGGATTGTTTAGTCTGCAGAAGAGAAGAATGAGGGGGGATTTGATAGCTGATTTCAACTACCTGAAAGGGGATTCCAAAGAGGATGGATCTAGACTCTTCTCAGTGGTACCTGATGACAGAACAAGGAGTAATGGTCTCAAGTTGCAGTGGGGGAGGTTTAGGTTGGATATTAGGAAAAACTTTTTCACTCAGAGAGTGGTGAAGCACTGGAATGGGTTACCTAGGGAGATGGTGGAATCTCCTTCCTTAGAGGTTTTTAAGGTCAGGCTTCACAAACCCTGGGCTGGGATAATTTAGTTGGGGATTTGTCCTGCTTTGAGCAGGGGGTTGGACTAGATGACCTCCTTAGGTCCCTTCCAACCCTGATATTCTATGATTCTATATTTTAGAAAAATAAATTTAAAATAAATTTATCTTGTGTAACTGCCATTGTATTTTCACTAGGTAGTTAGTGTGTTCTAGTGGTTAATGGTTGGCTCTAAGAGTCTGGATTCTTGAGTTCTATGACTGGTTGTGCCAATGTCTTACTTTGGAAAGTCACTTAAACTACCTGTGCTTCAGTTTATCCTACCTGTAAATTGAGCACAATAATGTTTACCTAAGACACAGGATTTTGAGTGGCTTGATTACTTAATGATTTGAAATATTTTGAGCTTTTTGGATGAAGGACTTATAAAAGTAAGTGGCACATATAATTATTACTAGAAATACACATCTAAAGCCAGTGACTTACACTTTAGATTTAGCAAATCGCCAGGCAGAGAGAACAGTACAAACTTACCACGTAATAATTGCTGACAGTAAAGTACAAATTAATTTGAGAGATTTCTCATGGAATATAATGAGTCTGTTTCCTTGCTGCCTGGCGCCTGGAGATAGATTCTTGGGTCCAACAGAGCTCTGGTTGGGCAGGACGTAAGGTAGGGAGAGCATAGGGAGACTGCCTGGTCTAGTGGATAGAGTTCTGTGTCAGGAGACACATGTTCTATTGCTGGCTTTGGCAATGACCTGCTCTGTGACCCTTGGTGAACTACTTCACTTCTCTGTGTTACTTTCTCACTCTTTGTCTGTGTTAGCCTGTAAGCTCTGCAGGGCAGGGACAGTCTCTTACTCTGTGTATGTTGAGTGCCTACAATCCTTATTGTGATGCCTAAGCACGACTGTAATACAAATAATAAATCATAATAAGTATAATTGTAATAGTAATGAAAATTATAATAATGATGATTATTTGTATTATGATAATGACAAAGACAGAACAATGGCTCCTGCCTTAAAGAACCAACAATCTAATTATATGGTGAGAGACAACAGGTGAGTAGAACAAACAGGCCTGGGCAGCACCAACAAATAACGAGACAATTATAAACTGCACAACAAACAGCAAGAGTTGGATCAGGCCCTAAATAATATTAAAATCTGGGAAAGCTATTTCAAAAATATTGCATTTTGCTAGACGTTCATTGATCAGGACATGCAAGTGAATGAGGACAGACAAAAGGATGGATTTAAACAGCAGGCCACAACTTTATTAAACTTAGCACCTCTCCCTGGTTATCTGCCCCCTCTACCCTTACCAGGTATCTAGTAATCCAGTGCAGTGTTTACAGGGCCTCTCACAAATAGTCCATAACTCAGGGTAGACTCTCCACTGCCTACTCCTGAGATTCAGTCTGAATCCCCTGCCCTTGTCCCACTGTGAAGGGGGCAGAAGGCACCAGAGAAGGACGTTGTTCTGTGAAGACTTCAGGTCTCCCTTTTCCCCACAGGCCCAAATTCCATCAGTGAACTCCTAGGTCTCCTTTATTCCTTTCATCCACACTGTGCACTATCTACAAGTTGTGGTGAACTAAACATTCATATAAATTCCTAGTTTTTAAATGTGAAAGTCCTATTCCCAAAACAAAACTACAAAGGCATCAGCCATTTTGGCCCCAATGGGATAAATTCCTTTCTGACCCCTAAAGTAGGCAATCTGTCTGACCCAACGCATCCTAAAACACAGTTCCTATACTAAGGGGAAGGCGGGTGAGACAAAAAATCCCAGACAAGAGTTTAAATTAATGATCTTGGGAAGCAAGGAGCCAATTAGCGCCCATCTCCCTCTGGCTGGCCAATGGGCATCAGAGTGCCCATGGGAAGGAGTGGCCTATACCTGTGTACACTCCCACTCTAATTCTGAAGCTGTCTGGCCCCCTGTAGGTCTAATCAAGTGTACATTAAAAAAGTTAGCAGCATTGAAGGTAGCTGTAGTCAGTGAGTTTAATATGTTGCTATTCAATAATTACAGTATATGGGGAGGGTCTAAAATAATACAAGAGTCCAAATGGTGATATTAAATACCTAGCTGAGGAAATGCATTTGTCCATTATGATCACAGTTCAAGTTCAAGTTGAAGTAATAAATAAAATCTAGTTTTGTTCACTCAGTGTGCTTGCAGTTTGGAAACCTACTTCATGAATTCAGCAAACAATTTTGTACTGTTGTACTTGGAATAATTAAGTTTCCCAGTCCCACACTGAATAGGAAACTGCCTTTTCATCCTAGAAATGCTTTTCATTCTCAAGAGCTGAACTCATTTTTATTGTATTGTGGCCTTCTTCAGTTATTTATGAGCTAAAGTGTGATGATTTGAGTTTCTGCAGTACTGTGAATTCCATAACTTCCAGAAATTCAAATATGCAGTAAGATTCATTTCTCATAGTTTTTAGGCTTTGTACTCACTAAAGTCTTAATTCTACTGCACCATATTCTTTTACATGCAGTATAAAGAAAATAGTTTAGGTTATTAAATTGCACATACCTTTAAAGTGACTTGAAAATACAGAAGCATTTTAAGAACTTAAGAACACATCTGCTTTAGCAGACTATTCAAACAGACCAACAGCCCCCTCAGTCCAGTATCCTGTCTCTTCCAAAGGCCAAGGGATCTGATGTTTAAGAGGAAGGTATAAGACACACATATAGGGCCAAATTAAGTCAATAGCAAATTTTCCATTAACTTCTATGGGACCCATTGACCTACTGAATTGGCCTAAAGGCACCAGATTGTGTAATATTATATAAGATAGGATATATTTCTTATGGACTTCAGTTAATGATCATTTTATGCCCTGAACCATGAAGACTGACAGCCCTGCTATTTTATATTAGTTAATGTAACTGTAGGTGCTATTTTTATTCATATAGAACTGCAGCTACTGAGCACTCTGACTCTGATCCAGCAAAGCACTTAAGCATGTGCTTAGTGGATATGGTCAGAGTGCTCAGAGGCTTACATGATCAAGCCCGTAATGTAAAATGCCTACTACATTTTTACTTTTTCTAAGCTGTTTTCACCAATAACACCCTGCCTTAGAAGGTTCCACAGGTCAACCAAATATTCATTTTATCAGATATAATTTGTCATATGATTTTCAATCATTGTGTTCTTTGTATAATAGGTAAAGAAAACAGGACCTGCTGATTGGTCTTTTCTATATTATGCATTATTATAATTCCCTAAGAAGCCTCTATTAAGAAGAACATTAAAAATGAACTTTGAACATTGCAACACTTTATATCTTGTATATGTATTATTTTGTTAACATTTTGAAAGAATTTAAACAGTATGGTGCCCTATTTGAAATTAGCTGGATTGTAATTTAGTTTCTAATGGATTGCAACAACCCAGCAGCACAACTGGCAGTAGTAATAATATTTAACATTTATCATCAGTAAGGCACTACACAAATAACCTTCACAACATCCCTGTGAGGGCGGTAAATATTATCAGCTCCATTTTATACATGAAGAAACTGAAACATCAATAGGTTAAGGCCAACATTTTCAAATTTGGTTGCATAGCTGTGGGCCCCAAAATCCATATTTAGGCAACTAAGCAAAAGTGACCTTCTATTATACTCAGTCTACTCAAAGAGCTGCAAGAAGCTTTCCTGGGATCTATGAATCTCAAGTCACTTTCACCATATACACCATATATAAACAGTGATGAGCTGCCAAAATCTTAACAACCGGTTCCCTATAAAAAGTTCTGATTTAAGGGGTGGGAGCAGGGGAGAGGCCAGGGGAGACATCCTCGTGGGGCTGGGGGCCCCTGCAGGACCTGGGCCAATTGCCCCACTTGCCTCCTCCCCCTGGCCAGCCCTGGAGCTTGCAGCAGCCCCCCACACACACACACACCTTGCTGGGCCATTCAAAAAGCAGCAGCAGGACGACTCCATCGCTCAACTGAGCTGCCCAGCTGGTGCCCGCGGTTGGCCACGCTACAGCTGGAGGGAAGCGGGGGAAGGGCCGGGGAAGCCTCAGCCTCCCCAGCTGGGAATCCTGGGAGCAACAGGATGGTCCGGCCTGCGGACCAGAGTTCTTTGCCCACCCCCTGGCCCTTTAACAACTGGTTCTCCACGGAGGTCTAATTTTAGCAACTGGTTCTTGAGAACCTGTGGGAACCTGCTCCAGCTCACCACTGTATATAAACCCTGTTTGCACAATGGCCTCAGGGACATCTACAAATTTAAACCTGGGAGAGAAACAAATTTGGGGCAGCACATAAATTTAGATATTTAGAGCTACTTGTACATAGAAATCACTTGATCCCATGCCAAATAACAGTACATTTTACATTGAGTGCGCCCCCAGCCATCTTGACCAAACCGTGATTGGATTGCCATCTTCACTGTTCTCCCCTGACACCATCTAGGCTCCAACTTCACCGTGAAAAACCAAGCTATTTTTGTTTTGTTTGTTTGTTTGTGTTTTAACTCCCATTTCTTTTAACAACTTACCTCTATTCTTCCACTGGGCATTAGTTAAGCTACTGAATTTATTCAGTCCCTAACATCATCTCATGCCAAAATCTGCTTACCATGGACTCACTGGGTGAAATTGTGGCCCCACCAAAGTCAAGGGGATTTTTGTTATTACCTTTGAGGGATCCATGACAGCACCCATTTTTTCTATCTAACTCAGATGCTGGTAAAATATAGTTGCTATTTAAAGCTTCACTTTAGCCCAATAAATAAATGAGGTGATGTGAAAACTCAGACTAGTTTGCCTCCAAGATTCATGCTGTCTGACATCTTTCATTGGATTAAAACAATCAGAAAACACTCATTTGCAACAGTATTTTTTTGTTTTTTACAAAGTAATGCTTTAGTAGTTTTGTTAATGAATAAAATATTGCACTATTTTGCAGCATATGATATTATACAGGCTAGATTGGTTCACAACATGTGAAAGGATGATGTGACATTGCATGCTCCCCTTAAGAAATATCCTTATGGCCCAACAGGGGTCACACTGAAATTAATGGCAAAACTGACACCCCGGCTTTTTTTACCTTTTCAGTATAAGGTATATAGGATCATCCACCATTTTAGCCCCCTCCTGGATAGCACTGGTAATGTAGGTATCTTCAGTTTCTCCTACACATTAAAAAAATAAAAGTTAAATTGGAGGCAACAGTCATCCACAGAGTATTGATTGTTGAGATATTTACTGATATAAACTTTCCTTCAGAAAATCCACTTAATATAGATAAAGGCTGTCTGTAATTTTTCCGTTGGAAGGATTTCCCGTACTTTCTCATGTGGCCAATGTTGAGGGAGCTATTATTTTCCAGAAAAAGGAGCTATTATCACATATAGCTGCCTGGCAGTAATTATGTTAGTACTGGGTTCTTCTCTGAGTCAATAACCTCCTTTGGGCTGTAACTTAATAGAACCACTATGGGGTCTATGTGTAAACTAATTTTACTTACCTTGAAAATTCTGGTTTTTTTCCTCCAAAATATTATCTTAGGGAAGTCCCACCATACATGCACAAAGATCCCTGTTCCGCCATGTTCTCTCATGCATTTGACTTCCTTTTTATATATTTCCTTAGTTTAAATGGAGTGAGGGAACATTGATAAAGTACTTTGTGTGTACTAGTTATACAAATGATAAGGTTCCAGCCTTCCTCCAGATATTTTAAAACTGGATTCAAACAAGATCCAGATATTTTCTCATTGTTGCAAATGGATGACTGGTTTTAGACCTTTTTTCTATTTTTCCATAAAGGTCGTATCTTCTGGCTCCATTGGTAATGATTGGTTATACCATGTAGAGATCAGAACTTTTGACGTGATCTTTCCCATAATTACTGTTTCTATGATTGTTCATGGTCTCCTAAAAATTGGGCTGCCTGAATTGGATTTGATATACTACTTTAGTTGCCAATAAACCAGAACTGGCACATTAATATGTCCCATAAGTAATTTGATGGCATTGATTGTCATAATTTTATCATTATGGTCAATGGTTGTGTATCGTTTTCCTCCCATGTATTTTATATTGGATTAGATGAACCCAGTTGAATTCTGGATTATTTCTGATGAGTTTAAGTGAGTTTGGAAAGGGGGTACAGTTTATCAAATTCCATACCCAAAGTGTCCTTGTGAAAGGATGATGTGACATTACATCACATTGTTTCTCTTTTGTACTGATCTGTATCTTCTAGGTTAAAAAGAATAAGAACACTATACTAAATATATGTTTAAAATCCTGTTCAATTTCCACCCATATTTACTGGGAATACCAGGGTTTCAGGCTGATAGTGATATTAACTAAACCACCCAGTAATATTTTACTAAATTTGGTACTGCCAATCCCCCATCCACAGTGGGTACATAAAGAGAATTATTACTTATAAATGGGAACTTATTGTCCCATACAAATGTAATAATTCTTGTTTGGGTTGCCTTTGGAGATCTTTTTTCATACCGATGTCGGTAGGGCCTGAAATAGGCAATTAAACTTTGGCAACCAACCCATTTTCATTAAGCGCTACAACCAATCTAAGGCGAATGTAGTGTTTTTCCAATCCAACAAATCAGTTTTGAAATACCAGGAAAAAATTAATGTCATTTAGCTGACTGAAATTAGGAGACACATTGATTCTGAAGTACGTTTGTTTGGACCATACAAACTCAAATTAATCTTGCAGCTGTTTAATTACAGTTTACAGATATCTATGCTGAATATTTAAAATATCATCATTAATTTTCTGGCCTGATCTATCAGTGAATTGATTATTTTTTTAAGAATGGAAGTTATAGATTGTACTGAATTGGTACCATTAGTATCACATCATCTGCAAGCAGTGCAATTGCATGTTCTATTTCATTAATTGTAAGTGCTGTTATGCTATATTATTCTTTGTTTTGTAGTTCCAGGTGTTCAATAAAGAGGGAAAACAACAAGGAGGAAAAGAGAGAACTTTGGCTCCTCTCTACAGTTGAAATTCCCTGTTAATTTTTATCCTAGTGGATGGAGAATCTTAAAATATCTGTGTCTTCATAATGCCTCCAAAATCCATCTCTGACACCTGTATTTTGAGAAAATGCCATTCTATGTTATTAAAGATGTCAGGATCTAAGGATAGCAGCAGACTTTCCACCCCCCCCCCCCCATACTGTGAATTACTCCTATGGTTCATCTAATGTTATCACTCAGGTGTCTACTTCATATGAAACCTGTTTGATCAATGTATATCAACTGAGGAAAGAGTGCTCTGCATCTGTTCTTCTAGCCAGAGTATCTGAAAAGGTTTTAATGTCTACATTAGAAAGTAAGATTGATTTGTTCAAGCCACATAACAGTATGTCTTTTTGTGGCGTTGGTACTACTATTTTCAATAATTTTATGGATATTTTCCACCAAACCATTTATTCTGCCTGCCTCATTTTTTTGAGCATTGCTGATTGCATAGCCCCAAACAAGATTCTGATCTGAAACACATGGTGTAATAGGATTGCTGCCTCTGCCTCTTTTTAGTGTTAAGCACAGGTTTAAATTTCCATACAATGTTTTGCCAGAAATACCTGCTTTTCACCAGTGCTAAGTTTGTTAAGCTATATTGGATGAACTAGCCAACTGTTTTGTTAGGTCTTTCTAGGCCAAGACCTCCCTAACAATTCACACAGTGATGCCAAACTGAGAGTCCATAACAGGAATCAAATTTGATCTCCCGTTTGGCAGTTATGGTCTAGAAAAGAACACAGTCTCCCATGAAAAGCAATGTTGTTTTTCCCCCATCTCAGATCTAATTTTATTTGACAAAGTGTTTATACATTACGTTGAAATGCAAAAGCTTCTAAGATTGTTCCCATCTTAATCTTACCTAAAGTTATAGAATAAAATAATAAGCTACAGGTATCAAAAAGCCCTGCCCGTTCATCTTGTCTACTCTCCACTACGGCAGAAGTGTTCATCATTCATTCATATTCTTGAATCTTGGTTCAATCCAGTTTTAAAATGGCTCAAACAATGAGGCTTCCAATATTTCCTCCACCCATGGTTCAATAGACCTTACTGGCTTAGAATTCTCTGTAAGTTCTGAAGTTCATAGTAGTTCTGAAGTCTTATACTGCCTAAATGTACGGATTGTGATTCTAGTTATGTGTGTAAATACCGCATATGACTTGTCAATGCAACAATAAAGTACAACCAGTCATTCATAATCACAAGGTACATGAATCAGACACATGCATCACAGGTGCAAAGGGTGTTTGCTGTGGTGAATTTATAAAGATGTAATTTTATTTTTTTTTAAAAGGAAAACAATTGTGGAAAAACTTTCACTGAAGTCAATCATTGTCTCTTTTCTGAATGGAAAAAGTATTATAAGCTAAACTACCAAGCATTGCTTATGTGTTTTCAGTTTCACCAACAGTACAGCCAAAGGCTGAAACAGGAAATAAAGAACATTTTATTTGTTACTTACCAAAGAAGACATCTTTGCCTTTCTGAATAAAAGAAAATAAAAGAGCTGTGCAGGCCATTGTTGCTGAAACTCCCAAGAAAATGAACACTCTCATCTGAAGGAATGAAGACATTATGGTGGGTGAAAAAAGGGGATCACAGCTCCTAGAAGAAATATACAGTATGCACTCTAGATAATTTCCTCAGCTCAGTAATATATCTTCTCTTTTCATTAAATATGTTGTCACACATTTGGATATTATGTCAAAGTTTTTTTTTAAAACTCATATAGTTAGTTCATTCACTTTATCTTTCATGTTGTTACTGAAAGCCTCCTGGGAAATTTCTAGTTAAGTGAAATGCACATCCTTATTTGACGCACAATATGTTTTTACAGCAGTATCTGCATTTAACCCAGAAGTCAGATGACCCTGGGGCAATAGAATAAAAAATTAATATTTGACCACCCATTTTCTACTTCTCACACAAATAACATGATTTCCATGCAATCTGAGATTGTAATTTTGCTGTGCTTGTCATTCTACATTAGGCAATGAATCAGGTTCTTACAGAAACCGCTTCTATCTATAGAGCTAGGTGTCATCATGGTATCAGAAATATGTTCATGCGGCAAAAGGGTCTAAATTGTCTATTGCAATGCATTGGTTTTGTGGCAGGTGTTGTAGCAATGCAAATTCATTTAAAACACCCTAGTGGTACCATTTTTCAAATATGGTGCAATGACCTGAGTTGAAAGGCTTTAAAAACACAAATCAAAAAATCATAAACAAATCAGCTCTGAAAATTCAGGGAAACAAATTTGCTCAAAGAAACCTGACAACAGCCCTTGTTACATTTCAGAAGTTAAAATGATTTTTTTTTCTAGAAAATTGAAAGCAATAGTTTTACAGTCTGACCTTTTTTTCTGGTGAGATTATCTTCTACAGTTTTGTACTTTATCGGTGGCAGTAACTCTTCTGAAATGTGAAAGTGAAGTGCTTCCTAGGGACCAGGCAGACATATAAACTGGCGCTATGCACTAATAGTCACTCAACCTTTAAGAAACAAAGTGGTCTTGAAGGCTTTTTGACCAAAGCTTGTTTATACAAATGTAGCAGTTCACTTCAATGTTAGGTATGCGTCTCTCTATCATGCTAATGACACCAAATGCTACCTGTCTATCGTTGTTTTTACGTTTCAGACGTCAGTCTTTTAGACAATGTAAACTAGGGCCGGGCAAACTCATTCAGTTAAAATAAGAATGTTGCCATTCCCTTAAATCATTGCTGAATTCATATTTGTTTCAAAGTTCTCAGGCAACCTGAATCTGAGACAGCAATTCTGCACCATATGCTACTATGTGTTTTACCACCACTACCCCACAGTAATGCACTCCCTTTTGTTCATTCTGAACCATGGCCCATCAGCCTCCAGAGATAATTTTTTATCCTCATCTCTTGGCAGCAACTAATTCACACTTACATTTTTCCTTTAATAATACTCTTGCTCTACTGTTTCCTCTAAATCCAGTATTTCATCTTATAGTACTCAACTAAGAAGGGTGTGGGGAACTTTTACAGCTGCAATGTGCAGTAGGCCAATATTGGTTGGCTTATAGGCAAAAATCAAGTATTTCTATTAAATTCATAGAATCACAGGACTGGAAGGGACTCAAGAGATCACCTAGTCCAGTCCCCTGCACTCATGGCAGTACTAAGTATTCAACCATTTCCAGCCAGAGCATATTTAGGGATAAGAAGGCAGTTCAGGTTCCCGGCTTATTCAATGCTTGGCCTTTTGGCACAGGCTAGAAATGTACCAATTAGTACCAACTATGGGTAATGGATTCTTTGCTGGGACCAGGACTATAACCAGAAAAAACCTATCAGGGAAGGAACAGAAATTTGCCTAGTAAAAATGAACCAGAAACTGATTAAGCATAAGAGGCTTTGACCTTTTGTAATTAGAAGTGGTAGGAAAGAAAACAGAAAAAAAATTACATGACAGTGTAATACAATTATGAAAAGTATATTTTTAAAAGTGCCTTACTGTGCGGTAGTGACTGCCATCTTACACATACAGTATTTACATATATTCCATTCTGACTTAATTAATTGATCATTAGGCTGTGTATTGTCTTAAACAGCATTTTAGTAAATGTCATTTTGTGTTACTAATTATTCTTTCAAGTTCAATTAAGTGTTCTGTAAATTTAAATATTACAGCAATGGTAGTAGATATTAGTATAGTGAGTAATAATCAGAAATAGCTGCAGTTTTCAAGCACTGCTAGAGAAAGAGATAGAGCAGGGGTTCTCAAACTTCATTGCCCTACAACCCCATTCTGACAACAAAAATTACTACACCATTCCAAGACCGAAGCCTGAGTCTGCCTGAGCCCTGGGTGGGGGTGGGAGGGCCTGCAAAGCTGAAGCCCAAGCCCCATCTCTCTGGGAGGGGTGGGGCAAGCCAAAGCCCAAGGGCTCCAGCCCCGCTACCCAGAGCTGAAGCGAAAGCCCATGCCCCACTGCTCAGGGATGAAGCCCTTGGGCTTTGGCCCGGGCGGTGGGGCTCAGACTTCAGCTTTGACCCAGCGCCCCAGCAATTCTAACGCCAGCCCTGGTGACCCCATTAAAACGGGGTCACAACCCGCTTTGATATCCCGACACATAGTTTGAGAACCACTGAGACAGAGGATGAGCCCAAGAAACCCGTGGAACATGAACATCAGTAAATGGAATAATGCAAATTGGCAGACACACTGAGAGATTAATTAGAGAAACTATTCAAATGCTGAAAGCTTCTGCGTTATAAACTCATTTTGCTAATTGAAAAAGCACATTTCCCATCTAATGAGATAGGGCTGATCTAAAGTCATGAAAATTCATAATCACAAATGTGTGTGTTCTTGAATTAGCATCCACATTTTTATTACATTGTCACAAATCAGGAGAGCAAATGATCAGTTAAAGTTAAATACAACATTCTTCAAAAGCACGGATATTAAGAGGTTACAATGCAGCTAGTCTCTGGAACAGCGAACATTCCAGTGGGCCTTTTGACAGAGTAATAAAAACAGCTTAAACAACGAGGAGTTCTTGTGGCACTTTAGAGACTAACAACACTTGACGTCACATCAAGAGCCTGCAAAAACAGAATTGCTATTTTTACTGCTCTGCTGAGTTTTTAGCTAGTATAAACTGAGTTTTGAGTCTTTAGCTAGTGTAAAGTGCTTTCTAGTAGGCTCTCAGACTGAACAAACGAGGTTTTATGGCTTTTCAATCTATGCCCAATATTAGGATTAAAAGGAATATGAGACTATTGAAAAAAATAATATTAAAAACAGTAATTAATAAATTCATATTTAAAGATCTATTAATGAGACTCAACACTTAGTAGAAGTTTAAATTGGGGATAACAAATAATTGAAGGAACAGGGGAGAGGGATTTTTATGTTTTCAATGCAGACATAATTGTTTTGGCTGTAACAAAAAAAAGCTCTTAAATGTTCCACTCAAGCCATCATTTATATAATTACTAAATATCCGAAAATATAAAATGGAGAACTAACTTACCTTTATGGTGGGAAAGATTTTTTTTTTTTAACCAATTACACAGTTTTGTATGTTCCATTGTTCTTATCTTATTAAAACTGGGGGGAAAAAGAGTTTTTTATTAAGGTTTTTTTTATTCGCTTTTACTTTTCAATGCAAAGGTCACAATACAAAAAAAACCATTAAAATAAAACTTAAATTTGCCATTTGTAACATACAGCTGAGTGTTAAATACATATGCAAAAACATTTTTAACAACCCTTATATTAAACTATAAAATCAAATAAATCAATACTTTACAGCTAAGTGAGGGAATAACACAGATGAGGCTGAGAGAGAGGGGAAGAAAGTGGGGAAAGTCAAGGAGAAGGAGATCTGTACTGCTTACTGAGCCTTGGGTGTTCCTTAGTTCACTATTTCTAAAAATGGAGCCCAGATTTCTTCAAATGTATGTAGCGGATCCCTTTTCTTTGGCCACTAGGTCAGAGCGGTCAGAATACTATTGTTCTGTTCTGTACATTGATTTACTTTTCCATCTCTGTAAAATCATTCACTTCATGATCATGGTTGTCTTCAGAAATTATAAATGCTGTGCTGATAAGAGACCAAAATTCACAGGTAAATATCGTTATTTGTAGTTCTCAACTGATGTTTGATTTCTAATGCCCAAAATCATTGTTATAATGTGGCAACTTTTCACAGATATTTAACTGGAGGACATTCCAAAACACATGCAGAAGTGTGTCCATATCTTTACCAGATTGTCAGCATGTATCCAAAGTGTTTTAATTTATGTCATTTTTGCAGTTTCCACTATATTCTAAAGTGTGTTGAATTAAATGTAAATAAATCTATAGAAGCATGTTTTGCATTGCATAATACAATTGACTATTGGGGAGCCTTTAAAGGATACTCCAGCTTTTTATTGCAGGTTTTAGTAATATCTTCAAGATTCAAAATATCCTTTTTCATAAAAAAGGAATAGATGACTAACACAAGTCTGGAGAGTTTGTGGAGTATCATTACTACTCAAAAATTATGCCATTGGTTCAGATAGATGTGGTCCCTTATATGTAAGTGTATCCCTCCCATTCTCCAAAAACAGACCCAAAATCTCTGTCAGGTATATAGCATATCCCCAGATCACACAATCACAGGCCTTTTCTGTGTCCCAGGCTAGAAGAGCTTGGGGGTTCAGGCCATCACACTGCACTGCTATTTTATATCCTAACTGTGCTAAGTTACCTGAGCCATGCCAGCTTTTAATAAATCCCTCCTGGTTTGGATGTATGGCATGGGCCAGGATGCTAAGTGTTGTACAAATATAGAACCAAAAGACAATCCTTGCCCCCAAAAGACTTTACAATCTAAGTAATGGGTGCATGGTCAGAGACTGCCAATTGATGACTTGGAGACAGATTGGGTTAGCTTCCCTTAGAAAAAAGATCAAATTTATGAATATGTATTATGGACAGGGGAGGAAGCTACATGTAATCTTTCTGCTGTATGTATCTGCCCCCACCCCCATCACACAGTCTCATATCTTTTATCATGGACTCCAGTACTCTTCAGGTTCTGGCTGGCTTACTCTTACTAGGGGAAGATCTATCTATTATTGGCTCTGGAACCTGATTAAAGTTGATGGGGATGTGCATATCTCTGTACAGCTCAGCAAATTGTCTAGGAAAAGTCTTAGGGCCTTATCCATGTTGGTTAGCCAGGATCATTTCAGACCTATTTACAGTGACTCTGGGTATGAGAAACCTACCCTGACTTTCCGAGCAAACAGCACTAACATTTGCTGTTAGGTTTCTATGGAACAGCACAGAGACTCCTATAGATTTTGAGGTGTGACACCAGGACATAGCTCTATTAAAAATGCTATGTTGACCTTGGTCTCTTTCAACAAGGCACAAACTTTCTTACATTTAATGGGAGTGTTAAATCCCCTGATTTCCCAAAATATTAGTTTAAGGTTTAAAGTCATAACAGCACATCTTAGTCAATAGCACCTTAGGGTTTTTAACGTAGATTGGAAAGAGAGTTTAAGTTATCTGTCCGTCCACCCTATGCACCACTCTCCTTGTGGAAACCCATGGGAGCGGGGAGTAGAGGGACAAGCAGTCCTAGATGCCTAATGTAGATCATTTGATTACCTTGCAGAGATCACACCAGCAGCCAGACATCCATAGAGCTATGGGATGAGTGTAGAAAAGGTGAAATGAGGAACTGATGGGATGCACTGCCCACTTCATCTGTCAGGACTAGTGCCAGCATGTCCATGGGTTATGAAGGTCAGGCGGGAGGAAGGGGAAAGAAAGAGTAGTGGGGTGACATGAAGGGAAGGGATACCAAGTAGAAGATAACAAAAAGAAAAAAACCCAAACAAATTATAACTATAACAACATATTAACTTTATGTGCTTGGCACCACCTGGGAATGATGCTACCCATTACCAGGCATTGAAAAGAACACTTCTAATTAATAACTAAAACTCTCTTAAATTCCAGGGGGCAGACCTAGGCAAATCCCGTGTGATGACTGGTGTGTGTGTGTTGCCTTCCTGCTTCTAAAGCCTTCAAAGACTAAAAAAAAAAAAAATGCTACAAATAACCCTCATGGGACATATCACCAACAAAGAGGGTGTGTAAAGTTTATATTCTATGTTGTGACGTGTGCCCTTCATGTGTTTATATCAGACTCTGTGACTTTAGATGTATGGCCTCAGCAAGATACCAGATATGGGACAGTCTGTAGGTTGAGATTACATGAAGCTCCTTGTAATGTCACAGTTCCCATATGGAGGTAATTTTTCACCAGAATTGCCATCCCCCTATTTCAAACCATTTCCAAGCAATAAACAGCTAATCCAAAACCTATTACTCCAGCCTTAAGTACTCCAGACACATAGTTTGTGTGCTAAATGTGTTCAATGGCTGTCTCTGCAGTAACATAAGGAGATAAGCAAAAATGCTCAAAGGTAGCTGCATTATTACCATCCCTAGGTCCATACTGCAGGTACCCACCAGTAATGGCATGGCATGGTCTAAGACTGGATCCTCTTCTATTCTTTTCCCAAAGATGCGCAGGTCGTCCTGACTCACTGCTGCTCACTACATAGTCTGTACATGCTGCCTCACATTGCACAACTCCTTTCTGCTGCAACAGGGGAAGCATTTCCAGCAGGGCTGCCTTAAGAAATACCAGCTTCCAGTGCATAGAGCCACCTAGTGGTGGCTAGGAAGCAGTTCCAATTGGATTTGCTGTTACCCACCAGTGCAGGATTTGAGTGAGGGAGCGTTGTGCTTCTCCCTTACATCAGAAAACTCACTAAGGCAATGACAGCCACAGTAATTTGCAGTGTGCAACACCATGGCACGAAGTATTCAGCAATAAGACAGTCCAAGCTATATCATTGTTGTCATCATTCAAAACCCACATACAGAGAACCCAGTATATGCATGTTCTCCATCTCCACCATACCTAGCCAAAGGCCAGGCCATGGCAGGGGAGCCAAACATAAGCTGTATCCAAACAGTTATTAGGGCAAACCAGGTGCCAGCAGTTGGAGTAATCAGAAACAAACCACACCAAAACTGATATTTATGATGCTCTCCACATCCTGGGACTTCTGGAATAAATGGGTCACTTCACCAGATAGTAGAAGAAACCTCCTGTAATATTTTAGCCCCTTCTGCTTTGGCAGTTGCCATGGCTCTGCCAAAAGCCAGCCCCTGCTCCACAACTCCGTTGCTAAATTTTGAAAAGGCAATATTTTATCTGGGTGACTGCCCAAGCAAAGCTCTCTTTTCTCCTTGCCTTGTATAGATTGGTTTATCTGATTATGTACCTGAGGAATCCGATTACCAGGGCTCTGGATTTAGCCCCATGGAGAGGCCTGTGTGTTTTTTCAATGGCAGCTATAAAATCCTCAGACAGATCAAATATTTCTATTAAAAGTCTGGGGTTAAATTCCAGAGATTTCCCTCATGGACTCCAGTGATTCTAAGATTGTTTCCGTGTGCTCTGCCTTCCAGATCAACTAATCCAGATTTAATTAATTTTATATCCCTGAAGTGTTTCTCAGTTTTGGCAACAATGTCCTGTATTTGATCCTTTACTGAAAAAAATTACATCCCTCTGCAGAGGCGCCGACTTTCCAAAGTGTTGGGGGGTGCTCAGCCCCCGGCTCTGCCTCAGGCCCCACCCCTTCCCCAGGCCCCACCCCTGCCTTGCCTCTTCCTGCCCCGCTCTAACCCCTTCCCGCCCAGTTTCATGCCCCCCCGAGCATCCTGCAGCCGTGCTCCTCCCCCCTCCCTACCAGCCTCCTGCCCACAGTGAAACAGCTGTTTGTGGCAGGTGGGAGGCACAGGGAGGGAGGGGGAAGCTCTGATATGCAGGGCCTGCCAGCAGGCCCTGGGGGGAGTGGGAGGGAGCTGATAGGGGGGCTGCCAGTGGGTGCTCAGCACCCACCATTTTTTCCCCGTGGGTGCGCCAGCCCTGGAGCACCCACTGAGTCAGCACCTCTGCCCCGACATACTACCTGATAGAAGCTGCAAGGAGGATTGAGTAGCAGACACTGTAGTTAGAAGAGTGGTAAAAGGAGCTTTATTGTGAAGGTGTCTGCAGCCACCTGTATGAGCAGTCAGCACACTTTCACTATCGCCAGCAGCAGACATCTTGGTTGGGGCAGGGAGTCTCTTCTCTTAGAATCATAGAAGATCCGGGTTGGAAGGGACCTCAGGAGATCATCTAGTCCAACCCCTTTCTGGATTTGCAAGGCAAAGAGGAGCACACCCTTACTGTTGAGACCCCAGCTGGCAATCAGCACAGTTAAAGGTGCGTGTTTTGGCATGTGGGGAAGAAAAAGGGGATGCCTGGAGGCGGGTGAGGGTGTAATCACCTGGAGCATTCAAGAGCTCACTCTTCCATGTTGCACAGCCCCCTGGTGAATCACGTATCATAGCTTTTTTCATAGGTAAAGTCGACGCTGGGCTATATGTATGTACAATGAGAGGACCTCTGCTAAAGATGAGTTAAGGTTAGAACTACACAGGTCAGTGGACTTAGCTGCAAACGTTACAGATTGATAAAGCCAGTTATCTTTCGGCCCCTTCAGACTAAAGAGATTGAATTCCAGGTATTCAGGAATCTATGGTGAACACTCCCCTAGATGAGTTATCTGAAGTTTTCTATTTTCCAGACATGGAAACACTGGTTTCTATACTGCAACTACTCTCAGAGGCAGATTCAAGGATAAGTATTTAGAGGGCAAATGAATTTTCCACTCCCCAATGCTGGGGTTGTTTATGAATCGATATATTGTCTCCAGACTCCATATCTGTTGCCTTTCTTCTGCTCTGGTCCATTCACTATAATGCAGGTAACGTTCTCCCATTCTGAACATGTCATCATATCCCTCCATAGATTTCCTTTCTCTAATTCCTTAACAAGTTTGAACTCATTAGTCTCATTTTCAACACTGTCACCCACAGCTAGATCTTGGTTCTCACCTTCCTCTCCCTTTTTATACTTCTGGATCTTGATTTAATTAGAATGTACTCTGAGCTCTGAATGTTCAGATCACTCTCAGAACCTTTCATCTTGGGACTTTTTTATGCTCAGAACAGCCTCCACCCTTCAGTACACAAAGCAACCACATTCCCCTCCTTCAAATTCCTCCTGCAAATTCACCCTTTTTGGCTAGCTTCTCATCTGTAACCTCCCAGCCTTGCACCTACTTCTACTCATAATCCTTTAATTTTGCTCATGTTAACAAATGCAAAAAAATCTCACAAACCTTGGAATTAACAACATGCCAGACCAGCTCACCTTCACAGACACTTTGTTTTAATGCTGCCTCACTCTCTGTGTTGTCAGCACTGCCTGTCTATAGTGTAAGCTTTCTTCTTACATCTTTAAAGCATCTAAAACACCAGTGGAGCTATGTAAAGAATAAATAATAATAAGAAAAATAAATTAGGAAGCAAAAAAATAATAATTTCTTAGTGGTGTATAGGGTTTTCTGAATGGTGTTAGCTCCTCTTTGCCTCTCTCTTTTTTTCCTCATTCTTTTTGTCCATTTCTCCCATTTCTGTTCCATTTTCTTTTATTCTCATTTTGTTCTCTTGCCCCACACCTTTGTGATTCTGTATAATTGAAATATGACCATTTATATCATTGATATTGCCACTATTAGACTATTGCAACACATCTTGTACAATGTATGGGATGTAAGTTGTTTAATGGAAAAGTTATGATTTTTGAAATGAGATTATCCTGTTTAAATGCAGCTATAATCATTGTATCTGAAGTTATGAATATTGGCTATGTATCTATATCTCAAATGTGCTTGTTCCTGGGGTAACATCCACAAGGTTGTTTACATCCAGTCTAGCCAGCCCATTGCGAATGGACTATTCAAGATGGATGGCCTATTAAGAACACTTCACTCTAACAATGGGCCATACAGGAAACTCATTCTGCCAGACAGCTCTTTCTGTGGCCATAGAGGAAACTCATTCTGCCAGATAGCTCTTTCTGATAGCACGGATATGGGCAATGGCTGCCTCTGAGAGTCATCAAGTCATGTAAGTGTAACCCTTCTGCCCCTTGTTGCTGCCCCTCTGAGTTGGCAGCAACAAGGGCCGGGTTCAGTATCCAGGGGTTCCGTTTCAATAACACAATGCAAATCTGGCTCGAGCCCCCACCCAGTGACCTGGGACAATTACATACCACGCCCCCGGGCGCCGCTAGGAGGCAATACTTCCCCACTTGCAAGCACGGAGTCTGAGTGTAGCAAAATCCTTTTAATAAAGGAGGGAAACAATGCGGCATCACCATTGGAGAAACACCACAAACCAGATTATAACACAAACCATAAGCAAAAAAACCCAATCCACCTCCAAGTATGTTTGGCAATGTCCTTTCCCCCTTAGGGTCTTAAGTTCAATCATCCCAAAGTCCAACAACCCAAAAGTCTATGTCTTTGGTCAGTGCCACCCCAGAGTTCAAAAGTTTATCTGCAGAGTTTTACCCCCCAGCCTGGGTGGAAATGGGGGGCGGGGCACACACAGTGTGTTAAGGGGCACCTTACGTAGGCCGGGGCCAACTGCTTCGCCTCTCCGTGGAGTTCTGCTGCAGCCTTCACCACAACTGGCTCCACTCCTCCAGCTGTGCTGCTCCTCCAGCCCACCCGTGAACCGCTTCAGCCATCCCCGCAAACCGCTCCACTCCGCTCACTGTTCCATGGGCTGCTCCAACATGCTGCAAACTGCTCCGCTCTGCCAGCCGCTTAGCGATAGACCTTCAGGCTCCCCCACTAGTTAACACAGCATTCAGTGATCTCAGCTAAGTAAGCTTAGCTCTTTTAGTGATTTCAGCTTGTAGTAGGTGAGCCACGGTGCTGGTGCACCATTGGCCCAATGTGAATTCAGGTCAGCAGCCTCTAGATGGCCTCCTAAAGGATTGACTTCTTGTTAATCAGTATGGTGAGACGGAAGTTTATTTTTGCTACTGACTTGGTATAACCTAATGACCACCTGTTTGGGGTAAGTCTAGCTTATTTTTCAGCAGTTTGTCTGAATCTGGCATTTTCAGCTGTGGTCCACTGAAGCACCGTGATACCCTCTTTCTCATATATATTCCCCTACTTTTCTCAATATCCTCCCTTTCTCCACTCACATTGTTTCAATAGGTAGGTCATAATCATTGGAATATGAATCAGGAGACCTGGGTTCTATTCTTGGTTTTCTCACTGAGCTGATGGGTGATATTAGGCAAGTCACTTTACTCTCTGCTCCAGTTTTTTCTCCAACCCTTTGTCTATCTTGTCTATTTAGATTGTAATCTCTAGGAGGCGGGCATTTCTCATCCAATGTGTTTGAATAGTGTCCAGCACAATGGCGTACTAACCTCAGTTGTACCTTAATTCTGAGCATGGAAACAGCTCAAACAGTTAATTTTATTCCTGTTGACTGGAAGAGTACAATTTACTACCACTGGGAAGGGGAAAAAGTCAAATGTGTCTTTGCAAAATACAGTTTAAGCTGTATGTAAATGAGAGCTTACTTATAAGGACCTACACTTTTCAGCGAGGATGGGTTCAACTTTAAGCCAATCTGTTTAAGGATTCATCCCTGACTGGCTGACTAACATAACCAGGGAAGATTCACATAAAGACAATCTTTGGGTTTGGATTCTAGGTGACACAGTAAACATTGTCAGAGGCCAGATTGCCATGTTTAGAGCTACACGCCTAGGTAAGGAATGGGTTTGGGCAACTTCATAAAGCCACCCTCAGGTTGCCACACCAGAGGGTGAGGCACCTGGTCAGGATAAGGGAGTGAAGCCAAAAGGCTCAGATATTTACTGTGTGTGCTGTAGCTCCAGAACAAAATTTAGGGTGGAAAGGACCCTAAGCAGGGATGCCCTGATTAAAGCCAGATTCTGCAATGAGTTCCAGACAGGTTAAGTGGTCCATCCACACACACAGCTAATTGCAAGATTAAAGTTTAAATTGATTTCTATGGTATCATTTACCCTTCCTTTGCTCAGGAGAACAGCCTTTATCGGTTTTGGAGAATAGAGCCCCCAAACTAAATGCTATTTGATAGGTAGCATTTCTTCATTAGGACTACCATAAGGTGGCTAGCTTCTTTTATGCTTAAGGATAGAGAAGTTAGCCTCTCCTCTACCAGCTGATGCATTAGTGATGCAAAAAGTTTAGCACTATTTATAGAATGTAATGAAAATTATTTTTAATTACATAACATTAATATCAGCCACAACTGAACACTCAGCTCTTTCTAACTGCAAGAACAAAGTGATTCTTTCTTTTAGGTTTACGTTCATGAAGTAACATTTTAAAAAAATTTCAACTGTATTCTCTTTCAAAATCTTCATCCCCTTTAGGAAGCTTTCCCTTTCAGAGTGAATTTTCCATATAGTTCAATTACTATTTTATTAATAACAGAGTTTGATTATGACTATTTTTCATATATCAACTATAAGGATTTTGTTCAAATCTAAAGACTTCTGTCTACAGGCTAGATCCAGTGGAAAGACCATTGAAAATATGTGGTTAAAGAGCCTGTTTTGAAAGTCATTGGTTCCTCCTTCCATGATCAACTGAATCATCTGACTTAATGCTTTGTAGGATTCCAGTACTGGGTGTTCATTTGTTTTTTAGCCTGTATAAAGTTCTCCCTGTCAGAGGGAAAATAGAAAAGCAAATATACCAGATGTCTCTCGATCTTAGGGGTGAAATCTCATAGAATCATAGAATATCAGGGTTGGAAGGAACCTCAGGAGGTCCTCTAGTCCAACCCTGTGCTCAAAGCAGGACTAATTCCCAACTAAATCAAAATCCCTATAGATGTCAATGGGAGTTTTGTCATTGACTTCAGTGGGTCCTGGATTTCATCCATGGTCACTTAATATTCATGAAAGGCCTCATTCAGTGCCCATTAGCGTTAATGTGACTCCTTCCATAGAACTTAATGGGCATTGGATAAAGTGCTTAGAATATATACAGTGAAGGCCGAGCAGGATGTAGGAGACTGTTAGTTGTCAATTGAGTACTTTACTGCTCCTACTGCAATAATTTATTTTTAAAATGGTCAAGAATTCTAAACCTCTAGTAGTACAATACAGATGTTAAACTGTTAGTAATAGAACCCTTGCATTTATTTTATAAATAAACAAATAAATACAAATAATAAAGAAAGTTATTTATTGAAAAACCTCTATACAAAAGTAACGTCCATGGAGATAAACAGCTTTACATTTCCAAAGTGCTTCTCATACATTGCTACAGTATTTGGTTTGCTAATTTGCATTGTACATTCACAATTAAAAAAAAATCATTGGCATTTACTTATTGATTCATGATGGGTATTATTTTTCCTAGTGGAGTTTAAGAATAGTGACAAGAAGCACATACTGCATTATAGAAATCACTTTTGAAGTACAATGTGTACATGTACCATCTGTTAATATTCTGATGTAAAGACAACACAGTGACAATAGCAAGAGTACCACTGGAAAGTGGAATTATGGTATACTGCACAATAATAAGCTTTTTGTTAGAAAAAGTTGTTTGAAAGTGCAAAATATATACACTCTTCCTTTGTATGACTTACTGTTTTCACTCGTACAGCTTATTAAATCCTCTTTTAATCATCTGAATTGAACTGAAAAAACATATGTAGTCATTTTAGACACATATGTATTATAATCATGCAGATGTTTAAAAGTTGTATTTCCAAAAATGTAAAGCAATAAACATAAAAAGCATTCTGCATTACAGGTATGCATTTTCACTTACATCAACAGTAAATGCATTAAAAATAGTAACAAAATTGTATTGCCATTGCCATTTTAGAGGTGACACATGAATGTTTACTGGACTCCTAAAAAATCTTGTTAGTTTTATTTTATGAGTTGATAAGTTTAAAGATTACCTATAGATATTTCCCTCTACAGCAAACTAAGATGCCCATGTGATTAATGCATCACTCTAATTATTATGCCCCTTTGTTGAGCTAATAGTAGCCCCTGAAACATTTTGATGTCTTCCATTTTACTGGCAAGAAACTGCAATAAAGGAACATCTTTTTAAAAATAAATGTCAGTTAATTACCATATGGACAGATGAAAGAATTCAAACTGCCTTAATGTGATGGTTCAGAATTTTAAACACAGCTAGGTTCAGATCTATAAGGATCAGTTGAATATTTTAACATACTTTGAGCACAGAGAAAAAACAATCATGAGGCAGTGGTCTGTAAATAAAGCATTTAATAAAATAAGGAAGTTATTTTCAGTAAAATAGTATTTCACTTTAAAGTTCATGCAGTTATGTTTCTCTTTATAAAATTATTGTTTTACTTGTTTATACTGTACTTGTTTATACTTTTGTACTGAAAATCCTGCACTGATATTATTTTATGGACAAATTGAAATTACCTGTACAGTTTAAAAAACAAAACCACTCTACTTTCTAAACCCATGTCTTTTGCTGGGAAAGGTGATGAGTTTTTTCCTTTTCCTCAAAGACTTTAAAAAAAAAAAGATTTGCATGTAGGAAATGATAGTGTAATTGGATGGCAGATAGAAAGCAATGCTTGATTGGCTGACAGAAAAATTGAGGACCCAATTATGGAGGGCCTCAACACCTACTTAAGTCTATCGGGTTTCCATCCCATTGCAATCCCCTGATTTTCTGCAGGATCGGTCCCTAACATGATTTAAAACAGATTTTCTATAAAGACCTCACTGGATATGAACATATACTTTTTTTAACCCCTTGGTTTTGCTGAGGAAAAAGAAAAGACATTGAAGAGACAACTTGAAATGTACACATCACATTTGACATTCAACAACTTGAAGCAGTTACAAGCCATGGAAGCCATGTTTCCTTATCATCCATCATTATATTTGCTGCTGATTAAAACTTTTCAAAAGTCAAGGACTCAGATAGTATGTCTCATACCAGGAATGTTATAAGAACATAGACAGATGTAGAGCATGTAGACAGATAGAAGCGTAAGAGCATTAGTTTAATGAAACTAACCTCTACATCCCATCCCACTTCCTCTGATGTGCTTTTGGAAGTTTTGGCCATAAGTGGAAATTGCTTTTTGCATTGCAAACAAGACTGCATGATTATAAAACCACGAGACATTTGCACATTTCAGCCAAATTGGAAATGAAATACTATAGGACATATTGTGAATGTTTACAATCATTTTGTGAAGCAAAAACCCAGTTGTAGTGCAGTGGGCACTGTTACAAACTGGATATCTGCCATCTGCGTGGTTAAATTTACTATAGTATATGAGATAGAGAATATTACACATACTGTGGCAAAAGTACATACTGTGCCTCCCTAAAAGCTAATTTTTATGGTGCCAAGTATAATGACTATTTGTTTTTCATTTCCGGAAGAGTCACTCAATTTTCAGTGGTTTTTACTTGCTGCCTTTTCAGGAACAATGGTTTCTGTCTACATTACTACAGTTAAGTGGTGAAACTAGAGCCTATTAAATGCCCTTGACCTTGAAATCATGAGTTATGCATGTTGTGATAGGATTTACCAGCATTTCCTAGCAGTCTTGTTTCTATTGCAGTTGAAATTGGAGATTGGACATCTAACTACCTTAGACTTTTTAAAATAGCCAAGTCTACATTATTTTAATAATACTCACTGTATGTGTGACATTCATAACAAATATTCAATCTTTATTTTTAAATGTTATTAAGTAAAAACATATATATATATATATATATAAATACAAAATGTATCATATTTTTGAGAGGTTCTTATACTCTTATAGGTATCAGGTCAAAATAAAATTGGAAAACAATTAGCACTGGGCTCTATTGACCTGGAATGGTATGACTAACAGCTAGTCAGAGACCTCCAACTGCATCTAGACTAGTTTCTTCTCCAGTGCACAAGAAGCTGAAATACTTCAAAGATTTGTGTGGAAAATAGAAAGCAAATCTGCATATGACTATACAGGATGGGACAAATGGATATGCCATTATAAAATATGAAAATGTAGTTAATAGCAGAAAAATGGTTAGTTGACTGTCAAATACTGGTCTCCAGGTCAGCAGTGCATGCCAGTAGTCAGTCCCCAGGGATACTGAAATATCATTCTCAAATGCAATGCAGGGAACAACTCTCCCTATAATGGAATTTATTAGTCTATAGCGAAGCAGAGTACAGTCACACACTACAATAGTAGCTACATGAAGTACTTGTATTTGCAGCGAGGTTCATTAGCAGCTACAGAGAAACAAGGCAACAACCTTTTCTGAGAGCTATACTGAGCATGCTCGAGCTCTTTGCCACAATGCTGGGTGCATACACGCCAGGGAGAGCTGTAAGGTTCACCTAACGGTGCTGTAGAAGGCTGAAACTTCTACATGGCATAACATGGCATGTCATTGTGTCATTCTTCTCTCCTACTCACCAAACTTCCATTTGTGTGTGCACTGACTGCGTCTCTCACTGTGCAGCCCCATAGTACAAAGATGACACATGCAGCTAAGGATCCTGCTGTGTGCACAAGTCCCGGATTCCAATCTGTCTCACTGAATATAATTTGGAACTTGATTGATTTACTGGACATTGGTCTGTTCAGAATTTATACTCTACATCTCAGAGGCTGATTAAATGTTCAAGTTTATACTTCCTCCCACCTACTAGTGAAGCCCTATGTATAGCCACTTGTAATAAGCATCTGTGGACAGAGCATAACATGAAATAAGATGGCCTGATTTCCATTCCCAACACTGCTCAAAATTGTGTGAGCCAGTGAAAAGTCAATTAACATGTGCCTCTTACCCTGTCTGTAAACCTGGGAAATAATGTTTACCCACCTCTTTAAAGTGCTTTGTGATGAAAAGTGCCATGTGAGTGCAAAATGTAATTATTTACAATATAACTTTCCTTTAGCAGGTGCTATCTTTTTTGACTGTAATCATATAAATTGAACGTGTAACATCTAATTTCTAAGAACATTATATAGTGATTATCACTTTATCACAAGAATCTTAAGTAAATACATGTGAAATATTCAAAATGAAATGATAAACCATTCAAAATTCAGAGACATTATTTAATTATGAATTAACAAAAGATCCAGTTTTTGTAGAAAATTTCATCAAGGTATGCAATACTTTGGAGCAAAAATAGATGTTTCTAAGTAAAAGAAAGCCTGCTTTTTGAGCAAAGATGGCTTTTGCAAAGAAAAATAAGAAATTTTCATGTTTTCGTGTTTTCATGTTTTCAATATGAAAATTCTTTTTTATTTGAAATTTCAATCATTTCAATCTTTTGATAAATTTGTCACCCTCTCTCGCTTTTTAATGACACTGCTGCCCGGAGGTGGCTGCCCGGCCCCTGAACTCCCAGCCCCTCCCCTGCTGTCTCCCTTCCCCTGCAGCCTCAGTTCGCCGTGCAGCCATCACACAAGCATTACATTTATTTATTTAGGGCCAGATTGTTCCGGGTTCTTGTCCATGTGTGTTGGGGAAGAGATGGGTTTGTGTGGTGATTGTGGGGTGCCACAGAAGCCTTCCTTGTCCTGTGCACCCTGGCTTGATCCTACAAAAACTTACGCATATGCTTCACTATATTAAGGTGAGTCCCATTGGATCATAGAACTTGGTAACAGTGACCATAACATAATTAAATTTAGCATCCTTATGAAAGGGAAAACACCAAAGAAGCCCACCACAGTAACATTTAACTTCACAAAGGGGAGCTACACAAAATGAAGAAGCTAGTTAAACGGAAATTAAAAGCAGAAGTCACAAAAGTGAAATGCCTGCAAACAGCATTGAAACTTTAAAAATAAACCCACTCTAACAGAGGCTCAAATTAAATGCATACCCCCCAATCAAAAAACATAGAAAGAGGACCAAAAAAATTCCACCATGGCTAAACAACACAGTAAACAAAGCAGTTAGAGGCAAAAAGGCAAATAGAGGAAAATAGAAAGGAACATGAACTCTGGCAAGTCAAATGTACAAGTACAGTTAGGAGGGCAAAAAAAATTTGAAGAGCCAAAAGACTAAAAAAAAAATTGCTGTTAGTTTTTGAAGTTCATCATAATCAGGAAGCCTTCCAAACAATCACTGGGACCACTGGATGATCAAGGTGCTAAAGGAGAACTCAAGGAAGACAAGGCCATTGTGGAGAAGCTAAAGTAATTTGTTGCATCAATCTTCACTGAAGAGGATGTGAGGCAGGTTCCCATGCCAGAGCCGTTCTTTTTAGGTGACAAATCTGAGGAATTATCCCAGTTTGAGGTGTCAGTAAAGGAGATTTTGGAGCAAATTGATAAATTAAACAATAATAAGTCACCAGGACCAAACAGTATTCACCCAAGAATTTTGAAGGAACTCAACTATGAAATTGCATTACTACTAACTGTGATGTGTATCCTATTATTTAAAACAGCTTCTGTACCAGATGACAGGAGGATAGCTAATGTGACACCAATATTTTAAAAATGGCTCCAGAGACATTCCTGGCAACTTCAGGCTGGTAAGCCTAGTTTCAGTCCAAGGAAAATTGACTGAAAGTATAGAAAATAACAGAATAATCAGACACATAGATGGACACAATTTTGCTTTTGTAAAGAGAATCATGCCTCACAAAACTATTAGAATTTTTTGAAGGAGAGAAAAAAAATGTGAACAAGGGTGATCCAGTGGATATAGTGTACTTGGACTTATAGAAAGCCTTTGACAAGATCCCACATCAAAGGCTTTTAACAGGTGCCAGGTGAGGAGAAATTAAAAAGACTGGGACTTTTCAATTTGAAAAATGTATTACTAAGGGAGGATATGATAGAGGCCTATAAAATCATGACTAGTGTGGAGAAAGTGAATAAGGAAGTGTTATTTACACTTTAGTCAACAGGTTTAAAACAAGCAAAAGGAAGTACTTCTTCACACAATGCACAGTCACCCTGTAGAACTCGTTGCCAGGGGATGTTGTGAAGGTCAAAACTATAATTGTATTCAAAAAGAATTCAATAAGTTCATGGATGATAGGTCCATCAATGGCTATTAGCCAAGATGATCAGGGATGCAACCCTATGCTTTAGGTGTCCCTAGACTTAGACGACTTAGACTTAGAAGCTGTGAGTGGACGATGGGATGGATCACTTAATGATTGACTGTTTTGTTCATTCCATCTGAAGCACCTGGAATTGGTCACTGTTGGAAGACAAGATACTGAGCTAGATGGACCATTGATCTGGCCATTCTTATGTTCTTAACAAAAGTAAAGAACGTGTTTTTGCAGTATTGGGACCTTTTGTGCCAGAATAAAAGTGAGAAGATGAAACAGATTGTTTAGCTGTGACACTTGGAGTAACTTTCTCAGACCTGAAGAACAGTTCTGTGCGGCTTGAAAATTGTCCCTCTCACAGAGACAGTTAATCCAATAAAAGATATTACCTCATCCACCATGTCTCTTTCTTATATCCTGGAACCCACACAGCTACAAATAGACTTCATAAAGGAAATCGTGACAGATGAGATTACTTTGCTAGTTTTATAATGCATTTTTCCTCTAAATCTTAGAATTTCTGCTTAGAAATATTCTGCTTTTTATCCTCCTTTACATAAGTTTGTTTGTGAAACCCAATAAGAATCCGAATACAGCCATATATTCAAACTAACAATACCTAAATCCAAATCACTAAACATTATTTAGTGCAAATCATCAATCTCAAAGTCCCAGCATCCAAGGAGTTATTTTTCAGCAGTGTCTGAAATCCAGAGAATCTACCTTACTATTTTTTCCTTTATTTTCTATGATACCGAACTGAACTTCCAAGTGTTTCTCCTGAAAAGCTAGTTTTATCAACAAATGGGTATGTGCTCCATTGGATATTGGGCCTAAGAAAACTCAGATCCAGAGACTCCTCCCCGCAAAGAATCACTCTCCTTTCCCCCAAAAAATGGTTTAAAATCTTGCCTTTTTTCAGAGTTTTGAGATGTGACTGTTTTCTCCCTTCCTTTCTCATCTGAGATTCTCTGCCTGTACCTCAGCTACCCAGCATCTTATTTCCTTTAATTACATTAGTAGGTAACACCATTGAGTGAATCATTTTACCTTTTTCACTTCAGTTGATTTGTTAATCACCTCTGCCTCAGCTCAGCCTTCCATTGTGTTCATTCATGCAGCCAGGCAACTGAATTTGCCCTTTAAGACTACTGTAAACTTCAAGAAGCTTACCTGTTTCTGCACGGAATTTCAGCAGAATGATATTTGCTGAAGCAGTTTGTTTTGTGTCACAAAATGGGGGACCCAGGAGTCTGCTGGGTATAGTTAGTCACTGGTTAGGGAGTTTGAACTTCAGTTTCCATTGAGTTATGAAATGACAACCAAAGTAAAATTATAGGATTTTTTTTCTAAAATCTTTTTTCCATAGGCTTTAACCCTAATTTTTGAATTTGCATTCAAGGTTTAAAGTCGGTTTTAATATTTTACCTGGTTTAACCACAAAAACACAAGCAAGGTGGGAAATACAGCTAAGAAGTGGTGACTCATTAATGAAGCTATGGGGATATTTCTTTATAATTAATTTAATTAATTTGCAAGATGTACCACCAGAGATAGCAACAGAGATGCCAACTATTAATGTGTTCAAAAAGAAATCAGACATGCATTTAGAGAAAAGAACATTTACTAGCTATGCAGGTGAATGGACCTAGGTGAAATGGTCTCCTCACACTTGAAAATGCTCCTATGCTACCAACTTAATAAAGACTGTGACTTTCCTACTCTATATTAAAACATTGTAACAGGTGTGAAATCAGCTTGATGCAATTAGAAATGATAAATGCCTTGAGAAAATAATTAAACTAGTTTTGAAAGGATAGCAAGTAGATTTTTAACGCGTACTATTTTTTTTGGGTACATTTTTCATTATACACTATGGGTAGGATGTTGTTACTGGGAAACAATATGACAAAACCCCTGGTATAACTGACTTTGTCCTGTTTATACTGGGGATATTTTTCAATTTTTGTCTTGTGCTCTTGGACTTGATTCAGCTTCACCATCTAAATTTGCTCAGAACAGAGCTAATCTACATAAGCCAGCTGAAGTTGGACTCCCATTGGGAGTTGCTAGGTGCTCAGAAGTATTGAAAATCAGGTCACTTATTTCAGAATCTAATTATGGATTTAGGTGCCTAACTCTAGGGGCCAGATTTTTCCTGCTCCAAGATCTGCTCATTGAAGAGAGAGGAACTAGTTATGGATCTCTGAGTCTCAAGCTAGGTCTTCTCCAGACTTGCTGGAAATTAGAACACCTGATGGGCTGCATTAATTTCTGAAAGCTTGCTAGTGTCCCAAATGGATCTTTACTCTTCCCTCTTCTCATGCCTCCCCCACATGCCTTTTATATGGGGATAGTGTTGTCTTAGGAGCCAGCTCCTCTGGCTTTTTGCCAGTTGAAAATTTCACTCTCTCAGGAGAATCCTGAACTGCGCAACTGCAACCAGATTACAAATAGCACATACTGAAAGGAAATGAGTTTATAATCTGTCTCAGATGATTAACTTTGAAAATCTTGGTGATGGTGCTTAAAAGCGTGGGTGCAGCTGGTGGGTTGTCTACACCAGGGCTCCAAAAATGGTGGAGATGAATTAATGTAAGCAATGGTAGGAAAATTTTGGGAAAATGTCCCTAGTGTAGAAAGAGCCTTTGTATTCAATTCCTTTAGTACTAGGATAGGAGATTAGTCCAAACTATACTAATAATTGGTAGCAGAAATAGGTAAATGGGATGCAGGTAAATAGGATGTTAACTTTCCCTTAGTAGGCAGACGTCTTTTATATTGGTTGACTGGATTTTACAAGTTGGTGACAATCAGTGAATACAAGTACCAGGGCCTGCCAAATCTTTCTCTCATGCTATGCCATGCTCTTGATAGCTTGCATCTGGCATATCTAATCCAACAGACGTTAAAGTCACATATTGTATACCTTAATTTCACTAAATTGTATGTCCCTTCTCATAAATTGGGCAAGCAGTTTCCATTCTGTGGGTTTTACTTATATGTGCTGCTCAAAACAGTTAAATCTGCACATATTTTTACAATTTCCCAAATCTGATATATCAAAAAACAATGTCCAATTAATTATATATAATTAGATATAAATTATATATAAAAGTCTGATTTTTCAATAATGGTAGATGCTTCTAGCCTCTGAAATTTTAGCACACTGGTGTGAGCAATATTTGTGTTGTGTGCAGATTCTATTTAAACTATATGAGAGATGAAGAACCAGGAATATATTCATCCCAAATAACTAAATAATTTAATGGCACTAAAATTCTACATGGATTTTCCCTAATCCATCTGGTGTACGTGATTTTCTGTGGTTTTCTTTAAGACTTTATAAATATGCAAAACGTGTGATGTGTGCACACATTTCCATCCCAAATTTAAATATTTGAATGCAGTGATGAAGATTGTTTTGAAGATTGGAAATTAATTGTTCATATCATTCAAAGGGAATTTTCATGTAATTAATAAACAGATAAATAGTGATTCAGGTAAAGTGTTAAGGATAATTAAAACTTTAGACAATCAAGATTATTCATCTTCCCACCACCAGTAAACTGCTCTACGTCTTTTATTCCACATTAGGGATACAATATCTTTTCTACTGGACTTGGCAATAATGCCAACAGGTGTCAAAATAGGGGATTTCTTTATGGTTAGACCAAATCCCCTTTTTGGTGATGCGCTAGGGCTAACAGAGTTGTAGTACCCCAGCTAGTGAGGACCCTAATCTGGAGTCTGATTGGCTGGCAAAAAAACTTTTGCAATCACTGCTGATTTCAATCCTTATTTCTGCAAATTGGCAAATCAGAGATGTTTTCACCCTGTAAGATTGGAATCGGTCCCATTACTCCTCTGAAAAATGTTATCTTACTTAATGTGAAGAGTCATCTTTCTAAAAAAAAAAAAGGGATTGGTGAAAGATAAACCCTGGAATTGCAGTTCTCTGTCTTTAATTTTTCACCTGTTACAGCACTACTGAGTTTAGCACTTACCAATAATTGCCTCCACCCAGGTTTGATATTCACCAGATATTTCTTATTCCTATTCCCTATTATAATTATAGGAAAATATTACCCAATTTAGGTTATAATTATAGGAAATTACTATGATATCTCAGATACCAAGATGTGGTATTTGCTGATAAATGTTGTGTCTTTAAATGGTAATCACTTTATTCTTAGTGGAACTACAGCAGATAAATAGCAATAAAAGTGCAGTTCCAGAGCTTTTCTCTGACCATTTGTCTTGGTCATATAATAGAGAATCAATAAAATCTGTATTACTGTATCTGTATGTAACAATATTATTATTATTGTTTAACTGCCCAGAGTCAAGGCTGAGAATGGTTGAAGCTAGACAATCTTTGCCTTTATATGAAGAAAAGTAAATAAATCTCACTGAAAAAAATAATAGATTTTTGAAGAAAAATAGAGACCATTTTTTGTGAAGAATTTCATGAAAAATTCACCACATTTTTCAATAAGACAGGACTAACAGAGATATGTCAAATTTTGATTTTTTTCTGCAAAAATGGGGAGGGTTTTTTGTGACAAACATCAGGAACAATTTCCCCATGGTCCAACCAGTTTTAAAAACATATACATACATAATTCAATAAAAGTTGCATTAAAAAATTGTAAATCTTTCTCTCACTAAAGTGAATTAAGTATTTTTTTAAATTCAGGTGGGGAGTATTTGCCCAGTTTTTGTGCAACAATGAAAACAGTGAACCAATTATGCACTCTGCTTATGGATGTTTTTAGGGTATATTGAACAGCAGCAATTTACCTGAATTCTGAATGTTAATTGCACAAAATGCTTAAAGATACAGTAAAAGGTCCCTTTAACATTTAGAGAAGCACTATATTCCAACAGTCAAAGTGTCCCCTCAATAATATAACCAGTATACTCTACTCTCATTCTAGCTCTCACTGTAGAAATCTTTTCTACTAGACACTTTATAGTAGACACTGGCTTGAACAGTAGGCCAGTGAGTTTTTTTCTGTCCCTGACTTTCTCATCTGACAATGAGAAAATAAAAGTATGACTCACTCATTCTTTTAATCACTACATTATCAGTGCATTTCATTCTCAGTGCTCCTCCACGATGGCTCATAGGTGCTATTTTATCGTAACAGTATTAGTTTTAGACCTGGCATACTATCAAGAATAAGTGTAAATTTGTCATTATATGTCTGAAAGTGTGCATTTTCCTGTTAATTTCCATCCCCTTGTTTTGGGTGTCTGACAGTTCTTCAACGTGTAGTCCCCTGTCTGGAGATGTATGACTATTCAGCCAATGACCAGCTAAATCCCTTCTAAGAAACTAAGAACACTCCCAAAGCTGTAAAAGTACTAGAAGCGTATCTTGGAATCTTGTACATTAAATGTTATCCGTAGCTGGTGATAACTGGGAAAATGACTCTTTACATTACATTATAGAAAACATGTTATAATACATTCTAGCATTCTAAGGATAAAAACATCTCAATGATGAACATGATCCCAATGTGTGCCACACTGAGTGGGATTGGGTGGATTGTCTGACACACCGAACAGAAAAAATGAGATTAAGATAAAATTCTTTTTTCCCTACTTTTGCATGTTTGACAGTCTTAAGATACAATATAAACAATAGTGAAATAACTATGGAATTTAATTCAAAACATAGCCAACTAAGGAGGCACACAGAAGGATTATAGCCTGCAAGATTATCTTCTTCCAGACTCCTGCCTCTGCGAATGACAGTCTATCTTTTAGTGTCTTGAAAGGTAAGGGAAGATGCCCCAGCCTATCTCACAATATAAATCTGAGGGACGGAAGGATGATTTCCGCGATGCCTCAAAGGAGTCTGTATTACATCTATTCCTAACAATGCTATTATGTAGGGAATTGTGACTCCTATGGGAGCAAGAATTTCCAGAAAATAAAGGACATTTTTCTCCTCAGATTGGAGGTCTGCTGAGGAGGCAGAATGGTTCTTACAGTTTCCCAGATGGGGCAGAGCTGGTCATAATCTGACTGATCTGGTTTATCTCTAAACTACATGCAAGAGACTAACCTCCTCATTTGAGTCCATGTAGACCATTACTTTCTATACACTAGAGACGGACCTGCGTTTGGACTGAGAAGAGGATCTCAGTTTGAACTGCTCTAAACATTTGGCATGTTGCTGAGCTCTGGTTCAGGCCGCTATGTAGATAATCCTGAGCCACAAATTTTGAGGATAGGTGAGAGGTATTTCAGATACAGTGCTCCAGTTTAAGTGCATTACTGATATTTAGGGTTATCACTCACCTTTCACTATACAGAATTTTTTTCCCCAATCAGTTACAGTACAAGGGAAATGGAAATTCTCATATGGAAACAGATTGTGCCAGGTAAAATGGAGAAGTCAATCTAGAAAAAAAAAAGCTTTTAAATTTGTCAGCACAGATGTAGAGCACCTCTTGGAAATACAAATCTTATCTAAGGCCTACAACTCTTACGGAGTGCAGGAGACTGGACTGGAAGACTCTCAATGTCCCTTCCAGTCCTATGATTTTATGAATTTGCAAATCATTAAGTTTTGGTAGTTCCATTGCCCCAATCTGTGTTAAAAAAACACCATAAAGCTAATCTCATTGCTGTGCTTTAGCCAGAATAGAGTCTGGAAGAGAATGCAATTTAATAAATGACTTGCTTGCTCTGTTCCTTTACCTTTTAATAGTTGTTAGTTTGATGCTTTATTCTTCTTGCAAAATTCTTATGCTTTTATTTTAACATAGTTCATTACGAATTGTGGGACATATTTATGGACATTTCATAAGAGGGTAAGAAACTGAATATTTTAATAAGCTAAGCTCACTCTTTGTTAAGTTTTTATTCTCAATATTTTTGAGATGCACATACTGGGGGTTTATTATATGATACTCATGTTATAACATTAAAAACTCTTGGAGGCTTGAATATGTATTTTCAGTCTAACAGTAACTTGCCTGATTTTCCACTCCATTGCACAAGTTTTTTGCTAGCGTTTAACTATGTGTTTCATGAAACCAGTATAACAGAGCAGAGAATCAACCCCATCATTCCTACTCACATGCTCAATGTATATTTTTAAATTATTCTTACTAACAATTGAGACCAGTCTATAAAAAAAATATTTTTAGTTTGTGAATGTATAATTTCAAAAACTCAAACATCTAAAACAGTTATATGTAACATTTTGGTTAAAATCATGTTTTCAAAAAGACACTAAAATGTTTTTGGAAAAATATTTAATATAAAATTAAAATGGCATTTGTTAAAAATAGAAAACCATATTGATAATAAATATTTATTTACAATAAATAAAAATAAATATTTATCTTCTATGCTTGGTTGACAAGAGGACATAAATCTTCTAATATGTCTTGGGGCATATAACAAACATTGTAATTGCCAATGCTACCTCTGATGTTATCTGTCAATTTAAAATAGTTATAATATAACTATTGCTGTATTTAGAGTTTTCTGTCTGTCTTCTTGTTTTGTTTTATTTAGTATTTGATGCTCACAACTCAGCTTGAGAACAGCTGTGGTTTTTATTAGAGCAGCATGGAATGCTTGAGATTTTGCTGAAGGGAAAGGCCATAAGATGAAAATGCCTTTTAAAAAAAATATATATATATATATATATATTCTAAACAGCTGGTAATTTGTGCATTTAGGCAAATTTTTTCATCAGAAAGGATACACTATGCAGAAGTAGGTTAGAACAAATCCCAAGCAAAGCCATATTCTTCCTTTGTTAAGCACAGGCATCCCTCACTGATGTCAGCTGGATTCACATGCAAGCTTATGAGGTCAGAATTTGACCCACAGTGTTTGGAAAATAATGAGAAAGTCTTTATGGGTAGATACATCACACAAACAAAATAGTTTTTTCAAGAAGCTAATCATAATCCTATGTACAATCCTAATACATAGGAGCACAACCAAAGGTGGGGAACACAGTGTTATACATGAATGAGTGGAAGAATGAGTAATGAGGGGATTTATCAATGGACAGCAAAGAAACCCATGGCCAAGGTTTCAAAAATAAGAGCTTCAAGTTAGGTCCCTAAATCCAAATTTAGAGCTCAAATCTTCCAAGGTACTACTGTAGCTGAAGCCTGGCCTGACATGAGTAGTTAACACTCTTCACCGGACCCATCAAAGCACTTAAACATGCTTAACTACACGTTGTCACTTAATAGGGACTACTCATATTCTGAGATTTAAGCATGTGTGTATGTACTTTTCTGGATCAGGGTAAGAGTGCTCAGAACTTTGAAGAATCAGCCCCTTTGGCACCTATATAAGTAGCTTGGGGTGGGATTTTCAAAAGCATCTAAGCAAGTTAGAAGCCTATTGCACTAGCTTCAATGGGAGTTGGGCACCTAACTTCCTTAAATACTTCTGAAAATCTTGCCCTTTTCTTCCATAGTGAAGTCTATAGAAGTTTCTGTGTGCTCAGCACCAGGGGCGGCTCTAGGTATTTTGCCGCCCCAAGCACAGCAGGCAAGCTGCCTTCGGCGGCTTGCCTGCGGGAGGTCCCCAGTCCCGCGGATTCAGTGGCTTGCCTGCGGGAGGTCCGCCGAAGCCACGGGACCAATGGACTCTCCGCAGGCATGCCGCCGAAGGCAACCTGCCTACCGCCCTCGTGGCGACTGGCAGAGCTCCCCCCGTGGCTTGTTGCCCCAGGCATGTGCTTGGCATGCTGGTGCCTGGAGCTGCTCCTGCTCAGCACATTTGAAGACCAGGACAAATGTTAGGAGCCTAACTTCAGGCACACAACTGGCAAATCTTGGTCCCCGTTTTTACACCATGATGCAACTTCTGAGAAAAAAAATCAAAATAACATTAAAAATATTATGCTATGAACATTTACATTCCAGAATTTAGATTAATGTTAAAGAAAACAAACTGACTCAGTTTGAATTAATGTTTGTTAACGCATGAGATTTAACAATGATGAACAAAATATGAAAACTAGTAGCATTTTTATTGATAGCACAACTATAGGCTCCTTATAAAATCACACAGAATTGCAATATTGTGCATGAAATAACTAATTTCTTTAAGAAAATAATTTATTTGCAATAATCACAACACAGAATTGGATTTCAGTTACTGTACATGTATTTTCTTGCAATGCTCTGGCTGTCTATAAATACTGGATCAAGTGATGCCACCTTTGCTGCCATAAAGGAGTGAATACAGTGTAAAACCGCTGTCAGATCCTGAAATTCAAGTTCCTGAAAGAGGAATAAAAGACAAAATAGAGGTGAATCATTAGGCATCCAATCATTTTAAGTAAAGTGAGAAAAAGATAGGTTAGCAAATAACAGTGTTATTTACATGAAAATCTGGAACTTCAAATGGAACTGTAAGGTTAAAAATAATAATCTTAAAAGATCAATTCTCTTACCTGGTTGACTAACAACCCTTGAATTATGACAATTTACTTTTCATTCTCTATGCTTTATTTTTTATTTTATTTTTTTTTATTTTTTTTTATTTTACACAGCATGACAACTGAAATAGACTATTCAGTTTGCATTTATAAAGCAACAGTGGATTCGTGCATCTCTGACTGAATTTGTTATGGAAAGGTGACCATAAACTATGTAATTCCTAAATATTACACTCTATTTTAGAGTGGTTTGATAGGCATACAAAATTTGGGAAGATGTATATTAATACTGCTTGCTTAAAAAAGTCATGAGACACACAATCAATAAACTCTGGCTCTGTAAGTCAGAGTTGCTTCTCTCATAAATTCCCTCCTACTTTTAGTAACTCATACCTTACTTTTTGAGCCACTTATATCACTTCTTTCTCCAATCGCTACCAGCCAGTAAATGGATGATTTTCTGGTAGATGAATATAGCTTAAAAATAGGTCAATTTACAGGAATCTATAAAGTAATCTATAAAGTGTCCACTTGGCAAATAAACCATTGGGATGTTTTTCATTTTGAACGGAAAACATTCAGGACATTTACTAAGCATGCTTAGTTACAAAGTATATCCTTTACTCTGCTATAATTCAAAGCACTGGACATTTGCATTTGCCATAATAGTATTTTATGATCTCTCCTAAACCAAATTGCTTCAAATAGTATATTTGAAACTACAGGTTGCGTTCTGGAAAAAACTAGTTATTAGAGCACTTCACCATTGAAGAACATTGTAGTTAAGAATAAACAGTTAAGAATAAACAATAGTTAAGAATAAAATTGTCAGACACATAGAAAAACATAAACTGTTGAGCAATAGTCAACATGGTTTCTGTAAAGGGAAATCGTGTCTTACTAATCTATTAGAGTTCTTTGAAGGGGTCAACAAACACATGGACAAGGGGGATCCGGTGGACATAGTGTACTTAGATTTCCAGAAAGCCTTTGACAAGGTCCCTCACCAAAGGTTCTTACGTAAATTAAGCTGTCATGGGATAAAAGGGAAGGTCCTTTCATGGATTGAGAACTGGTTAAAGGATAGGGAACAAAGGGTAGGAATTAATGGTAAATTCTTAGAATGGAGAGAGGTAACTAGTGGTGTTCCCCAAGGGTCAGTCCTAGGACCAATCCTATTCAATTTATTCATAAATGATCTGGAGAAAGGGGTAAACAGTGAGGTGGCAAAGTTTGCAGATGATACTAAACTACTCAAGATAGTTAAGACCAAAGCAGATTGTGAAGAACTTCAAAAAGATCTCACAAAACTAAGTGATTGGGCAACAAAATGGCAAATGAAATGTAATGTGGATAAATGTAAAGTAATGCACATTGGAAAAAATAACCCCAACTATACATACAACATGATGGGGGCTAATTTAGCTACAACGAGTCAGGAAAAAGATCTTGGAGTCATTGTGGATATCTGTTACAGCTCCATTTTGTTTCTTAAAGCTGTGCCCTTACTCCATTTTGTTCTTGTTCTCCTCTGTGGCTGCCTCTCCCTGGCTGTTAAGTTGTTTACCAGGGCCTCTGCCCTTCTCAAAGGGAGGGCCCCTTAAGTTGTTTAACAAGAGCCATTGCCCTTCTCAAAGGGATGGCCACTTGTGCTGCATGCTAAGTGGGACCACTGCCCTGTTCAAAGGGTTAGTCCTGTTATCACCTTGTTAAACCTGGGCTTGGTGTAGGGTAGGCAATGCCCAGAGCTGCAAGACCTATTGTGTTTTTTAAGATCCTGGGCATGAGTCATAGACCTCATGTGCTTTTGAGTCACCTATTGCACAGGACTCTGCCCAGACTTGCCTCTGTGGTTACCTGCAGTTTTTTCCCTGCCTGTAAGAAGGGGAACCAATCAGAGTTACTGGTGGGAAACTGCCTGGGTTCGCCTTTATAACCAGACATTTTCTGAACAGACTTCAGAAAGAAAGATTCCTGCATTGCTGCCTGGTCTGATCAGCCAGGAGTTCTGGGGGGTCCTTTCTCCGCTCTCGTTTTATTTTTGAGCGTACCCCCGTTTTTAAACTGCCCTCCCATGAACAACGAATTTTGCCTGGAGATCTCCTGACTATTGTGAACGAATTGAGACCTCTCTGCATCCTCTGATGCTGCTGCTGTGCCTGCTTCTTGCCTCTGCTGCTGCCTTGGGGGCTGGTAAGAATCCCTCTGTGAAACTTTCTATACTTTTATTTTATTATTTTAGCTGCTGGCTCTGTCTCCCCAGCACACAGACTCAAGCTAAACCTTGGTCTGTGTCTTAAAACATCTCTCTTAAACTCCATGGCACTCTGCCACTAAAAGTAAGTTTGTGCTGCTGCTAAGCTCTGCACCTGTGGGCTTTGCCTTGGACTCACTGTTTTCAGCTGTATCCACTGCTGCAGCCACCTCCCTTGGCTTCCTTGGGGGCTGTATTCTGGGCACATACCACTCTGCCCTCTGTAACTTTCCCATAGCATAAGGTGCACCATAGGTTTTGTTTCTTTAGTTTAATAAGTCATAACTTCCCAAACCCCTTGCTGCTTTTTTCCCCTGTGTCTGTATCCCCCTCTGAACTTCCCAAACCCCTTGCTGCTTTTTTCCCCTGCATCTGCATCACCCTCTGAACTATTCTCATTGCCAATTGTGTTACATCGTGTATAAGGCCACCAACCACTTAATACTTTCTATCTAAGATTGTTGACCATTCTATATAGAAGCTACCATTTTATTCTGCATCTCTTTTTGGTATGTTTTACATTCCATGCTGTATCTAGAGCTGTTCCTATATAAAGTTGAGTTGCTTATTAACTGTACTGTATCCCATTGTGCTAAACCCCACTTACTGTACCCCACTGTTAGAACTCCCTACACTGTTCAATAAGAACCCCCCCCCACCATCATTGTCTATTGTAAACACCCTATACACCCCATTCCATTGTATTTCATTGTTAAATTCCCACCATTTCCTTTTTCCTTTAATAAAGAAATTAATTGGCACCCCACCCGTGTGGTAATTGCTCCCCAAGATCCCATATACCTGCAGGCAGGGACAGTGGATAGTTCTCTGAAGATGTCCATGCAGTGTGCAGAGGCAGTCAAAAAAGCAAACAGGATGTTAGGAATCATTAAAAAGGGGATAGAGAATAAGACTGAGAATATATTATTGCCCTTATATAAATCCATGGTACACCCACATCTCGAATACTGTGTACAGATGTGGTCTCCTCACCTCAAAAAAGATATTCTAGCACTAGAAAAGGTTCAGAAAAGGGCAACTAAAATGATTAGGGGGTTAGAGAGGGTCCCATACGAGGAAAGATTAAAGAGGCTAGGACTCTTCAGCTTGGAAAAGAGAAGACTAAGGGGGGATATGATAGAGGTATATAAAATCATGAGTGATGTGGAGAAAGTGGATAAGGAAAAGTTATTTACTTATTCCCATAATACAAGAACTAGGGGTCACCAAATGAAATTAATAGGCAGCAGATTTAAAACAAATAAAAGGAAGTTCTTCTTCACGCAGCGCACAGTCAACTTGTGGAACTCCTTACCTGAGGAGGTTGTGAAGGCTAGGACTATAACAATGTTTAAAAGGGGACTGGATAAATTCATGGTGGCTAAGTCCATAAATGGCTATTAGCTAGGATGGGTAAAAATGGTGTCCCTAGCCTCTGTTCGTCAGAGGATGGAGATGGATGGCAGGAGAGAGATCACTTGATCATTGCCTGTTAGGTTCACTCCCTCTGGGGAACCTGGCATTGGCCACTGTCGGTAGACAGATACTGGGCTAGATGGACCTTTGGTCTGACCCGGTACGGCCATTCTTATGTTCTTATGTAACATACATTTATTGGCAGGAGCTGTTTCTCTGTATGACAGAACATTTCTCTATAGTTTTCATAAACTAAGAAAAAATTGTTAAATTCCCAGCTCTTTAGGGACTCAATTCTGCAACCCTTATTCACACAATTAGTCCTTACTCACCCAAGCAATCCTATTGAGGTCAATGGAAACACTCATGTGAGTGAAGATTACTCATATAGTGTCCTGTTGAAAAGGAATATTTTGTGAGTGAGGATTACTCACATGAGTAAGGGCTGCAGGATCAGGCCCAAGATTGCCAAGTAGAGCTTTCTGAAAATGAACATAATTTTTCATATTAAATTCATTGATAAAGACAATGATCATACATTTACAGAATTTTTGACTTTAAGCATCCCAATGCTGTTCATACAGTACTTTATACATAAAGACCACTTCTCCAACTCTGGAAGCAGAGCAACATGACACAGATACTCAAAACTGAACAAAGAACCCCATATCCAGCTGAAACTGCAAAAAGAATTGTAGATAAGCAGAATATACTTGGAATTTGACTAAGACACCAGGCTTAATCCTACCGTGATTAACACTCATACAGGATTTTGAATGGACACAGTTTATCAGAACCTTGGTTTACATCTCATCTATTTTTAGATACAAAGTACTAGAATGAAAGACTATTGGAATTTGAAGGGAATATTTCCCAGCATAGTGTTATTTTCTAGATGCAGAGGGATCAGGTTTTTTCTCTGTACATTTCATTGTCCTTATAATGTTTGATTTTTCCATTTGCTGTAACTATTGTATTTCTAATTCTCTTGTAATTAACAACTTTGCTCAGATAGCTAAGACTTTTTGTTTCTTTTCAGCAGCTCCATTTTATTGACATTTTAGATTGAGGCCTGGTCTACACTACGCATTTAAAACGAATTTAGCATCGTTAAACCGATTTAACCCTGCACCCGTCCACACAACGAAGCCCTTTATATCGATATAAAGGGCTCTTTAAACCGATTTCAGTACTCCTCCCCGACGAGGGGAGTAGCGCTGAAATCGGTATTGCCATGTCGGATTAGGGTTAGTGTGGCCGCAAATCGACGGTATTGGCCTCCAGGCGGTATCCCACAGTGCACCATTGTGACTGCTCTGGAAAGCCATCTGAACTCGGATGCACTGGCCAGGTAGACAGGAAAAGCCTCGCGAACTTTTGAATTTCATTTCCTGTTTACCCAGCGTGGAGCTCTGATCAGCACGGGTGGCGATGCAGTCACAAATCCAAAAAGAGCTCCAGCATAGACCGTACAGGAGATACTGAATCTGATCGCTGTATGGGGAGACAAATCTGTTCTATCATAGCATCTGGAGGCTTCCTCCCCCTCATTTTATCTCACTAAAAAGTCAGTGTTTCTTACTCCTGCATTCTTTATTACTTCATCACACAAATGGGGGGACACTGCCACGGTAGCCCAGGAGGGTTGGGGGAGGAGGGAAGCAATGGGTGGGGTTGTTGCTGGGGCACCCCCTAGAATGGCTTGCAGCTCATCATTCCTGCGGGATCTCTGGAGCTCTGACATGGAGCGGCTGTGCTCTCTGGTTCTCTAGTACACTTGCCCCATATTCTAGGCAGGACTGACTCTATTTTTAGACAAAACATACAGAAGGGAATGACCCGGGGAGTCATTCCCATTTTTGTCCATGTGCCCCCGGCCGACCTCAGCGAGGCCAGCCAGGAGCACCCATGACAGCAGCAGACGGTACAAAATGACTGATAACCGTCATCTCATCACCAATTTACAATGGGAGATGGTGCAATAGGGGTGGTAACTGTCTCTGCTACCTTGCAAAGGCAAATTAATGCTGCTGTGTAGCACTGAAGTACCGCGTCTGTCAGCAGCATCCAGTACAGATACAGTGACAGTGACAAGGCAAAATGGGCTCCATGATTGCCATGCTATGGCATCTGCCGGGGCAATCCAGGGAAAAAGGGCGTGAAATGATTGTCTGCCGTTCCTTTCACGGAGGAAGGATTGAGTGATGACATTTACCCAGAATCACCCACGACACTGTTTTTGCATTGAGATCTCAACCCAGAATTCCAATGGGCGGGGGGAGACTGCGGGAACTATGGGATAGCTACAGGATAGCTACCCACAGTGCAACGCTCCGGAAATCGATGCTAGCCTCGGTACATGGATGCACACCGCCGAATTAATGTGCTTAGTGTGGCTGCGTGCACTCGACTTTATACAATCTGTTTTACAAAACCGGTTTATGTAAAATAGGAATAATCCCGTAGTGTAGACATACCCTGAGATATTTAGCTTGATTTCCTTGGCAGCCAAAGATAAAGAGACCTCTGACACTCTGTAATAGTAATGTATATACAGCAAAGCACATTTGTTTATAGAATGGGGGAGATAGCTGTATTATTTTTATAAATATATATCTCTGTCTATATGATTACTATAACATGTCTGCTATGTGGTTAACATGAGTTAACTTAGGCCTTGTCTACACTACAAAGGTAGGCTGACGTAAGTGCCCCATTTGTGCATGGGTCTATACTTAAATTTATCTCCCGTGGACATAAGCCCCATTATGGCAACACAGTAACACCACCTTCCCAAACAGCATTGAGCCACCATTGAAGTACAGTGTTTGAATCCTCCTGAGAGATCTCAATTAAACTTTCATGGAGGTACTCTGCAGTCCTCTCCTGATGATTTCTAGGGATGGCAGCTGTCGCAATCCGATATATGGTTATGGCTCTGTATGGCCAATTGTCGGTCCACGGCCATCTTGTCCTGTTAAAAGGACAAGGCAGCCTCCATCTTGGACCAGGTTCTTGTTGCATAGGAGAGGGCAGAGATTCAATCCTGCCCAGCAACACTGGCTGTGTATGCTCTCCTGTGTTCCTGTTTTTCTTCTCTCTCCTGCCGGGTCATCTAAGGATCGGGCTAGTACCGTGTGCAGAGACCTGATCCTGCCCAGCAACTTGTGATGTCGTGTGCAACATTTTGGTGCTGTGTGCATTTTTCCCGCTCTTTTTGGGCCCGGTCGTCTGGAGGTCAGGCTAGTTCTGCCTAGCAACTCCGAAGTACTGTATACAGAGACCTAATTCTGCCCAGATATCCCAGTGTGCCGTGTGCAAATCCTTCCGACGTGGGGTGGCAACAGCTCGAAACCTGGAGGGAGGGGGAACCAGGGAGCCAATCAGAGACCGACACAAGGGAGTGAGACCTTTTGATAAAACTAGGTTTCCCCCCAAAAAATCTTGTCTTGACCATCGTCTTATTTGGTGGAGTATCCGCGTATTAGCTGAAGGGCCTGATCAACCTTTTGGCCAGGGTCTCCTCCCGTTATAGCTAGCTCGTAGTGTGGAGTATCCGCGTGTCAGCTGAAGGGCCTGATCAACCTTTCAGCCAGGGTCTCCTCCCGTTATAGCTAGCTCGTGTCGTGTTGTTTTGGATTTGTTATCGCTTTGGATTTATCGTTTTGGATCTATTTCCATCGGCTCGTCATGCTTCTGGTGTCTGTTCTGCTGGTCAGCTGCGCCTGGAGTGCGGTATTTATTTTTTGATTTCTGACAGTCAGTTTGGCTAGCCCCTTATTTTTTCCCCTTCCTAACTTAATACCAAGTGCTGCTCAGGATTGTAAATTTGCATATTTGCCTAGCTAGGATGTATAATTGTTCCAGTTGTTATCAAATTGTTAAATGCAGAATCGTTGTTGTGAATGAATCACTGCTCTGTCTGCGTCCAGTGTGTGTGTGTTTAACTGGGGAGCTGCCTCTACTTAGAGGGTAGCTGACCAAGGGGGTCCAGTCCCCGCGGTCTGAGTGAGTGGAATCTGCCCAGCTGCAGCCGCACCACACTCTGGGTTTACCCTCTGTGTGAAAGCAAGGGTGGCTGAGGCAGTGGCCTGTGGGTCTCTTTTCTGTGTTTGCACCGGGCACCGCCCTGACGAACCTGATTCCTATCTGTGTGATTGGTGTGTCTGACTATCTAGTGTGGTGTGGCGAGCAGTTTACAGTACATTGTTGTTGGTTTAAATTTGTTTGCATTGTTTATCTGAGTCCCAGTTGGAAATTGCCTCCTTCCCCGGCCCAAGTTGTAACCTGTCCCTAAATAAATGCAGCCACTTGACTTTTCAGTGTTACCCTGGTCCTGCCTGTCTTTTCCTCACGCAATACCAAGCTTGAACGAACCGCAATCTAATTCAGACAGCAGCCTTCTTCCATGGTAGTACACGTTCCCACACCAGTCCACGATGACTTCAGCAGGCACCATTGCAGTGAACAGGCTAGCTGCAGGTGGGACCAGGCAGCTCTGAGACATCAGTAGCAGCTGTCTTCTCTATTCCTTTGTTACCCTCAGAAGTGAGATGCCAGCTAAAATCATCAGTGCCTGTGAAAAATAGTTCCAGTGCTCAGTGACGTTGCCCTGCACTCATACCCATGGACTTTAGGGGGACAAAATTTTGTTGTTTCATGCAACTAAACAATTCTCTCCTCATTCCCCTCAACCCTGCTGGACTATACTCACCATGACTGGGACTGGAGAGTAGTGCTGTGCACAGGCACTCTCCAAGACTGAAATGTCAATAAACATGTCTTGTTTCAAACTTTCCGGGAGCAAGGGAAGGGAGTTCTGAAACTTAAAGTTCACTTTCAATGGTGATTATACAGACAATGATACCTCTGTGTGTTTTATCTGTCGCTGTTGCTGTTGCAGCCCTGATGGGCCATCCCCTCCACACCCGCGGAACACCTGTCCATGATAAGGAGGAGAAAGATGAGCAGATGTGAGGATATGTTCAGTGAGATTCTGAAAGCCAGTGCTTCATTGGACTGTGAACAGAGAGCCAGAAAGGTGAATATTTCAGACAGTATGGAGAAGGAAAGATCAGATAGGATGCCCAGCAGGAAAAGGAAAGAGAGATGCATCAGGACGTAATTGGGCTTCTCCAGCAGCAAACACAGATATTGCACATTCTAGTTGACCTACATGTTCAACAGTCATGGGCTTGTCTCCCTTTGCAGTCAATTTTAGCATTTCTCTACACCCCCCAACATTCCATATGACTTCAGGGGCTGCATCCATAACCCTACCACTTTGCCCTGGGGGACAGTAAGGATGAACATAGCTTCACATACACTGACCAGACAAAACCAGGCTTGCTGTATGCATAGCCAAAAGGAACTGAAATGGACATGAAAGTTCTTTCCCCTTGTTAAGTTCTATTCCATTAATTTGTTTCAGAAGTTTTCATTGTATGTGTTTTTTGATTAATTGCACATTGTTTTTTACGCTGACTTTGGTATGCCATAAAAATCTAGTTTTGGTAAATAATTCATCTTTATTGCTTCACAACATATGCTGCAGAATGCTTAGTGCAACTGAAAGCACTCACTACTTCTTATTGTACAGGGTAACAGAACTCATAGGATCAGTGACATAGATGGCATAATAATTACAAATGTACAACAAGAACCGCAAAATTAACAGGTGTATTAACAGACAGAGTTATATTCATAAATGTACGCCAAGCATCACACAATTCCTAACAGCCCCCAAAACTTCAGGATCAGATAGAGCACAGTCCACCAGACCAGTGTCTGATGGCGAAGGGGTTATTTCAAGGCCTCTCTCAGCCACATAGCTCTGTGTTGAGTTCTTCTAATAGCCTTACTGTCTGGCTGTTTGAACTCAGCAGACAACTGTTCCACCCATCCGCTTCACCCCAGTGGCAACTTTTTTCTTTTTGCCTCATAGACATTATGCCGAACACCACAGACAGCTGAAACCATTGGGATATTTTTCTCCCTGAGATCCAATCCTGTGAGTAAACAATGCCAGCGTCCCTTTAAACTACCAAAAGCATGTGAAACCATCATTCTGCACCTGCTGAGCCTGTAGTTGGATGTTTCCCTAGTGTTGTGAAGGTGGCCGGTGTACGGCTTCATGAGGCAGGGGAGCAAGGGGTATCCTGGGTGACGCAGGATTACTATTGGCATGTGAACAAAAAATGTCCCTGCTTGCTGCTTTCTGAACTGTCCCATGTTCTTTAAGATGCAACTTTCCTGACCAGCCCACACTGATGTTGATGATGCATCCTCGGTGATCCACCAACACTTGCATTACATAGATGTTGATGTGTGCTGTGGCAAGGTGGTCTGGTGACAAAATAGGGCTAGGTGTACCATTGCCCCATCGCAGTTCAGGAATCCCACTCTGCACATGCTCCACTATGTTCTCCACATTACGAGAATCACAGTCCTGTGTAGCAGGAGACAATTAATGACTCTGCATACTTGCATGTTTACTGTGGATTTTACAACTCCAAAATGATTTCCCACTCAATGGTAACATTCTGGCATTGCAAGCTTCTGTAATGTGCTTCTCCACATTCAGTGCAGCTCTCATTCTGGTGTCCCTGAGCTGGAGGGCTGCGGTGAACTTGGCACACAGATCCAGGAATGTGGCCTTTCATGCCCGAAAGTTCTGCAGCCACTGCTTGTTGTCCCCAAACTGCATTATGAGGCAATCCCACCAGCCAGTCCTTGTTTCTCGGACCCAGAAATGGTGTTCCACCATCTGCAGCTGCTCCATAAATACCAACAACAACCTTGAATTGGTTTTCACCGTGTCCCATAGCAACCTGTCCTCCATGAAATCGTCACATCTCCTACTGCTGTGGTTCTTCCGGTGGCTGTGCAAATACCCAAGGATCATTCATCCTGTTTTTGCAACACTCATGATAATAGTACAGAGCTGCGTGGGATCCTTGCTTCTGTCAGAGACAGCAGGTAGTGAGAAGTGCTGTGCAGTTTTGTGGGATTTTTTAAAAAGGCACAAAAATTATGGGAGATGTATTATGGGAGGAAGAAACTTTCATGATGGGCATTTGACCCCTTGCTCCCAGTCACCCATGAACGACTTATTTCTGCCCCATCACACATTACATACATTTCCCAAAAAAGAGTACGCTGGATGATGGCAAGTAGCACACTGAGATACCTATCCACGGTACATGGCACTGTGCGTTGACACAAGCACTCCTGGTGAGTACGCGCAATGCCAATGCGAGGAGTTCAGTATGCATGCACACAGCAATATACTAACTGCAGCAGCTTTATGCCAACATAACTTAAATCAAATGAGTTTTTAGTGTATACGTGGCCTTAGCCCAGGAGATTTACTCCTTTCCAGGAAGACAGACTAACTGAATTGCCACTATTTAATAGACGATAAAATGAATCCACTGCTGAAAGTCTATTTCTGATCTCTCTGATGAGATGCATAAACCAGATTGAGCAGGTTCAGAGGTTCTACGACTGACAAAGGAACTTTGAAATGGATAAAAGACTTCCGGTGAACTCAAAGGATAGACACTGCATGAGGGTCAGAGTGAGAGAGAGACACAGGCTGCAAGGGATGCAATCGGTCTCATCCAGCTCCAATACTAGGGGTGTCTGGGACTACTGGGACGTGCCTAAACTTCCAAGGAAAAGCTAAGGTTTAGGTCAGATAATGTTTATACAGGCATTTTGTTGGTTTAACCCTTTTCCTCTCTCTTGTATTCCTGCTAACAACTAAGTAATACTTTGCTTTGAACAACCTGTTCTCTGTCACTGCATTTTCATAGTGGTCACAGCACTCAGAGGGAGAGCCTATCACAGAGCCCAAAACCCATCTGGCCCTGATGAGGAGACAGTGTTGATGAACAGAGGTGCTGTACTATGGACATCCAGTCTAAAAAGAGGGGGTGTCCAAGGAGAGACAGCAAGAGGGATCATTGGTATAGCTTACCTTGAACTATAAAAATTAAAGGATAATTGTGGAGAATGACAGAGCTAAGTTCATTATTTTTTTTATAAATATCATATGCATCTCAGTTTACCTGTGTGATATTCTTCTGCCTGAATGCATAGAATAAAATCAAAAGAGGCTGTTGGGGGAAGCTAATGGGAAATGAAACAATAGCAAAGGTAGCAAGAGTCCTCGAGGAAACAAAGAGGAAAACTTTTAACTGGGGGATATAGGTAGGTCTGTCCTGACATGCATAATTAAACACATGGGGACGGGGGAGAGAACTTATTCTTTAGAAGATAGGATTGGGGAGGTAAATGTATCATTAGGCTGAAAACAGAGTGTTTGTGCTAAGTAAGATAAGTAAATAGATCAAGCCAAGTGGAAAGAGGTCTTGAAGGGAATCCCAACAGAGAAATACTCCCTACCTGACTCCAGCTAGACCTAAATGTGGGAGATACTTACTCTACAGTGCTCAGAGGAAAAGGCTGTCCTGCGCTCTGTTCTGCCTCATATATTGCAGCTCAGATTTTTGCCTAGTTTGAAGAATAAAAGCCGACTTGCCACTCTCCTTTTCAGGAAATTGGCAGAACTCACAGTGGGCTTGTGACAATGATGGGGAGAGCTGACCATGCACAAAAGGGGACAAAGAAAGTAACATGGCGGGGGAGGGAAGGGATACTCTACAGATAACTCAGTGATTCAGTGACCTTTCAGCATTTCAGCATTTGTATTTTCATGACCAAAATGTTCTAGTATAATTTCTTAATTAGTTGGTCACAAGCAGGCTTTCTATAACATCAGGCATGAATGCTTTCTTGTCTCAGTTATTTTTTCCCCCATACACAGATTTATCATTATTGAAAGGAAAAGGCCATTTTACATTAGAATGACCATACTGGGTCAGACCAATGGTCCATTTAGCTTGATATCCTGTCTCTGACAGTGGCCAAATCCTAGTGCTTCAGGGAATGAACAGAACGTTACGATTTTGAGTGCTCCATCCCCTGTCATCCAGTCCCAACTTCCGGCAGTTGGAGGTTTAGGGACACTCACATCATGGGGTTGCTTCCCTGACCATCTTGGCTAACAGCCATTGATGGACCTATCCTCCATGAATTTATTGAATTCTTTTTTTAACCCAGTTATACTTTGGGCCTTCACAACATCCCATGTGTACAAGTTCTACAGGTTCACTGAGCAGTGTGTGAAGATGTACTTCCTTTTGTTCATTTTAAACCTGCTGTTAATTACTTTAATCAAGTGACCCCTGGTTTTTGTGTGATGTAAAAGGATAAATAACACTTCACTCTTCACTTTCTTCATAGCATCCACAATTTTATAGACCTCCATCATTTCCCTCCTTAATCACCTCTTTTCTAAGTTGATCAGTCCCAGTCTTTTTCATCTCTGTTCAATACCCTTATTGTTGCCATTCTCTGCTCCTTTTCCAATTCTAAGACATCTTTTTTGAGCTGAAGTGACCAAAACTGCATGCAGTATTCAAAGTGAGGGCCTATCATGGATTTATGCAGTGGCATTATATTTTGTTTTATTATCTATACTTTTCCTAATGGTTACTACATTCTGTTAGCTTTTTTTGACTGTCGCTGCACATTGGGCAGATGTTTTCAGAGAACTATCCATGATGATTCTAAGATCTCTTTATTGAGTATTAACAACTAATTTAGATCGCATTATTTTGTATGTATAGGTGGGATTATATTTTCCAATGTGCAGTACTGAAATTCAACACTGAATTTCATCTGCATTTTGTGGTCCAGCCACCCGGTTTAGTGAGATCCCTTTGAAACTCTTCGCTGTCAGCTTTGGATTTAACAATCTTTAATAATTTTGTATTATCTGCAAATTTTGCCACCTCACTACTCACCCCTTTTCCAGATCATTTATGAATATATTGAACAGCACAGGTCCCAATACAGATCCTTGGAGGACCCCGCTACTTACCTCTCTCCATGGTGAAAACTGATCATTTATTCCTACCCTTTGTTTCTATCTTTTAACCAGTTATTGATTCTTAAGAAGACCTTCCCTCTTATCCCATAGCTTTTCACTTCACTTAAGAGCCTTTGGTGAGGGACCTTGTCAAAGGCTTTCTGAAAGTCTAAATATTCTGTATCAGCTGTATCACCCCTATCCACATGCCTGTGGACTCCCTCATAGAAATCTACAAATGCCATGTTGCATCTTCCTCAAAATATTGCATTTTCCTTAGTGTCTGATAATTTCATTCTTTAGTATAATTTCAACTAATTTGTATGGTACTGAAGTTAGGCTTACCAACCTGTAGTTGCCAGGGTTGCCTGGGGAGCCTTTTTTTAAAATAGGTGTTACATTAGGTACTCTCCAGTCATCTGGTACAGAGGCTGAGTTAGGCAATATGTTATATAACACAGTTAATAGTTTCACAATTTCATATTTGAGTTCTTCAGTATTCTTGGGTGAATACTATCTGGGCTTGGTGACTTATTACTCTTTAATTTATCAATTTGTTCCAAAACCTCCTCTGCTGACACCTCAATCTGGGACAGTTCCTTAGATTTGTCACCTGAAAAGAATGGCTCAGGTGTGGAGATGTCCCCCATCTCCTCTGTAGTGAAGACCAACAGAACAAATTAATTTAGCTTCTCCAGAATGGCCTTCTCATTCTTAAGTGCTCCTTTAGTATCTCGATCATCCAGTGGCCTCACAGACTATTTGGAAGGTTTCCTGCTTCTGTTGTACTTTACAAAAAATGGTGTCCTTAGCTAGTTCTTCTTCGGATTCTTTCTTGGCCTGTCTTATCCTATGTTTGCCCTTGACTTGCCAGAGTTTCTGCTCCTTTCTGATTTTCTCACTAGGATTCAACTTCAAACTTGGGGTCTGATGAGGTGGCAATGAGTAATAGTGACCTACAATAGAAGTAACAAAAGGACACCCAAGTTCTGAAGATGTGCTTTCACAGATGATCAGCAGCAAGCTACTTAGGTTTCTAAAGCTAAGCAAATGTTAAAGTGCTTTACTAGACCAGGCCCCTATCTATAAATAATATTTTAAATATGTTTTTATGGGTTTAATATACTATTTATATTGAAACGTAGCTGCTTATCTTTCTCCAAAGAGCCATCAATCACAGAAGTTACAATTCATCAATGACTTAATAACCTTATATAGAGTGTGATCCTGAGATCTATAGTCTGGGAGATTCAGTGATACACAGTGTCCCTGCCTTTAAATCAAGAGCCTATATCAAATGGGTAATTTATAAAAACTACCAGTATTGTAGTAAAGGAATGGATTTTTGTTTTATCCTGTCTGGGTTCCTCTCCTGTGATGTTAGCATAAATGTCATTAAGGCACAAATAAGTATGTTTAACAAACCCACAAATGCCAGCAAATTCAGAGTTAAAGCTGAAACCTTGTTCTTAACTCATATCATTATTTGCATTTATGTTACTGTGCAGCATTGATGACCATGCAGTATATTAGTATTCTCACTGTTCAGAACTTCCTTAATCTTTAGGCGTGGCAGGATGAGTCAATCATGAGGATAATTCAGCTACATGTTGATATCTGTATATGTTTTAGTAAAAAAATAAAATAAAAAAACCCTTAACATTATTTAAACTCTACATTTGACTTGTTTCCCAACTAGCAGAAGTGCATCTGCACAGTTTGGTTCCAGCAAGAAAGGAATTACCTTGGGAACAGCTGGTCTTTATGGTAATTCCAACTTCATTGACACAAAGCAGCACGGGATATCTCTCAAATAAATCTATTTCAGTAAGATTCCAGTCTGATTTCTAAAACAAAGAGGTCTGGATATGCTTCACATAATCACATAGAACCAGACTTTTAAAAGATCTCTGTACCCACAATGAGGTCCAGATTTACAAGAGAGCTCAGCTCCCATTTAGGCAGGAGAATGAAGGGACAGCTGTTTATAAGAGCTCAGCATATTGGGTTCTGCAGGGTGCTGAGCACTTTTAAAAAGTCTGGCCCTTATTTAGGTGGCTAATTGGGAGTTATTTTGAAAAATCTAGACCCAGTTGTGGGTGCTGATCACTTGAAAATCTGGCCTCTAGAGAATCAGTTGTTCAGGACTCATTTGTACTTCTTAAAAGTTTGTATTATGATTGGGAGAAGGAAGAGGTGCATAGCTTCAGCAATAGTGTCCGGAGGCAGTATACCTCTATAGGACATGAATATCTCCTGGGCACTAGGGGGAGCATGCTGAGAGGCATCCCTTGCTATACATATGAAACAGGTGTAGCCTATGTTCATGCCAGTGCAGCCTGGCAACCCACTGTGGGTGAGGCTAAAGCCCCACCCAGATTTACCTCCTCTGTAGCTTTTAATACCAAGAGCAGCTCAAATTGCCTCCTCCACCACCACCACCACCTCCAGTTCTGTAGACAGTTTATTACTACTTCTTGTATTAATGGGAAGAGTGGCCACAATAAGGTTTCTAATCTGAACCGGACCAAACTTTTTATATAGTACACCCGTTACAAAATTCCTCATGCAGAGAAGTGCTGAGCAGCCTCAACTCTGAAGGATTTAATGTGAATTACAGACGCACAGCCCCTTTCAAGATCAGGGACTACTATGCTATTAGCAAGGAAAAGGTAACATTTCCAAGACAAACATCTCTTCTGTCCTATAGTAAAAGCAGTAAAGTTATGAACACACCTACGTACAGCCGATATAGCAATGTAACTGCTGATGGGCTGACTGTGCTGTTTTTAAAAAAAAAATAATTAAAGCAGGTTAAAAATATTCAAGTTATTTTTAAAAAGGAAGAGGCAAGAATCTTTAGGATCCTGCTTTCACATGTGGCTAATTAATAGATTAAGAAATATTAATTCAGAAATTACCCTGAAAGAACAAAGACTATTTGGGAACTTAACTAAACTGTTCACTTTGTTGTAATTGGTGGTAAATGACAACTAGCTGCTAAAATATTAATTCAGGTTTCATATGCAAAAATAGATCTAATTGTGAAAGAAAACTGAAGTGTAAAATGTTAGTTAAAATCCTCTGAAGAAAGTAAACATAATGCTTATTCTGATTCTTTTTATATCAGAAGCCACACAGTATTTTTTCTGTCTTGCCTGACAGATATGGAGCATATATGGAAATAAGTTTTCTAAATGTACATTTTATGTACAGTAGATGTAAATTATTAATCAGTATCTCAACTAGATATAAATACCAAGAGAGAAGAAATATTGTTGTTGATATGTTTTATTGTTTATTTATTCTTTTTTTTCTCCAACTAAAATGAAGTGCATGGTCATGTTTTTTTCTGCATTATAATATAGCCTTTCATATAACAGTTCCCAGCTCTGGCCAAAGAAAACTTTAAACTTGAATTATAATGTTTGCAAGCTACATCACATAACATACAAAAACTGTCTTAAAGGATTTTAGGATTTGATCCAAACTCCAGTGAAATCAATGGAAAAACTCTGATTGACTTTCAGCCCTCAGTGACATTAATTAGCATTCTACACACAGACCAAATGAAGCATATGGACCTTTGAAAAGAGCAAATTCCTTACAAACCTCCTCATTTTATACTATGGGCTTACTCTTACCTAATCTAAGTGCACTTACTGTATCAAGATAAATAACTAGTCAGAAGGGGAGTAATTTAAGAAGATTATACACAAGATTTCAGACTGCTCTCACCAATGTTTTAGCTATGAAAAGAGTTTTCAAATGTACTGTCAGTGTTGAATCCTCATTGATATCTGTGGGCATTCAATGCATGGAATAAAGTAAAAGTACATCCATCAATGGATTTCAAGAAGGCAGACTTTAGCAAACTCAGGAAGTTGGTAGGTAAAATCCCATGGGAAGCAAGTCTACGGGGAAAAACAATTGAAGAGAGTCGGCACTTTTTCAAAGAGACATTATTAAGGGCACAAGAGCAAACTATCCCACTGCGTAGGAAAGATAGGAAGTATGGCAAGAGAACTCCCTGACTTAACCAGGAGATCTTCAATGATCTAAAACTCAAAAAAGAGTCCTACAAAAAGTGGAGACTCAGTCAAATTACAAAGGATGAATATAAACAAATAACATAGCTATGTAGGGACAAAATTAGAAAAGCCAAGGCACAAAATGAGATCAAACTAGCTAGGGACATAAAAGGAAACAAGAAAATATTCTACAAATATATTAGAAACAAGAGGAAGACCAAGGACAGAGTAGGCCCATTACTCAATGAGGGGGGAAAGACAATAACAAAAAATGTGGAAATGACAGAGGTGCTTAATGACTCCTTTGTTTTGGTTTTCACCAAGAAGGTTGGTGGCAATTGGACGTCTAACATAGTGAATGCCAGTGAAAATGAAGTAGGATCAGAATCTAAAATAGGGAAAGAACAAGTCAAAAATTACTTAGACAAGTTAGATGTCTTCAAATCACCAGGGCGTGATGAAATGCAAACATCAGCTGTAATCCTTATTATTTGTATTAAGATAATCATAGGTAACACAATCAAGGATCAGGGTCATTTTGTGTTAGGTGCTATACTGACAAGAAAGAAGACAGTCCTTGCTCCAGGGACCATACAGTCTAGGTGTGTGTCAGGATATTTAGCGGGCTAAAACAGACAAACAGACTGTGAGGGAGGCTGAAATGACAAAATGAAGAGTGTCAGAAAGAAAAAAAAAATGGCTTGTTTCTTGCCTAAACAATGCCAGCTGGGTAGCAATTTTTAGGTGTAATCCTTGAACGGGTTTCCTTTTTCAAGATGATTCCTCAATTGAGTTTCGTGGATGGTTCTGAACTAACCCAAGGCCAGGAGAGGGACCAAAAGTGACGGACATAGAGCAGCCATTTTGAGAGATTTTGATGAGTTTCTAGGGCTGATTGGGAGGATGAGGGCCATGTTGCCAGAAAGGCAGCGCTGTGTGTATAAAATGGGAAACATATGGTTCATATTCATGTTAGTGCATTATACATTAATGTAAACTTTAATTTTAGAAATATTTTCAATCTGGCCACCTGATATCAGGCATTTCCCCATTTACTAAAATAAATAGGGAAGGCATGCAGGATCTGCCCCAATATCCACAAAGCAGCACGAAAAACAGCGTATGTTGTTAAGGCCTCTCATATCAAAGAGTGCATGTCTATGCAATTCTCTCTACAAGTCATAAACTCCAACTTAAAAGAATTCTCTGCTGTATAAGCAGGAAATGCAATTTGCCATTCTTCAAACTTCATTAATATTCAGCCTTTTTTCCCTCCAAACTTGATCAGAGACTAATTACATGCAAAGTTTGACTGTCTAGGATTTGTTTGGTTATCTGTATGAAGAAAAGTGGCAACTTTTTTTTTAATTGGAAAAGTGTATTTTTTCACTCATCTAGAATCCAAGAACACAACACAAGGAATGTTTCACAAACTGTACAGAGAAAGAGAGAGAGAGAAAGAACCTTTGTCCAGACACCATGGATGGAAATTTCATTCCCAAAGGAGAGTTTTTCAGAAAGCTACAAGCATATGAATTTAGGGGTAATTCAGGAAACATTGCAACATTAACTATAGTGTTTGCTGCCAAGTGAATGTTATAATGCATCCATACTGAGCTTCGTTTGACATCTACTAGCTCATCTATTCAAGAGAAATGAAACTTCCATTATTTCACGTTTCTTGTTATTGGCTGCTCCTCTCTATTCGGCATCATCTACCTCCTTGAAATTCTTCCTTAGGCACCTTAAGCTCATATACTGTACCAATAATACATTAGGGTAGAGCGGGGAATGAATGCTGTATCCTTTTGTGTCCAAGCCATAATTCTGAAGCCTAAGGCTATGTCTACACTGCACACCGATGGTGGCAGTGTGTAGGGTATACATAACTACACACTGCTGTGAAAAGCAAGTTGCATCCACACTGTGGTGTGTAGCTACATCCACCAGTGAAAGGGACCTGCTGGAACCTTTCCCCACTGCATTCCCACTGCCAGAGCCTTTCCCTGCTGCTGGAGCCTTTAACTATGTTGTTTAGGAAAGGCTCAGACAGCAGGGAGACAGTGGGACACTATATTGCTAAAAAATAGGAGTAAAGATGGAGGAGGTAATGCTTGGATTTGTAGAGAGCCAGCCAGGGTACATACCCACAAGGTTCAGGCATACCTTTACTCTACTCACCTTATTCTAATGCTATTCAATGAGCTTTCATTTTGTTCTGTCAACATTTGTATTATACATATACATTTGTGTGTGTATGCTCACACATACTTTGTACTTACGTAGCATCTTCAATCTGAAGAGCTCCATGTTCTTAACAAACATTAATGAAAATACTTGTGAAATAAGGAAGTATTTTTATTCCTATTTTACAAACAGAGATAAACTGACTCGTCCATGGTCACTCAGTAAGCTTCCTGAATCCAAATCTCCTGGCTCCCCTACTAACACATGCCTCTATTCATATATAGGATCCAGTATGGAAACACTCACTGCTGGGTGTGGTGCTTACTAAACATGAGTAGTTCAACTGATGGTAGTAAGCACGTTGCTGGGTAGTTAGTACAACAGTAAATTAAAAAGCTGGTTAGAAAATAGTTTATTTCCTTGCCAAAATTTTTGACTTTTTGTTAAAAAAAATAATAATTTTTTTTCCAACCAAAAACTGAAAAAATTGTGGTGAAAACAGCCAAAACCCACAAGATTTTCAAGTGAAAACAGTCAAAAAACAAACAAACAAAAAAGTTCAGTTTTCATCCAAAAATACCCAAAGAGGCTTTTGGCTTTTTAATGAAAGATCAAAAATTTTTGAGGAAGGCAGACACTTGCAACAACCAACCAACCAATCAACAATACTACTACTAATAATTTGGTCAAAACCAATTTTCCTTTGCAAAAATATTAGACCACCTCTAAATATGTTTGTCAGATAAGATAGTATAGGCAATAAATACTGGACCAGTTCACAGTATAGAACTACAAAGGAAAACATGTTTTATTTGTGGCCTTTAATTTCCTCATTTAAGAACGGCCATACTGGGTCAGATCAATGCTGCATCTAGCCCAGTATCCTGTCTTCTGACAGTAGCCAATGCCAGGTGCTTCAGAGGGAATGAACAGAACAGGTATTCATTAAGTGATCCATTCCCTCTCGCCCATTCTCAGCTCTGGCAAACAGAGGCTAGGGTCACTTCAGAGCATGGTTTTGCATCCCTGCCCATCCTGGCTAATAGCCATTGATGGATCTATCCTCCATGAAATTATCTAGTTATTTTTGGAACCCTGTTATAGTGTTGGCCTTCACAACATCCTCTGTGAAAGAGATCCTCAGGTTGACTGTGTGTTCTGGGAAGAAATAATTCCTTTTATTTGTTTTAAACCTGCTGCCTACGTGCAAGTACATTATATCCACTGGATCACCCTTGTCCACATGCTTTGACCCCCCCCCCTCAAAGAATTCTAGTAGATTAGTAAGGCATGATTTGTACCGTTTTTAACGTTGAAAAAAATCAGGTCTTGCTAATTTACAGTTTTGCTTATAATCTTTGGAGAACAAATGGGATTATAACCTCACAAGTAACAGGAGACTGAAATCTGACCACCACAAGAGGGGAAGGATTTTTTAGAATGTTTAAAACTCTTGTTTTTACTGATTTTGCCCATTGTGCCACCTAAATTCCTTCACTGGCTTCCTCTTCTGCATTCCATCACATGCAAAGTCTTGCCATTGCCTTCAAAGCCATTCATGACTGTATTTCCCTTCTTATCTAATTGTATTTCACTATTGCACACGTTGTAGCTGTAGCTGTGTCAGTCCCAGGATATTTGGCGGACAAGGTGGGTGAGGTAATATTTACACTCTTGAATGAACTCACACAGGAAAATGATAAAAGACAAAAACATCCCTCTACTGTGGGTGACCACTCTTCACAACGTGATCACTCTAGATCTGACCTATCAGTACTCATCCTCAAAGGAAACCTGCACAACACTTTCAAAAGATGAGCCTGGGAGTTTAAATTCATTACTCTGCTAGACTCTAAAAACCATGAATTGAACAGAGACACTGGATTTATGACTTATTGCCACAATCTGTAACCCATTATCCCTCTCTTTTTGTCCTATGACTGCAGAGGTGTTAACAGGCCACTCTAAATTGAATGATCCCTTACAATATGTGCCAATTACTTATGCTAAACAATCTGTTCCACCTTGCATTTTGCTTTGACTCTGGGGGTACCTTTCCCAGACCCGAAGAAGAGCTATGTATGGCTTGAAAGCTTTTCTCTCACCAGCAGAAGTTGGCCCAATAGAAGATATTACCTCACACATGTCTCTCTGTATTTCACTTTGCCACTCTCCAACCTTGTCTGCTCTGCTAGTGACCCCAGCCTCAATGCACCATTTCTCCCATGCCAACGCCATGAGCTCTCTCCCATGCCAATGTCTGCACAGGCAGCTTGAAACACCCTCAAACTTTGGCAGAATCAAAGTCCATTACCTGGACCCCGTTCCAAATGTCATAGCAAGCACTAGGTCTATGCATCAAACCAGTACTCTGAATGTAAACATCACTACACTGAGGTCTTATATCCAGATCTGAATTTTGAGGCTAAAGGTCTTGTCTAAAGTGATTTAAAGAAAAAAGGATTGTGATTCATACAGCAGTTGCTATGTAATCAAACTGTATCTTATCACTATTTAATACCTGATCCTGCACAATGCTGCATGCTCTCATCTCACTTCAGAACCAATGGATTCGATGGGAGTTAGGGTGCTCTGCCCCGGCAAGACTGTGCCCTTATGTAGGCATTAATAATGGATAATAATAGTTACTTTTTTATTATTAATAAGTCAGAAAAATCTACTTTTTTGCTTAAAGCTCTAATTTTGCTATGTGGCATCTTGAAAACTATATTAAAATGCTTTAAAATAAAACATTTTAACTATTTTATATCCATTTTAAAATCAGTGTTTTAAGATATTACACTTATTGCTGAAAAACTACACTTAACGGAAGGCACTAAAGAGAAATTATCATTCTGAATGACTATACCACAATTTTTCAGAATACATCTCAGGAACAGAATCACATAGTGTAATAAATCTATAGACACCACAGGACTTTTATTAGTTGCACAGCTTCTAGAGAATATGAAGAAAAAATACATGATTTAACTGGTGATTGTAAACATGCACTGTATTTAATGAAAACTTTCATTTTTTTGATATAAATTCAATTTAATTTTTTTTAAATGGAGAGAGACTATATCAGATACCTTCATCTCAATTTGTTTGGTGTCTAGATTCTGAAAAAGCAGCTTTACTCTTGTTTTTCCATCGTCTGAAGACCCCTTGAGCTGAGAGAATTTAAACCTCCAGACCACATTCTGCAAAAAAAAAACAAAACAAAACAAAATGTTAATTAGGACTCTTTGACATTACACTCTTATACCCAAAACATTGCATTATTGAGCAATTTTGATCCAACATTGAGAAGTTAAATGTAATGTAAAATAAATGACGGATTAATATATTTCAGGCAAGAGGATGGTTGCATAATAAACACAATTTATCCACTCTACTTCATACATAACAGCAAAAAAGATACAATTTTTAGTACTTTCCTACCCATGTAAGGGTGTTTAGAGATCAGGGTAAAATTCTGTGCCTATTGAAGTCAATGGGAGTTTTGCCATTGACTTCACTGAGACAGGCTTTCACCACAGACCTTAAATCTCTCAAGCCTCACTTGGCTCATCTGTACAATGAGGGGAATGATACTTCCCCACCTTACACCAGTATTGCAAAACTTAATTTTAGTGTGTTAAAGTCGTTTGAAATCCTTAGATGAAATGTGCTACAGAAATGCAAAGCACTATTGTGTGTATTATTCAATCATTTGTAAGCCAAGAATCCCCAGGTCTGTGCCAGCCTCAGGTTTCTTACATAGCAATACATGGAGCTATGCTACAAGTGAATCACTGGATTTACTGGGTTTTTTGAAAAAATTACAAAGAGAGACGTATCAACATTGGGAAATTAATTGTTAAAAATCACTGTAATTTTCTGTACTTCTCAAAATGTTTTCCACACATTGGTCTTGGAGTCAGAAATGTAAAAAAATGAAACCAAACAATCAGAATACAATTTCCTTCTGATGTTTTTGTTACCTCCAATAACATTAATGGATATGTGTATGCACACTGAGGTGAGACCAGATCCCTGGGAGCTGGTGGAGGAAACATGAATCATTCCCAGTTGAATGCTTTGAAAGCCATTAAAATGAAATAATGGCAGAAAAGCAGTTTACTGTGTTCTTATTTTTTAAAAAAAAAATCTGGCTTTTTAAAAAAATCCACATTTGAAAGATGTTTTCTTCCTGTGGACTAGCAATATGTCTTGCCTGGAAACAGCAGACATTTTGACTGAATATTTTTCAATATTTGGAAGATAATACTGATTGGATTTCAACCTGGGTGGCTGCTCTGTGGTTGCAGCTCCAATTAGAGCGGGAAGAAATGCCAAGTCCTCTTCAGCAGAGGTTAGATTATTTTCACTCACCCAAAAGATGGATGTACTGGATAGCTTTGAACTACTCCCTGCAAACTGGACTCCTGATACATGTGGTTAGTAAAATCAAGAAGAGGAGCATTAAGTTATTTGTTATTTAGATGATTGATGCTTGCTTACTAGAGAGCAGGGTCTCGGCTTCCCTTAAATGAGTAACGAAAGAAATGATTGCTTAACATTGTTGTTAATTATTACATCAGAGTCTTCATATTCCCTTGATGATGATGATATATTTATATTATCTTAGTGCCCAAATGCTCCAATCAGTATTGGAGCTACAGCACGCTGGGTGCTGTACAAATATAGAAAGAGACATAAGCCCCAAAGTCTTATAATATAAAGAAAAAAACAGACAAAGGTTAGGGAATGAGAACACACAAGCAAATCAACCTGGTGAAGAATTGGCACAGCTTTGTTAGTTACACGTACTCTATTTTTTTTTTAACTGGAGGAAGGGATATAGGAAAGGAGGAATAAGAAAAGGATAGAGCCACGTTCTTGGCTTCAAGACGGTATGGGGTTTGCATTGGTCACACTGGGTGATAAGCTCCTCCTAGCGATGGACAAAGATTAACTGTCAAGTTGATCAAAAGTCAACTGAAAAAGATACCAGACTTATCTATATGGTGTGGGGATATGGTGGCTTTCACAGGGCTCTGAATGGTCTCTAATCCTTTGAATGGGAGTGAAAGGGTATTAGATAAGGACCTCGATCAGAAAAGTGTTGAGAGGAGGCAGAAAACCCTAATTCTCTCTTTCCGTCCCCCCCAACCTCCAGCTCAGCTGAGCCAGCAGTACGTAGTACCCCAGATTTCCTAACACAATAGCTCTACTGCTCTAAAGCATATGCTAGCCAAGACTCAAACCACAGTACAAAGTAGCTGGACAACCAGAATATGTTCCAAAGCTATCATATTACAGATTAGTTGCTGCTATCCATTGCTGCCTCAGCAAAATCAGCAACTATGGGCAAAGAAATGCTTTTTCTCTCCTGCACTGTCCTGTGGGGAGCCGATATTTCCTGTCTGCAGAAAAACACTGGATTGGGGTGGGGAGCAGTGGCCCTTTCCTGTCATCTTTCCTCTTCCTGAAGTTAAATGATTGAGGAACCACCATGCAGAACCACCTGACAACCCCAGTGAAGGGGGTCTTAGGTACCCTGGCATGAAACAGGATTGGGCTGATGAGAAGTCTCTCTGAAGGCAACAAACAATGTAGGGGAAAGGAGACATTTTTTGAAGGAGAGGGATGACTATGCAAAAAGCCTCAGCTCAATTCCACAGAACACTCATGGCCAATGCTTAAGGTTGAAATAGAATTGTGAATCCAACTACCTTCTGCATAGATTTGTATGCAGACAACATGGCAAGCTGCTCCCAGCAAGGCCCTCTAGTTTCCCTTAGTGTCATAAGAGAATTGTACTTTCTGTTAATGTGTCAATGTGAGATTAGTATTGAGGTTGAGCATTTTTCTGCAACGTCTTCCCCCTAATACATTGAATTAGTCAGGGCAGCATGTATTGATCAGGTACTCTGATCTGCCATTAAACACTGATTAAGGTAATGTTTCCCTTTTTGCTCTTGAAAACGGATGGGATAATTTGATAATTTAGTCTTCAGAAGAGAAGAGTGAGGGGGGATTTGATAGCAGCCTCAACTGCCTGAAGGGGGGTTCCAAAGAGGATGGATTTAGACTGTTCTCAGTGGTGGCAGATGACAGAACAAGGAGCAATGGTCTCAAACTGCAGTGGGGGAGGTTTAGGTTGGATATTAGAAAACACTATTTCACTAGGAGGGTGGTGAAGCACTGGAATGAGTTACCTAGGGAGGTGGTGGAATCTCCATTCTTAGAGGTTTCTAAGGCCCCACTTGACAAAGCCCTGGCTGGGATGATTTAGTTGGTGTTGGCCCTGTTTTGAGCAGGGGGTTAGACTAGATGATCTCCTGAGGTTTCTTCCAACCCTAATTTTCTATGATTCTATATTAGGTCAGCCATTTTTCTGTATCAAACCTGCAGCTCTATATTCTAAATTAATATATTTTAAAAAGTCTTGCCTGAAATTTGTGGACAGTTCTCCATTGACTGTATAAACCGTTATTTTAGATGTTGTTTCTTTTTCAATTTTTAAAAGGCTCCCTGTCCTCTTAGTTAGTAGAAGTAGGAGACGGTCATACCAAAACTCATTGAAACTAAACAGGAAAATATAGCCAGGTGACACCATTTCCCCAAGTGACTTGTTGATGTTTGTAATGTGCTGGGTAGAGTTCTTCAGGGAGGCATTTAATTTTCATTTCACACTAGTGTTCAGAATATAGGACAGGAAAACAAAGGCTAAGGTTATTATTTTTTAAAAAAAACTATCAATATTTATTTTATTTATTTGGTAATATTCATCCAAAGGATCCCAAAATGCTCTCCAAACTTTAATTTTACCGGAATCGCTTTGATTCTCACTGAATTGCAGCCAACTGTGGAGTGGAATGCAGAATCTGTTTGACAGTACCTAACGGCACTATGACAACAATTTAGCATAAGAAGTGTACAGAAAAGCCATAGCCAACTGAAACTGCTGAAATAAGAAAGGTATGTAGAATGTATTTGTGAAGGCCAATGCAATGTAATTAATACCAATGCTTTTCCAAGAAAGAAAGAAGAATGTGAATTTACAGCTCTTGAAATTGTATACCCTAGTAAATAATACTGCATGCGCTATGGAATTATTCCAGATTTATACCAGCATCACTGAGAGCAGATCCTAGTCATGAAGTCTTTAAGCAAAGCTACTTTCAAATTACAGATACATATTCTAAAAAACAAATACTTTGGTCCATATTTCAAAGAAGGGCATATTTTTGCTTTCATCTAAATCCAAAATGTTTCGATCAACTTCCTTCACACATGTTTAAAAAATATAGCTCTGTTCTAAGAGTAAGCCCTCAGTGTTAAGGTTAAAAGTTTGTTTGTTTATTTATTTATTTACTTATTTATTGCCAGAGTTACTGTGTTGCTAAAAACACAGATCCTCAGCTGGTGCAAATCAGCATAGTTCTGTTAAAGTAAAAGGACTTACACCAATTTATCTAAGCTCAGGAGTTCGCTCACAAAATGCAATAAGGTTCGCATTAAATTTTAATTGAATTGTGGAACATTTTGCTGGCTTTGTATCCTCTGCAGATGTAGAAAGTGGCTCTCTCTGCACTATTGCAGCTTCAGTAGACAGGGGTCTGCTACTGCCTTCTCCCTTCTCCATCCACATTAGGAAATCTAACACCAGCATCAGTAGAGCACAAGGACCAGACTTTGCTGTGTCTTGCAAAGCTAGAAGGGAAAGGAAGGTTTCTAACATCTTCTCCTTGCTTCTTGAAACTCCACATAGGGCTAAGCCCAATTCAGTCTTTTAATTGCCTTATGGTACAGGGATGGTTTACTGTTCTCCTAAACACACAGGTTCAAATCACACACCACTTCATTTTCTCAAGATCAGTAAACCGCAGTCCATCTTGTGTTTTTTTGGGAGGTGAAACCTTAGAAACTGACACCTGGGTTAAAAATCCAATGGCTTTTCTTTTGTTTGTTTCCTGTAAAAATAATCATTTGTCTTGGTGTCCTTGGCCAAAATGCCCCCTTCCACGCTTATGGCACAGGTGGGCTATCCCTTTCCAATTCACAGCTGGGTGCATTTCAGTGTGGGACCCTATCAACAGACTTTGTAACATGTTTTGGGATCAAAAGTGCTAGGTAACTGTAAAATATTATTAAAACAAAACTCATTAATGGTAGAATAGAACAGATTATGTTTTTAGCTCCTTTTCCTCTTACCTTTGTTTTACTGTCAAAACAGGTGAATCCCAAGGCAAAGTCAATTGTGAAACACAGGGTTACTCCTTGCCAGCTGCACATATATGTTTTAGACTGGAAAAGATATTAATGTTGAGAATAAAGTTTTATTATCATTATTATTTTTATCCAATAACAGTACATCCTATTTTCTGTTTGTGACAAGATACCAAGCCTGTAACCCTAGAAGAGAATTACAGCAGTCTATTGATAAAAAAATTAAATTCTGTAAAAATAATATAAATTTACAACATATTATCTGTTCACTTAGTCTGTTTTTAGGGTTTTTTTTCAAAACAGTTCTTTAGAACCTGGCCTGATCTGACCTATGCATATCCACTACAAAATGAAAAACTAAATAATCCAAACTAAAAAGAACCATTTGTAAAATCCTCTGAGAGAGATTTTGGAAGACTACTTAGAACTGACTTGAAAGGCTAAATCGATTATATAATAATTGGTTCTCACACGGTTTCTAACAAACTTTGTGTACATGGCAACTGTCTAACTATGACATCAGTATCTGCCTGCTTCACCTCTCTGTCTACTTTAACCTTTGAAAATAGTCTTTTTGATTTTGCAAGATTTCTTTGAGCCTTGTAAAACTACGGTAAGGTGCCACCACAGTACCAATGGTTATTACTAAACTAAATTACTGCTCTCTTGTCAGCTGCTGAAATATGAATGTTAATTCTTTGACCTCTTTTTAGGTTAAAAAGAGTTTGAGGTTAAACTTATGAAAGTGTTTTACAATTAAAAGTCTATTCACATTTAAATTTACCTCTGTCCACATCTCTAATAGCATTGGTATTGCAGTTACCGACCAAAATACACAGTGTGCACATTTAACATATAATTATGTCTTCATGTGAACTGGATTCAGACTGTAAAGACAGGCAGTCTTCAGCACTCTTGGCTATAAATTTAAAAAGGAGCTTGAAGGTTTTCACATTGACATCAACAGCAAAAATCCCACTGACTTCACTGTATAGAGCTTTCCAAAATGTTTAATATAGCCTCTTGATTTACTAAAAGCCGGAGATTTTCCAAGGGAACAATACCTGGTTCTCACATTAACGTCTCATAAGAAGCAATGTCATCTCATCTTTAAAGATTTGTTTATTTAATATTTTATATCTGGATAATATTTTTGAAATGCCAGACCTCAAAAAAGAGGTTCTAACAAATGAATGGTTTGTAGGAAATTGGTAAATTAATAAAACTCTAGGTAGAAAGTTGATCCTTTTGGTATTTTTTTTTAAAAAGTAGTAAAGCTTGAGATGTTGAAAAATAGACATTTTGACATATTCTTGAATTTTAGTATTTATTGCTTTTGAAGTTTCTCATTCCAATATTTAAAAAAAATCTTGTTATGATAAAAAATACAAATTTTTGTCAAACTTAGTGATATTCTAACATAAAAGGAACTTCAACTGAGTTACAACATTGACATTTTATATAGCTACGTTTTTAACGGTTGCACAGTTGATGTAATTCATCTATCAGTACTAGAGTTGGTTGAGTAATGGGAAAAAAGATTTGCGAATAAGCAGTTTGATTTTGATTTGCTGCTGTCTGTGGATCATACTATTGGCAAGAATATTAGTGACTGACATTAAATTATTAACAGGTTTACGAGTCTCCAGAATTTCATATATTCATTATAAAATGTCATGAATTGTTATTCACCATTTGTTCTACATTATTCTTCAACTGAAAAGATTCTGTCATCCAGGGCATGATTCAGCAAATCACTTAAACACTTGCTTAACTTTATAAACATGTTTTTAAATAAGGAAGCTGAAAAAAATGGCACATACATAACCAATTAGTGAATACTAAAAGTGAGCAGTTCACAAAGAATTAGCCTGAAATATTTGGTGAATATTGAAGAGTTATGCACCTAACAGAACTGGTTTGCAAATGACTTGCAAACTAAAATACAAAACAAAACCAAAAAGACAAAATGTGTTGCTTTTTCAGTTTGATAAATATAGTGCCATAGATCTAATCAGGAGCAAACTTCATTAAAGATATGACATAGTTTTGTCCCAGAAAACATCTTTCAACAGAAATACTTTGGGTTTAGCTATATTTATTAGGGGAGAAAGTTGATGTTTAACCTGAAAGGTTACACATTGCAAATGCTCACTGACTTAGAATCTGAATAATCTTCAAAGGCCTTATCTTGGAGGTTATTAAACGCTTTCATGATGTGGATCACATATTAAAAGAGATCTTGAGAGGATCACCTCCTCTCCCATTCACCAAAGCATAGCCCACCATCCCTTTCCAGTCATGACTGTGACAACTACCTTCCTTTATGTTTGTGATTGCACAACATCCCTCTGGATGATTACAGCAATCACCAACATGGAAATTTAATATTAGGCACCCATTTAGTCTACTTTTAGTTGTCTTTTAATGTCTTTTACTGAAATCAATAGAAATTAAAGCCTAAACACTTTTGTGGATCTGGGCCTATGTCTCTAGCTAGCTCTTGGCAGGTCCTAAGTAATGTTCCACAGACTACAGTTTGAGAACTCCTAGGAGAGTTATTGACAGAGGAGAAAAAAATAGTGTCCCTGGTGTCACTGGCCCTTTAAAGGGAAAGAGGCCAGTACACCTGTGACTTGTCAGCTCACTCCAATTGGGCTTAAGGGAGGGCTCTGAGATGGAAGAGAGACTGGTTGAGTCTGAGCTGCCTGAAAGCACTGACAGAGAAACAGAGAAGGTTGGGTAAGAGCTGCCTGAGGAGGGAAAGGAGAGACCGGAGTGGGAGGGGGGAGAAGTAGGAGGAGAAGCAGCAGCAGCAGGCAGCTGGTGCAGAGAGCCACTGGGAAGAGCAAAAGGTTAACGATGAGGGCTGCCCAGAGCTGAGGAACCCTTGCCAAGTTAAAGGAAAGCTCATGCAGAGGCCCTGATGAAGAAGGGGAGGAAGCAGGTTAATGGTGAATCTCAGAAGAGTTAGGGAGGGAGGCCTGGCTGAGTGGGACACCTGACTTGGGGCTATGGGGAATGTATCGCAGGAGAGAAGCGGGTTTCGTAACTCTCAATTTGATCGCCTGGAGAGTGAGACCCTGAAACAGGTGCTTAAGAGACTGGGACAGAATGATCAATGACTCTGGTGGGTGATCTGGAATGGTCACATTTAAAAGGGATTGAAGAGCTGCTGTGTTATGATCTTGTTTTACTTTGGGGATTTGAAAGAAATTGTTTTTACTAAGAGGGATCTGTGGACTATGGCACTTTATAAATAAAAGAGTTTGAATTTGCCATCAAGAGACAATATTCCTTTGTATGGGTAAATTCCAAAGGGAAACTGGCAGTTATTTGTCATGCCCCAGCCTGCTTCAAGAGGGTGCTCAAGGAAGGCTCCACCTTGTAACATATAGGTTATAGTTAAAATATCTTCCTTGCTTTTATGAAACAACATTTTGTGAACTGGATTCTGACACCTGCTTATTAGATGTAACTCAGGGCATGTATGTGTAAGTTAGTGCAATTTTTCACTTGGCCCAAAGTAATTTATTTCAAGATTTCTCATTAAAAACAAATTTCAGACACACCGGAATATTTTAATGTTGCGTTTTCCTCAATGTGAACCTTCTGCCTGTAAAAGCAACCCATCACCACAAAGTGGTGCTCCATAAACAGCCACACCATTACAATGACATACTATTTTTTCCCACAGGACCCAAAATTCAGTGCACAGGATGGACCTGCTCAGGGAATAAATCCAGGTTGTGTTGTTAAGGAAGCTGTTATCTGTAGAGCCACTGCCTCATTTGTTGCAGAAATTGGAAAATGTGTAGTGAAGGAGGGTGAGGAATTTAGGAAGAGAAAGGATGGTCCCATGGGTGGGGCATTTGAATGCTGCCCTAGAGAACTGGATTCTATCCCTGATTCTGCCATATAGTTCCTGTGTGATGCTAGTCAAGTTGCTTAAATTCAACATTTCACAGGTGGTCATTAATTTTGCATTCCTTACTTTCCTGAAGACTAACTTCAGACCCTGTGTCCTGTCTTGCACTGAGCACTCAAAGCTGCTACAGAAATCAATGGGAGCTGTGCTTTGAACATATAAAGTACTCTGGAAAATCATGTCCTAGGATACCCAAATTTAGAGGATACTTTTGACTTTAATTTCTCTGTGCCTCAGTTTCCCATCTGTAAAATGGGGATAATAATATCCCCCATCTTACAGAGGTGTTGTGAAAATAAATTCACTAGTAGTTTTGAAGCATTCAGATACTATAGAGATGAGTGCTATAAAGAAGCTCATGAGAAAATTAATGTCTGTCTTTAGAGCATGGTTCAGATAAGGCAGAGGTGGGCAAACTACAGCCCATGGGCCACATCCTGCTCAGCCTTGGGCTAGACATGCTCAGGGCAGACAGAATCTCTGGGGACTGTAGCTCTTAAAATCTTAAGAAGTCTTTACTGACTATGTGCAAACTTCAATTTTCAAAGGCTTAGAATTTAGACAAATCTGAGAAGATTTTCATAAGGATGATAAAAGACACACCCTGGACATAAACACCGTCCCCTGCAAAATTTCAAGCTGCCACTCCAAAGCATTAAGGTGTGCAAAAACATTTCAAATGAAAGGTCACCAAGATTTTAAACTTGGCCAAAATAATGTATTTTTCCTTAGCCTTGTTCTTGGAAACAGATGAACTATTTTGCTGAAACTTCCAAAAATATTACAGCTTCAGGCATTCACTGGGCATGGACAAGTTCAGTCCAAACAGTAAAAAAATAGCAGATTTATAATCAGCTGAAAAATAGGGTTTCATAATGAAAAGAGTCTGGCAGCCCTGATAAGAGGTTGTGCTATCACACTTGCCTATAACATGTACTGAATACATTATTACATTCAGTGAATATAGCACCCAGAGGCTCTGCTCATGAATGAAGCCTTACTGTTAGACACCATACAAACATAGAAAAACAACATCCCTGCCCTGAGAAAGCTTACAACGTAAGAGAAATGACATATGAAGGGTGAGGAAGAGGGATAGCAAATGGCCTACAAGTTTCTTTGTACATAAAAACTGGAACAGGTGCAGAGAGGAGCTAGTAGGATGATCAGAGGACTGAAGGGCCTATCTTATGTGAGGAGACTAGAAGATCATGGCTTGTTTAGTCAAGCAAAAAGAAGGGTTAGAGAAGAGAATATTGTTCTCTATAAATACATGGGGTGAATACCAGGAAGGGTGAAGAGCTATTTAAACTAAAGAACAATATTGGCACAAGAACAAATGGATATAAATTGGTCTTGAATAGGGTGAGCAAGTGTCCGGTGTTCGAAAAAGGACCCTGGCAGCTCCAGTCAGTACCGCCAACCGGACCATTAAAATTCTGGTCAGTGATGCTGCGGAGCTAAGGCAGACTAGTCCCTATCTGTCCTGGCATGGCGCTGCACCCTGGAAGCGGCCAGCAGGTCTGGTTCCTAGGCGGGGGGGGCATGGGACTCTGCGCACTGTCCCCTCCCCGAGCACCAGGTCTGCACTCCTATTGGCCAGGAACCATGGCTAATGGGATCTGGGGGGGCGGGGGGAGTGCCTACGGGCAACAGCAGCGTGCAAAGCCATCTGCAGTACCTCTGCCTAGGAGCCGGACCTGCTGGCTGCTTCCAGGGCACAGTGTGGAGTCAGGACAGGCAGGAAGGCTCCCTTAGCCCCCCCGCTGCACCGCTGACCGGGAGCCATGGAGTTAAGCCCATGACCCAACCCCAAACCCCACCCCAAACCCAGAGCCCCCTCCTACACCCAAACCCCTCATCCCTGACCCCATCCCAGAGCCCACACCCCCAGATGGAGCCCTCACCCTCACCTTCCCACACCCCAACCCCCTGCCTCAACCCGCAGCCCCCTCCCACACCATGAACCCCTCATCCCCAGCCCCAGCCCAGAACCCACCCCTCCAGACAGAGCCCTCACCCCCTCCTGCACTCCAGCCCTCTGCCCCACCTCTGGAGCCCCTTCCTGCACTCCAAACCCCTCATCCCCAATCCCAATCCCACCCCCTCCTGCACTCCAGCCCGCTGCCCCACCACTGGCGCCCCATCCTGCACTCCAAACCCCTCATCCCCAATCCCAATCCCACCCGCTCCTGCACTCCAGCCCTCTGCCCCACCTCTGGAGCCCCTTCCTGCACTCCAAACCCCTCATCCCCAATCCCAATCCCACCCCCTCCTGCACCACAGCCCCCTGCCCCTGCCCCGTGAAAGTGAGTGAGGGTGGGTGAGAGTGAGCCACAGAGAGAGGGGAAATGTAGTGAGCAGGGGGGCAGGGCCTCAGGGAAGGAAAGGGGCTAGGGTGTTCAGGTTTGTGCAATTAGAAAGTTGGCAACCTTACTCTTGAACAAACTCAGGTCTGAAAGTAGAAGAAGGTTTCTAACCATCAGAAGGGTGAGGTTTTGGAACAGATTTCCAATAGGTGCTGCGGGGGCAAATAACTTAGGCCTGGTCTACACTAAGGGGGGGGGAGGTCGAACTAAGGTACGCGACTTCAGCTACGTGAATAGCGTAGCTGAAGTCGAAGTACCTTAGTTTGGGCTACTCACCCGTCCAGACGCCGCGGGAACGAAGTCCGCGGCTCCCCCGTCAACTCCACCACCGCCACTTGCTCCGGTGGAGTTCCGGAGTCGATGAGAGCGCGTCCGGAGTTCAAACTATCGCGTCTAGATTAGACGTGATAGTTCGAACTCCGAGAAGTTGAACGCCGCCCATCGACCCGGCAGGTAAGTGTAGACCTACCCTTTGTTTTAAGAGAGAGCTGGACACATTTATGAGTGTGATTGTACAATGGGGGTGTTTGAGATGGTAGGGGGCAGGGCTCAGCTGCCCTTGGGCTCACTTCCGGTTTCCATTTTATGTTCCTAAAAGCTCATGCTTCAAGGTTTCAGCTGTCCAGCTTCAGGGGCAGGAAGGGATTCCCCCCCTCCACACACACACACACACACACACACACTCCCCCAATGTTTTCTGTTTTTGTTTTGTTTCTCTCTCTCTCTTCTGATCAATCAGGATGGCCACTGTCGGGGATGGGACATTGGGCAGGGTGGGCCAAGGCTCTCAGCTGGCACCGAGCATTCTCTCTCTTAGGTACTTTTCTGGCTGCTTCTAGCTCACATGCTCAGTGTCTAACTGATCACAATATGTGGCATTGGAAAGACATTTCCCCCTGGCTCAGATTGGCTGTGACCCTGGGGTTTTTTCACCTTCCTTTGCAGCATGTGGGTGCTAGTCATTTGCCAGGATTATCATTTCCCTGCCACTGGGGGGCCTCAGACACTGGTGCACCTCAGTCCCTGTTCTCTGCCTGTGGTACATAATCATCTAGTCTCCTGTGGGCTGTAATACTTTAGTCTAATTTCAGTTGCATTTACTGTGCTGGGCGGTGTTGGTGGGCTGTGATAAACAGGAGGTCAGAATAGATGATCTGGTGGTCCCCTCTGGCCTTAAACTTTAATGACTCTACATATACTTTTCTCTTGCAGGTTCAGACTCTTAGTACTGCACTTCATACCATCCGGCCAGACTGCCTCTTCTCAATGTAAAATTTATGGGGGACAAAACTGAGCCTTAATTAGAAAGTGTGATCAAAGAGCCCCTGACATTCTTCCAGGAAAACCTGCAGAAAACCCAGCTCAGCTGGCAACCACACTGTGAATCTGTCTAGAGAGCAGGCAGGATAAAAGGGAAGGGAACTGAACTAACAAAACTCATATTAAGGCTATTTCAGAAACTCTAGGATGCTGCCAACAATGCAGAGCACAAGCTGGACTTCAGGAGACCCACAACTGGACAGATGCATTGGGAATCCTCACTAGCCTGCTGTGGCATGAACATTTAGAAAACTCGTTACATGGTCATAATTTGTATTACAGGTTCTATCCTAGAACTTATTTTTCTTTCTTTCTGAATTATAAATAACTGGAAATGTGCCTTGATAATCTGAAGTTTCAGTGATTGTATAAATACTAATTCCATCAATAGTTTAACGGTATCTTAGTGATGACTGACTAATTTTCAATAGATAAAAGCATACCGTTTAAAATATAGCTTGTTAGGATTAGGAGTTTTTCTCAGCTCCCCTTCTGCTCAACACCTGCAGATCCAGAATGTTTTACAAAATATTATTTAAAATCTATATTTGCTAATTATGTTGACGGTTTGGAGGTAACATTCAGAATAATAGCTGAGCATGCAGGATTTAGAGTGAAGAAGAAAATGTAATTTATCCAGCACAGTTCCAGACAGCATCAGAGAGTTCACTATATTTCATACTCTAAGATATTTTTTGCAAAATAAAATCTCCCCTGAACAAAATGAGATTCAGTGACACTGCTCATGTAAGAGTGAAAAATACATTGAGAAAAGTGCTATTGTATAGATTCATTTTAATAGAACTGACCTGCAGAACTCTATTTAGTGCTCTGGTTACCAGTGCCTTATCATGCATGTTATTTCCACATATCAGCTGAACACTGGCTCAGGTTTCGTTAATTCGTATACTTCATGTGAGTGTGTGCGGGGAAGGGAGGGGTGAACTACCTTCCACTTATAACTACCACAAAGATATTTTTTTGTGACATTGATTCATATGTAATATATTCATTCATTCTGGGCACAGCTTCATTCTGTATAATTCAACAGCAGGAATCTTACTTTTTAGTGCTTTTGATCAGCCAAAATACAACATAAAAATATTGCTCCTGCATTCATCATTCTGAACTAATACAAATTTTACACCAACCATATTTTGCAAATGTACTTTTTAGAATAACCATTAAAAAGTGGACAATATTATAATTCATAAAACAAAATGAATTTACACCTGTTCCAGGAAGCATTTCCTCTGTAAATTCACAAGCAACTTTATACTAATTTGTTCATATTTCTATATTGAACTGGATTTTGCCTGTACATCACAAATATTTTTGGACTCTAATTTTCAGCATATTCATCTTTTGCACAATTCCATACATATTTACAGCACTATATAGCAATTAATGAAAAACAACAAGAGTTGATGCACTGCTATCAAAAATAGCAATGTTGCATAAAAGTCCTTTTTTTTCTTTTTTAATAGACACGTTTAGTGCTAAAAATCTTAATCTTAATTCAATTGTTTGTGATTAAAACAAAATTATGTGTATGCAGTTTTTTTTTTAAAAAAAAGAACATGAATCTAATGTAATTGGAGCATATTTTTTCATGAGACTAGTTTTCCCAACTAAATGCAGAATCACTGAAAATTAAATTAAATTAATTAAAAAAGGTATCGCTTTGATACACAGGAAAATGGCCATTATAAATGTATTCTGGTGATTTATATCCTATAAAAATTAGTGAGCGTTGCAAACCCCAAAGAACAACAACACTTAGCACTTTACAATTCTGAAACATCAAGCAAACATTAACCGAGGGCTAAAAACTACAGCTATTAAAGTCAATGACAAATATTGCACAGTTTGTCTGTCACGTCTTAAGTCCCCCCAAATGAAAGTATTAGAATTTATCCACAACATTAAAATAAAAGAGGAATTGAAGATTTTAAATGGAACATTCAGAACTTTCTCTTGAAAAGTATCTCTAATACAAGTCTAGCAGATGTATGCTTTTCTGCAATGGTACAGGTAACAGAAGGGCTGAAGAGAAATAAGTTAATGAAATAGATATAACATTTTAGCAAAGGCCCTAATCCGGCAAAAAACTGTGAAGAACTTTATGAATGTGAGGAATATGGTGGAATTCAATGGGAGTACATGTGTGTGTAAAGTGACTTGTGTGCCATTCTCTGCTGGATTGGGAACTAACAATATCACTTAATTTGAATAAATTATAATTTTCTTTCAGAGAAATTAATTACTTATCCCAAATCTAATCACGAGGCCAAGGCTGACAGTTTGAACTGAGAATATTTGTATATAGCAACACAGACACTTGTATCCGTCCCAAATAAATTCTTTTTATTATTCTTATTTTTAAAGCAAACTCATCTGAAGTACAGAAAAAATGGGAGAAAGAGCTGACAAACATTGCTAGCACAGGAGCTGAATGAGCGTTCTGTGCTGACAGTAAAGATCAGAAGGTTCTGGCCACGGAGTCTTATCACTAATGGGGCACTGAATGGTTTTTGCAGCTGACAATACTTAAATAAAGAGAACATATAAAAATATTTTCTTATTTTGTTCATTTGTTTGCCAGTACACACACACGGCAGGGTTTTCTAAAGCATTGAGGCCTCACTAAACTTGTCCCAGCCATACAAGAAGACAAGATAAGATGCAAAGGATGTGGGCAAATTAGGATGCAACTTTATCAACTCATCTGGGAAATACCTGCCAATAAATCATACAGTGCAAATCTGTTCTTTCCTTAATCTTTTCCACCTACTTGGGAATGGCTGGCATCAGCCACTCCTCTCTCGTCTCCCCCAATTAGCTTGGCTCCTTCCTCGCTACCCTCAGACACTTAATTATTCCCTCCCAAACATCAGTGAAAAATATATTCACTCCCCACTCTGACATGTGTTCCCTATCTTTCCTTTCCAAGGTGACCATGGGTCAGTCCAACTCTGACTCAGGTGATGACTCCAAAGGAGGGGGAATGCTTAAAGGAGCGATGACCCTTTTTCTTTCCACTGGCCAGACAAAAAGCCCCTGCATTCAACCTTGAGGGGAGTGCAATAGTAAAACTCCTGTTGACTGAGGAACAGAATTAGGCCAATACTGTGTTTGAAAATCCCATACTTAACATATAAAATCTCTGAGAAGGAGGAAGCAGAGATGAAGAGAAGAGTATATATTCGATATAAGGGACAAAGAAATATTACAACACACTTGATATACTATTGTGGGAGGGATCTAGAAGTAAGTCCTTAGATTTGAAGAGACTGTAGAATCTTGCTCAGTAATGTCTTTCCATATATAATAAGCCCCAAAGAGATACTTTTTTGCATAGTTTGAAGCTTACAAGGGCTAGAATACAAAGTACATGTATTTTTGACTTTTAATGCATCCTTTTGAATTTTTCTTATGTCAACATTTCTATTTTTCATATAATGCATTTTGAATAAGTCTGACTCCTTGCTAATCATTGATGTGACATAATATTTTAAAAAATCTATTAAAAAGGGTAACGATGGAAAGGAAACATGTTATAGACTAACCGACGAAGTGGGTATTCACCCACAAAAGCTCATGCTCCAATACGTCTGTTAGTCTATAAGGTGCACAGGACTCTTTGCTGCTTTTACAGATCCAGACTAACATGGCTACCCCTCTGATACCTGGTATTAATAAACGTTCATTAAGGGTATAATTAATAAATACACGTTTCTTTCTCCATTCCACAGATGCAACCCACTTAAATCAGGTGGGTGCCCTAACCACATGACTAGAGTCATTTCCTGACCCCTCTCCACACATGTCCATTTCATTATTTATCCACAGTGGAACAGCTTCAACGAGAGAGTGAGAGATCCCCATATCAGACTATCCTACAGCTCAGTGGTTAGAGTGCTCTCCTGAATGGTGGGAGACCCTTCTTTGAATCCTTTCTCCCGCTCTGCTAAAAGGGGATGGGAATTGAACTTGGTTTTCCCACACCCCAGCAAGTGCTCTAACCACTGGCCTAAATGTTGTAAGGTGCTGTAGGGTGGGGACTTAGACCTGCAATGGCGCAAGGTTTGACCTTGGCCCACAAAGGCCACAAGGTCTCACTCTATCACGTTAGCCCAAGGCCCATCCCCCAAATCACAGCTCTTTTACATCTGGGAAATGTTCATTTTCTTCTCTTAACTGCACTGGAAACTGGCTACAAGTCACAACAAATAAACACCACCATCCCATGGCCACTAAGCATGTTCCTACTTAGCCCACTGTGGCTTGAAGGTGCTGTGAGGAAGGCAAAAACTCCGTGATCCTCTGCCAGTTGGCCCACGGGAGAAAAAATTCCTTCCTGACCTCCTAAACAGGCAGCCAGACCCGAGGCATCTGTCAGGCTGGGTTCCCATTCCTAGTTCAGGTGGGTAGGGTGGGCGGAGGCTCCACATGGCCCCTGCACTGAGCTAAACCCTAGGAGCTGGGAAATGATGGCCACTCTGCACCCCTCTCTCCAGCTGGCCAATGGGTGCCAGAGACTCCCAGGGGAGGAGCTACTATTGTCCCTTGGCAAATGTCTGCCATCCTTGCTACTGGGACTGTCCCCCTTTCACTACCAGCCCCATCAATTTCCCCCACCTGTTGATGTTGGTGGGTGGCATTTTGATTCAGATGTGATTATTGGGCCCACGTTTCTCGCTATACCAAGGATGTTTGCAATAGGGTCAGTGAAATCTGTCTATATGCAAGTATACAGTGCCATCACTTAAAAAATTTGGCAATCCATTAGGCTGAGTACCAGAGTGTCAGAGGAAGTGCAAAATATATTTTCCAATGTCATGGCCATGGCACCTCTGTTCAGGCTGATTGGATAGAATTAACTAAATGCTTTATTAAAGGTTGTTCCACTTTGCATGAAATAATTAAATATTCATTGAAGCAGGGACTTGAAACCCAGTCTCCACTCTCTCTGTGAAGCAGATTCCCAGATGGTACAAATCAGTGTAACATCACTCTAGTCAATGGAACTGTATTGATTTACACCAGCTGAAGATCTGGCCTGTTGTAGACATATCTGGATTGGATCACATCATGATCTTTTCAGCTATTTTATGAAGTGACATGTGAGACAGACACACTATTATTTACCAGTCTTTATCCAGGAATAACCAATAACAGAAAGGATTAAGGGTGAAACTGAGGCCTCATTGAAGTCAATGGGAGCTTTGCGTTGATTTCAGTGGTACCAGGATTTCACCTCAGCTGCTGAATTGCCAGTCTAACAAGAGAGGAAGTCAGACTATGTGGGCCTTTGTTCTGGTATAACCCAAAGACAGACTTGCCCTCACATGGTGCAGCAGCATTCCATATGATTGCAACAAATGGAACACACATATGTGTGGATTTACCAGGCTGGTATTTAGCTGATTCACTATTATTTGGATTTTTGTAGACAAGTAATTCTGACTAGTGCCTAAGAAAATGCAAGAAAATAGAGCTGGGAGTACATGCATAGGGCAAATGTCTGAAAACTCGCATGGGAAATATCAGTGTGAGATTGATCTGCTCATTAAATGGAAAGATGCTTTTACTAAGCTTCTGGGGGAAAAGGAAGTATAGATTTTAACAAAAGATGGTTCTCAGCCACGCCACTGAGTTCTAATCTGTATTTTACCAGACTTCAAAGGTGCTTGGTTTAGGGTTCTTTTTCAGATGGAACATTCCTAGAAAATATAATACAGAATGACAACCTTCTTTAGAGATTTTAAATCAGATAGACAACAGAATTTTACATTATAGCAGGGATATAATTCTCTATGTATGCAATATGAATAACTTCTAGAATCCTATTGGTTTAATTCCTAGTCAATTCTACAGAACTCTCCCATAATATAATAATAAAAATAGGTGCAGGCCAGAAGATTCAGCTCTCGATCCAAATATTTCCAAAGTTCAGAGGTGTTTGGATTTATGGTTCTGATTTGGACCACCTAGGATTTAAATAATTTGCTAATACTCATAAAATTATATTCTGGTTTTATTAGCACTGTTACTGTCCTTCCACAACACATTAGTGTGTTGCATTGTGAATTATGTGTTAAATGTCAGCTTGTGTTCTATTTTACATGAAAAGAATAAAATGTACATATGCACAGCTAAATTATATCACATTTAGGTAATATTTTATCATTTGTTTAATATCCTTTTCAGACTGAGATCTTCTAGTCCTGTTTACAGTGTAAAGAGGTACATAACCTGAAGCTTATAATTTAGCACAGCATATTACTGGCTGAATTATTCAAAGTTTTTGCAAACATATTTACAGTTAATTCATAGGGTCCTCAAGATTTTGCTGCTGTTCTTTGCACTAGATTCAAAATGAATCAGGCTTCAATGACATATCTAAAAATGACCAGGTAAATTGGAATTATAGTAAGCTTCCTGTATATAATGAAAACAATCTAAAATTTAATTGTGTAATTAAACTGGTGCTTCTGGTAACAAACTGATAATTATCTTTTAATGACCCTATAAATCTAACCTAATCTAATTGCTATTTAATATCACACCTGAATTTATAGTAGGTTTTTGGTTTGTTTTTCAATGGAGAGTATGGAGTAAATTTTCAGAGTAGTTTATGATGCTCTTCCTGTTACTAAGAGGAGTTCTATGCATAATTCTGCTTCATGTAAAACTGCTTCAAATTTAAAGATAATGATAATACTTGGCAACTTTATAGCACATTTCGTCCGACTATGCATACCTTGCATTTTAAAGATATTCATGAAACTTCACAATACATCTGTTAACCCTATTTTTATTCATTTTCTTGGTTGCTTTCTTCCCTACAAGGGTTGGAGTACAATTGATTCATAGATTATAAAACCAAAAAGGACCACTATGATAATCTAGTCATCCCTCTTGCATGACATGGGCCACAGGTCTTCCCTGAATTAATTTCTGTTTGAACTAGAGAATATTTTATAGAAAAATAATCCAATTTTGATTTAAAAATGGCAAGTGATAGAGAATCCACTAACCTTTGGTAAATAGTTCCAATGGTTAATAACCCTCACTTTTAAAAATGTGTGCCTTAATTCTACTGTAAAATCTCTAGCTTCTGCTTCCAGCCATTGGCTATTGTTGTATCTTTGTTGGCTAGATAAAGGAGCTCTCAATTATCGAATTTCTGTTTCTCATGTAGGTACTTAGGGCTAGATTCACCAGGGGGACTTAGGCGACTAAAGGGGCAGTTAGATACTTAAATCCTCAAATCTAATCTGTGAACACCACTGGCATTCACAAAACCACACTCAGCTACTGCCAAAAGTCCCTTGGTACCTAAATTTCTGCCAGAGGGCATGTGTAAAGCTGCCTAAATCCTGACACCACAAAGCTGCTCAGCACCTAAGTCCCAGTGAGATTCATAAACTAAGCATTACCCTGTTAGTTCGCCTGTTGGGCTCGAGCCAATCTCTGTTCCTGGAACACACCTAATCCACACAAAAGAGGAGGCAGAAGATTGTCCTATACCCAGTATCCCAGTGGTTAGAGCACTCCGATGAGATGTGGGAGATGCAGGTTCAAATACCCACTCTGATTTGAATCAGGGACTTGAACCCAAGCTCTTAAGTGTTCTGGGGTGGGGATCTCTCAATCCTTTTGAAGCTGTTCCATTTGGTATAAAATACACAGTCACTGGGCCAGAGAGAGAATGAGAATGCCTCATCATCGGCACACTCACCTCGGAGACCAGGGATCCAGTCCCTGTTCCAATGAATATTAAAATATTTTATACAAAGTGGAGACCATAAGGTGTGTTACTTCAGATCTGTGGTCTTTCCAGGCCCATGAGAAATGCCTAATGACCACAGATGGGAACAGAATTTGAAGGGGGCAAGGAGACAGCATGGTATTGGCAAGGGACATGGTATCTCTAAGCCAGCCAAAAAGGATGATGGTTGATTGAATTGGTGCCACTCCTGGGCATTTAAATGATCAAGTTTTACTGGCACAATATTTGTGGAAAGCAAATTCCAAGTAGCATGTAGAAGTATTTATAGAGACTGAAGTTTAAATTTGTATGCACAAATATTGCCACCACAATGCTTTCACACTCAGCCAGTAAGAGATCAGACACAATATGTAATTTATGTAACCAGTCGTAACTACCCAATCCAGTTCAAACGTTGAATGTTAAGAATCGAATACTCCTGCAGAAAACTCTTTGCTGTTAATCCATAGACTAAAAACAGGTGCAAAAATTCATTGAATAAACAGATAAATTCACACAAGGAAATAGAGATATGCAAACAGGTATTCATTCCATCAGAAGAAAGAGATATTGAATTCACCATATTTGTATATTATTCATTATTAATTAGTTGCACACCTCTATTAATTATTTACATGGGTGAAGTGAAATACCACAAATTAAGTATACTATTGTTGAAAAAATTAGTTTGTTTTCATAATTTGCAATATATATATCAATGATAGCAGAGGAATTTTCTTTTTTTCATGTTGGAAAATCCTGGAACATGCTTTTTACCGTTGAGATATTCCCCCCCGTCAACTTGAGACACTACACAAAAATACTGAGGTCAACAAATTAACTATCATTCTCAGGCTTACTAGGGAGGTTAATTCTTCTGATCTTCTGACTCATAGGATTCTGTGACAACTGCCAACCTGTTGAGTTATAGCATCAAAGAGAAAAAAAATGGTTTTGGAGCTTCTACCATCCATTTGGACACTATATCATCACTAATAAAAATACAGCAGACAATGGATAAAAATGCGACAGCCGTAATGAAGCTTTCTACATGCACTCAGCTAAAGCCCAACATCGGATCTAACGTACAGTATGTAGTAACTTATACCAAATAACTTTTTTTGACCAAACAATATAAATGATTTATGAAATCAAGTTATACAACTGCATCAGTACTGCAGGGAGCAGTTTCGTTTGCTTCATGACTTTTTGCTACAGCTCTCACTGGATATAATATTTATATGGTATTTTCAAGAATCTACTTTATTACATTATTGTAAAAATACAGAACAAGTATTTGTTGATATAGCCGAGATATTTTTTGGAGGAAGCCAGCCTGGGAGAATGGGTCTGCTTAAACAGAATGTTTGGATTCCTACATTTCATCTTGCATACCAACAAAATATCTCTGAAGTTCTGAAAAGTTCATTTCTCACCCTTACTCCTCCATCATTTCTCAAATAACATGCATATACACTTACTGGTGCTCGCAGAATTTCCTACACAACTAGAAGCAGGAAGTAAATGTCTTGGATTTGATATTTAACCCTATTTTTTTGTGTTTGTAATTGTTTTAACTCCAAGCCTCTAGACAACAGAGAGAGAATATTTTCTCTTCCTAGTCCTTACACTGACTGCAAGGATTCTCATGTACATGCTAATAGAAGGCTTTTGCCCAGACATTCTTTCAAAGTATCCTTTCTGTGAGATAACTCCCTCACTGTGAAACCCCAACATTCACGGGCTTCTGAACTTTTTTTTAATCCTTCTGTTAGCATCAAACAGCAAGTACAAACCACAATCCTAACCACTTCCAATTCAAGGGCAACCTCTTTTTGGTTGAATTGTCCCTGCCACTGTCTCATAAATTGGTGGTTTCCATCCATTCACTGAGATACACTCCCATATCCCCCTATATCATGGACATATCTTCCTCTGTTCTGTCTTGATGTTACTAGATAGAGACATGAAAGATGCAATTCTGTCATGATATTCAAAGATTTCTGTGTGGGTCACAAAACCTGGGGGGATAGCTCAGTGGTTTGAACATTGGCCTGCTAAACCCAGGGTTGTGAGTTCAATCCTTGAGGGGGCCACTTAGGCATCTGGGGCAAAAATCAGTACTTGGTCCTGCTAGTGAAGGCAAGGGGCTGGACTTGAGGACCTTTTAAGGTCCCTTCCCGTTCTATGAGATAGGTATATCTCCATATATTATTCTGCCATCCTATCCTACACACAGCTGACAACCAGATAATTCACTTTGAACAAGGCAGAGGGAGGGGAAAAACATAAGAAAGGGGTACAGATAGAGAGAGCAGGGAGTGCTGGAATATCCATCCTGGAGGGTTAAGAAACAGTAAGGAGGTCTGGAAACAGCATCAAATCTAGATACAAAGCCAAATTTGAACATTTTGAATATTCCATAGATATGTGCTTAAGGGAAACTCATGAGGGTTCTGTGATGTTGCACTCTATATGATTTTATGAAAATATGCTAATGTAACTGGAACATGCTTCATGCAAAAGGTCTCTTGTAAGGTATCATTACAAATCTTATAATCTACTGAGTATGATCATCCTATTTGTATAAATGTACCACTCTTGTATCTGAAACTAGAAATATGAAATATAACTCTGAGGGCCTATTGTAATTATGCAAAGTGGGGGCCACTAATTGTGGTTTGGAATCTTGATGATTCCCATCAACCAGAACAATTGACTGCAGATGGCTCTGTTTTACAGTACTTGCAAGTCTTCCTGAAGTCTTACAGTGACATGTGATCATGTCACCTGAACTGGAATCCATCTTTAACCTGGCGTCTTTCCACTTAGAAGGAGGAGGTGGGAACCCAGAGGGACAAAGGATTCCCACCTTATGCAAAAGATATGTGAATGGGTGGAACAGAGCAAAGAGGGGAGCCATCATGAAAATTCCTCTAGCTACCACCTGAGCTGGAACAAGAGCTGTGCCGGGGGAAAAGATTGTGCCCAGACTAGGAATGCATCCAGTCTGTGAAAGAGACTTATTGAAACATCTTTCAGGGTGAGATTTTATCTGTACTCAATTGTATTACTGTATTAGGCTTAGAGTTGCATGTTTTATTTTATTTTGCTTGGTAATTAACTTTGTTCTGTCTGTTACTACTTGGAACCACTTAAATCCTATTTTCTGTATTTAATAAAATCACTTTTTACTTATTAATTAACCCAGAGTATGTATTAAAACTGGGAGGGGGGGGCAAATAGCTGTGCATATCTCTCTATCAGTGTTATAGAGGGTCAACAATTTATGAGTTTACCTTGTATAAGCTTTATACAGGGTAAAATGGATTTATTTGGGTTTAGACCCCATTGAGAATTGGGCATCTGGGTGTTAAAGACAAGAGAACTTCTGTAAGCTGCTTTCAGTTAAATCTGCAGCTGTGGGGAAGTAATTCAGACCCTAGGTCTGTGTTGGAGCAGACGGGTGTGTCTGGCTCAACAAGACAGGGTGTTGAATTCCCGAGCTGCCAAGGCAGGAAAGGAGGGGCAGAAGTAGTTTTGGCACATTGGTTGGCAGTTCCCAAGGGGGTTTCTGTGATCCAACCCATCACATGTTCACTGAGTCCCTTGTTAAAATTCTGACTGGAGTTCACCCCATCCCTCTGTCTGGATAATGTTAATTCTTCTATATAAAGGATGACTTACCACTGAGGCTCCTGAAAACAGTTCTGAAGAGCAAACTTTTTGTCTTTGGATTACAAGTGATAGGTATTTCAAAAAACTCCAAGTGAAAATGGCCCTATTGAGACATAGGTCTGAAAGGTCTAATACCCCACCTGTCCAAATTACCCTGCACTCTACTATTGATACTTACAATATAAATATTTCAGCAAAGTGCAGTTCATTATGTTCTCTTTCCAAGGGCTGTTTCCTTCTCTCCTTGGTTACGGTTATAGGAAAGTGGTTGTTTTTCTTTGAGTTCATTGGATCCCACAGTGCTCCAGGATAGCTTCTTGTTTTAAGTGCAGAACTGTAAAGTGTTTATAATGCTGAGAACAAAGGTTACTGGGAAGCTTCTCTTTTCATTTCATGTGAAATATTATGGTGGTGGGGAGGAAATCTTAATGTAAATTGGGATATTTGTAAAATGCCTTGGAAACTGCAGAAGATAATCTGTGCTTCTTAAAAATTTCTTCTGGCAATAGTAGCCATGCTAAGGATAGCAGCAATACAAGTGGTGTGTTGCTAATCTCTTTTTAAAAGACTGCCACAAAATTATACTCTGAGAAGGCCATGTTCAGGCTATCAGGTGCATATGATAGCAGAGAGGGTGGAACTTAGGGATGGGTCCACACTGAATCTAGGGCCTTGCAGTGAGGGGCCAATTGAACTGCTTTGCTGGAGACTTCAGACTGGCTTGAAGAATGAATGGGTGAAGGATCATCATTCTACTATGTTTGTCTAGAAGTTTGCTGAATTCAAAGGAGACACAGTTACACATGAAGTCAATAATTGTCCCTTCACTTAGAGATCTCAAAAATTTTCCAGGACAACAGATTTTGAGACTCAAAAATAAGCACAGCAGAAATGTATCATTAAAAAAAATAGCTACAGTCTCATTCGATTCTTCCTTGTTATTCTCCACTTTAGTTATATACTATCAGCTTTTCACACAGCTGATAAATAGGACAACTGTGTGGTAGGTCAGAAAGATCTATAATTTCTTTAAGAATTTATGTGGGAAGAATATTTTATATAGTGAGCATGTGTAGTCTCAACATCTCCCAGAATCCCAATGATTTTTCAAGCCTGCTCTCAAGACATTTTGTGGAACAAATCAACGTGCACAAATGCAAAAAATAAAATAAAATAAAATAAAATAAATGCATTAGTTTCATTCTGTTCTTAGCACTAGTGTTGGTACTATCCAGCCTTTTACTTTAAGTCATACCCATCTGTGAGGTCAACTATCAACTTGATGCTGAATCCTCAATATAAAACAAAGCACAAATCTTCCTAAAGACAATTTCCCATTGCTCTGATATAAGTCAGTCTTTTTTCCAAAAGCAGTGGACCAGTGAGGCTATCAGTATAATATATTTTCCCACATCAACATCTCTCTTCTAGCTGTCTAGGACATAATACAAAGGCACAAGTTTTCTGGCTGATAATCTTATATATCTTTACACACATACTTACCTAAAATGACAGAAGAGATTGTTTGGAATGGAAATAACAATCTACCATGCTTCAGCATTATCACACAGAAATTGTGAGTACCAGCCAAAACTGAGCGAAGAGTTACTTACTAAAGCTATTAGTACAATGAAATATTTGGACATCTGCTAATATTATTGACTCAGTAATAGCTATCACATATATTTATAAGATACTCTCTCTCTCTCTCTCTCTATATATAAATACATACCATTTAAAATATACTTTATTATAAGCAATAGGGTCCATGGTGGGTTAGGTGGCCCATAGATTCTAGAACTAGGGGTTCTGTGGGTGCTGCTGCACCCCTTGGCTTGAAGTGGATTCCATTATATACAATTTGGGTCAAATGCTCTCAGCATCCCTGCTATAAAAATTGTTACAGCACCCCTAAGGTGGGGCTTATTCGTTAGTGCCACCTAGTGCCTTTCAGAGGGCAGGGTTTGCAGTCCTAGTCCTCCTTTAATCAGAGGTGTGGTGAGGTGTAAAGGGGTTTTGGGTCACTCCTGTAGTATGGGGCAGTGGTAGAGGAACCTGGGTCTGCCTACTCCACTGGGCTCTGATCCAGGGCCCTAGGAGGGTCAACAGTATCTGGCCCCCGAAGGTGCCCTCCGAATTACCCTCCATGAGTCACTTCCTGCCACTGCTTTACTCTCTCAGCTTCTGGTAAAAGATAAGATGAAAAGAAAAGGAAAAGGAAACAAGGCATCAGCCCTGTGATGCATGACCAGAAAGAGTTAAGCATCCTGCATATGGGGAAATAATGTTTATGTTTTTGTGTATTTACATATATATTGGTAGAGGTCAACAATGTAATCAAACAGCCCCTCTCTATGCTGTATTCTGTTAATTCAGAGATCAAAAGGACATCTTAACATTTAAATGAACCATAAATATAGGATATCGCTGTGTTCATCTATCTTTGAAATGTATAGTAAATCATCTGCGAAAGACAGGCAATTGCATCTGTGTGAATAATTACCTGCGATGCTTAGGAAATGGGTCCACTTCAAAGTCACTATGAGTGCCTATTGCTCCCCAAAGGACTACAAGCTGCACAAGAAGGCCTAAAAGTGTATAAAGATGTTTGAGTCCCTATCTTTTTAATCTCAGATCTGCTTGAGGCTTCATGCAGAGGAAGCATAAGCCATAAGGACTGAGATTCCAGTCCTGGCTGGACCTCCCCGAATATAAACATTGGGCTATAACCTATGAACTATTTCTGAAAGAACTCTTTGCATCTACAAAGCTTATCATCTCTGCTATGAATCTGAATCTCAAGATTGACTCATGTCTGTATGTATACTGATCTTTTAACCAATGCTCTCCCTCTTTTCTTTTAAAATAAATTTTAGTTTAGTTAATAAGAATTGGCTGTAAGTGTGTATTTGGGTACCATCTGGAGTATTCATTAACCTGGGAGGTAATGTGTCCGATCCTTTGGGATTAATACAACTTTTTTATATGATGAATAAAATTTTCAGTAATCTTCCTCACACTTGAGGTATCTGGGTGGAGGCCTGAGGCTGGGTTACTTTAAGGAAACTGTGTTGTTGGCTTCTGGGTAACCAGTGAGGTATTATAGAAGCTGTTTTGTGCTGGCTTGGTAAATCTATGTATTGGAATATCTACCAGCTTTGGGGATTGCCTGAGCCATTCTTTGCAGTTAATCCTAATTGAGTGACTTCAGTTGGTTCCCCTTGGGACTCTGGTCATAAGCCCCAACTGGGCTCAGCATTCCAGTGACTCCAATTCTCTCAGGGAGACTAAACTGGTGCTATTGTCAGAAGCCTTCAGGGTATCTCAGTCTCCTGCCTCTCTTCAGAGCTGGGATACTCCCTTTTCAACCCTTTCTCCAGTTGGAGCATGCACTGCAGGGCTGGAGGGGCAGGACTACCTGGGACCAGTTTCAGAGGGGTAGCCGTGTTAGTCTGGATCTGTAAAAGCAACAAAGAATCCTGTGGCACCTTATAGACTAACAAACGTTTTGCAGCATGAGCTTTCGTGGGTGAATACCCACTTCTTCGGATGCAAGTGGTGGAAATTTCCAGGGGCAGGTTTATATATGCAAGCAAGAAGCAAGCTAGAGATAACGAGGTTAGTTCAATCAGGGAGGATGAGGCCCTGTTCTAGCAGTTGAGGTGTGAAAACCAAGGGAGGAGAAACTGGTTCTGTAATTGGCAAGCCATTCACAGTCAGTCTGGGACCAGTTCTGTCTTTTAACCCCTTCTGACCCAGTATGTTTGCATAGCCCATCACTATATATTCATATTGTATATACAATTGTCAAGTTGTGGCATGAGTCCCCTCCAGTTATATCACATTAAAAGTTATCTATCACTAAACTGCATGCCAGAGTGAACCCAAGAGGCAAAACAATCATGAAGTACAGATTTAAAAATCTAAAATAACTAGACTCAGAGATTCTTTGAGGAAAGCATCTTTTCCCAAGCAACCAGTTTGCCCATCTCAGAAGAGGAAACACCTCTGGATTTGTTGTTGTTTGTTTGTTTGTTTGCTTAAGCAATAGCTTTTATAGGACTGAATTCGTCTTTTGGACTTCAGGAGCCAGATCCTTAGCCCTTCGAAGTCCCCTTTTCCCAGCACCGTCTCCCATAGCATAGCGTATTTTCAATGTGCTGGAGGTATGAAATAGTGTGTTTTGTAATAATGGAGAGGAGTGTACTGTGCTCTGGTACCACCATTAGGAAACCAGCACATATTATATTAGCCATGGTAATTTGCACCAGGTGCTGAACCAGTTCCCCAGCATCTCTGGGAATTTGGAATGGGGAAGAAGGAAAGTCATCTCTGTCCCTCCTCCATCATGTGCTCCCAGAGCTGGTCCAGTGCATCTGGGGATACAGCTCTAGCTGATCAGCTTTTAATTTACTTATTGTACATAAAGGTAATATCCTATTAGCAAGATTTTTGAGTCCAGACAGTATCTGAATTAAATGAATAGTATGAGATTAATTCTGCTTTCAGAACAGAAGTGTAACTCCCATTCAAGAGAAATGTATCTTTATATCTGAGAAAAGAATCAGGCTGAGATGGATTTTGTCATCCACATAGTGGTGACAATCTGGGAGCTCCTAGTTCTGAGGTTTAAGATCCCTCATTTACCCCAGCAGGGTTTACTCATAACATTTTACACTGGCATAACTCGTTTGATGTCAACAGAGTCACTCCCAAAGCACATACACGTGTGTGTATTATGAGAGCAGAATCTAGCTAGTTGCCCTCTTTCTAAATTAAAAGATTTGGCATAAAAAGAGGATGAACGTAGTGCTTCTGAATAGAAGTTTCATAACCAGTTTTTTTCAAAGAATATCCACAGGACAATGTATTGATTTTCCATTTATTATAATCAGGGTAACTTGATTATAATATTCTTGTTGGAACATCTGTTCCCTGAGCTGTCACAACACATGCTAGTCAGAGAACATGCTCATAGATAAATCAATGTTTACATGATTATTAGACTTGTTTCTGTATTCAGTGTATTCACTATAAGATTATTAAAAATATAAAATTTATATCCAAGTCCAAAACAACAATTCCAGCCCTCTTATCACTAATTCAAAAATTTGAATCAATATTTGGTTACAAACTAAATTGGAAAAAATTAGAACTGCTCCAAATCTACCAGTTGAAATGTAGAGGGGTTTTCTCTCCATGGACTTTCCACAGGTAAACTAATGCAATTGTGTACCTAGGTATACTGTACTTGTGCTGCCCCAGCCCTCCTTGGACTAGTTGCTAGGAGCCCGCAGCTGAGGCGCACCCAGCAGCACAGGGAAGATCAGATCCAACTCCACAAGCCTTCTCCAGCTGCAGGAGGGCTCTGGGGCTGGTCTGGTTTCCCTCCCCACCCAGAACAGCTGTGCAGGGGAGGGACAGGACTTGCTGGAGTTAGGATCCCCCTTTGCTGGGGTACTCCTAGTAACAAGTGGACATCGGATTTCATGGGGAAGGGATTATTTCATGGTCCATGATGTGTTTTTCACAGCCGTGAAATTGGTAGGGCCCTACTTATGCCCAAGAATAGAGCAGTAGTATTCCACTATGTCTGAGTTAGCAGCCAAAGACAGAATAGGTTATTGCTGTAGACAGCAATTATATGAATATGAAGAAACTTGGACCATATTTCTATATAAAAAAGTTGAGATGGTTTAAAGAATGCCAGACCTCCATTTCATTTAACCTCTCCTCTCCCTTTCCCCCTCACCCTCCCCAGTCCTCTCCTTCCCTCCTCCGCCTATTCATGTATAATCTTCTATTTGATTACTGTTACCCCCACCCTAATATGTTATGGCTCAGTAGTATATCTGGTCTTGCTGCTTTGACAAGTTGCAAAATTGCATAGTTCCATAATTCTACTGGAGATCCAGTGAAGTATGCAGTATTTTGAAAAGTACAAAAGTTGTAAGTCATTTTCATTTCTGTACTTTTCGTTGCCTATTTCTTTCTGAAAATCAACTTTAAAAAATCACAAAAACATTTAAAAATGTCTAAAATGTTCTATATGTTAAACTTATTTTAGCAATAAAATGGCTGCAGTAATTAAGTTATGTATTACTTACCCCTGTTCTTTGAACGTCCAAGAAAATTGCTCTTTGAAATGATTTTTCCCATGCCGCCAACTCACTGCCAAGCTCTACGTTAAAATAATGACTCTTGCCATGTCCAACCATGACACTGAAACAATATGGCCTCTGGTCTTCAAGCTCAAAGTCCTGATGAATACCTAAATACAAGTTTGCTTGTAGCCAGCAATCATCAGCAAGCCAGAGCTGAAAGACATTTTAGTAAGTGATATTTCAACTAGTACTAAACAAATAATTAAGGCGGCATTGTCTTATGTCTTCAGCAAGTGACTTTGAATCTGAATGTCTGTTCTCAGTTCTGTTACTGACTCACTGTCAATTTAAACTGCTTTGTGCCTCAGTTTATCTATCTGTAAAACTGTTATGTTAATACTTACCTTTCTCAGTGCAGTGTCATGAGAATCATAAAGGCTACTGCTCTCAAATCCTCTCATTCACAAGTTCAAAACAGACTAGGTCACCTCTATTTCTCTTTCTATCATCTAATCTAATCCAGGTATTTCTATAGTTTGCAACGTACCAATGTAAGCAATGCAATCTGTTATTAAATACAATAAATAGTTATATTTTAAAAGGAATTAATATTTTCATGTGGAGGTAGGTGTGGGAGGGAAGGAGGTGGTTGGGGAGAGAGACATAAAACTTCCTGAAGGTGCAAGCAAGTATTCTGGAGCAGTACCATGGATACTGGAATTAGGATGTGAAGGTGGATCAAAAGCTTTTAATTAAGGCTCTGACAGACAGCTGGTGACTGCCACTGGATTTCTGGAGGAGTTTCTCAAAGAGAGCTCCAGAATCCTATGTATTGAATTTAAGCTTGAGGACTCCAAGCTGGAGACAGAGATACCTATGATCAGTGTGTTGGGAATAAAGATTTTTTTCAGATGTTCATGGGCATCTACTTAGAAAGGAACAGTATTTATATTTCCTTTTACTTCATATGTGTGCATTTGAATTCATGCTTTCCTTAACAAGGTGAACAAACAAACTTCTCATGTTAATATATTTTTGATATGTAAGCCATGCCTGCTTGGTGTGGCACTCTGCCCCCCTCTAGTGGTGGCTGGACCAACTAGAGATTGATGAGTCTGCTACAGCCATGGTGAAGAGAGCTTGGCCTTTCAGCTCAGACAATAGAGCTCATGCATTAAGATTCAGAGGTCCCAGGTTTGTTTGCTGCTGCTGGCAACCCAGCTGGAGTATCAACATGACACACGGTGGCCCACAGAGGGAACTGAACGGGGAAGCCTCTGAAGCCCAATGCACTTCCCTGGCAATGGAGAGCACAGTATGTAAGGCTTGGTGTGGCACTCTGTCCCCCTCTAGTGGTGGCTAGGCCAACTAGGAATTTATGAGCTTGCAAAGAGACGGGCTATTTTATCTCAGGAAGCACAAGCTCCTGTATCAAGCACCAAAAGACTCAAGTTCAATTCCTATTGCCAAGAATTTGAGCATAGCAGATAAAAAATGATTCTTTCAAATACATGAACCCACCCAATTGACTAAATCAGACAATGAGGACTTTAGGTTGAAGCACCTGATTAAAATATTTTATTTATGAGCTTACTTTGCATGTTCTTAATACCATGTTTTGTTCAAATGTCTTTATAGTAACATTCCTCTAAGCTAATAGTCAGATTTGAAAATAATTACCTGATATAAATCCGTTGAAGTTAGTGGAGTTTTAACAGGGATACATTTAAGCTAATTATATTCTTATTTTAGGTCACATAGTTAATCTATACACCAATTGATGCAATTTATCTGTTACAGAAATTTTGTATATTTACAATTTTAAAAAGTTTAAAAAGTAAAACAAATTGAAAAAACAAAAAACCAAAAACCCCCACAACCATCCAACAACAATCAGCTCTCTACAAATGAAAGTACTTTTTGGAACTTAAATGAACTCTATCTTATTTAAACTATGCCTTGCAGACACTACACCCTGATGTGAAAAATAGAAATGCCTAAAAATAAAAACAGACAAATCAAATGAGTTTCTTTCATTTTGCAATCTAAGTCCAATCATGTAGAACTCAGAGGTGATGTACAACAGAATTTGCTTATAATGAACTCAGCTATATAGACACCTATGTTTACAGTGAAATGGAGAGAAATTCCTGAATTACTGAAATGCATTTCAGCTGACTTACACTCACTACTTATTATATAAGGTTTCTTTTCACTATAATTGGGTTTCACTCTGCTAAGCTTACAGGAATGCAACAATTTATCATGGGCTAATGCTAGAAATCACAATATGGTGTGGCAGAGATCCTCCAGAGCAGCAAGCGCTGTTCTGAAACTGGATGGAGTGAAGAGATACTCTGCAATCAATCCAGGGAAGAACAGGATCTCCTTTACAATGAAGATTTTAGTGAACTAAAATACTTCATTATAGGAAGTTTCCAAATACTTCGTTGGTTATTGTTTGATAAATATACAGAGAAAAGCAAAAGTAGGTTTGAAGGCTACTATTAATGCCCATCTTCATTTAAAAAAAAATACGTAAGGACTTTCTATAAGTAAATCCCCAAATGGCATTTTTTTAAATTTTCTTTAACACTTTCAGAATATATTAATGCTCTTGATTTCTCAACTATTTCTTTATTTCTGTTTGATGACATGGAAGATGGGAAGAGTAGACAGGTGTCTGCAGTCAGAATCACATTTTTCTTGGCTGAAATATATATTTTTTTATTCCCATTGCACCTCCCTCCAAGATTGCAGGTTAGGGTGGAGAAGAATACCCAAGTTCCAGCAAGTTTTGGGCAGGGGGCAGTCCCAAAATGGAAATAACCACATCCCATTTCACATCTCTCCTATTTTACAGAAAAAGGGGCAACTCCCGGTGTCCTCTGAGACCCACAGCATTTGCTTCTATAACTGGAAGGTCCTGAGATTCCAGACTTTAAAGCTTACATTTTTATGTATACTGATGCTATTTTAGGATATTTTGAAGTCTGATCCCAATTATGGTGTGTGTGGGTATGGGTGTGTGTGTTGAAGTCTGAGCCAAGTTAGTTTGTTTTCCCCACCCGTATATTGCAATTCCACTAACTCGTGTAGAGAGGTATCCTGATTTTCACTAGTGTCCTTTAAACTCAAATCTTGCCTTCTTGTTTTAATGTGTCTCTCCCTTTGAATTCTGTACAGATAACAAATAAAGCTACCATTACGTGTGAGGGAATGCAAGTAGTAATAGTCCTGATTAAAAAAAAAAATCTCTAAAATATTTATAAAATAGATTTCAATATTAAAGAGGACTGTACTCCATCCTCTATGTACTTTTCTTATGGTCCCAAAAGAATAGACAGCTGTCCCTAATAGGGCAGATGGGAATTTCCTTTGCATTGCAGAATCACTAGCTAGCATAAGACTGGCATAAGTTAGCTCTGTGCCGCCTGCTGCTGCCAACCCCTGGAGTAGTGGACATTCTGGAGGCTATGTCAGAGGCATGACCAGAGCTCCAGTGATTCTGTGAGCAGAACATCCCATAGGGCCATTCTAGCTATTGAAACAGAGTCCTGAGGCTGTTGAAACTGACCTCCAGCTGCTTCTCAGGATTGGGAAATTTGTGGGAGAGGGAGAGGAGTAGAGAAGAAATACACCCATCTTCTCCTTCTGTGCCTGAGGGTTTGGCTCCCTGTTTGTAGCTCTGCAGAGTCATGAGATATTGGGTGTTAAACTTCTAACTGCTGCAGGACTGAATATTGTCTGTCCTGGGCCTTTGGCTAGTGTAAGTTTTATTTTGGGGTGGGGGGAATTGTACATTTTTGGGATAGGAGGAAACATTTGGTTTAGAAGAGAACGCTGAGATGGGAGCTGATAACAGTCTTCAAATATGTTAAGTGTTATTATAATGAAGATGGTGATCAATTGTTCTTCACATCCATTGAGGACAGGATGAGACGTGATCAGCTTAGCATGCAGCAAGGGAGATTTAGGTTGGATATTAGCAAAAACTTTCTAACTAGGAGGATATTTAAGCACTGGAATAGTTTACCTACGAGATTGTGGAATCCCATCATTGGAGGTTTTTAACATATTAGAAAAACACCTATTAGGGATGGTCTAGGTTTACTAAATCCTGCCTCCAGTGTAAGAGGATGAAATGAATGACCTCTTGAGGTCCCTTCCAGCCCTACTTTTTTAATAATTCTATGATTTTCAGGGTGGGTTGAATTTTAATCAATGTCTGTTTGATGCTGATGCTCAGTGGTATGATTTTTTAGTGATAGGAAAAGTGCAGGAAAGATAAATATGTGGGTTAAATTAAATAAATCACATTATTTCATTTAAATGTCTGGTTATCACCACTACATAAGTGATATAACTGTGTGCATGTAAATGTATGTAATGAATGACACCACACCTGTATACACTAAAATATACACAGAAGCCTCCATACTCTGTACAAAAATAATCTCCAAAGGCACATTTAGCTTCTGTGTTTAGAGAGGACATTTAAAGTTAGGCAAGCATCCAATATATCTTGTCTTGAGAATGGTCTTTAAAAACTATTTACTAACTTACTTTCTACCTGCAACAACAGCACCACTGTGCTAGTTACAACTGGCTTCTGAAATCTTTAAAAAAATCTTTCTTAACATAATAGCTTCTCTAGTGCAGTCTGGGTCTTAGAGGCTGTAATGGAGAAACTTTAATCTCTTCCAGAAATTAAGGTTTTTTCCATTTTAATTGATTTGCTCTAAATTTCTATCATTATCATTTATACTGAAGTGTCAACAGAAAGGAGGTTAAAGTGTTGCAGTTGAGCTTTTGTGTTTTAGCTAATGTATTCACCAAGACTGACAATTAAGCATTCATTTATTAAAATGTCAAGAACATTAAGAGTCGAGTCTAAGGTAGTTTGTTTCCCACTTTTTTTTTTCTTAATGAAAAAGCAACCATAGAATTTGTTGTAAGGATGGATCGTCCTTGAAATTAACCTTGCCAGAATAGAAAAGGAAGGACTGAGCATCAAATCAGCAATGGTAATATTCTGATGAGAAAGAAAACACCTCTTTTTAGAAGGCACCAGGAGTATCTACATAAGAACATTAAGAATGGCCGTACTGGGTCAGACCAAAGGTCCATCCAGCCCAGTATCCTGTCTACCGACAGTGGCCAATGCCAGGTGCCTCCAAGGGAGTGAACTTAACAGGTAATGATCAAGTGATCTCTCTCCTGCCATCCATCTCCACCCTCTGACAAACAGAGGCTAGGGACACCATTCCCTGCTGCCCATTAATTTCATTTGGTGGCCCTTCGTTCTTATATTAGGGAAACAAGTAAATAACTTTTCCTTATTCACTTTCTCCACAGCACTCATGATTTTTTCCTCTTTTCCAAGCTGAAAAGTCCTAGCCTCTTTAATCTCTCCTCATATGGGACCCGTTCCAACCCCCTAATCATTTTAGTTGCCCTTTTCTGAACTTTTTCTAATGACAGTATATCTTTTTTGAGATGAAGAGACCACATCTGTATGCAGCACATCAGAAGCATCCAATCATTTTACCCTGAACATGTTTCAGAAGAGGACAAGGAGACAGAATCAATATTTTGGGGCAGATTCTCTGCCCTATTTTGCTACCTTTGTGCTGTTTAGATGGTGCAAAGGCAGCAAAAGCCAGCCACCCTTCCGACGGGTTTGCATTAAGGCAATACAGGGCCCTAGACATACCTCCACATGGCTGTGCTTCTGAAGGCCCCACCCAACCCCACTCCCGAATTGTTGCCTTGCTCACTACTTGGAGTGATAGTGACATGAAACCCCTCCTCCCTTTCCACTGAGGCTAGGGCAGCAGCATGGGGTTCTCCCTCCTACCAAGAGTGGCAGCAGCTCTTCTCTTTCCATGTTCAACAGACAAGGTTAGAGAGTATTTGCTTGGGTAGGTGGGCTTGGACTCCAGCACTCCTTGCCTTTGGTGACACACAGAGTACTCAGTTGGGGTGGCATCAGCAGAGCACTTCAGAGCAGTGGGGCTTGGAGTTGACACCCCACTGTGATGCCTGTGAACATTCTAGCCAGAATATGCGTAATGGCTCCTGCTATGATTCATCAAACCATGCAAGGGCATGTGACCAGCTCATGTGACACTGGATTCCATCATGTGCCTGTACTTTTCCACTAACTGTGCTGGGGACTTTACTTGGAACAATGAAGTTCCCTCCGCCTGGCAGAAGCTATAAAAGGGGGAAGCAACATCATCACTTGACCTCACTCCCCCCTCCGCTCCCTTCCCCCAAATAACCGAACAGCTGAAAACAGCTCAGGAACAAAGACTGGACTGAGGAGATGGTTCCAGGTTGATGGGATTTCGAGCCTGTGTATGGAAGATTGGTGGACTGTTTGTACCATCAGAGTGAGACACTGCTTGATTCAAATCCTGTCTATTGTACAGAACTTAGATTGTGATTTTGTTTTATTTCTTAGGTAACCAACTTTGATCTGTATGCTATTACTTACAATTACTTAAAATCTATCTTTCTGTAGTTAATAAATCTGTTTTATATTTTTTACTTAAAACAGTGTTTTTTTTGATATGCAAAGAGAAATCTGCTCAAGAACCAGGGCTGGTGGATTGTCCTCCCCACACTGAGGGAGGGGCGGATTGGTAAATACACTTACACTGGTCAGGCTTTTGACCAGGGCAAGATGGTACAGCTCTGGGGTCCTAGGCTGGGGAGCTGGGGGGAAGTGGCTGAATCCACTCTATTGTTGGTTCATAGTGCAAGATCTGGAGAGGATTGCAGCTTAACCCAGCCTCACAAGCGTGATTGGTATGCCAGAGGGCCCAGCTCCAGGTTGCACCCCGGGAATGCCTGTCACAGGCAGTCCCCAGTGGACACAGAACCAGTGAAGCTTGCTGCTATATCTCCCTGACCACAGCTTCTAGTGCAGAAAACACATCAGTGATGGAGTGGAGCATCATGGACAGGGAGTGTAAGTGGGAGGAACGCGATGATCTTTGGTGAGCCCCAGCTATCACACGGGCCGTTGGAGATAAAGCCTGCTGGTACAAATTAGACCAGTCTCCATGATGCTCTAAACTGGCCTGGGACAGATAAAATGGTTGTTGGATCTCAGATTATCTGAATTTTCCCCTCTCCTAGGCTTCCTTGGGTGACTGTATAGAGAGGAGGAGACATTGTTTGCTAGGCACTGCACTACTCTAGGCAGAGTTAGTTGAGCTCCTAATCTGATTCCCCCTGTGCATGGGGATTTGCCCCCAGCAGGTAAACAGACAATGAAGCAACAGCATATGGTGGATTGGGGAAATGCTGAGCAGCTGCTCAGAGCACATACAGCTTACATAAGAGCTGCTCCAGGGGCTACAGGGGAAATGATGCCTCTGTTTACCTCCCTATATTGACTGATTCAGAGACTTCTATTTAAAAACCACAGGATATGGCTCAGAGAACACGTATTCAACATATAATCAGATATAAATTCTCTTCTTAACACAGTCAACTTGGAGGGCCACATACGGGACACCAGTGATCTCACTTTGGACCGTAAAGGATAACATCTGTCTGCCTACCCAGTCATTCCTAATGCATCCAACTCCTCATTTAAAAAAAGTTTTTAAAGGTGGAAAACATTTAAAAGTTAATTATTGTTTTATAAAAACGCAACAACCCATAGATACTTTGCCTGGTACAAAACTAAATAATATTAAAAAAGAGAAGTTACATAACAGAGGAATGAACAGCATTGCTCCTTGTAAATATAGGACTACATTCTGAATTATAATGACTGTTTATTACTTGTAATCTAATGTATCACTAATCTGTAGTAATGAACTGAATTTTAAATTCATTGCTAAACAAATAACACCCAAAATACAGTCAGATTAGATTATACATAAAACATTCTAAACCACATGTTAACATCACTGTTTTAATTAGAGGTACATATTTCTTTTTAAAAAATAGCCCATAAAATGGTTCCTCCCTACTAAAATATTATAAGATACAGGCTTCATTGTGGATAGTGGTTTTATTCATTGTTTATATGGCAGGAACTCATATTAATATTTCTTCAGACTGAAAATATTTTAGAAATGTGCTCACTACAGATGTGATCCAAATTCTAAATTATCTAATATTTATGCAGGAAATAGTCACAGATTAAGAACTAGTTTTATAGCAATAGATAAATCAAATTGAGCTGAGTCTATCATTTATATTGTTAAATGTTAGGAAATTGTAAGATACCTTGGTTAAATGATATAGTCTGTAATTCTCAGAAGACCTACCTTGTGAACTTTAAATAGAACCTCACAGAGGTGATAGATTTTTTCAGCTCGTACCCAGTCTAGTGTGCTTACCTGTAATACCAAAAACAAAAAACAAAAACACCACACCATTAAAAGGACATGTTTTTCTTTTATGGCAAGGATTTAAAACATTTAAGGAGACTTCATTAATGATTGTTATGCTGGATGGTTTAATCAAATGCCAACCAGTTTCAATTAGTGTATTAACCTAATATCCGATATTAAGGAAAGTGCTCCTAATAACATCCTGCTTTCATTAGTGCAGTATCCACAGTATTCTTACAATTAAAATGTGTTAATTGTAATGATTTATTGTATTCTTACTTTAGCATGAAGGAAACCCCTTAACAACCTCTGTTGTAAGGTAAATTGTTTATTTTATAGCATGCTTAGCCAAATAACTGTCTCAGGCCCTGATTCATCAAGGTACAGGTCTACCGTGAGTAAATCTCACTGACATCAATGGAACCAGTTAAGTTCTTACAAACAGGCGTGTACTTAAGTAAGTTACTGAATCAGGGTCTTAATTTTCATGTTAGAAATTGAAAGGAACAACTATGTTTTTATAATAGATATTACTGAAAGGAAATCCAGTCATGTAATTGTTTCTTATGGCTTGATTACATGGCCCTGCAGTGCAGAATTTGGGAGCGTGAGTTGAAGCACATACTAAAGTGTTCCATTGGAACTGCCCCATGTAGACCCAGCTATCACAAGGTAAAAGGTACCATGTTCATGTTAGCGTAATCCTGTTTCAAAAAGGACTATGTGTTCATGACCTAGATACCTTTAAGTTTGTACTTCAGAGCATGCTGCAATTCTCACCCCCATAGTCCACACTGCCAGGCCTTGTAGACAAGCCCTTGGTAATAGTAACATACACTGAGGTAGAGTTCTTTGTCTTTTGGTTTTGACCCTGTGCTCTGCTGAGACAGAAAAAATTGCCAACTTGCAGTGATATTTGGACCGCAGGGGGAGGGGGTTAAGCCCCAACTCCGGGAGTCAGGTGATTACATGAGAACCCCTGCTCTCATTTTTTAAAAGAGAGCAAGCCTCTAGTCCATGTAGAAGAAGGCAAAAGTAAGAACCTTTAAGGTTCTTGAACACAAAGCAAATTTAAAAAAATCACGTGATTAGCCCAATGTGATGATTTTTTAAGGCCCAGCTCTTGGCATAATTGACATTATTGTCAGATGTCCACCTTAATTGGAACTAACAAGCATCACTGTTGACTATCTCAAAACGGGATCTGAGAACTGAGTTACATTCTTATCCCTCATGGGAGGATTTCCGGTTTGAGTTTAAGGAACATTGGAAGGGAATCTAGTATTGCTCCTGTCCATGCTGGATCTGTTCAATAGGTAAAGGGACTCATCTTCTAGGGTTCTCCATTTGACACTTTTCACAATTTAAATATTAATAAAAAATAACTTCCATACACTGTATGAAAAAAACACTGCTTACATAATCATTCTGTAGCTATTTTAGCAGCAGTTCTTCAGGAGCAATAAAGCTCAAGGAAAATTAAACCTCTACCCCAATATAACATGGTCCTCGGGAGACAAAAACATCTCACCGCATTATAGGTGAGACTGCATTATATCAAACTTGCTTTGCCCCCTGCCTGTTCCTTGTTCCTTCCAGAGACCCCTGTCCCTAATCACCCCAGGACCCCACCCAACCCCCCTGCCCCTGACTGCTCCTCCCCCTATCCACCCTCCGCCCCCTGACAAGCACTCACCGTCAGTGGCAGGAAGCGGACCAGTCCGGCCCCATCCTGCTCCAGTCCGCCAGCTCCCAGCCACAGTGCTCCGCTTCCCGCTGTTGGTGAGTGTGCGGAGGTTGGGGAAAGGATGCCCCCCCACACTCACCTGCAGCAGGATGTGGAGCGATGCAGCCCCAGCCCGCTCTGCTTTCCTTGCCCCGGCCCCAGCCGTGTCTCTAGGGGGTGGCTGGGGAAAGGTCCTGCACTCACCTGCCCAGCGGGAAGTGGAGCGCCACGGCTGGGGAAGCAGAGCGGGCTGCTCCCGGCCCCCCCCGCTAATCCCCCGGGACACTCTGGCACTGTGGGGCCCCCAAAAGTGCCCTCCCACAGCTCCTGCCCCCCAGACCCTGGGGGGGGGAAGCCCCTGACCGCCCCCGAGACCCTCTGCCCCTTATCGAACCCCTCGGCCTCGGCCAGGCCTGACACCCTTAACACGCTGCTCAGAGCAGTGTGTCAGAGCTTTACCGCCTTGTATGTGAACCCATCTTATAACGGGTCATGTTATATTGGGGTAGAGGTGTACTTAATGTTTATTTGTCAATTTGAAACCTAGTATAATTAGTTTTTAACAAAATTAATTAAAAGCAATTTTTGATATTACATCTGTCCCTGAGCCCCTTTAAAATATGTATGTTGTTTTAGAATCACACTTTATAAAACAATTTTAAGTCTCTTCTTTCACATGCACCAAATATTAACTTTAAGCTTTCCCTTTACTACTGTTAGAAGCCAGCAATAACACAGGAACAGAGGTGACTAGAATTTACTGTTGAATCTGATTGTGGGAGGTAATATTACATAGTCAGAACATATTTTCAGTGAGCCAAACACTGCAGCTCCTTGATTAGTCCTCAGCTATAGGGAAGTCCCATTGTCTCCGATTGAGGCTTGAATAAGGAGTGATTAAAGACTATGGGATCTGGCCTAAAATAATTGCCTTCATTAGATGACTTTCATGCTTCTCCCAGAACAGCTCTCTACACCATAAACCAATGGTTGACTCATTATTTCATACCAAGACATGGAAAGGAAAAGAATCTTCTCCTGAAAAATTAGAGCTAGGAGAATCCTTAGTTCTTGTTAGTGGTCAGAGGAAAAAAATAAGTAGGAGAATCTATTTATGGGTTTAGTGGAGTTCCACTGATTGCCCCAGACTTCTACGTAGCTGCTGCTGAATGGCAGTTGCATTTGCCCATGTCTTTTGCTTTGGTTCTTAAGATTAAACAGTTACGAAGAAACATCATGTCACAGCACAGAAGTTATGCACACAACATTAAGGGGACTACAGCTACAATAGTGTATTATAGTCTAAACCTAATCCAAACCCCACTGAAGTACATGGAAAGAGTCATTATGGCTGGGATGATTTAGTTGGGAATTGGTCCTGCTTTGAGCAGGGGGTTGGACTACATGACCTCCTAAGGTCCCTTTCAACCCTGATATTCTATGATTCTATGATTAACCTCAGTGACCTTTGGCTCAGGTTCTGGAAACCTGCATTGCCAAAAAAATATAGACAATTTGGAGTGTATTCAGAAAAAAACAAATATTAGGGAGTTTGTGGGACAGATTTAGAAGGAAAGAATAACTGGTTGTAATATATTATACAGAAGCTTTGCTTATGTGATAACTAAGTGGAAGTACTGTAGAAATCAGGAATTGTATGGAGGATACAGACACAAAGGATGAAATCCTGACCCCACTGAAGTCAATGGCATAATATCCTGTTGACTTCAGTGGGTGTAGGATTTTGCTGAAAGGAGAGGTAGAATTATTTAGCATTTCAACCACATGTAATGGGATTAAATTAAAAGGGAAAAATAGCTTTACATTAAGTAATATTCCTGCAGTGAGCTGTTCTAACCTGTGGTAAAGAGGTGGTAAAAGCCCCAAGACTTGGGATTAGGGCTGTGAAGCGATTAAAAAAATTAATTGTGATTGATCACAGTTTTAATTACACTGTTAAAGAATAATAGAATACCATTCAAATAGTTTTGATGTTTTCTACATTTTCAAATATATTGATTTCAATTTCAACACAGAATACAAAGTTTACAGTGCTCACTTTATATTTATTTTTATTACAAATATTTGTACTGTAAAAAACAAATCGTACTTTTCAGTTAACCTAATACAAGTACTGTAGTGCAATCTCTTTATCATTAAAGTGCCACTTACAAATGTAGTTTTTTGATTACATAACTGGACTCAAAAACAAAACAAGGTAAAACTTTTGAGCCTACAAGTCCACTCAGTCCTACTTCTTGTTCAGCAAACTGCTAAGAGAAACAAGTTTGTTTATATTTACTGAAGATAATTCTGCCCACTTCATAATTACAAAGTCACCTGAAAGTGAGAACAGGCATTCTCATGGCACTGTTTTACTTGGAATTGCAAGATATTTACATGCCAGATGTGCTATAATGCGTTAATTAAATTTGTGACTGAACTCCTTGGGGGAGAATTGTATGTCTCCTACTCCTACCCACATTCTGCCATATATTTCATGTTATAGCAGTCTCAGATGATGACCTAGCACATGTTGTTCATTTTCTACATTTTCAAATATATTGATTTCAATTACAACACAGAATACAAAGTGTACAGTGCTCACTTTATATTTATTTTTATTACAAATATTTGTACTGTAAAAAACAAATCGTACTTTTCAGTTAACCTGATACAAGTACTGTAGTGCAATCTCTTTATCATGAAAGTTGAACTAACAAATGTAGAATTATGTACAAAAATAACTGTACTCAAAAACAAAACAATGTAAAACTTTAGTGCCTACAAGTCCACTCAGTTCTACTTCTTGTCCAGCCAATTGCTCAGAAAAACAAGTGTACTTACATTTGCAGGAGATAATGCTGACCGCTTCTTGTTTACAGTATCCCTGAAAGTGGCACTGTTGTAGTCGGCTTTGCAAGATATTTATATGCCAGATGCACTAAAGATTCATATGTCCCTTCATACTTCAACCATCATTCCTGAAGCATGTGTCCATGCTGATGGAGGATTCTGCTAAATAAAAATCCAAAAGCAGTGTGGACCAATGCACGCTCATTTTAATTATCTGAGTCAGATGCCACCAACTGAAGGCTGATTTTCTTTTGTTGTGGTTCGGATTCTTTAGTTTCCACATCAGAGTGTTGCTCTTTTAAGACTTCTAAAAGCATGTTCCACATCTCGTCCCTCTCAGATTTTGGAAGGCACTTCAGATTCTTAACCCTTGGGTCAAGTGCTGTAGCTATCTTTAGAAATCTCACATTGGTATCTGATTTGCGTTTTATTAAATCTGCAGAGAAAGTGTTATGAAAATGAACAATATGTGCTGGGTCACCATCCGAGAATGCTATCACATGAAATATGTGACACAATGCAGGTAAAACAGAGCCAGAGACATACAATTATCCCCAAAGGAGTTCAGTCACAAATTTCATTAACACATTATTTTCTTAATGAGCATCATCAGCATGGATGCATGTCCTCTGCAACAATGGCCAAAGCATGAAGGGCATACGAATGTTTAGCATATCTGTCAAGTAAATACCTTGCAATGCCAGCTACAAAAATGTCATTCAAACGCCTGTTCTCACTTTCAGGTGACATTGTAAATAAGAAGCAGGCAGCATTATCCTCTGTAAATGTAAACAAACTTGTTTTTCTTAGCAATTGGCTGAACAAGAAGTAGGACTGAGAGGGCTTGTAGGCACTAAAGTTTTACATTGTTTTGGTTTTGAGTGCAGTTATGTAACAAAAAAGTCTACATTTGTAAGTTGCACTTTCACAATAAAGAGATACAATTTCTTTTGTCTGTTATATTTACAGTGCAAATATTTGTAATAAAAATAATAATATAAAGTGAGCACTGTACACTTTGTTGTAATTGAAATCAAAATATTTGAAAATGTAGAAAAACATCAAAATATTTCATAAATTTCAATTGGTATTCTATTGTTTAACAGTGCGATTAAAGCTGTGATTAATTGAGATTAATTTTTTTGATTGTGATTAATTTTTTTGAGTGAATCACAGGAGTTAACTGCGATTAATTGACAGCCCTCCTTGGGACATTTAAAACTAACCAGATACTAAAAAAATGAACAATAAGGAACAGTCTTGCACTAGTAGGGAGATGGAGTAAAATTAATAACTAACTTTATAATTCAGACACAGGATTTAGTTGTCTGTTAAGGCACGCATGGTAAAGCCTATGCCCTAAAATAGAGTGCGACTTCAATCTCAGGATATTACTTTGGTTCTTGTATATAATTACAATTAGTAATACTTAGCATTAAATAATGCTTTTCATATTCAAATCATTGTGCCTGCACTCATTAAATTATGTATACTTTTTTCTTCCCTTTAATCTCTTTGCAAGGAGGAACACAGATAAATTACAGTCTGTTGGTGTTTAATTGTTTCTATTACTTCAAAAATAATGTTGCACTTATTTTTCAATTAAAGGAAATATGAATAAAATAGATCAGTTAGGTAGTCACAGTCTTACAGAAATCACTTCAGTGCTACTGTCTTAATCATATTGAAAAGGTATTACGGAATTATGGAGATGCCATGTATCTCAAAAATTAAGATTGCGTTAAGAATTGCACTTGAAACAGGGATGAAACTATATGCTCTCTCTCTTTCTTCTCTCAAAATAAATAAATAAATAAATAGAACAGCGTTTACTATCCAAATTCACAGTGCTTACTCTGAGTAGAGTACTGTACATTTGTTGTAAATTTTTACTCTGAATATAACATCATCTAACTTATTTTGTGTTAGTAACTTTTGATGAAGGATGAGTTGAACAAGGTATTTTGTCAGGACAAGCCACCTAAGGCAGAACTGACAAGGGAGGCATTCTTTGTCAACAGGATGGCCCTACAGCTCTGATAGGTATGTGATTTAGCTCAGGCTTCACCAGATGAGTTATAAGGAAGGAAGTGTTCCCAGAGTTTCTCTCCTAGATCTTGGAAAGTCGTCAGAAGACAGTCTGCTCTCCTGTAGAAGTGCTAATGTTGCAGGAGAAGAATGACCTTCCTGTGAAACTCTTAAGATGTTCAGGAGTGTAATCCTGTCTTGGCCTTCCTGGAGTCTTTAGAAAGCCCCTTTTTGTGCAACTACCCACAATCTAATGCCTCCCCAACTCTCACCATTGCTGCCCCTTCTATACAGCTCCATCTAATTTCAGCTTGTAAACTATAAACATATTTTATGTCTGTATTTTGTAAGTATGACAGTTTAGACGTGTCGTTTACCAAAAAAAAAAAGTTTTCTGGGGGCAGCAACATAGATTGTATCCTCTACCTTTGGGATGAGGTTGGGCACCTCTCTCATCCCAGACATCACACTCTGGCTGTAGGTGTCGCTGTAGCACAGGTTTGGAGTGCTACAGCGACACCTACCCCACAAATTTTAGGCAGGCAGCTCTCCCCACGGGTGTGAGCACACTCCAAAAGAAAGGAAAAGAAAAACAGAATAATCCTGCAGCCCGCAAGACAGTCCATGCTCACCCCAGTGTTCTTCACAAGGCAAAGGGTAAAGCGGCGTTGTCAAGGGGAGCAGGGTTCCTAATCCCCTCTACAGCTGAAAGCCCCGGGCTGAGAGTTCTGGGCGCTAAAGAAAAGAAAAGCAAAGATCCTGCTACCGATCCAGAAGATCCAGGTGGCAGAGACTTTATCAGCTTTCTAGGTAAGCAGCCCCTGCTCTGTGGGATTGAGAACTGTATTCTCCAGCTCTGTTTCCCTCCGGTGACAACCCTGTGGGATTTGGATCCTCCGTTTTCAGGAGCTGCCTCTTTCCAAGTGCAACAGGCCTCACACATTCACTGGGGTGGGGCTGTTTGTGCCCAGAGGAACTCTTGAACTCCTCCCCCCCCCGCCGCAGCCACCACCTTCTTGACTGGGGTGGGAACCTGTCCCATCACAGGTAGTGATAATGGGACAGTAGATGGGAGACAGAAGGTGCCTGGCCAAGACTTAAAGTAGGTGGTGGAAATTGGCTGAAGGTCCTGGGAGAGAGTGGCTGGAGAAACTGGGGAAATGGGGAAACAGTCATACTTGCTTAGTTAAAAACCTTATACTCATGACAGAGAAATGTAACTGATGCTCTAGCTTCTTCCCCCAGTGCTGAAGTCTTTTTTAGTCTGCCAAGCTCACATAGCTTTTCATGAAAAGTTTTGAGTAGCACACAGAGGAAGTTGAGGTGTTGGTTATAGCTGTTTGTACTGGGAATGAAAAGTTTTAGATAGAGAAGATATGATTATTTGGCTTCTCTGCAGCACTACTGCCCAGCTAGCCCCTCTATCCAGCCCTAAACTTTCAGCCCCCATATTTACATGTCTTTTTTATCCTGCTACATTAAAAAAATAGGAAATAATGATATAAAACCCTATGTTAAGGTTGCTCAAGAGAATTTCCTCACAATGCAAACAATAAAAAGCAAAGGAATTACAAGTTAATTCACACCAAATTTGAAACTAGCCTCCAAGTATTAGCTCTCTAGCACCTGAACACCCAACCTGCCAACAACTTAATAGGTCTCCAACACAACTTCTATAAATTCAACAATTTTGTCAATTTCAATGCCAACATACAAAGAGCTGAAAATCACAGTGTAAAGGGTTTGGGAGATTTTTTCATGTGGGTTTATATAATATAAGCCAAGTTCTCCCATGTGTTAGAACAGTGGAAACCCACAGACTTCAATACATTTTGTTTTCAATGGACTTGCATCGGTGGAAATGAGAGGGGAGAATTTGGCTCACAATGTTAATAATTGTAAATTTATGTGCTGGTTACTTTACTCTGACTTAACTGTTTTTGAATACAAGATTCCCTCCACTGAAGACATTTTAGACACTTTTGTAAACTAGAAATCAATGAACAGCTTCTTTCGTGTAAGCTTTTAGGATGAGCACATTATAGCACAACTATAAATTCCCAATGTTATCTATGATAAAGGCCCCTGTTGAGCTGAAATGTCAGCCCTTTCCTGAATCTACACCATTGAATGAAAGACAAACTAAAAAGCTGAAAATTACTTTATTTCTGTTATAATACTGGCAACTTGATATTCCTCGACCTTAGCAACACTCTTTACACAGGTGAGCTCCTGGTTATCATTAAATATAGAGGGTGAAATCCAGGTTGCATTAAAGTATTTTGTCACTGACTTCAATTGGGCCAGGATTTCATCCTATATGTTGCATGGGTATGAAATCTGGAAGATTAACAAGGTCACAATTGTTGCAATATTTGTAGATGATGAACAAGATGTTTATTTTTCTATTGCATTTTTAGCATTCAGATTAAAGTAATACATATTTTTGCCTTTTAAATCTATAATTTTCTTTCAACATAGACTAACAGAATATGTTTGTTTTCATTATGTTTAAACTTCCTGTTTTGTTTGCTCAGTGCTCTTAAACTTCTCAGTCACCGTAAATGGTTTCAGTAGGTTACAGATGGGTTGGACTTGCTGCAGTTTACTACCTTGTATATCATATTGTACTATGCAAAAAGGGAACCTTGATGGTGAAACTAACACAAAAGCTTAAAGGTAATGTTACTATCTGATAAATGTAAAGATTAATACAAAAATTGCTAGAGAGTTAAATATTATTCAGATAATTTTTTGCTCCACTAGACTCCATTTTCAATACAAAACCACTCCATTTATCTTCTTTCAAATATTCTATTGTATCATTACACTTTTCAAAACAATCCATCATTAATAAATTGCCTATTGGATTAAACTGTGTAAGTGAGAGGAAAGTTATTAAATATTTTAATGAGAAGTAACATTGGCAGCTACTATTAATCAATAATATTATGTGCCAAAACTCATGCCAGAAAAGATGACAAGCAGATCAGACACTACTGATGTGCAGGGACTGAAATGCCTGGCCCCAAGGCTACCTTCCAATAATGAAAATACCCTCAAGCAATTTGAGAAGACAGAGTAGGTGTGATATTGGGTATGCAAGACTATGATTTTATATTAAAGTTTCTTTTTAAAGATGAGACCTGGCTTGCTCTAGAAATAAACGCTGCCTTCTGTAACAACTTGTGGTGCTTCTCCTGTGGACCACCACTTTTGTTATATTACCTTTTACCCCACACTCACTCTCCACCTTTACAGTCTTTTCAATACAGATGTGCTAAAATCTCTCTCAGCTTGGCTGTGTTAATGCCTCAGAAATTAATGAACCACTCTGTAGCATAGCAAATCTGGAATTCAGCCTGATTTTGGCCCGCTTTTGTCTATTGCTGCTCATGCACATGTTCTGAGATGCCTATACTTCACCGTAGGGCCAAACTGAATGCTAGAGAGAAAGAATTGTGCTAGTGTCCCCATACCTGGAATAGTCACTGTTTTGCTTTTCTTTTTAAAATCTCTACAAAGCATAAAGAGGGGCTGGGGTGAGTGCCACAACTGAAAGAAATCTTGTTTTAAAACTGATTGGGAAGATAGTAGTGCATCATAAAGAGTAAGCGAGGTGAATTCATGTTATTATTAAAATAAGCTTTCCTTGCAAAATAATGTTAACAATAGGAGGGGTCCTCTGCTTTTGTCCCCTAACTTTATATTACTGGGATGTACCATGCAATCTTTGATCTTGTAGAGCTGGGAACTGGGGTACTGCCTTATAAAAATGGAACCTTTCCAGCATCCCTTAATTATAACTGGGCTCTTAAAATTTTCGAAAGTAACCAAAATTAAAATGAATTAAAAACATTTAGAAGTGAAAACTGCCTAATAATAGCACATAGATCATATTGTGTAATCACATTTCTCTGGTGTTTTATTTACATATTATAAGGTCTAAATAGCAAGAACTAAGACTCAATCAGCTACAATAAAAAAGCATATTTTTTAGCCCTTAATTATTCTCTTGAGCCAACCATGATTACTGAGAAATTTCCAAGCCTTATACTTTCCAATGCCTTGAGGGTTCCCCTCCCACTCTTGAGAGACCTCCTCAGTAACATTCATGGTACCAGACATATTTTAACTACTTTTTGTAAGGCAGAATAAAACCTGTTATCTGTAAACTGTCAGATTTTGTCCTGAGCCCCAATAAAATAGCCCTTCAAATGACCTGACTGGCATAGCAAATCATATAGACATTTTAGTCCCAGGAACAAAATCTATTGGAGAGTTCACTGAAAGCTAAATTCATCTCTATTGTAAGCCAATTTGTGTTATCTTCTGGCAAATGTTGACTTTTTAATACAACCACTGTATTAATCAGATTTTAAACTAATTTTCCCCTATCTAATGCCTTTTCAGGGCATTACATTATTATGGTAAATTTCCTAGTTATGGCAGGGTACCTAGACTAAAACATTTTGATTTTAATAATAAAATTCAAAGGGTTTCAATCCAGCCTCCATTTGTGCCCAGGCAACTTTGTGTTCACAAATGGTTAAGTATGCTCTTTAATGAAAAAATGTAGGTGACTGATTTTGTCTTGTCTGTGGACAAGTGTTCAGCTTTGTACTGGTAAATTCTATCACATGCCTCCGCAAGAGAAAGAACCCAGCAGCAACAGGTGATGGTGCTTGAAACACACAAGGGAAAAGTATGCATAAACAAATGCAAGATACTTTTGGAAAATGTGGCTCTGAGGGTCAAACAAGTGCAAGTTGATGAGATTTTTTTCCAGCATAAGAGAAATCCAATAATACTACTTGCAGTATTACGGAACAAGGATGGAAGATGCATGTTGGAAAATCTATGATGATCACTCAACCTTTGTTTATACTCTAGGAATTAGAATCCCCAAGGTCTGAACGTAGTTCATAGTCTATTGCATATAACTTGTTCTCTGGTGATATTGATGTAAGCAAGTCTGCTTATTTTAGATATTGAGTTTTACGTCTAAACTTATCAATTTTTTGCAAACTGTTATGTTGACTATGTAGGGACAATATCTGATGACACACATGTTGACATTACCAGGGTCACACTGTAGCACTCCCAGATGAATAATATATAGGGCTGTCGATTAATCACAATTAACTCATGTGATTAACTCAAAAAATTAATCATGATTAATCGCACTGTTAAACAATAGAATACCAATTGAAATATATTAAATATTTTTGGATATTTTCCCACATTTTCAAATATATTGATTTCAACACAGAGTATATGATTATATTTCAATACAGAATACAAATTGCACAGTGCTCACTTTATATTTATATTTTATTACAAGTATTTGCACAAAGACAGACAAGAAATAGTATTTTTTCAATTCACCTTATACAAGTACTGTAGTGCAATCTCTTTATCATGAAAGTGCCACTTACAAATGTAGTTTTTTGATTACATAACTGGTCTCAAAAACAAAACAATGTAATACTTTTGAGCCTAGAAGTCCACTCAGTCCTACTGCTTATTCAGCAAACTGCTAAAGAGAAACAAGTTTGTTTATATTTACTGAAGATAATTCTGCCCACTTCATAATTACAAAGTCACCTGAAAGTGAGAACAGGCATTCTCATGGCACTGTTTTACTTGGCATTGCAAGATATTTACATGCCAGATGTGCTATAATGCGTTAATTAAATTTGTGACTGAACTCCTTGGGGGAGAACTGTATGTCTCCTACTCTGTTTTACCCACATTCTGCCATATATTTCATGTTATATCAGTCTTAGGTGATGACCTAGCACATGTTGTTCATTTTCAGAACATGTTCACTGCAAATTTGACAAAACGCAAAGAAGGTACCAATGTGAAATTTCGAAAGATAGCTACAGAACTCAGCTCAAGATTTACGAATTTCAAGTGCCTTCCAAATTCTGAAAGGGATGAGGTATGGAGCATGCTTTCAGAAATCTTAAAAGAGCACACTCTGATGTAGAAACTAAAGAACTCAAACCATCAAAAAAGAAAATCAACCCTCTGCTGGTGGCGTCTGACTCAGATGATGAAAACAAACATGCATCTGTCTGCACTGCTTTGGATCATTATCTAGCAGAACCCGTCATCAGAATGGATGCACGTCCTCTGGAATGGTAGCATCAAGGGACATATGAATCTTTAGCGCATCTGGCATGTAAATATCTTGCGACACTAGCTACAACAGTGCCAGGCAAACACCTGTTTTCACTTTCAGGTGACGCGAAAAAGAAGCAGGCAGCGTTATCTTCTACAAATGTAAACAAACTTGTTTTTCTGAGTGATTGACTGAACAAGAATTAGGACTGATTGGACTTGTAAGCTCTAAAGTTTTACATTGTTTTATTTTAGAATGCAGGCTTTTTTGTACATAAGTCTACATTTGTTAAGTTCAGCTTTCATGATAAAGAGATTATACTACAGTACTTGTATTAGGTGAATTGAAAAATACTATTTCTTTTGTTTTTTACAGTGCAAATATTTGTAATAAAAATAAATATAAAGTGAGCACTGTACACTTTGTATTCTGTGTTGTAATTGAAATCAATATATTTGAAAATGTAGAAAACATCCAAAAATATTTAAATAAATGGTATTCTATTATTTACAGCGTGATTAAACATGATTAATTTTTAAAATTAGATTAATCACAATTATTTTTAAACACTTGACAGCCCTAATAATAAACAAAGCAAGTAAAAATAGATTGACATATACTTGCTAAGATGATGATCTGTCATTCGCAGAAACTATTTTGGCAGAGCATAGCTCCACAGTGAGTCACCTTTCAATTGCTAAACATCACTAGACCTGAACCTTTATGAAGTATTTCTTCTGAGTTCTGCCCATGACTAGCATGTATATGGGTTATTGTCATGAAAAGATGTCAGCTATGTTTAAATCCAAGTATGATTTACAGTCCATTTACACAAAGGACTAGAACAAGAGTAAAAACTGTAGTGAACATGCTTGATATAAATGGGCAATAAAGCTGTGAACAGGATCATCAAGACTGAAGATAGCCATTTTATTTGACAGCCCATCTAATTTGTATATTTAAAGCAAAATACACACTGTAACATAATTTTAATTATAAAGTGCTTCACCTGCTGATGTTCTCATGATGCTGTACAGCATAACGGCAACATGATTAAAATAGAACATAATAACTAGCCTTGTAAAATTCGAGCAAACCAATCACAGTAACACATTTGTTTGTGGTACAACAATTAATTGTTGTTGGAGTTATTTTAAGGTTGCACTCAGGATTTCACTTTATATAGACCATAAACAATAGGAATAATAGTTAATAACTTATTAGAGAGTTTTTAAAAAAAATGTCATTAGAGTTGAGCCAAAGGTTCAAAGAGGGGAATCCATAATTGGAGTGGCACAGAGTTCCACATTTTTGTAGCCATTATACATATAGAGGCCAGCTGGGAAATTTGAATCTGGATCCATGTTGAAATTGTGAACCCCTCCAGTGTTCGGGTTTGTTGGATCCTGCCAATTTCCAATTGCTTATTACTTTGTTATTAATTATTAATTATTATTACTTATACAACAATAAAAAGATAAAAAAAGAATGGCTATTTAGACTAAAGAAATAAAGATAGTCTGAGAACAGCCCTATCGGTGGGTGGTAGAGCCACAGTTTCATGTAACATGGCATTTGTGAAATGAATAAAAAACACAAAAAACTGTTCATTGAGATTTAGAATTTACCTATTTAGTCATTTATATCATAGTCATTACTACAGTATCTGATCAATGGGCATGAATATGGTATTAATACAAGGTGCCACGTTAGTTATCTTGTTTACTTTTTCACAAGGAGCAATACCACTACAGACTATCTCCAGAAACATGGCAGTGAAGTAGATATATAAAGATAATGTGGGGAAAATGCTACAATACATTTATTCTCACCGTCTGATATCAGGAGAGAGCTGGATTTTGATAAATTAACTAGTTTATCTTCGATTTGTATCACTGAGATGAATAGTTTTAACTATATCAAATACACCCCTTCTACAATAGGTCTGAAAGCCATAATTAAGATTAATAAAAGACTGTCATTTTTTGTTATATTATTTATTGGCTTAATTTTTTCTTTGTGCTTTATTGTCTTTTAACTAGAGACAGATACAATAGGTTAATTGATTTAAATATTACTCTCTGAGCTGAGGTGTTTTTTGGTTTACTTGCATTTGAGGATTTAATTTTAAATTGAGTCCTTCACATCTAGTTTTTGTTAACTCCAAATTAAGCAAAAGATTGGTACTTGGCCATTTTTGACCCATGATGGTACTAACATAATAGGACCATTTGGCTTGGCACTGTAGCATAGTGCAAGAGGGACTGTGTTATTGATTGCTACTGTCTAAGGTTCATAAATCATCCTATCTCACACTTTAATATACTCCAGTAAGATAGTTTATATTTAAAGTGCCTGGATTTGCTCCTATTTCAGCTGAAAGCAATGGAAGTTATACTATTTACTTCAGTGGGGGCCTAAATAGGCAGTTAATTTGCAGTTGTTTTTTCAATGTTCTTTTTTGTTCTTTACAATTTTTTTCCCCCGAGAGCAACAGCACTGTATTGTATAAGTGGAAGAAAAAGAATAGGAAGGTTATGATGTGATATGGTATGGATTGTTTTGAGATTTTTAGGACTCTCTAGCTTATTTTTATTCAGTTTCTTCCAGTGAAATTTTAGTACTCTTGAAAGATACAGGATTGGTTAACTGTGGAGATTGGTGTCCTCCATTTTATCTACAGAAAAAGTACAACTCTGACAGTAGCACTACAGTTTATCCTACAGTACCCCACCAGTAGGCTGTAACTTTTGGGGAATGTCCCATGTCTAGGAGGTGTAGGGATAATTCATCCCCTGTGAACATTCAACCCATGGCCTTTTGGCAAAGATCAACACCAGTTAGTTCTAACTGTGACGTGGACTCCTTTCTTAGAAGAACTAGAGTAAGTACCAGCTCATTTCACATACAGGTAGGCCTCAGAACCAATGTAAGATGGCAAATTTTGGTCACAACCAACCTGAGGGGAATTTGAACCAGTGCCTTGAAAGCAAAAACTCTGTGTGCCATTAACAATCCAGTTTCCCCAGAACTTTATGGCTGGGATTATCAAAAGCGCCTCAGAGATGCCAAAATCACACTGCAAGTCAATAGGATTTGGGTGCCTAACTCCCTTTGGCTCATTTGAAAATTTCAGCCTACACCTTTATAAAATAGGAAAGAATTCATTACCAGTGCTTCCAAAAGGATTGCACCAGTAATCAAAACCTTACAAAAAATAAATTGGTTTCTTACCGGTGGAGTGCTGAAAATGTAGAAGGATGAACCCTTCAGTGCCAGGAACTTGTATTTGTAGAGTTGAGATGAACCAGTTCCCTCGAGTCTTTCATTCACCCAGCCCATATGAATAATCTGCAGAGTAAAACCTTTGAAAAATTAGAACTCAAGCTTCAATAGCAGCATAATACACCCTTTACACAGAAGTTCTCCCTCTCCCTAGAACACCACTCAGTTAATGGAGGGCAGTGGCCTTAGATTTTAAACCTGTCTCATTCTCCTCTTTGCCTTCCTCAGACCTGCTCCCTAAATTATACTCCATGCCTGTGTGTAGGGAGCCCCCCTAGAGGTGTGATCCATATTGCCCAGGCTCTCTGAATCCTGTCTGCCTGGTGCAGCAGTATCACATTGATATCTGGTGCGTTGAGGGTCTGCCTCAGCTATGAGGGAAAGTGGATGGGACTGGACCCATAAAGATTAGAGATAGAAAAATTTATTCTGATAAAAAAGCTGTCCATGCTTCAAACCAGCCATATAGGGTGGTTCCAAAAATGTCACTTATTTAACACTCTATGTGCTGCTGCAATTTCTGGTTTTGGCCAGGACCTGAAATAGTGATGTTGAAATATTACAAAAGGGCTGTTCCCACAGTATTGTGTCCAAGTGAAAACCGGGCAGCACTAGTAATTCTATGAGATCTGCTTCCAAACAAAAGACATGCGGATAAGTCCATAGGCTTATCTGAAACCAAGCAGTTCACTAGTTATTGAAGTTTGCCCATCACTAAAAGAATTACATTATATTCTGTGCTTCCAGGGGTTTACACTTGCATATATTTCTTCAAATGGGAATTGTTGGTGTTTCTTTGCTGGTAGAGTAAAATTCCGAGGGTTTTTGTTGCTCATCTCACACATTTTTTATTTCCTTTAAAGTTATTACAAATAAATTTTAATGATTTTACAATTATTTTAAAAGTAATTTTACGTATTCTAAGTAACCTTGAAATTTGGGCATAAGTAAGATTTTATTAGCTCTGAGCTAGATACACCATGAAGAACCACATTCTAGCACAGTGCTAGTACAGTAGCTGGTATGCTTAATTTCACAACATCATGCTGACTATATGGCCTTTAATATGCCTTGAAATATTTATCTGTCCTTAATTATAGTACTCTGCAAATCATAAACTGTAAATGGCCAATCTCGAGTTTTTGTACTCAGCATGGCATTTCCAAAGTACCTAAGTAACTGAGGAACACAAGTTCCCCGGCACTTCTGAAATCTTGCCCTCAGCCCTCACACAACACGAAACCTTACTTGAAACCAGTGGGAATTTAGCCTGAGTAAGGGATGTAAGGTGAGATTCGAAGAGAAGAAGTGACTCATTTGTATTATATAATTAAGATAGTGAAGTGACTCATTTGTATTATATACTTAAGATAAACTTTTGAATGTGACCAGAGCATGGAATCGAAACAATGTACAGTAAGAGTACAGATTGAACACAGAAACACGTTGCTATGGTCACATTTTTATCTTAGCATGATTCATACTTTGTTGTCTAGCTCTGTTATTTAATACATAATTATCTCTGCTATCAGTCAACTTACTTCAAAAAATATTTTATACCAACATAATGCTATTGCTTCTCCACATTCTTCTACTGAACTATAACTTCATTAAAATGTTAATGCTGTAGGAAAGAGTGCAGTAAATACAGTAGACCTTCCAATTCTCACTTTGCTATTGTGTAAACTCAATAATTCTCACCAAAATATTGCTTCACCACTCATCAGCACAGCTTTAATAACTGAATGCTCAGACACTTCATTACTTTAACAAAATATACCACAGTACTGTTCAGACTCTTCTACAAACAATAACACAGATTGCTTATACTTGCATGTTATTATAATCATAAATAAAGGGCACTAGCCGGAACAAAGTACATTTTGTGATGCCAGATCCTTGATATTTTTTACAAACATATTTGTTTGCTTATCTGCTAATTTGCAAACCTCGTTAACCCACGCTGGGTTCCCAGTCATTATTGGAAAGTAAATTAGATGCTATTACAAGATTACAAAAGATACAGAGTGCTGCGCATGGTAATAATTTGCAATTCTAATGACCCCCTTCCAAATCTAAGGATCTCAAAGCTTCATAATAATTGCTAGGGAAAATGGGACATAGTCAGACAATGTAACATGCTCAGGTCATACGTCAAATCAAATATGGCAGAGCCAACAAAATTATAGCTACATCTCCTATATCTTTAAATATAGTAAAACAGCAGATCAAGGAAAAGAGGTTGTTTTTGTTTAAGGTTCAGACAGGGAAATCAGAAGACTGATGTTCTATTCCTGGTCCTCCATATAGTTCATGAGTGAACTTGGATAGACACCCTCTTTACGGCTATGTCTTCACTGCAAAAAAAAATAGGAATATGTTTACATCAAGGTAACAATAGGAGATATACCAAGCTCCTAGAACTGGAAGGGACCTTGGAAGGTCATTGAGTCCAGCCCCCTGCCTTCACTAGCAGGACCAATTTTTGCCCCAGATCCCTAAGTGGCCTCCTCAAGGATTGAACTCACAACCCTGGGTTTAGCAGGCCAATGCTCAAACCACTGAGCTATCCCTCCCCCCAAGGAAGTTATCTTGATGTAAAATTGCAGTAGAGACAAGACAGTAGTTTATACTTCAATGTAGTTAGGCAAGATAAATCCCAGGTGGGGGTAAAGTGTTGGCCTTGACAAGCTGCACTGAGGTTAAAACCTACTGGTGCCTTATCTCCAGGAGGATTTTATACCAGTATAGTTATCTCAATTTGCCTATCCCAGTATAAGAACACACCTTTTTTTGCAGTGAAGATATGACATGTGCCACAGTTTCCTCTCTGTAAAATGGATTACACAGAGTTGTGAAGACTGCATCTTTAGTATCTGTAAATTGTTCTGAGATCCTTGAATGCAAGATGTTATAGAAGTGCAAAGTATTATGGCTCCAGTCTAGCACTTAAGAAATCCCATCCCTATTTAGCAAAACACTTAAGTATATATTTTAATTTTAAGTACAGGCTTAACATGCACTGTGCTTTGTTGAAGAGGGAACGATTTAGGCACATGCTTAAGTGTTTTTGCTGAACTGGTGCCTGTATTATTATTCTACGTTACTGTGATGGTTAGTATCAAAAGATTTGGTTTGAATACATCCTTCTCCATGATGTTAGGGGCCTTATTCCTTCACCCTCTCACTTCCTTGGTCCTTCCTGCATGAACAAAGAGCAACAATACCCAGAGTCCGAAGGTGGAAACAATTCAATGTTTATTGGGGTGAACTTCCAGCAAGCATGATTCCAGTTTCCTTCCTCAGTGTCCCCCTTCCCAGCTCTGACACCACAGAACCTTGCCTGTGTCCCTGTTCCCATTCCCTGTTCCCATTCCCCCCCTTAGCGAAACATGATTCCAATTCCCCCACCTCCATTCCCTGTTGCCATTCCCCCACTTACTTCCTACTTGACTGCAGACTATACAGTAAAACTTGAGTTCTGCTTAGCTATACCGTAACCAATCATTTTACTGAAATTTAACTAACCAATCGTAACACATTGTAACATAATTATTTAACCAATATCCCACCACCTTAATTGGTTTACACCCAACAACATTAATTATACAGCAGACAGAAAGAATCACAGAACCAGACAGAGACTATACAGACAAACAATAGGGAAGTGGAGACTAGTGATAGAACAATACAGAAATGAGGATTTCACATCCCAGCTATTGGTAAGTGAGTTCTTGCCAGACAGGATGCTATCAAACTAAGTTTCCTTTTACATCTTCTAGGCTCTTTCCTTTACCTGGAGGTGATAGATCAGATCACCTTTCTAACAGCCCCAGATTGCCTTATTTTAATGTGACTAGTTTGGAATATGAGGATGCAACCATTCACTTCCCACCTTATGGCTGCCTCTGCTGCTTAGCCAAAGGCTTCGCCTAAGAACAGGGCCTCAGAATGTCCCAGTAAGAGAAGGCCCTTACACCGGCAGACAGTGATTTTGATTCTTTCTTTTATACCTCTATAACTAGCTAAGTGATAAGAATACACCTAAATTCTTAAAGTATAGGCCCTTTGCAGACAGCCCTGAATATCTATATCCTAACTCATGACATACCCAGACTCTCAAGTATCTGCAAACTTTGGGTTGAAGTCTCCTGGTAAGATGGTCACTCTGATTTCAACTCCATATGCAGCACAGAGAAGTGCATAGGTACTAAGAAAAGAAAAAAATACTGAAATAGTAGTTAACTGGACTTTGAAACTCAAAAAAAAAAATGATCTGGTTCAATTCAAATTTCCAGTACATATTCAGGTCAGTTTTTATTTAACTCAAACTGGTTTTCTTCTTCCTTTTAATAAACAATTTATTTATAGTATTTAAATGGCAAAATTCTGCTTGCATGAGTCTTTGCAGAATCAGAGAATAATGCTGCATTTATAATGCTGTAGACACAATAAAAGAATTTAGACATCTAATCACTGTGCCTGATTTGTCAGTGCCAATCAGTAGATAACTAAATTCTGTAATATGTTCTTACAATTTTGCATCTACAACTGATTTTTCAATCAAAATGCTGGCATACAACTAAAAGCCATTTTGTTACATTTTATCTCAAAAAGCAGGGGAAAACTCATTTGAATTCAATTAAAATTACTCAAATATGCACTCAGAATTTGAACTGAACCTTCACATCAGTGGGACTACTCACTTAAAGTTATGCATTTGCTGAAGTTTTTGCTGGAATGGGCCATAGAGGGCAGGCTGAGGCCATCTGAAAATCTGGTCCTTTTATTAGCTGAATTATTTCTGAACTCTAATATCATCCATTTAATTTATAATGGAAGCAAACAGATGGATTATCACAAGGTAGACTAATGACTCTACTCTATCAAAGTCTATAGAAAATCAAACACACAGCAATACCTCAATTACATTTCAAATACACTGGATTGCAGAAAATATTCCATAGTGCCCAGTTTGCTTGACAGAAATGGCCCATAAAATTAACAGCTCAAAATGATAAAAAATGATTAGTTATGACATCTAAGTTTTATATGTATAACAATATATGTACAAAACGGATATTGCAGAAAAACCACCAAGCGGAAAGCCAAATAGAAGAATACTACAAAAGTAAATAGCAACTGTACCCTTAAAATGTAGTTGAAAATGAAGAAAAAGAAATGTTTTGTCTCCTGTACTCGATGATAGTTCCCTAGACATGCCAGAAAATGATGAAGTGACTTCCAATTTTCAGTTTAAACAAAACAAAACAAAAAAGAGCAGCAATTATTTAACTTCTTTGTCAACAGTTCCTTGAATAAAAAGGTAATTTTTTGTGCTGTAAAGTACAAGTGAAAATATTGCTTTGCTGACTTATGCCATTTGGTATAAAAGAATACAAAAATTCACCTGGTAGACCTGGGTGGTGAGTTACAGCCTTATATAAATTAGAACACTCCCAGTGACCTTAAAGTTTCTGAATTGGGGGCTGTGACCAAAATACCATCAAACACTTGACTTCAGTGACTTTGTTAGGTGAGAGTAAACAGAATTTAGAATTTCCAGGCATTTATAAAATATACCGTATTCATTCATTGACTGCCTAAATCAATACATTTTTATAATGGATCCATTTTTTCTTAATGAAGTGATGAATAAGGAGGAAGAAATAAACTGTTCCATATATTAAAAAGAGATATTATGGGAAATAAACTAGTAGCCGCTTTTGCATCTCTATTATGGTGCATATCTCAAGAAAATAAATAAATGGCAATCAAAGCTATATAGATTTCTAAAACACTTAACATATTATAAAAATTGATATTGTAAAATCTTCTGGAATAATAATTATATAATGGGTTATTTTAACTACCTCAAGATACACTGGTCTAACAGCCTATTGACACATGGATTGGACAAGTAATTTATGAATACCATAAATAGTTTGCTTTCGGAGTTTCACGAGTGACTCTTGTAACTCAATTCTATGAACCTTTAGAATGAAGATATTTAAACAATGAAGAAAACTATCACAAGCCTGGATAAAGAGGACATATTTTTTTTAAAATCCTTAGTATCCATAGACAAATTGAAATTTATTTTAAAAAGAGAAAGATATATATAATTTTGAGCAAACAGGAATAAAACTACTAAGGCTAGGCAGGAATATAAATACCTAAAAATGCATCCTTTGGAAATCTTGTTTGCAACCTTATGGCTGCCAATAAATCTTTGTAGGATCATGCTCTAAAAAGTCAAGAGCACAGTCAATGTGCAAAAATCCTCCTCCCCCTTCCATTACATCTTTATTGAATGGGAGTTTTCAGGATTTTTTATTTCTGAAGAAGGAAAGGTGAGTGCTTTGTGCACAATATTGGTCAAGTTATTTAAAATATAAAAATCATCACAGAGCAAGGCAAATTTAACAAAGGGAGTAGGCAAGAGGGAGACTATAATGAAATGTAGAAGCCAAATAGAAGTAAAAGATAAGTGCAACCAGAATTTTTTTAAAATAATAATAATAATAATAAAAACTTGGGGGAGGTGATCAGGAAGATGAAAATTAAAAAATCAAGAATGAGGCAGAACTGCCAGCAAGGTCTGGCCCCAAGCAAATGCCTGTCTTCACTCCCAAAGCTCATTTTATCCTAGTCCTTTTTATTTCCTGTTACCGATCATAAGTAAAAGAAATAATTATTTTTTTTAAATGAAAGCTTAGACTGTGACATCACATGACTCCCGGAGATGGGGCATATTCCTAATGTGTCTATGCATTAATGCAACCCTGCACATCCACAAGTAACCACTCCTCTTCAATTCATACAGCCTTCTCCTACTTCTCACTTTCTCCCTTTGCCCCACCCCTTGTCAGTGCTTACTTTGTGCTGGGCACTGGCACCTCTGGGCTTGGCAGTTCATAGCCACAGCACCTCTGGGCTCCGAGCCAGCAGCCACCACTCTCCACACCAGGCCATGACCTGCCCTGCTGCTGGTGGCACTGAGCTGGGTGCCCAGCCTGCAGACATCACTCTCCGGTCACCCACCAGTGCTTAATTTGTGCCGAGACTTGCTGAAGCTGAGCCCCGGCATCTCTTTCATTACAAATTAAGCACTGCCCCTTGTACACCTATGATCTCATTTTCTTCTTCTCTTTTTGACTTCCCCTCCCCAAAACTTGTTCATTCTCTTCCTATCACTCCTCTTCACTCTCTCTTGCACACAACTTATCCTTCTCTCCTTTCCACTACACACACACACTCACCCAGGCACTCTTTTTCCTCTCTCCAAACTCTCCCTCCCTTTCCCTGCTTCTCAGACAAGCACTCTCAATATCTCTGTCTGCAGATTCTTCCACTCTTGTCTTTCTCTTCTTGCCACTCCTAAACTTTCAGTAGTTCACCTCAATGTGAAGGAGAGGAGTTTGCTGCAGAACAGCATAAAGCAGCACTGCAAGATCTCTGTTTCCTCCTCCCCCTGCAGTTGCTGCAGGGACCCAGGGTTACACCAACAAGGAGTGTGTGTGTGTGGTGGGAAGGAATGGTTTGGTCCAGGAAAGCATCACACAGAGAAGCGGCAACACATGTGTATATTTTAGTGGGAAGGGGCAGAAGCCTTTTGCTTTAATCCCCACTCATAGGTAGGCAGAATTGAAAGGAGCATTCCTAAGGAGGTGGAGGGACAAGTTGTGAGGGGAATATGTGCTGCCCATTTCCCCCAGTGATTCATGGTGGCTAAGTCCATAAAGGGCTATTAGTCAGGATGGGTAAGGAATGGTGTCCCTAGCCTCTGTTTGTCAGAGGATGGAGATGGATGGCAGGAGAGAGATCACTTGATCATTGCCTGTTAGTTTCATGACCACTATTTTTAATACTTTTACATTTGTAAATTGTTCTATTAATTACATTGTGCATGGCATTTCTTATCCTTGGACATGATAATGGTCAAGGTCATGTTTTGCAACTACAGGTTCATTATACAGTTGAAAATTTGCTTGGTTAAATGCATAGATACTAAATAACATTTATATGTGCTGCTTTTAATTTTTATAGTCCAGTGTAATATTGGTTAACTACCCATGCATGATTACATGTGTTTTGGTTACCAGGTAACCTGTGCTTTTAGACTCCTTTTAGTCACCCTCGAGTGCACCCTTCTAGTGACAGGTTTGGCTGCCTTCATGCAGCCCTACCACTCTTAAAATGAATCTCTGGGATGCACCCTCTCCCTACCCCCCATGCTAACTTAACAAACTCAACTGAGTTTGGCCTCTGTAAGCCCCTTTTCTCCATAAGTCAGACCAATGAGCCAATTAAAGTGATTTGAAAATAGCTTCATCGAAACAAAGCATTATTTATTCTTTTATCCACAGTTGCAGAGCATGCAGAGCACAAGTATAAAACAAAAGAGACCTGCATGCACATTTCCCCTTACCAACAATTTCACCTTTCCTTGGAAGCTATGATAACCTCCATTCAGCCCAGTTACCTTCATTTTCTCCTCCCCCTCCATCCCTTTCCAGCCTAGGCGAGCATCTTCAAGGTTTAGTATACCTTTCGATCCTAAAATCAGTCTGGGAAGAGTAAATTTTGCCACCCTAGTGGGTGACAGACCAGTGATTATTTCCCACTTAATGATTTCCCCAAGAACTCTTGGTATTCCCTATGACAACACCTTCTCTTTCCCATTGTTTAGTTTCCTGTCGATTTCCCGCTTACAGCCTCTTTTTGAGTTAAGTCTAGGCATTCGGACAGGATAATATCACACGGGTAAACTAAGTGTACACGATATTTATAAAAATATAATACACAGAACTTGATCACTCTCCAAAAGTCATAATATGTTTCTGTAATACTAAGATCATGTATCAGTATATCAATAATATTAGCATATACAAGGCCAGATCTTCGGCAGCAGCTATGGAGTAGTAAAATATACTGGAGGGAGGTTTGCACAGAGGAGTCATTTTCTTATCCTGGTTTTGCTCTGCTTCACGCATATTTGAGTACTTGCTGCCACCAGCCTCATGACCACTGGTCATTACCAGGATGCAAGGGAGTCCCAGCCACTCTCTGTACACTAATAGCATAGGATTAGCTATAGCAGGGGTAGGCAACCTATGGCATGCGTGCCGAAGGCGGCACGCAAGCTGATTTTCAGTAGCACTCACACTGCCCGGGTCCTGGCCACTGGTCTGGGAGCGCTTCATTTTAATTTAATTTTAAATGAAGCTTCTTAAACATTTTAAAAACCTTATTTACTTTACATACAACAATAGTTTAGTTATATATTATAGACTTATAGAAAGAGACCTTCTAAAAATGTTAAAATGTATGACTGGCACACAAAACATTAAATTAGAGTGAATAAATGAATACTTGGCACACCACTTCTGAAAGGTTGCCGACCCCTGAGCTATAGTGTCGTCTCTGAAACCCAAAAGTCACTGTATGCATGGGAGAGTCAATGTAGAATGAATCAAATTAGTTTAGGGTTGCTTTATGCCAGAGGAACAATAAAAAGCATTCAGAGTGTGGCTCCAGATCAGGTCCAGTAAGTACAACACATAAGTCTGACAAATATTGTGGCATTTTAATGCAGTCAAACTTTTCCTTTGAAGGCTTATTTTCTCCTGTTACTGTTTAGTGAAAATTCCTTTATGTATCCAATAATGAGTGTGATAAATGAAGGGGGCGGGGAGGTAGCTCCCTTTTATGGACACCCAGCCAGCCAGCCAGCCAGCCAGTTACCTATAAAGTCTCTCTTGGTGGCTGTTCTCTGCTTGTTTTATCTGTAAAGGGTTAACAAAGTTCCCCAGGTAAAGGAAAAGGAGTGGGCTCCTGACCAAAAGAGCCAATGGAAGGGCTAGAACTTCTTAAAATGGGGGGAGAGGACTTCCCTTTGTCTGTGTGCTGTGGTTTTCCGGGAAAGAGCGAAGACAAAGAGCAGCAATGCTATAAGCAGGAATTGAACCAGGTATGAATAATTATCTTCCATACCTAGAAGGAATCATTGGGACAGGGAATGTTTAGATAGATGTGATCAGGTTTATTTCTTTATTTTAGCTTGTGAATCTCCTCTGTGCTAACCCCAGATGCTTTTGTTTGCTTGTAACCTTTAAGCTGAATCCCCAAGAAAGCCATTTTGGGTGCTTAATTTGTTCCTTCAAAATCTAGGAAAAGCCTAAGTTCCAGATATATTTTCTTCCTTTTTGTTTTTAATAAAATTAACCTTTTTTAAGAACAGAATTGGATTTTTGGTGTCCTAAGAGGTTTGTGCATATGTTGTTTAATTAGCTGGTGGCAACAGCTAATTTCCTTTGTTTTCTTTCTCAGCTCTTCCCCAGAGGGGGGTGAAAGTGTTTGAGGGTACCCCACAGGCAGGAATTCCCAAGTGCGCCTTCCTGGGCTCTCAAAGGGGTTCTGCACTTGGGTGGTGGCAGCATCGACCCATCCAAGGTCAGAGAAAAGCTGTAACCTTGGGAGTGTAATACAAGCCTGGAGTGGCAAGTATTAATTTTTAAAATCCTTGTGGGCCCCCACCTTCTGCACTTGGAGTGCCAGAGTGGGGAATCAGCCTTGACAATGGAAAGTCCTTTTTTCCAGTTTACATGGTTAAGCTCATCTATCATATTCTAGAGATCACGTAGGTTGGATACCAACAAAACAAGATTCAGAGTCTTGGAATCTAAGTATGTTTCTCCTCTCTAACCCCTTTCTGTTCAGTTCAATCTGTAGAAAATGTTTTTGAAATAAATCATAAATAGTCTTTGTTTTGACAAAGACTGTCACAACCTTTTATCTCTTTGTAGTTTTATTTTCCCCTAACATCTGCCCTTGCTAATACCTCACAGTCCCAACCACTGTTTGCGCTATTTAATTCTCATGCAAGTCACGCTTTGATGTACTTTCTGCCAGAAATCAGAATTAATTTTCCAAATTGAGTGTAAATGTTCGTTCTTATTACACCTCTACCCCGATATAACATGACCCAATATAACACTAATTTTGACATAACATGATAAAGCAGCACTCCTGGGGGTGGGGTGGGGGCTGCGCACTCCGGTGGATCAAAGCAAGTTCAATATAACACAGTTTCACCTATAACATGGTAAGATTTTTTGGCTCCCGAGGACAGCGTTATATTGAGGTAGAGGTGTATTTTCATGTAACCTAGGTTCTGTTCTGTTTATGCTCCCTCTCTTTCCCAGACTGTGGTTAGTATCTCAGCAGTCTGTGGTCATAATATATTTAATTGTTTGTGATTTCTGATCTTTATTTCTTCCTATGTCTTGCACATTTCTTGAGGCCAGATTCTGCTTACTAAGGTTGAGTGGTAACTAACTTATTTTAAATCAATAAGGCAACTTGTGAAGTAAGGTACTATTCAATCTGAGTAGGCATGGCAAAATTGGCCCTTGGTTATATTCTTTTTCTTAGATCTATTTATTTTCCCAGTACTAAAAGCAGTAAAAAGTAAACCTAAAATGTTGTTCTCCTCCTGACTAGCCAAAGGTTCAGATTGCCTCCTCCTCCACAATGGAGAAAATGAAAATTTCCTCAATCCCAACTTGACCAAGAGAGGCACAGAAATAGAAAGCAAAACCCCAGCTTTCTTTAGATCGTATAAAGGACCACACATGCATGCTGTGCAAAAGTATTAAGTTTTGTTTGACTCCAGTTTTGGCTGGGGAAGCTCCCAATGAGAAAGATGCCAAGGGGAAAGTCCAGTGTCATGCTGCTGAGTGGAGGGACAGCATGTCCCACCGGCAATGTGGAGGAACAGATCTGTGTGCAGGCGGCTCTCTCATCTAGCAGCTCTTCCATGATCCAAAGCATTTGGATGCTGAATCTCCCTCCCCTTGACAGAAGAGTACAGAGAAAATGTCAGGAGAACTCCCAGTTTCTAGCCTCCAATGTGGGTTTTTCTCCACAGGGATTTTTTTTGGGAGGGGAAGGGGAAGGGTATTGCTGTGGTGCTTTGCAACTTCAAAAATGTGAGTCAATATCAGCTGACTCACAAACCTCAATGTCTCTCTGATATAAGGAGAGATTTCTGGAATGTTAATTCACATGACCAGAAGTTTGTGAATATTTTCTGAAACTCAGTAGTCTCTTCATACAAACAAAGTAGGGGCAATTATCAAGACAGATTTTAAATCTAATCCCCAGGAATGTATGCATTAAGAATGGGAAATATTGATATAGAACATAGCTGAAGCCAATTGGGTGTAGAACAGCCATTTAAGGTATGTCTACGCTGCAAAAAAGACCTGTGGCAGCGAGTCTCAGAGCCTGGGTCAACTGACTCGGCTTGAAAGCTTACGCTATGAGGCTAAAAATAGCAGTGTAGACATTTGAGCTTGGGCTTTCAAACCCAGTGATTGGGGGAAGGGGGGGGTCTCATAGCCCAGGCTCCAGTCCAAGCCCAAACATCTACACTGCTATTTTTAGCGCTGTAGTGCAAGCCCAAGTTAGTTGACCTGGGCTGCAGACTTACTGCTGCAGGTCTTGTTTTTGCAGTGTAGATATACCCTGAATGGCTCTTCTACACCCAACTGGGCATCAGACATGTTCTATATATATATTTCACATTCTTAGTGCATAAGTCCTAGGACTGTATTCCTAGAACCTTTCTAATTTAACAACTAGAAGAAGCTGATTTTCGCAACATTTTATATATTCAGAAATCATTTGCGTTTATTGTAAGAAAATGAGAAAAAAAGATTAATGCTATGAGTATGTGCACACTATTTCTTTAAATCTGTAGAAGGGGCTTGGGAAACTTCTAAGCAGTCGTTCTTTAGTAACAGAGCTACAAAGAGAAGCCTTAAGGCTAATACTAATAAAGTTCCTTGTTCAGTATCAGAAGAAAGTGACTCTCTCTGTGATTATTTTGCAAAATGACAGATGCTAAAGGACTGATACAAAGAACCCACTGACTTCAATGAGAGTCGTACTATTGACTTCAATAGACTTTGGATCAGGTCCTAAAAGGACAATAAATCATTCTAAACAAGTATCCCCAGGATGAAGAAAAGAGAAGGATCAGAAAGCACTTCCTTGATTTAGCATAGTGTAATTTAAATGTACACTAACCCATATTAACATTACAGACAGGATATTATTTTAACCAATTTGTATGAGAAATTCTGATATAAATTAATGGGAGTTTCATGTGTGGCATGGCTGCAGGTAAGAATCCACTATTTTTGAGGCAGCTGAAATATATCAACTGTGGTGTCATTGGTCACCCTGATTCCTACAACCCAGGTTCTAAATCTCTGTATCTGTACAGATTGCTATCTAGACAAGCCATGGTGGGACAACTGGGCTCATGAAAAATGAGAGAAAGTCAAAGGCATCATGACACCGGATCTATGCAGAGCAACCCCAGGGGACCGCAGTGGAGTGAGTCATGCCATGACAGGTCACAAGTGAGCACCACTTAGAATACACCACCTTATCTCCGAAACTGGAAAATAAAATCAAACTGCAAATAGAGCTATTGGGAATACCCTGTAAATGTGCTTTAGAGCACAAACTAAAATCATAAATATTGGATTAACACTTGATCAATACTGCTCTATTAATGTAGAGAAGAAATCACACAGTTTTACAGTTTCAATGAGACAGCAGGACAGTAACTCCTATTAGCCTATAAAAATCCCTATAGATGATTCTGTGTACAGAAAAGTATCAAATTTAATGTTTCATAAAAAATATGCAGTGATCCAATGATGTGTGTCTTTTTGGAAATTGAGTAACAAATCTTATTGCCTCCTGATAATACACTCAAGTGCTTTCCAGTTTCTGGAACAGTATGATAAATTATATCAAGCAGAATCAGAAGGTGATAATGTTTGGACAATGGTAATTGTAAGTATCCTACATGTCCAACAAAATTATGTACAGTAAATGTACAACCTGGCTCAATCCCCATCCCTGGACAGGCACCGGTTTGTTGTCTTGTGATTACTGGGCCTAAAACTTTACCCTAATTGTAAGCTTAAATGTAAAAAGTACGTAAAAGGTTTTAAGATGTCACAATAACTTAAGGCTTTTTTTTTTTTTTTTTGGCCAGCTTGGGAATTAACCATGGAAAATAGGTCAAGTTGTTTTCAATAATGAATATTATGAACAAATGCAAGAAAACCAAACAGGGAGATTAGATTAGTCCAGACAAAAAAAGGCCTATTGATATGATTCAAAGACTGTGGTCAGATTAGACTTCATAAACAAATAGATATGGGGTCCAGAAGATATGGGGTCCAAAAATTAATGGACCAAAATTGGTGTCCGGCCTAACTGGTGAACAAAATAACGAGGGCAAGAACTATGTCACCCACTTTTCCACTTATTGGGGATCTTTAAAAAAGAGACTGAAAAAATTCTCATCTTCCCAACCCATGTCAGCTCATCTCAATTCATTTCATCTTCCTAAATCCCAAGACAGAGGAAACAGCTAAAAATTTTAAAAAAGTTCGTCCTGAGAGGAAGTCCATTAGGCCTTGCTTTGTTTAAGAAACTTTGTTTTTCTCCTGAGAGTTGTTAAAGTCATCATATTATCATGACATCCAGTCCCCAGCCCATCAGTGGGAATACTTAATGGCCAGCAGCACAGATGTGTGTAAGATCCTGTTCTGTTTCCCTTTCTTTTGTGTTACCTTCCGTTCCTCTTCTTTCCTCTTGTCTTGTATCTCTCACTCTCTTGGTTTTTCATCAAATTTTGAAATCAACTGAACTGCATCAGCATAGTAGGATGAGTGGGCCCATCTCAGGAGAAAAGATCCAACCAAATGATTTCCCTGACTGGAAAGTGAACCATGGCCAAGCAACAGGCATCACAGTCAATATGCCAGCTAAAGCATCCATTTGTAATGGACCAGCCATTCAGTGTTTCAAAAATATTAAAAAGCCATAGGCCCTCCCACCCCCTTTTCTATCCTGTCTCTTCTCCACTTTTCATCTGTCCTGTCTGTTAAAAACAGGATGTATGAATACCCTTCACACATCAGGACAAAGTAAAATTAACCCTTTCCTTTTAATAAAAAAACAGTTGTTAATGAAAATAAAAGACTGATATTTTGCTTCCAAAAGGAGAAAGACTCTAACAGCTTTTGACTTAATTTATTTTGTGTTATCACTCAGTTTCATAGACTCTCAGATGTTAAGGCCAGAAGTGACCATCATGATCATCTTGTCTGACCTCCTGCACATTGCAGGCCAGAGAACCTCACCCACCCTCTCCTGTAATAGATCCATAACCTGTGGCTGAGTCACTGAAGTCCTCAAATCATATTTTGATGACTTCAAATTACATAGAATCCACCATTTACTCTAGTTTAAACCAGCAAGTGACCCATAATCCATAGAAAGGCAAAAACCCAGGGTCTCTGCCAATCGAACCTGGGGGAAAATTCCTTCCCAACACTAAATATGGCAGTCAGCTAAACCCTGAGCATGTGGACAAGACCCAACAGCCCAGACACTTGGGAGAGAATACTTTGTTGTAATTCAGATCCCTCCCTGTCTGGTGCCCCTTCACCAGCTGTTGTGGATCTTTGCTGCTAGCAGTCGCAGATCGGCTACATGCCATTGTAGGCAGTCTTGTCATATCATCCCCTCCATAAACTTTTCAACCTTCGTCTTGAAGCCAGTTAGGTTTTTTGCCCCCAGTGGCGACTGCTCTTGGTGGGTGACTGCTCTAGAACTTCATGCCTCTGATGGTTAGAAACCTTTGTCTAATTTCAAGCCTACACTTTTGATGGCCAGTTTATATCCATTTGTTCTTGTGTCAACAGAGGCATATAACTTAAATAACCCCTCTCCCTCCCTAGTATTTCAGTTTCAGTATACATGCTTATTTAATTTCATGTGGTTTCTTGTGTTTGATCAATAAACGTTCAAAATTAGACTGAACACTTTTGGGTGTTTGCCAAGAAAGTGAGTAAACCACAGCCTTTGTGGGGGAAAAATGGACCTAAATATCACTGTTTTAATGTTGGACAACGAACGAGTTTATAAACACATTTAATTCTTTTTGCCCTTGAGATGAATACAATAATTATGAGAGGACCCAACCACTGGATCCCATATGATTCTAAGCCCCCTGGGCCTGGGTAGTGACTGGTAGTGGTGACTGCAATCATATGCACATTACACATGGGGTATAGCATTGGCAAGGGCACCACATCATCACTACTGGGCCCTCTCAATGGCAGTGGCAAAGAGAACGAGCACTGGCCACCCCACTGCCCACTCAGGCTACGCTCTGCGGCCCATCTGTCATGATCAAACCTGAGCAGTGCTGTGACCCCCCAAGCACCAGCTTGCAGTGCCACTCAATCATTTTTGGCACCATTGTGATGGAGAGTCCATAGGGCCAAACCTGAGTAGGCAGTGAGGTGGCCAGCACTGCTCCTCCTTGCTGCAGCCTTGGGGATAGCTCCTGCACCAGAGCTCCTCTGCCAGGGGCCTGCCAGGCCTTTCCCTGCTTCCAGCAGCCCATGTCCCCTCTGCTCTAATCACAGGGTTCACTCAGCAGCAGCCTTAAGACCTGCTACAAGTATGGGGAGCTGCAATGAGTGCCTGTATGGGGGAGCCATCTGGGAGAGGGGCAGCAGGGAGCCCTGGGACAAACAACGTGAAAAATTCCTGGGGTCAGGTTACTGTTCCTAGCTCTGGGTCTCTGAAGCACACTCCAGAATCAGACCCCATGTCTGTTACCCTTCTTGGACAGTGGGACCCCATAGATTGGCTGCCCTAGATCCTGGAACTAGTGCTTAGCCCTCATGAGGCCCTAGTTGCATAAGCACATTTTCCTAGAGTACACCGAGCTGTGGGAGCTCTGGTTCCTACTTAAACTTTTCAGGGATAACGTGACAGGAAAGCAAGAAACACAGACTTAGCAAATGAATTTCTTAACAACAGACACTTCACTCCTGAAAGCACTAGAGCACGACAGATGTGTAAAAAATGGTCAGTGGTCCTTGATGGCACTCTTATTGTTAGCCACTGTGATGTTCAGTGATCACTCAGTGCTCCATGTACTTCAAAAAGATCTGCTTTATTCTCTGATGGATTCCAACTGGCTGTGCAGCATAACAACAACATGAGCTTCTGCAGTGCCCCAGACTCTGTCTGGAAAGCTCAGCTCTTAAAGGCACATCATCCCTTCCAACCAAAACTTAACAATATCATTTTAAAAACCAACATTAATATAACACAATTACAAATGCTTATACACAACCTGTAACTAAACTCACTAAAAATATTAAATTGTCTTTGAGGTGCCCTGTGTGGTCACTTGGATCTGCAGTACTCCCCTCAAACATCAGCCCTGCTGCTGTCAGGAGGAGGCAAGTCTATTTGTTCCACTCGTTTTAAGTCTGGGGCCTCCATTGGTTCAACCTGCTACGATTGTGGCCTGTCTGAGGCCCTCTTGGGTAAAACAGCAGACTGGGATTTGGAGGTATCACCTATTTCTCCTTCGTCTGGTCCATTAGGGTGAAAACCTGATATGACTATGGGGCAATCTCTTGTGAAACCACTGCTGTTTGAGACAATTGTTTCCCATAATAGATATGCACAGTGTCATTTACATGAAGTGGTGGCAGCTCCCCTGACTCCAAACCATATTGATTTTTTTGTTTGGTCTTACTTCTCTCTTTGTACATCTGCAAGTCCCCAGTGACTCTGAAATCAGTTTGTAATAGTGCACGCATTCTTGTTTTCCAAATTGAACAAAATGTCAGCAGGTAACAACCCAAGCTGCACTGGTATGCCTTTCTGTAATTTAACAGTGCTAAATACAGATCAGAGTCTGACTCTAGTATTTTTTAGAAGATGTTTTATTATTTTGACACTGTTTTCTACCACCTCATTGGATTTGGGATAATTGGGACTAATGGTTACATATCTCAACTTGTACTTCACTGTGAAGTCCTTAAACTCAAGCCAACTAAACTGTGGCCCATTGTCAGACATTACTAAGTGAGGTACACCATGACCAGCAAAAACAGACTTGACATGCACTATCATCTTGCAAGTGAGAATCACAGGGAAGTAAGAATCACAATCTAGCATAAGTACATTTTTTTCCAGCAAACAAACAAATTATGCCTACTTTTTTGTTCCAAGAGGCAAATTTTAACTCTGCCACCAACATAGTTTTTGGTTGACTTGGCCTCTATTTTTGGCATGTGAGATAAATCTTAATAGCATCCTCATTCTTGTTGTTCATTTGAGGCCATATGCAATTATTTTATATTTCTCAATCTCTAAATGATCTTCATATATCCTTTTAAACATTTTTTTTCAGTATTACCTTAGGAATCATCTAGTAGGTGCCTTTAAACAAAATCCCATCTAGTATTGAGAGCTCTCTCTTACATTAGGGACCAGGAACCAACTGTCCTGCCTAACTTGTGCTAGTAGCCTTAATTACTTTCTGCAGGGTCTTACCCTGAGCAAGCGACTCTGGTGATCACACTCCACTTTTCATCTGAAACAGGATAAACACAAAATCAAGCTCAGGAATTTGCTCTATTGCACTTTTGTCAAATGCTCTAGAGCAGAGGTGGGCAAACTATGACCCGTGGGACCCTCCTGTCCAGCCCCTGAGCTCCTGGCCCAGGAGGCTAGCCCCCAGCCCCTCTCCCCCGCTGTTCTTCTTCTCCCACAACCTCAGCCCACTGTGCCGCCGGCGCAGCGCTCTGGGTGGTGGGGCAGCGAGCTCTTGCTGGGCAGTGCAGCTGCAGAGCTGCGGCTTGACCCGGTGCTGATCCATTAAATCTAGAAAAATAATTACCATCAGTCATACCCCCAAAATTTCTCCCCTTGCGTTTAGTACAAAAATGTTCCCTTTAATTTTTTTTTAAATTCTTATGGATCTCTACGTAAGTGAAGGGTTCCATCTATTTTCTCCCAACAATGACCAACAAATGTACCCACTCTGTCAATTCTTCTCTTGCTCTATGATTCCCAGAGCAATGAGCCTATTGAGGTCTTTTAGCCTCCTCTTTAAGGCAAAGGGAACTCTTTTGGAGACATGAATTGTTGGGCAGTGGGTTCTTTAAATTTTCTTCTGTGCTCTGTTGAGAATTTCTCTATCCCTTGGAAGATGTCCTCAAACTCTTCCTAAATTGCTGTAGTCCCCCATCCCTCTAAAAAGGGTACCCTCTTGATGAGACCAAGGGCTTGACACACTTAACCAATAACAGGATCTCTTCTCCCTGGTACTATTACAAATTGTATATTTCCCAGTATGTTATTTATCCACACATCTAGTTCACTTATATCTTTAGTGGGGATATGCTTACTACTGTAAGACCTGAATTTTACCCTTCAATAACTGTGGTGTTTCTTTTAGTACTAGCTACATCATTTTTGGCCACACACTGGCTTATGCACCTACATTCAATTTAAAATTAATAAATGTCTAATTTGCTTTCAGCTTCCACTGCAACATTGTCCATTGCTCCTATGGATAATTCAGCTGAGCTAGCAGTTGTCCTCTTTGTCCATGCTGTGCATAGTCTTCTGGTGTTTGCAAACTCTTGCAAAGTGATTTAGTCCATTGTATTTCTTGCATCTTTTCATATATGCCAGACATTATCTTGGCTCACACTGATTGCCAGGACAGATGAAAGGAGACAAACAAAGTTAGTCTGTCAGAAGTTCTTAGCAATGGCGTGGGAAAAGATGCATGAGCGGCAAACCTTCCCACAGTGGCTACAGGTCCACTTGCCAGATGGAAATTGAATACTCCGTTTCCTGGCTCATCTGTGGGCCTCAGCCTGGGCTCTCTGATGGCTCTTCATGGTGATTGTACCAGCCTTATCCTGGCTTCTCCAAACTCAGCTATTGTGGGCAGGATTTTCCCAGTTTTCAGTGGGAATGCTAAATTTCTTGAGACTTTGCTTGACCTTGACACTGTATCAGAGCTTTGGTCTTCCTCTGTGTCTCAGGCAGTTCGGAAGTTGGCCATAGAGCATGGCAGATGATCTTGAGGCATGTGCTCCACGTGTCCCAGCCAGCAAAGCCTGTGAATGTCTAGCGTAGTCTGCAGAGACTGTAGGCTGGTTCTTTCAAGGATCTCATTACTGGTGATCCATTGGTCCCAAGTAACTCCAAGGATTTTTATAAGACAATGGAGTTGGCAAATGTTCAATCACCACTCGTGCTTGATTGCCACAGTGTGTGTAAATCCATTTGCTGTTTTTCCTTGACTCCAACTTTGAGGTCCACATGTTTTTCTGCCTCATAATTCTTTTCATGTAATATTTGGGATTCTCTATCATGTCTATAGTGTCAGAGCAGTGTCCATCCTCCATAAGGACTGCGTAACTTTCTTTGCTTGGCAAATTTTAATTGCTCTGTCAAGGGTTTCTTCTTCCAGTAGTCTATTTCTGAGTACTTTATTCCAGACCCCAGCCATGTTCTGGCCTCTTGTCAGAGACTCAACTCCCCAGAATTGCAAGATTGGCTCTTCAGCCTTAGATCAGTAACAAATTCTTCTATGGTTTCACCTTCTTTTTGTTCTCCCTGTTTAAACATCTCTCTCTCATGTTTCATTTTGATGTGAAGTGCAGAGTACCGGGAGGGAGGCAGGCGGCTCCGGTGGATCTCCCTCAGGCGTGCCTGCGGATGCTCCACCGGAGCCGCAGGAGCAGCGGACCCTCCACAGGCACATCTGCAGCAGGTCCACCGGAGCCGCGGGACCGGCAACCGTCAGAGCGCCCCCCGCGGCGTGCCGCAGTTCTTGGGGCGGCGAAATTCCTAGAGCCGCCCCTGTTCAGAACTAGCTATTGGCAGAAATAAGGCTACCTTCTCATTGTCATCTTTCTTGCTGGCACTCATTGCTTGCAGTTATAGAATAAAGTGCTCTTTACAGCTTCTCCAGTTATCTTCCATGTTTCAAGAGAGTTTCACTGAGTGGAGCTTTTAACTGCTCCATTCTTCCAGTCTAGGTATTTTCTTAGTTCCTTTTTACTCCTGGTACTCTATGGTGTTCAGTGATCCTTCAGTGCTTAAGGTGCTAGAAAAAAGATCTGCTTTACTCTGTTACCCATTTCAACTGACTGCAAAACAACATGAGCTTCTACAATACCCCCTGAGACTTCATCTCTGGAAGTCCAGACACTAAAAGAATAGTCCCCAACACCACAGTTCTCTCCAAGGCATTTCTCACCCTAGCATGAGCACACAGTGTCTAGAATAAACTGCTGTCATTAAGATTAGGTTGGTTTTCAACACAGATGCAATTCTTATTTCAGGTTCCAATGCAAAGTGAAGGTGACAATGAAGATGTGATGAAGTACATACCGACCTAACCCCCCGGTGTAGAGAGCTCTAGGCTGACAAGAGGGCTTCTCCCATCGACACAGCTACCACTTGTTGGGAAGGTGGAGTACCTACACTGACAGGACAAGCATAGGTAGAGTCTTCAGAAGACAATAATATGATAAATGAACTTGGGGGTTTAAAGTTCATGGGGAAAACTGTGGTTCCAGAATGAAAATAGAAATGAAAGCCATATACCCTAGCTAACTATACAGGAATGCTCATGCTCACAAACAAACAAATGAACTCCACAGAAAGCATCCATCTTATTTTTGTAAGTATTTCCAAGCCTTAAAATACACAAATATCCATCCACAAATTCACATCAAAGTAGCTTTTCAAATGTCCTTCAGTTTCTCAAATAATTTTTTCATCACGTACCCTGTGCAGATTCACAAACCTATGTAGTTTAGTACTGGTAGGTTCCATTAATCTTAAGCATCTCAAATCCTTTTCTGCCCACCATTTTCATTTATTACTGCAAAGTTTTCTTTCCCAAGTCCAAATAACCACATTCCCTGGTAAAAGGACACAAGAGTTTCATATTTGGTTGAACATTTCTTTAGGGCACAATTTCAGAGGACATTTCAAAGTCATATTGTTGTTGTTTTATTCACTTCACCTTGCCAAGTTCTACATAATCTTTATTTTTCCCCCTTTTTGCACAATACCTTCCCCAGCAGAATCATGTATAGGCATACCTTAGCTTTTGCTGTTTCTGAAATTAATATTCTGATTTTGTTTCTTATAATATGTTTGGCATCTTGAATGGAAACAGCATTGCTCTATCAAATATTGCAGAGACAAGTATTTCTTTTGAAAAACAAAAGTATATATACTAAATTCATATTGATGCAACATTAAAATTAAGAAATCAATCACTTGCAAAAGTCAGGAATTAAGGAGAAAAGCTCATCCTTAACTCTGCCCCATTGTCCTTATCCGTTTAATATCTTGAACTAGAGCATTTGCACCGAATCCTGCAAACCCTCCTTCAGTGAAACTCCTGTTGATTTCAATGGGAATTTCATGCACAGGCAGTGTCCAAGATTTGCCCCTTTGCTAATTAATAAAATACAAACAGAATTTCTTATTCAACCTTTCACATAGTAAGTTATAAAACAGATGCTGTTCAGCCTATGCTTGATTTTAGCATCCACACATATCCATAAAAGTGCATTAGGTACCAATGGGAGCACAAATTACATTATTAGTAGTATTTGTTATTGATACAGTACCACAGGTAGGCAAACCAACTATACAGAATATCTCTCATCAACCCTTATTGGATAGTAATTTAAATAAACAGTAGTACTTCAAAAATGAGTCTTAAGATGCATATTCTTGTCTGCAAATATTTGCTTAAATATCAGTAATCGAGAGAATCTAGCAACGGACATCTAGTTTCAATAATTTTTTTTGCTATTCTTAATTATATATTTTATTCATATTAGGCTGTTTCATGAGGAAGAACTATGTGAGAAACTAAAATTTCAGTGGAACATCCATTCATTTTGTTTTTGATGTAACTTTTGGGCTCATTCTCTATTGCACTTAAAATTCTTTAATAGTTCTCGAGTCATTTAATTCTGCATAACATTGATTCTCCTATAAGAAAAGTGAAGTGGTTTCCTAGATACAAAACTTGCTAGTGGGTTAAAAATTTGATAAACCACCTAAAAGTTGCTATAAATCTCCCAACAAGATTTTGCAAACAAGATGACAAAACAAAGTAAGAGATGAACTAATGTGAGAGTTGTTAATTACATAACAAACTTATGTTTGACTCTAAACAAGTTTTAGAATGATTTTAGAATCAGCCTTTGATTGCAGTACAGTTCAGTTTATGAACATCATTTCCATTCTAGAAGTATAACCTGGCTAATTCTCACTTCACCAATTTGAAAACCCATAAAACAACTCATAAAAACAAAAAGTGGTCTCTCCCCATTTCTCAGCAAGGATTTAATAGCAGGCTGCTGCAATGATAGATCATATTACTAAGATTTCATTATTTGTATAAAACAGAATGCAATTCACTTGCTTGACTCTTACAATTGTGGAGGAAAACTAAAATTATACTTTTCAAAGTAAATGAACAGAGTGCATTTGTAATGGAGTATCCTTACTTTTTACTATTATGTTTGTTCTTACTTTCTAATTTACAAACTGGGTTAATCTGCAATAGATGCTTTTAGTTACTAGTGTGAATTAATGAGATTCTTTTATGTTAAGTAGGGCCCCTCAGAATCTAAAACCTGTTTTACCTAAAGAAAATGTATAATTTAGAACTTGTGATCTAAGTATATGTCTATATGTAGGTCCAAACTTTTTGCATCCTAAAGCAACTGCACGGAGGCAGATTTTTTTTCCAGCAATTTTTAAAGAGATTAAATTAATGGTAAATATTTATGGACAATGCAATTAAAATCTTACCTGGTCTGATAGAGAGCAGCATTTATTTGCCATTTTCATCTGCAGAAAAACAGAGATTAAAGAATAGTCAGACTGATTAATATATTGATGCTATCATTTATCATATTATTTCACTATCAAGGACATATTTAATACACATTTATATACATTTCTATAAAAAAATACAACGTTAAAAGAAAATGAAGGTTGCCAAATGAAACCCTCAAAAGTCAGGAACTGACAAAATTAAGATTGCCTATATAAATTTAGCTCTGCCCCTCATGTGACGGTGTTAAAATGCATTCTTTAAATACATATTACCTTCCTCACTTGCACCCCAATTCAACAAAGAGTTTAAGCACTTTGAAGTTAAGAATGTGCTTAAGTGTTTTGCCTCAGTGCACAATTTGGAATGGGTCAGAGATGAAGGCAGTTGTTCAATATTTCTTTTTAGATCATTGTTCAATGTGAAGCTGCACATCTCTCTTGCTGTACAACATTCAACTGACTGCACCGAATATGGAGTTTTGTTGATTTAGACTTTTCTGTGTCTCCCTGACAGCTGTGATAGATTTCACTCCTTCTAAATGAAATATAATTACTCCTATACTGAAGAAACAGAATTTAAATACAGAGAGATTAAGTGACTAGTCCAAAATTGCACATGTAGACTGCAGTAGTTGTAGGAACAGAACCTAGTCTCCTGGACCTCAATTCACTGCCCTAAGTGTAAGACTCCTATAAACTAATCAACCTACTTCTCCTACAGACTGAGAAGGAAGAAAAATCATTTTTATTTTATAGCAGTTGGGATGTGCTCGTGGCAAGGTGTACCATAGAATCATAGAACTGGAAGGGACCTCGAGAGGTCATCTAGTCCTGCCCTCTGCACTCAAGGCAGGTCTAAGTATTATCTAGACCATCCCTGACAGATGTTTGTCCAACCTTCTCTTAACAATCCCCAATGATGGAGATTCCACAACCTCCCTAGGCAATTTATTTCAGTGCTTAACCACTCTGACAGTTATGAAGTTTTTCCTATGTCCAACCTAAACCACCCTTGCTGCAATTTAAGCCCATTGCTTCTTGTCCTATCCTTAGAGGTTAAGAACAACATTTTTTCTCCCTTGTCCTTGTAACAACCTTTTATGTACTTGAAAACTGTTATCATGTCCCCTTTCAGTCTTCTCTTCCCCAGACTAAACAAACCCATTTTTTTCAATTTTCCCTCATAGGTCATGTTTTCTAGACCTTTAATCATTTTTGTTGCTCTTCTCTGGACTTTCTCCAATTTGTCCACATCTTTCCTGAAATGTGGCACCCAGACCTAGACACAATACTCCCATTGAGGCCTAATCAGCACGGAGTAGAACAGAAGAATTACATCTCGTGTCTTCCTTACAATACTCATGCTAATAAATCCCAGTATGATGTTTGCTTTTTTTGCAACAGCATTACACTGTTGACTCATATTTAGCTTGTGATCCACTATGACCCCCAGATCCCTTTCCGCAGTACTCCTTCCCAGGCAGCCATTTCCCATTTTGTATGTGAGCAACTGATTGTTCCTTCCTAAGTGAAGTACTTTGCATTTGTCCTTACTGAATTTCATCCTATTTACTTCAGACCATTTCTCCAGTTTGTCCAGATCATTTTGAATTTTAATCTTATCCTTCAAAGCACTTGCAACCCCTCCCAGCCTGGTATCAGTTGCAAACTTTATAAGTGTACTCTCTATGCTATTATCTAAATCATTGATGAAGATATTGAACAGAACCGGATCCAGAACCGATCCTTGTGGGACTTCACTCGTTATACCCTTCCAGCATGACTGTGAACCACTGATAACTACTCTCTGGGAATGATTTTCCAACCAGTTATGCACCCACCTTATAGTAGCTCCATCTAGGTTGTATTTCCCTAGTTTGTATATGAGCAGGTCATGTAAGACAGTATCAAAAGCCTTACTAAAGTCAAGATATACCACATCTACTGCTTCCCGCCATCCACAAGGCTTGTAAAAGAAAGCTGTCAGGTTGGTTTGACATGATTGTTCTTGACAAATCCATGCTGACTTTATCACCATATTATCTTCTAGGTGTTTGCAAACTGATTGCTTAATTATTTGCTCCATTATCTTTCCAGGAACAGAAGTTAAGCTGACTGGTTTGTAATTCCCCGGGTTGTCCTTATTTCTCTTCTTATAGATAGGCACTATATTTGCCCTTTTGCAGTCTTCTGGAATGTCTCCTGTCTTCCATGACTTTTCAAAGATAATTGCTAATGGCTCAGATATCTCCTCAATCAGCTCCTTGAGTATTTTAGGACGTATTTCATCAGGCCCCGGTGATATGAATACATCTAGCTTGTCTAAGTAATTTTTGACTTCTTCTTTCCCTATTTTAGATTCTGATCCTACCTCATTTTTACTGGCAGTCACTATGTTAGACGTCCAATCGCCACCAACCTTCTTGGTGAAAACTGAAACAAAGAAGTCATTAAGCATCTCTGCCATTTTCACATATTCTGTTATTGTCTTTCCTCCCCTCATTGAATTACAGGCCTACTCTGTCCTTGGTCTTCCTCTTGCTTCTAATGTATTTGTACAATACATTAGATCGGTACCATGGATCAGTACTGTGGACAACAGCCTCATGCATGACACACCATACAATTAGTACAATGAATAAGGAAGGATTCTTTGGACCCTAGCCCAGTTCACTACCCAAAGAGTGAAATGACACAGGGAACAAATAAGTGATCATATAATTACTATATTGTAATGCATTCATATTGGAGGCAGTTCATGGTTGCACATGCAACCTTATCTTCGTCACTTCCTGACTTCTGAGTGCTTCCTTTTGCAACCTCTTCTTTTAATGTAGTTTTTTTCTATATGGAATTCATGTTTATCAAAAAAATAAAGAAGCAAAGACATTCCATCATGTGCTACAGGAATGCACTAGTTAAAATATAATAAAATAATAGCTGAATATCACTTTAATGAGTAGTTTGACTAAATTTGTCCACTTTAATAAAATGAGATAAATGAGCTTCTGTTCCAACACAACGTTTCCTTTATTTATAATGCAATTCTTCAACTTTTTGCGGGTGGTGGGGGTAGTGGTGGGGAAGCCTCTAGTTGTCTACTTTCATGTGCTACTACTTGCTAGACAGCAGCAGAACACTGTGTAATGCATAAGGTGCAATCCATGAGGCAGAAATCTTTGCCTTATTCCATGTGCGATTTTCACAGCTTATAGAAGGAGTCAGGATTTTTTCAAGGACCAGCCTTAATTCACATACACAACACCTAGTGTGGGTAGGAAAGCAAGATTCCTTGGCTCCTGTCTCCATTCATATGCAGTTTCACAGATTATATTCCATAACCCTCTGCCTAGTACACCTGAAATTTCACTGTGCTTTGTTTGGCACACTTGTGCATATATTGAAAACATGAGATGTTATCTACTCAATGAGAGTTTCACCTTACTCTATATACACATACATATAAATTGTCGGTGGAATTTTGGGTTACATAATGTTATCACTTATCGTCCAATATACAGGCATAAAGGACACATTTTTAAACTCTTATAATTCATCCTACTCAAATCCAGTGTTCACTGATCAGATGAAAGATACATCCATGATCTAGGAATTATGTCCTTATTCTGAGGCCAAATTTTAAGTTTATTTAATCTTCTACTGAGGCTTTAGGGCCGTTTAATAAAATGGTACAGAAAGAATGGTTTTCAAAGCAATTTTTTTATTTAATTTTAAAAAAGAGAACATACTAATTTTAGGTAAAAGAGGTTGAGATTTTGAGAAAAGTTTAAGTACTTTGAAATGGGCCTCTACAGTGGAAACACACAGGCAACACTGGGTCTTCGGTGGCTTTTTGGTGGTGGTGGGGCCTTCAGTGCTGCCGAAGACACGGAGCGACTCAAGGCCCCTCTCCCCGCCCCACCGACAAAATGCCGCCGAAGACCCAGACCTCCGCCGGGTGAGTACAAGCGCCGCAACTCCCCCACTTTGCCCCAGGCCCCCGGAATCCTCTGGGTGGCCCTGAGGGGATGAAGCACACACTGGTGGAAAGGATAATGGGAAAAGCAAAAGAACTTGGGAAATGGGATGGGGAGAGGACTTCTTCAGGAAAACTGCAGCATGTGTTCTGTTTGTAAATATGATAGTTATTATCAGGCTTTTCACATGAAGCTCATTATGGATTATGCAGTAATTAGTAGTGCTGAAAGAGTCAGTGTAGTCTCCTCCTCCATATCCTGTTCTTCCTCACCATGACTCTTTAGTTCCTCTTTCATGCCCCTCATCTCCATCTTTCTCCTCAGAAGTAACTGTCTGCACAGTAGCATCAGAACAATTCAGACACATGCTATTGGTAGACACACTGACATTCTTAGGTACCCTCCTGTGGCTAGACAACAGCTGACTTCCTCATACTCAAAGATAACATTACCACCCCAGGTCCCCTGACAGCCTGACTTTGCTGAAAATGTTTATGTGAATTAGGTCACTGCTTTGCAACTGGCAGAAGTTCCTGATTGGGATGAAAGGCCTATGCTGGTATTGCCGATATTAGTATTGTCTCCTGGCATCAGTGTGGCATCTAAATAGATCCTTTTTGGTTGAACTCTCACTCCACTGTATGTACTGATGACCAGAAAAGTATATTCCCAACAGAGCAATGCTTAATTTTCAGGCTTGTTGAGATGTTCCCCAGACTGCAGGTCTGACACAGCCTGTTAAGGGAATTTGATCATAACCTTTCCAACGAGGAATGGGAATTTACATGCACATCAGATGTACTATTGTGTTACTCTGGTGAACAGTAACAGAAAGTTGGTGGAGATATGAAATATTGTGGTATATAGCAGGGGTGGCCAAACCATTACTCGCAAACCACATGCAACCCTTTTACAGTTAAAGGGCAGCTCCCGGAGCCCACCATGGCCCCCTTCTCTGCCTAACAGATTGGTGGGGAGGGGAGCTCAGTGCTTCTGCCCTCTGGCAGGGTGGTGGGGTTCAGGGTTTCAGATGCCTCCCATGGGGCAAAAGGGGAAAAACCCTGAGCCCTGGCAGGTGTGCCCCATAGGTGTGCCCCACGAGCCCCGGCATTACAAACTTTACTTTTAAATTTACAGCAATATCTTAATTCTGATACAAGCACCTTTTTACTGGAGATCACACTAGGGATTGTAATGCTTTAGCTACATCAGTTTCTAAACTCATTATAGCAGTAGAAAAACTGCATATAGACCAGCCCTAAATTACACTGCTTTAGTTACAAAGTTTCCCTTCACATTTTTCCAAAACAAGTAATGCAAACTTCTGAAACCAGATTTCAAGCATACTTTAACTACAAGAATTTAAAAAGAATATATTTAGGCCTCATCCAAAACTCAAAGAAGTCAATGAAAAGACTTTTCTGATTGGGCCCTACAAAAATTTTGAAAGTAATAAAGTCACCTTGAGGTTCTGTTGTTCTCTATTACATAATAAGGTTGTATTTTCTTGGAGACTTCAAGGTAAAGTGTTATGCTACTACAATTTCATTTCTCCCCCCCCCATTCTTTTGTTTTACATATTATACCTTATATACAAATTATTATACTATGCTTGGGAAACTAAAAATAATTTAAACATAGCAAATGCAGGAAAATATGCAGAAAGTAACATACATTTTGAAGTGTCAAATCAGAGATGTTAGTTGATAATGCTCTCAGCCAGTCAGCACACTCCTGCGCTGTATAAAACTGAAGTATCCCAGTACTAACGCCATCGAGTGCAAGCACTTCAAATGCATTAGATCTGCAGTAAAAAAAATATATGTACAACAAAGTTTTCATAAACAATCCAATAGTTCTCAATCTTCATGTGATCTTTAGAACCTTTTACAAGTTTCATTTTTCAAAATTACAAACAGAGAGAAAAGCAACAAAAAAGGGGAATAATAACCTACTACAGTATCAGGAAACACAGACACAGTAAATGGTTTATCTTTATCAACGTTTACATGTTTTGATTACTTATTCACTTAGGGTATGCCTATACTACCCGCCGGATTGGCGGGTAGTAATCGATCTATCAGGGATTGATTTATTGCATCTCGTCTAGAAGCTATAAATCTATCCGTGAATCGATGCCCGTATTCCACCTCAGCAGGAGGAGAAAGCAGCATCGACGGGGGAGCCACGGCAGTCAACTCACCGCCGTGAGGACAGCCAGGTACTTCGACCAGCTACGTGAATAGTGTAGCTGAAGCTGCGTATCTTAGTTCGATCCCCCCCCACAGTGTAGACCAGCCCTTATTGTTGTATAATTATGTGTATATAATCACTAAGCTTAAGATATTTTATTAAGGATGCATCAATTAAATCTAAGTAAACAATTGTGCAACCTCTTGCCACCAAAATAAATGTTTGATACTCTAAAAACGTACAACATGAGTCACAACGCAAATATCTTCATCTATATTTAATTTCTTGAAGTGCTATTGGTTTAAAAAAAACTTACAAGCAATCATCCTTTAGAGCTCATTTAATGTGTATGAAAATCCAAATACTTTATATTTCTTCAAAGGATCTCAATATGAGCACCCAAAAATTGAAGCACCCCAAACTAGCCACCGTTGAAAATGTAGACCAGACTAAACATGTTACATTCTTCTCTACCTAGGAGACTGTGTTCACACACAAAAATAGCTATTTGGCTGATAAAGATTGTGTGTCACTGCTTTACACTCAGTAGCTATTGTGACTTTACCAAGACGTATAAGAACTTTACACACCCGCTTTAAATCACTCTACACAGGCTCATGACACACATCTGAGACAAACTAAAGATAAAACCCTCCATGCCACGTGGAAGTCTCCACTTCAACAGATGAGTCAACTTATGGAATTTTTCCTACTTTGGCATGACAAAGAATACTTATTCTTGACCAGAAAGGAACAATCACTGAATACATCACACATAAATGATGTAATTGAGGGACCTGAAATTTATACTGCCCAGTAGAAGAGGCTGAAGACCTTCAGATTTTGAAAGACTTGCACTGCATGATTACCCCCAAAGAACTTAGGTCACAGATAGCATAATTCACTCTGAGAGGCCACATATCCACACATCTCTAATACATCTATCACTGTAGCATACTAGCATTTCTTC